>NC_090932.1:840092814-840708171 GCF_040938575.1 Ambystoma mexicanum | reverse complement strand
TAGGCGATTCAGCACAAACGGGAGACCATCCTGGAATACCGGATCCCACTCTGATAGCTGGTCGGGATGCAAGGACACCCACTTGCGTACCGCGTCCACTAAGGGCACTGAGGGGGTACATAGACAAATAACCTTGGTGTCGTCTAGCATTGTGTCAGGGAATACCGGCAGAGAAACCCCCCCGGGAGAGCGGGACAACGCATCGGCTTTGCCGTGTGCAGAACCAGCCCGATGTCGGATTTGGAAGTCGAATGCTGCGAAGAAAAGGTGCCACCTCACCTGTTGGCTGTTAAGACATTTCAGGGATGCCAAATCCTGCGGATTTTGGTGATCAGTGAACACTGTGACTCGATGCTTGGCGCCCAAGAGGTGGTATCGCCACACGAGGAATGCGTCCATAACTGCTAATAACTCCTTCTCGGTCACGGTGTAGTGTGACTCGGGGGTGGTAAATTTGCGGGAATGAAATGCAACCGGGTGCAGATGACCCGTGGCCTGACAAGCTTGGGACAAGACGGCACCAAGAGCGAAGGAGGAGGCGTCGGCTTCCACGATAAAAGGGAGTTCTGAGTCGGGATGCTGAAGGACAGGGGCTGTGGTGAAAGCAGTCTTAAGCGAATCAAAGGCCTTCTGTTGTGTATCAGACCAAAGAAAGGGAACTTTAGGACTGGTTAATGTGGTGAGGGGAGACACGATAGAAGAGAAACCAGAGATGAATCTCCTGTAGAAATTCGCAAAACCCAAAAAGGACTGAAGAGCTTTCAGGTTCGTAAGAATAGGCCAATCCAAAACCGCTTTAACTTTGGAGTGGTTCATGGACAACCCCCCGGGAGTGATACAGAACCCGAGGAAATCAACGTTATCAACATGGAAGAGGCACTTTTCCGGTTTGGCATATAGCGAGTTTTTGTGTAAGCGTGATAATACCTCACGAACATGTCGCACATGCTCTTCCAGAGACTGAGAAAAGATTAAGATGTCGTCGAGGTAAACCACGACGTAGACATCTAAGATATCACTCAGGATGTCATTCATAAACCTCTGGAAGGTCGCCGGGGCATTACACAACCCAAAAGGCATGACAGTATATTCATATAAGCCGTACCGGGTACAGAAAGCGGTTTTCCATTCGTCCCCGGAACGGACGCGGACCAGGTTGTAGGCTCCGCGGAGGTCAGTTTGGTGAAAATGGTAGCGTGTGTGAGTCGGTCCAGCAAGGGCGTGATGAGGGGAATAGGGTACCGATCCTTCCTCGTGATGGCATTCAGGCGTCTATAATCAACACATGGGCGTAGATCGCCTTCCTTTTTCGGCACAAAAAAGATAGGGCTTGCTGCAGGCGAGGTGGATGGTCGTATGTGCCCTAGGCTTAAGGCCTTCCTAATGTACTCCTTGAGAGTCGTTTCCTCGGATGGTGAGAGGGAATAGATCCGCCCTGTGGGAATCACTGTGTCAGGGAGTAGATCGATGGGGCAATCGTACGGACGATGTGGAGGCAGTGTTTCAGAGGAACCATGATCAAACACAGTTGCAAAATCTTGGTATACCTGGGGAACGTCTTGCAACACTAACCCAACTACGTGTTCTGATGGTATTTCTTGCGGGTCCTCCCATCATTTTAGTGTCTGGAATAGTAAACATGCATTAAGATATATGCCCTAAAATTGCTTCCGTAAAAACTGCAGTGTTCACGAACCGGATGTACAAACAGGTTTGAATTCATTATCATGCAATGTAGTCGTTGTGCATATCAGGGATGCATATAGGGTCCTGCACTGTAAGACGAGCTATAGCCTGGGCAGGATTGTCGCTGGGTGCGTCTGTGGGAAGACAGAAATGTTGGCAGACGTCCGACTTAAAGTGAACCAAACCCGATTTCCAATCAATGAGGGGGTTATGTTCCTGAAGCCAAGGGATTCCCAGAATGAGCCCAAACTGTGGCATGGTGATAAGATCAAAACTTATGGTCTCCCTGTATCTGGATTGTATGGTCAATAGCAAAGGGTCTGTTTGTTGTTTTACTGGGCCCGAAATCAAAGAAGAGCCATCTACAGCCTGTACCGGTTCAGGCCTGCTCTTGGTCAAGAGAGGCAGGTTTAACAAACGGGCCAAGGAAATGTCGATAAAGTTACCTGTTGCCCCTGAGTCGATTATCAGAGTAACAGGATGCGAAATGGACGCTGTGGGCTGTAGAGTGGCTTGTACATGAATGGGCCGGATACGCCCGAAAGAGGGTGTTGGGTTCGGGGTGTACGTGGTATAGCTCGATCCCGTCCCCGGTACTATGATGGAGCTATCTGAAAACCCTGTGGCTTGTGTTTGGGACGGCGTGGGCATTCCTTAACAAAGTGACCTAAGGTGCCACAGTAGTAGCAAGCGTTATCTACCCTCCTACGTTCCCTTTCTAGAGGAGATATCGGGCTCCTGACGCCCCCGATCTGCATGGGTTCTTGGGAGGAGTCAGAGGAAGGAACTGCCGTGTGAGATGTGGAGGACTGAGCGAAACCTGCTTCCGCTCTTCTTTCGGACCTACGTGCGTCCACCTGGAGTGTCAAGTCAACCAGATCCTGGAATGCAGTGGGTAATGAGGGTACTACTGATAAGGCATCCTTCATGGGATTACTGAGACCCCTATAGAAGACTACTGCCTTCTTGACCTCGGGCCAAGAAGTTTCAGCGGAGAGCTGGTTAAAACGGCTTATGTATTCAATGAGGGAACCCCTACCCTGGCACAAATCCAGAAGTTCCAGATCTCGAGACTGGACCTTGTGTCTAGTATCAAAAACCCTGGACATCTCGGTGACGAGGAGTTAGAAGTCATATAAGGCCGGGTTGTCGTTCTCCAACAAGGGGTTGGCCCATGCAGCGGCTATCCCAGCCAAATGAGAAAGGGTGAATGCTGCTTTTGTGGTGGAATCTGGGAAAGCCTGAGGTCGGCACAGGAAATGCAACTTGCATTGGTTTAGGAAGGTCCTGAATTTCTTGGGATCCCCATGGTATCTCTCAGGGGCCGCCAATGGGAAAGGAGTAGGTAGTACCACGGGAACGGGGTTCTGAGGTGGGAGAATCGGAGGTGGAACGGGTCGGGAAACAGAGGGTGTGTCTCCGAATTCTGCATCTGGGGGTAAAGGGTGTCTGACACTTTCTATGTTGTCCAGATGTTGATGAATAGCCATGTTGGCTGCTGCCATATCGGCTCGTAGCACTGTAATGGCTTGGACTATAGCAGTCATGGGGTCTTCAGCGTTTCCCTCCATTGCCTACACGACAATAGGCTTCACAGTCTGTTGTGACTTGAGTGTCGTGTAGGCAGAAGAGGCCTCCGTCCCCAAATGCCGCACAGAGAGAACTTAAAGCCACTCTCTGTGCAGCCGTTGAGGCCACAGGCGAAGATGTTCAAGTCCGGGACCGCGAACCTCTGGGACCCCACACTGCTGCAAGAAAATGGGGATTAAGTACCAAGCAAGAAACAGTAACCAGAGTGTTTAAGAAAAACGGAAAGGTCTTACCAATCAGGGTCAAGGAAGAGGTAGTGAACCTAGTGGAGAGGTCCGGGACCCACGTGGACGGAGGTACCCCCAAGAGGAGTAAATCTCAGTAGTTCACCTGTTAGCAGGAGCTGTGGAGCTGTGGAGCTGTGAGGCAAGAAGTCCAAAGAGCCAAGGTACAAGGTACAAGAGGGTGATCCAGGAGGCAGTCCAATAACAGTCCGTGGTCGAGAGCCGTGTATCACTGTGCAAACGAATCAAAAGGGGCAAATCCAACAAGAGTCCAGTAAAGCAAGCCAGGTCAATTCCGTGAGTGATCCAAAGGTGATTCAAGGTTCGTAACGCCAAAGAGAATGCAGAGCACAGCTGTGAAGCAATGAGTACCCGGGTTTCCGAGTTTAAGTACTCGCGCTTCTGGTCACGTGATGCGCGGCTGGGTCACGTGATCGGGCAAGAGCATCACGTGACCTTACAGTCCCGCGACGCGGAAGCTCAGGGCTAGCCCTTCGCGATCCTAGGCGCCAAGGCAATTGCCAATGTAGGAACGGCCGTAACTTGACAGCCGTCCTGTTACGGACCAGGCGCGGGTGCGCTCGCAAGACGTGCGAGAGTCCACGTGAGTCCCGGGGAAGGGGGGAAGAGAGGGAAGGGCGAGACGGGGGATGGGGGAGTGCCTTGGGGACCGCATGATGAGGGATCGTGACATCCAGAAGGAAGGAAGAAATAGAGTCCAGCTTCATAGGGGCAGCTCAAGGAAAACATCAGAAGTGGAGTGATGGACAGCGGAGGTAGTCCCCGGAGAGAGAGGAGATGTAAATAACTATTCAGAGGAATTGAGAAACCTATTCCTAGATGTCTGCTATGGGAGAGAGACAACTCTTCTCTCTCAGAAAGAGGTGAAGTCCTTCTTTAGTGTTCACATCAGGATATACCCAGGAGTACCACGGCCCCACATTGAGGACCAGAGTGGGCTCCTGCTGGTCTACTTAGACCCTTCTCCCATGTACATGGGATCCGGCCAGGGGCGTAGGAGACACATAAAATCTGGGGGGGACAGGGGACATCTTGGAGACTTTGCTTCATTTATATATTGTGTTTTAGTCAAAGAACTCGACTTTATACAAAATTAGAATTGAAATAGCAGTACGCATTGAATGTCAAATATCACTGTATAAAACAAGAGAAAAGAAGAAAAGAAAACAGAAGAAATTTAAAGGATGCAGCAGCAAAGAACATTTCTTTGTATGTTGCATTTCTGGATTTTTCATCTGACTATGAGCTCATGGTAAGAGAGAGGAAATAACAAATACTTCCAGTGGGCTACAGCTAGGACGCCAGCTCGTTAAGAGGCAGATCACCTTTAAGTGGACTCCTGCCAAATAAAGAAGTTGAAGCCTTTTCTACCAACTGCAAGTTGCTACTTTTTTGTGTGGGGCAAGGAGGCGTGTGTGTCTCTTGGAATGGAAAGATGGGGGTTTCAAAGAAAGAGGAAATCTTGTTTTAACCTCTGAGTAAGCCCTGTTGTGGGAGTAGAGGGACCAGGTGTGTGATGTTGCTGCTTTGACTGTCCTCTGGGCGGGGGGCAAACAAAGAGGATGAGCGATTGCAAGCCCACCCTCTTATAACCACTCCCCAGGTCCATGGCCAGATGTGTCGGACCCGGGGGCTGCCTAGTAGGTGGGGTGTATGTGGACCCAGGGGGGTGGCCAGAGGGGCAGCCCGCTATGTGGGCTGCCCCTCTAGCGCCCCTGCGAGTGCCGGGCCAGCCTCTCACGATGAGCCTGGTCCCTCTTATTCCATCTCATGCTGGCTTCAGAGCCTAGCCTTTCTTTGCCTTTGTTATTCTGAATGCAGAGCTGGACTCTGTTGCTTTCTCGTTTAACATTTGCTGCAAAGCCTGATCTATTTGATTCTCTCATATGTTACTAGGATGGCAGATCATGGGTCCTCTGCCCTGTTACATTATTCAAAAAGCCCCTCTGGTCTTTCTTTGCCTCTCCCTTGTCTCACTGATTGCTTGCTTAATACATACCTCCTAGCTTGAACATTCAACATATTCTCCCTAACACACCAATGGCAGCTGCAGTCTGTCTTAACTTCTATTTGTTCCGTGTCTTGAATTGGCCCCTTATTTCCGCTTTTCTGTCTGCAGGGGAAAGGCATTTGCCAGTCACTGCCATGATGGTTCTACCTGGCCATGAGAGTGCAACAGCTAGCCAATATTGGAAGGACATGGGCATATTATGCCAGAGGCTGGCAACTGCCTTCCTAATGCCTACACAAGAGACACAACTCTTGCCTTTGTTTCTAACAGTAATTCAGTGGATGAAGAAACACAAGAACACACATATTGCTTATAAATGAAGGGGGTGATGTCACACTTGGTTAAGACATTTTGATCATGCCAGGAGCTAATTTCCAGCTGCAATTAAGCGATTACCTTTTAGACTTCTGGCTTTAAATTACATTAGTATCACCTGGAAAGCACAGAGGTTGCTCAACAGGGTTCTTGGAGCACGAGGGGTACCCCATTCATTGGCATGGATGAATGGAGGGCATTCTTGCCCTGGTTTGGAGCCTGGCCCCTACAGCCATGATGGGGGCAGGGGCCTATTACTTTTGGTTGTACGTACCCTTTGAGGGTGGGCAGACATTGCCTCCTGCTTTAGCCCACTAACAGCTCTGCTTTGCAACTTTATCACACATACCTGTCAGGTGGCATGTAACTCAATGCTACTAATGTTATCAGCCTCAGAAGTCTGGAATCCTTTACCACATCAACTAGGGTACAGGCTTGCCACCTGAGACTTACCCATGTCTGAGTCGGCATCTGTCGCCCTGTGGGGAAGACACACACAGAAAGAGCAGGGCACAGTGCCCTTGTGGGTTTTTCACACTTCTTCCTCGGGGTGGGCACAATTCACTCCGCAGAGAAAGTGACACATGCTGGGCAACATTCTCCAACTTTGATGATCACCCATCTGCCCCCAGGGTATTGCCCCCATGCTTTGAGGTCCAGGGGGGAAGAGGGAAGCTTACATAGTAAGCAGCCCCTCCCCCTACTGCAAAAACAGATCTCTGCACAACACACCAAACACATATTCTGGGGGGATAAATGACATTACATCCCCCCCAGTTAAAATTGTGGGGGCGATTTGTCCCCCCTCGCACCCCCATGTCCTTCACCCATGGATCCGGCGATGGATGCAATATGGGGTAACCGAAGATCTCGAGACCTCCCGGGAGGTAGAAGGCCAAAAATGAAACATCAGAGACCCTTGATGATGAACACTGGGAGTGCAGAAGAGTGAAAGTGGGGGGAGGGTAGAGGTGGGAAATAGGTTGGAGGAGAGAAGCAGGGAATCTGCTATCTTGCCGCCATCTTGCTGCTGAAAGTAGAGTAAGATCGGAGAGTGAAGGACATATCTTCCTCATATTCTTATGGGGGCAATGTGCATTTCTGGTGTGCTCTGCTCTATCCCAAACATTGTAGTGGCTTCCCCCCTGCTCTGTTAGTGTTGAGACCGCACTATCCTGTTATTTAGCAAGGTGACTTTGGGGAACATCTAGAGACAAACTGTGACATGAGCAAGTGAGTGGTAAGCCACACTGGTCATTACATTGCACGGTACCCCGACCGCCACCCCCCCAGCTCATTATATGACAGGTTTTACTTCAAGGCTGAAATCATATACGATTGTTTTAAAGGGAGGAACACGTATTTGTTGCAATACGTGCTACGTAATTAGCCCACAAGTGCAGAAATAGCTCAAAATTAGGTTGCTACATTTCTTGCATGGCTTCGCATTTCTTGACCATTTATATTAATCCGGGCAGAAAAGTGCAAAAGCACACAAACAGATCTAAAAACGGCAAAAGAAGGGAATTATTTAATGCATTTGGAAGATGGATTGCACCATTGCAGTCCTTTAGGTAATGCGGCCCATGGGAACTTCATCCAGTTTGCTTACACATTCGTTTTGATATCTCTTGTAAATGGTAACAGTCCATTCACTTTACAATGTGCCAGTGTCTTACAACACGTTTTTATTGCTGCACAAACCACATGTCACAGAGTCAGTAATTAGTATGAAAAATGTAGTGTTTTGGTCTGTGGTCCTTAGTTGCCAAAGGTGCGCCTTGTGGGAATTCACGAACAGATTCTGAAAAGGCTGCAACATGCACCTAAGGACCCTTTTCGCCCATGATGATGTTTGCACATTTGTGTGAAGGAAATTCATTAAATGGCTGCAGCTGCTGGTTGGGTAGAACCTTCATAATCCCACTCTGCTGGACTCTGCCAGCCAACCCATCTCATTGTGTAATCATGCGCACGAGAACAACGTAATTACATTTCTGCGCCTCCAGGGACCAGAGTGTGCTTGTGCTGCCAATTCTTAGAGCGGATACAGGAAGCTATAGCAATGAATGCGAAAACTTAGGCATTCATCCACATCTACATGCACCTTGCCTGTCCAGTAGAATGTGCGCAAATGATCGACTAAACACGAGAGAAGCCGAGCGGAAGATAAGTGCAGCAGAAGATATGTTGAGTTAGAGATCCTTCTGACGCCGCCATGTTGGCTCCGACGGGGAGTCATGAGAAAAATGCACCAACAGATCAGCTCCTTCAGTCCTCTGTCTATGTTCTCTTTATGACGAATTACCTTTTGTGGCATAGTTATTTTGTGATTTGGGAGGGGAAATGCATGTGCACCCCTTTTATCATACAACTATCATGGCTGAGAACCTATGTAACCAGTGGTGCATGTGATTTGTAATGTGTGTTCTTTTTTCACACAAAATCGCTTCAGTGAGCTAATGTTGATGCTTAAACACCTTTTTCTTTAATACACCTTCCTCCACAAAAGTAGATTGCAACTATTAAGTTATTGAATGGCTGAGATGGGTAAGGCCAATATTGTGTTGCTTATTGGCTTTTTGGTGGCCCCTTTCTGTTATTTGCTGCAAACTGCACAGATGGTGGATCTTGCACTCGCATTGTTTTTAAAAACACCCCTCCCATCTTTTTAGTGTCTGGAATAGTAAACATGCATTAAGATATATGCCCTAAAATTGCTTCCGTAAAAACTGCAGTGTTCACGAACCGGATGTGCAAACAGGTTTGAATTCATTATCATGCAATGTAGTCGTTGTGCATATCAGGGATGCATATAGGTAAAACACACATCACATCACTCTGATACAGTGTTGTTTCATTTTCCCCATCCACGCATCTATTCTCTTTGTATTTTTCTGTTGCCGTGCAGTGTCTATGTAACCAAGCTTTACTCTTCACAGACCCGTTCACATTCATGAGTAAACTCCTATTGTATGCGCTCGACCTATAATGGTGCTGACCTGTGTATTAGGTGTGGAGCACTGGGTCTCTGAGTTCACGTCCCCAGCTGACACAAGCACGGGTTAAAGTATGCACATTAAACATCCAGGCGCCAACTGTGCAGACCCCACGCTTCAAGTGTAAAGCCTACTTCACATCTCCACCTGTGCAGGCTTAATTAGGTGGCAGGTGCCCCCGATAAAACCTCTGAAGTTTTTTATAATGAATGTATGCCTGGTTCAAGATACCAGGAATTACTAATAAATGTGCACCAAAAAAACACACGGATCAATTTCAGGTGATGTAACGCATACCCATAATTAATTACACATTGGTATTGATGTGTGTTAACAACTGGATTGAAAATAGGTCATGTACACAAAAGGACGGTTCTTTGGGAGAAAGAATGTGTGTCTGCAAAAATGTCAGAGCAGGTGGATGTAGCTACTTGGGGGTAGTCACAAAGGAAAACTCAAGATGATGAGCTGTTCTGGCCCTCAGTAAGAACACCCTGGCCCTAGCAGGGGTGCCTTTCCTTAGACGGCGGATGTTGCAACGCCTATCTAAGAGGGATAGGTCAAGAGACTCTCCATGGCTCTATAGAATGTGTATGTGTGCTGTTAATTGTGAAGTTAGACGCATTCACTATTAGGAACAGACAGCCTAAAAAAGGGTTGGGGGGGCAGCAGCCACCGGAAATGTGGGTGTCTATGAGAGTGTAATTAAATCTCGTAGATCAAACCGGTCTGCATCTACTGACATGTGGTAGGAAGGGTCATCGGGATTTCTTGTACGTTTAATCACCCTGGTGACTCCTAATCACTGCATGCAGGTGATTGTCTGATCAAAAAAATGAAAATAATAAACTAGAAAAGTATATTTAAAAAAAGGATTTTTGTAAGAGGATCAAGTCGTCTTAAAAACACAAAACCCAACACAGCTGCAGGGCTTGCTGTTCAGAAAACTCACTCAATGTGAGTTATTTTTCAGTTAACACTGTGCCCCCTATTAATCTCAGGGGTAATTGAAAGCTGGGCTCGGCATCGGGGAAAATGGGAACTTGTATTGGGCTGTCCTATGACCACGAACCCTTTTATTTTAATATGCAAAAATGGGCACTGAAAATTGCTCTGCGTACATTCCTCCTGCCTTTCCCTCGTCTGCTACCCCACACCTTTTGTTGTCACTGCATGGGTGTGCCCTCTAGATAAAGCGTCCAGTTCCTTCCCATACATACATATATGCCAAGATGTTTGGCCCATCTGAGCAACAGGGAGAATCAGTCTCGTCCTAATAGGAAGCACCTCATGACTAACTGCAGCGCTGCAATTTACTCCACCACTAAATATCGAGAGGTGCTTCTGAAAGTGCCTTCGACATGTGCTACCTGAACGATTTTTTGAACCATCGCACAGCTGAACACCTATGGGGCTTTGTGGCCCGACTCGACACCAGTGCGGAGTACTCGGAGGGGGCTGCAGGAAGGGCAACAGACCCCCTTTATTCCGCACACACTATCCTGAAGCACCTGTGGGGCTCTTGTTCAGGGGATATAGGAACTCATCATCAAGGTGAAATCATCAGCTTTGAAGCACAAGCATCCACTCTGTCATAAGTGATAAAATACAATACACATTGGCAATGCCAACAGTTTGGGCTTTTGTGTAGGCATGGGAAAGGCACTTGCGAAGCACCACCGTGTTGGTAGCAGATGCAACATGGTGCGATCGTCAATGCCTGGAAAAAGCTTAAAAACTATGCACAACTCAAAAACGTTGACTGTGCCAATGCTCATTTTCAACAGCACTTCAGTGGCTTTGCCAATTCTTTTTTCAACAGGACTTTAGTGAAAAACACCCAGAGTGCTTGAAATCGAGTGACTGAAGGACAGTCTGGTAAGGCATTTTTATTACACCCGGGGTGTGTTTACAACTCCAGTTAAGTCAGTAACTCTCAGCAGAATGCTTTGAAAAACATTGGCAGGCACTTTGAGCGCACAGGTTGATGAGAAGACTTGATTAAAGTGAGCTCAACGAGTTCCAATGAAGAGGTGTTTTGGGTGGGCAGTGGCAGGCATAGGTGGGAATGGCCATAGGGATTAGTGTAGCCATGGGCGGGCAATGGGTCGGCACATAACCAACCAAACAACACCTCCCTCCTCACATGTCATTCCTCACTATGTGCACTCATATTGAATAGTTTCAGTTTATGGGTGTCGCAGGCGAAACCTAATAGCCCAAACTAAAAATAAACTGAACCACAAGTTCCAGAACGCAAGTCCAGCTGTCTGAAAAGGCAGAACTGCCTCAAAATGTCCACGTGGAAGCCCTGCCACTTCCAGACTTGAATGCAGCATGGTAATACTCAGCATACGGACAATGATAACATGTGGAATTTGTAAGGTAATTGGACTGAAAAGGCATGACCTTTTAACAGAATTGTGCAGATTGTCACATTTGGGAGCAGGGCCGGCCTGAGGATTTGCGTGGCGCTTGGCTGGAAAAGAGGTGTGGGCCCCCCTAATTTGCATAAATAGTGACATCAGTGATATCACATAATGAATCTTTAGTAGGCAAAGATGTCATGGGAAGTTAAATTAAAAACATGTTGCAATGCGTAAGGTTGTAGACACATACATTGTGATTCCCTATGTACCTTTGTGTCGATATTAGGAGTGAGGCTTTTTCTGAAGTAGAAGACAGTGTGAGCTGAATAACTTGTATAGACTTATAATTTTAGCAGATAAGGCATGGAGTGATAAAGAGTTAGCCCAGGAGCACTCACTTTGGGTAAGTGGTGAAGCCAGCATTTGAGAGCAGTATTCAAGTCAGGAACTTGAACACATCGCTTGCCAGATGTAATTGGTAGAAATACTGTTTGCAAAGGTCTTTTTGAAACTGGTTTGAAAACACTATCAGACTATGAAAGGCATTGGAAACATATGGTAATTGTGTTTTGCTAACTGAAACTAACTGCTGTTTTTACAAACGTTTCACCATTGTTTCTGATTTTATTGTGTGTATATGTGGTCATATTGTCCAATTTTGCAATATGCTTTTATTTCAGATGCTACAGAAAATGATTATTTTGACTGTCAAAGCAATGAACTCCAAACAGATCATAACTATGTTTATCAAGTGCTGATCACTACAAAAGTCTCATTAATGTACCCACTGAGCCCCGATAACAGGGGGTGTGCAGGCCAGAACTGTTTGGTGGTTTCTGGAATAGCAGGGAATCCTAGAGCAGAATATTGCAGAGGCAACTCAGCAGGTTAGGAGACTGTTGTGAGATGTTATATGTTTATACCTTCCTGTAAATCATATGGCTTTTTTCCTATTCCTGCTGCAACATGTGCTGTAAAATGTTTTGCTCTGATCTGTGGATGAGTATGGCTACCTCTCTTCACTCGGTGTGGAATCTTTTGCCCCCATAGCAAAAATCAAAAGCTAGCTCCCATGAATGTATGCACAGTAAGTAAACATATCTTAAAGTGAAAAATACAAACTTAGTTCAATTGCCCTTTCCCCTTAGAAGAAAGTTTAAAAGATAAAGGAGCATTGGCTTTTCTAAAAATGTAAGCAATACCAGAAAAATAACCGGAGAGAGCATATTTTCCAATAAATACGCTGGCAAATTATAAAATGTGCTCAACTTTTAACCCCAGCAACCTGTAATGAAATATTCAGTGGAAAACTATTTTATGTAGTCTAGTGGGTAAGCAGCTGCACTGGGAACATGACAACCTAAGTGAAATCCTGGTAGTCAAATTCTATTAACACCCAAGGGGGTTGTGTCCGCCAGTGGTCGAAGTGGGAGGGAGCAGTTGGGAGCATCGTGGGAGGTGCTCCTCTACTTCTTTTTATCCAGGTTTACTGTTCCTATGCTTTTATTTTAAAAAGAAACTGTTCCAGAATGGTTTAGTTTTAAAAGAAAAGTGCAGGAAGAAGTTAAAACTTGCACTTTCAGTGCACTTCACTGATCGTTCCCCTAAACAGCAGGCACACGTGTTTAGGGGTTTGTATTGTGCGTGGGAAGAGGGGTGGCAATGGGGTTTGTGGGGAGCAGTGCAGGCCAGTAGGGAACCTAGTTCCACTACTTCTTTTAGTACACTTCAACCACTGGTGACCGCCCACTGAAAAAAAGAAAACTGTCCATCCACATGTTTCCTTTACCTCTGCCTGGAAAATCAGCACATGGCCACAATCAGGGCAAAATAATAACATCAGTCTTTAGGATTGCACCCTATCTTGCCACATCATGGGCCAACATTCATAACTCAAATGCCCTCTCATCATTTCCCCCTCTAACCCCCACGTATTATAAAGATAAATTGAAACATACACATACTATAGCAAGGTACTCACACAAATATATAAATCCTTATGGAAATATGTTAGGCAAAAAGTGTGCAATTGTGGTATTATTCCCTGGATCTTGACTGGGAGACTACAGATACCCAAATGCAATTCAGCAAAAGGCAAACAAACAGTCTTTGGGATTTGAAAATGTAATTTCAAGAAACATAACACCATGTAATGTGTGAAAAGGTTTCAGTGTTTGACAAATGCCTGGTTCATATATAATGTGATGAAATATGACATTCTAGCAAAAAAAAAAAAAAAATTGGTATGTTAAATATGAACATCCAAAATTAATGAAGTTAGTTTAAAACTGTTCTGTGTCATATAATGTAATTGACCTGGAGGAGTTAGTAGTCTTAGGCAGCTAACGCTGCTTTCTGTGTGCTTTGAAAATGAAAATCCCGATTTGCATTTCTTGAGAAGGAAATGTTTTGCACGTCTTGTCCAAGTCACTGGCCTCTTAATGGAAATCAACCCCACTTTAAATGCTTTGCTTGAAGAAAGCAACTGATAAGCAATAATAAAAGGCTAACACAGGTTTGCACACAGGTTAGTGCATTTGTCCACACTGAGGGCTGCTCGTCACACCGTGTTAACCATGTCCACGGGAACTCCCCCTCTCGGGTGAAACAAAATCCTGTTACAGTTGGCCTCACATTTCTTCCATCAGTCTCACGGGCCTTGTAAAACATCACCGCGGCCTTGCAGTTCTCTCCACAGGCGGGCCACTCTCAGTCCCTGCTGTCTCACAACTCTCAGATCTTTCTTGATGAGCGTCCTCTCCCATCTTCTCCTAGTCGAGGTCCTTCTCTGTCTCATGGTAGAGCCTAAACAGTGACACATTTTGTCTGATCACCCTGTCCAGGGATCGGACAGTCGCCATAGGTCCCTTGATCTGCGTGATGACTAGATGACCAGGATCAAATCTTGACTCTGATTTCTGTTCTTGTTTTTGACACATGAGGACCTTGTACCCAGGTTGCAGCATGGATGACTGTGCTCCCATCTTCTCGCCGGCATATCTATTAATCTCAAGTTTCCTGGTTGCATCCTCCACCTGTAGCTTTGCAAGATCTGTCTCTCCGAGCTCTTCTCTGTGAGGTAATCCCATCTTCACCTTTCTTTGGAACACCAACTCTGAGGTGCATTTTCCCATTGTCCCATGTGGTTAGTTTTGGTATCTTCAGAGTATTCTGCACACTGCTTGATTTAGTGACACAGGGCTCAGCTCGTTTTGTTGCAGTACTTTCTTCAATCTCCCAACAAATTTCTCGATCATTCCATTAGCCTGCGGCCAGACCAGCATTATTTTCCAGTGGAGTATGGCCATGTGGCGCATGAATCGAGCAAACTCCAGACTGCTGAATGGAGGCCCATTGTCTGACTTCAGCTTATCAGGAATGCCCCACGCAGAGAATATAATGTCTAGTTCTGGGATTATGGTGCTGGCTGATGTGGACAAGATCATCTGTATGAGGGGAAAGCATGAGAATTCGTCCATCAGCACCATCCAATATTTCCCCCCACCAAATGTTCAAAAAAATCAACCACAACATGGGTCCATGGGACTTCTGGCAGTTCCCACATTCTGAGTGGTTCAGGATTATTGGGCTTTGATATGCACTGGCACAGGTGGCATTTCTTTATAGTGTCGTCTATCATCCCGTCAATCCCTGGGAACCACATGCTGTCTCTTATTTGATGTTTAGTGGCAACCATGCCTCAATGCTCCTCATGTGTCAGGTCCACTACTTGCTGTCCCAGATCTGTGAGTATGAGGAGCCTTCTGCCGCACAACAGTTGCTCTGGGGACTATGGCCTCCAGACCAGTCTCTGAGATCAGAATAAATGTGAACCTAAGCATCTGCAGTCTCCTGAGAACTAGCGAAATGACAGGGATCATTAAGAATGCATTTAGGAGTTTTAAGTTCCACTGAACAAACAGTGCATCCCCTAGCACTCCCTTCCATGGAAATTCCCTGGAGCAGAACCACTCGCTCTTCCTATTCACAGTGGACGCAAAGAGGTCTACTTGATGAGTCCCCCCAAAGAGTAAAGATGTCGCCCATCCCCCAGAACTTCCTGGAATAGCTACCACTCGTCGGAGTCTGAAGCCTGTCTGTTCAGAGCACCCACTCTAATGTTTCCTGTCCCAAGATGGGCCATTGTCAGAGACACATTCTCCAGAGTCCATAAGCATAGTCACATTGCTTCCATGCTCAGAGGCAAATACCCCACACCACCATGTATGTGGTGTCCGCCAGAACCTGTGCACACCAGACTCGCACAGACGGGAGGAAGGCACGCAGGGCCAGTCTAAGACCTGGCAGATCCAGCACACTGATATGTTTCCAGCCTTGCATCAGGGACCGAAGTCCACTCATGATCAGATGTAACAGGTTAGCACACCAGTCCATCAGGAAGGCATTTGTAACCACTGTCAGCAGAGGTCAAGCTTGCAGAAGCTACACTCTCCTCGAGGGTTTTCTTGCAGGGCCTGCCACAGACGATCCTGAGACACAGTGCTTGAGACCTACAATAGGTTTGACATTTTACCCTGGAACTGAGAGAACTGACTTCGAAGTAGCCACTGGAGTGACATAATGTGTAACCAGTCTTCTGTTACTCCTAGGATGTAGAATGCCAGGAGAAGGGGTAAGCTGGGGGCGGGAACCAGCTTCTGTGACTGGAAGATAGGCACCATCTGAAGGATCACAGATTCCTGCGAAAGAAGGCAATGTTGAGGGGGTGTCGAGGACTGCTCCGTTTAACCGGAGGGACTGGGACATCGCCCTTCTTGAAGTCCAGGGAGAAGCCCAAACTGTTCAATAGACACAAGGTGTAGTACAAATGTGCCAATAACAGTTGAAGGGGGTGGGGCTCAAATCAGCCAATCGTCCAGGTAGGGGAAGACGTGATTCTTCTAATTCATGACATGAGCCACCACCACCATCAACAGTTTGTTCAAGATTCTGGGCACCATGGAAAGACTGAAAGGCAATACATGGAACTTGTACTGGGAATTTCCTACCATGAAATGCAGGTACTTCCGATGTTGGGATGGATCGGCACATGGAAGCAGGATTCCTGGAGGTCAAGAGTCACTTAAACAGTTCTACAGTTTGAAAGCCTGGAGGATCTAGGATAAAGGACCATTTTGAACTTATTGCTGTGCAGATACAAGTTGAAGACCCTCTGATGCATGAGGAAATGCAGGCCCCTGTCTTTCTTTAGTTCCAAAAAGTAAACAGAGTACAAGCCCTTCCCTCGCTCTGAACAGGGAAACAAGTCTATAGAGCCAACCCTCTGGGCACTGACAGACCACCTCCTAAAGGAGAGTATGGAGGCAGTAAGTGCCAGAAGGAGGAAGATTGTGTGGGTTTTCAAAAAAGGGAGACAGTAGCTTTGAGTAACGACCTGTAGTGGCCAAGCATCTGCCGTCACTCAGTGCCACTCCTTGAAGAACAGGAGGAACCTCCCACCGACCTTACTCAAATGGATAAAGTCAAATTTACAGTGGCTTGGAAGTGGGGATGTCTGTGGGGACAGCAGACTCTCTCTCAGCTACTCTGCCTTTCCCTTAGCAGGAGGGTAGCAATATTGCAACTGCTAGACCAGAGCCTGACTCCAGCCACAGTGGGCAAAAGACATTATGGGTTGAAATAGATGCTTCTGAACCAAGGAGGAAAGCTGCTAAACAGCCAACCCCAATGACTTACCTCTGGCCTCGGGTGTTGGAAATTCTGTAGCAATGAATTCACTTTTAACTCATAATGGTTGTTTCCATCTAACGGCATGCCCAATAGCTTTGTTTGGACATCAGGGGTGAACATCAATGTACCCATTCATGTGTGCTATCACTAGATGGTGCCCATCGTGTGTGCCACACAGTTGGCAATGTCAAGGCTGGACAGTAAGATATGGCATATGGTGTGGTGCACCTTTCCTGTATCCAACCATAGGTTGAAACGCTTCATCTTGTCAGTCAAGTTTTCCCTCACAATAGAGATTACGCTGCACAGTCCAAAGGTGTAACTTAGCCAGGGTGCAATTATGCATTGGTAATGTGACAGAAGCCATCTGTGAGGGGTGTGCAATATCAATCATTTGATTCTTGCTGTGCAAAATTACATTATTCAATCTCAGAAGGTGAACTCTGGTAAACTATGCTAATAAATATGGTACACGTCTGGACCCTTGATGGACTCTGTCTAAAGACACACCAGCCGACCAACAAAACGACAGCTCATGTACCACTCGCGCATAACCAATTCAACATAAAAATCAAGGAGGCCACAACCATTCAAAGAGAATTATTAATACAAATGGATTCAACAAATGCGAAATATTGAGGTCCATGAGAGAAGATCAAACAGACCAAAGGTTTAGTACAACCAATGATAGCACACAAATCAGAATGATAAGGTAAACACATTTACCCACCGGCAGACCACCCACCAAAACCATAATGTCAAAAATCCATCCACATTCTGACTTCAATCATCCAACATACATTACGAATATCTCAAAAATAAAATACATTAATCCTAAAAAAAGCACAACAGGTAATTATTGGCAATTGGCACAATCATAGTGTATTTAGTGAGCCATAATTATACAATTTGTGGTGATACATGTGTTATACGCCTACATACATAGAGAAAAAAAAGAAACAACTCATAACCAATGATTACTGGCACGCAAGACATTAATTTGTGCCAGTAGTTGATGCCACCTCGCGTTTCGGCCTAGAGCTGCGGCTGTTTCTGAATAGAACAGCCTTCTTCGGGAAAGAAAATGAGTTCTGTAGGATAGATCATTGTTTTCACAATTGTATGCTATAAAATGAACAAGGAGAGTGAATCTTACAACATGACAACCACAGTGAAAAGCAAAAAAATCAATGTAAATTTTCGATAGGGTCTTAGCCTAATGCATCCATTTTTTTTTTAAAACAGACAGGCGGTGGAGAAGGAGCACACCCTCCAATCCCAAACCACCAAGTTAAACACATCTTAAATAGTAAACTAAAATTCATCATGTAGAAACCAAAATAAATCCTGATCGCCAACGTGTCTAAACTCAAGAAGGATGAACCCATGAAAAGAAAGGAAAAGAGAAAACGCTGCTAATCAAGGAAAAGCCCATAGGTGCCCAATAATAATTCACCACAGTGTGCGACTACACGAAGACACCCACAGATATATGAGTCCAATTGGTTTCCCAATGGTGCAAACTTCCCCTCATTTTAAATCCTGAGAGCGTTGTTTAACTCACTGTAAAGTGGAAGCCGCTAGATTTAACTCCCAAGCTCCGTAGAAATCTCTTGCTCACTTATAGCATTCATGATTCTGTGAATCAAACAACATGGAACAATGTGTACATATATGTCTGGACATTGCAACTACAATCGTGTAACTACAAATGCATGTGGGTTTGCTGGGTGGAGGCCAAAGTAAGTGTATTTAATGATTGCCTACTAATGTCACTGGCCCCCAGTCTGGTGTCATAACCCTGAACTCACCCCATAATAGCGCTGTGGTGAGAGATACTTCTATCTGATTGCTAGCCTCTGGGTGAGGCTCCGATGGAATTAGCCACCCATCTACCATTCCCTGCTTTCCACATCTCCACAGGATCTGTAAGTGACATGAGGCAATTTACACTCCTGTTTCGCGAGTGTACGGCTGTAAAACTAGCTGATGCATCATTGTGTGGCGAGGCACATCTACTCAACCCCTCTCTCTATCCCGATGCTGACGTGGGGCCTCCCAAATCCTGCATGTAGCTGCACCAGGGGCTCACACCACTAGGAACCTCCTCTCTCTCTCTCCGGATTCTGACACAGGAACTACCGAATCCCGCATGTTGGCCGCACTGGGGGCTCGCACACCTAAAGCTGAAAAGCGTGTGTATCACGGTTGTGTTTAAATACAGACACAGCAGTGGCTGCAATGTGATTTGAAAACATGGCAGCTACAGAGAAACACGTGCATTCCTGAAATAGCCTGCTGGATTCCAACTAATAAGATAAACATGCTGCTGAGAATATATACATGTTGAGGGTAAAAGCATAGCACTTAAGCTGTCAAAGTTGCATGTGGGTCTTCTGATGATAAAATGCTAATCATATATTAAACAATGCGAAATGTATTAAACACATTGAACATTTTGGAAGGTCATTCAAGTTACTTGATGGAAAAAAGGTCAGATCCTTAAAATTGATGTCACTTAAAAGAAGGGCTGCAACAACTAATAATCCGCTGGGGGTGCTATTCAACGTAGAGGGTGCAGATGGGATGTTGCCTCTAGTGCTCTAAAGGGACACATACACCCAAGTCGAGCACACTACCCAGTTGCTGGATATGCTCTCTGGGTGTCCCCTCACAACTATTTGGGCAGCCTCACATTGGCTAGTGGCCATATTGGGCAGACTTAATAGTGGCTACTTTCTGCAGTGGTTTTATGTCCGGCTATATTATCCAGATGCTCAGCTGTTGATGTGTGCTGTTGATGTGTGTAGAACCAGGAGAAGCCTGGGTCTGTGCGGGTATGTTTTCTATTATGGTTTTGTTGTCTACACTAGAGGTGTATTGCTGCCAG
Organism: Ambystoma mexicanum; assembly: GCF_040938575.1. Classification (NCBI taxonomy): domain Eukaryota; kingdom Metazoa; phylum Chordata; class Amphibia; order Caudata; family Ambystomatidae; genus Ambystoma; species Ambystoma mexicanum. The sequence goes on along the minus strand of NC_090932.1, from coordinate 840,688,375 downwards.
ATGGGAGAAATACAGTGTTTGACTTGCTAGGTGTTTGAGCTAGTTGGGAGGAGCGGGGTTTTGACTTGGTTTAAGAGATGTGTGGTTTACAGCATTTAAGTGGGTGGGTTTTCTCTAGGCCTCTGGTTAGCGTCAATGTTTGGTGAGTGGGGCATTTGTGTACAACATTTTTTGTAGGTTTTTGGGCATCTAGATGTGGATAGTGTGGCAGGTAAAAAGAAGGACACAAACACTCTGTGAACATTTTGACCACATATTTATTATAAAGAACAAAAAGAAGACTCATCTTTCTCTACTGCTAAGGGGTGTTTCCTGTCTACTTTATTACAGTGCTTGTTAGTCATGAATAAATGTCCAAAGGAATTAGTCTGCGGTTCAAAACTAACCTAACTGAACCTACCACTATTACAATCAACTACGGCCAGGAGAATGACTCCCTTCTCTTGGTGGCTGTGCTGTAGCAGTGGTTTTTTTCAATTTCAGAGTTCTGCTCAATATACAATTCGTATACTTTGTATTAACCTCTGTAATTCCCTTAGGGAATTGACAGGTTCTCTTTTTTTTATACAACTTTATTTAAATCGGTTGCATACAAATAAATCTTACAACATTGGGACATTTGTAATAGCAGTACTTTGCAATAGACGAACAATTAACCCATCGTCCACCCCTCACAGATCCTCTGTTACATAAGACACCTTCGCCGGGGTGGCAAGGCCCACCAGGGGATTGGGGGTGTTACTATGTTGGCATCACTTGGGTCTCAGGAAAGGTTTTGCCACGTGTGGCTGGTATGCTTGCGCTGGGGAGACTTGGTCATATTGCAGTATTGGGGCCCAAATGTCTGTGAAACGTTGAAGCATTCCTTCTTCAGCCACCGTGACCTTTTGTGCGACCAAGATTTCACAGGTTTTGGCCCACCATCATTTTATGAGGAGACCCTGCCGAGTTTTCTTTTTTTTTAAAGAGTAAACAATACAAGGAATGTGATTATGTTATTTTTGAATTAAATTGATTTTTGGGTATAGAAAATAGTTTTCGAAGTGCCTTTCCAACCTCACAGCTAAGGTCCATTTTTGTTTAATTCCTATGGGCCTCATTCCGAGGTTGGAGGTAAGGTACAAACCATGCCGGTAATGATTTACCGGCATGGATTTCCGCTCCATGCCATTCCGACCCTTCAGACCGTAAATTACGGCACCGTAAAAAACAATGCCGTAATTTACAGTCTTGGGTCGCGCGCGCACACCACCATGGCGTAATTAACGGCATGGCGTAAACCGGAGCTGATCGCAAGTAAGGAGCACACGTAAATAACGGTCTCCTTAAGGCCGTAAAGTACCTTACCGGCATGGAGTACATACAGGCATCTCAGAGAAGGAGTTAAGAACACAGAGCAGTGGTTTCCACAGCCACAGGTGCACACAATCAGCACAGGTGTAGCCAATGGAGTCTGGCACAGCACAAAATGAGCATACCCACACACCACACCCTCTCCCACACCAAGATGATACCAATAGTAGTGGCACAACTGGAGCAGGAGGCCTTGCTTGCAAGGCAGTAACAACAACAACCACAGCCCCAACCACAGAGGACACACAGGAAGAGACGGAGGGTGAGACAGGCCCTGCATGCACCACCAGTGCATCCACCATTACCACGCCGGCAGCCCCCAATCCCTCGCATCTGAGCCACCTCCTTCAACCTAACACCACATCAGATCCACACCCTGTACCGGCTTGACCATGACACCATCACCACCATAGTGGACCTGATACATGACGACATAGTGAGTTTCATTGAATAAAGCTCTGCCATCCCCCCTCCACTGAAGGTAGTGACTGTGCTCCACTTCCTTGCCACAGGCACCTACCGGCACACAGTGGGGCACATGCATGGTATATCACAACCCTTATTTACCCGGATACTGAACCAAGAGCTGGATGCCCTCCTCAAGCACACAAGGGACTACATATACCTACCACGGACTCCCCAGGATGCAAATGTTGCCTTCCATGCACTGTGAGACATCAAATGACACCTGCGCAATGATCAATGTCCACTCCGTTTTACATTATGAACAACCAGTGTATTGAATAATTGACATGAAACGTGTACAACAAAACCTCAACCACCCTCCCCCTCCCCCCAACTCCCAAACACACCCTCACTCCCCTCCCCCTCACCCACAACAACCCCAGAATAGTGCCATAAGGCCAACATAGGCCACATGTGTGTGCCAGCATGTTCAAGGCGTGCCCCCAGAGCCAGGGGGATCCATGTTGGGCCGGCGCAATGTACGCAATGAGCGTCGGAGCGGGCTGGTCTGGGTGGAGGAGCACTGTGACGGTGTGTCCTCCCGCTGGGGCTGTCGTGTGGGAGGTGCAGCCTCCAGGGCATCCGCAATGCGTCCCAGGACCGCACACAACCTATTGCTGCTGTCAGTGACCGCCTGACGCATCTGCCTTAGCTCATCCACCCACTCCACCCTGCCCTGGCGGGTGTCCTCCATGAACGCATTGATGAGGTCCGTCAGCTGATGTGCACGTGGTTCATCAATGTATGTAGGTACATTCCTGGCGGGTCTTGGGCCTACCTGCCCTGGCATGGCCTCAACTTGTGGAATAGGTCCATGATCTTCCGGAGCACTACGTCCAGGTGTTTCCTGCTCCACAGAGTCACTGCTTGATGGCAGGGGGACATTGGTGGGATCCGGGGTGTGGACTGTGGGGTAAAAGTCCTCCTCAGTGGCACCACAGATCGATAAGGGGCTGTCCACATTCTCCTGGGTGGCCGTAGCTGCCAACTCCCCAGCAATGCTTGATTCTGCCGACCCTGGGGTGTCTAATGTGGCAGGTGCCGAGGCAGGGAGGGATTGTGGTGGTGCATCCTCCACTGGCGTTTGTGGTGCCTGGGTGGTTTTCTTATTCCGTGCGGGAATGCTCCGGGACCGGCCTCTGCACGTGGAGGTGGATGGACGGGTCGTCTGGGTATCCCCGCTGTCATGATCGGTGCCTGTTTGGGTAGAGGAGAGGGACAACATGAGTGATTGTATGATGCGCTAATTGCATAGATCGCTGCATTCACATTTCTGTAATTTGGGGTTTGTGGCCCTATGGGCGTTGCAACAGTACTAGTACATATGAATGTGAATTGAATGTACGCATGTGTACGCATGTGTCGGAGTGACTCACCCTGCCATAGTAATGTGCAGTCTGGCACACACACTGCCGAACCTGATGCACAATGTGCATGATGGAATGTGCAAGTTACTGCACTATGGCTGATGTGTGTTATGTACTTGCAGTTGTCCCTTGATTGCGTTGCAGTTGACTCTGCATTAGTTGGATGGGGGGGTGGCTACATGACAAGGTGCCTTTGGGGGAGTCTACATCATGCAATTGCCATTGGCAGTGTTGACTTTGGACACTCACCTCCATCGGCAGACGACGTTGCCCCGCAGTCCATTTCACCGATGCCCTCTATGCATTCTGTGCCAATCATTGGGGCGCATGTCTCCTCCCATGCCTCAAGTCGCACAGGGGAACTTGGGCCCCCTCCAGTCTGCATGGCCTGACTCCTGTTGGCAGTGAGGAGTCCCCGCACCCGCACCCGCAAGTCATCCCACCGCTTGCGGCAGTCCCTGGGGGTGCGAGGGGTGGAGCCTACAGCGCTCACCCTTTGGGCGGTTTCTGCCCAGATGTTCTTTTTGCGGATAGTGGAGTCCCTCCGCATGTCTGGGCTGAACACCACGTCAGCGTGTTCTGCCAGGTGGTCCACCATGACCTGGAGCTCATCAGGGCAGAATCGCTTCTTGCGGAGCCGGTCCGCAGACTTCTTAGGTGCTTTAGGCATAGTTCCCGGGTTCCTGATGCTTTCCCCAACTTCGGATTGCTCCCGAGGGTGCTGCCTGATGAGGATGGCTATGGATTGTGTTTTTATAGATGGCCGCCGCGCTCCTTCCCGTTCCTGTGCGATGACGTAATTTCCGGTTCCGTTGTTTTGCGGTGACCGTAATTTACGGGATCCGTAAATTACGGTCCCCGTTATTTACTGTCGCTGCTGCTTCCATGGCGGTGTTGTAATGTACGTGTCGCAGCAGGCCGGTAGGGGTTTTTCGGGGGGTTTTGCGGCATGCCGCTAGGTACTTTTCCGGCATGGCGAAAAGCGCGTGTCCGCGAGGTCGGAATGGGACGCAATTAGCGGTCTGTAACCTTGCCGGAGTCGTACTTTACGCCATGCCGGAAACGACCGGTACTTACCTCCAACCTCGGAATGAGGCTCTATGACTCTTACCTTGAGAGGACTTTTAGCTTTACAAGTACCCTTATATATTCTAGTCTTGTGGGACTCCTCTTTTACTTGGAGAACTCCATGTGTTTTTGTATAGTGTCTCTAGACCTTTTTCTGGACAAATGTTTATATTTCACCTTTTCCTGTGGTGCATTTTCTTGTATCAAATGTATTGTTGGGAGCCCTCTGGCCTTTACTACAAAAGTCTCTCTCTCTCTCTTCTCTCTCCCTCTCCCTCTCCCTCTCTCTCTCTCTCTCTCTCTCTCCCTCTCTCTATCTCTCTCTCTCTCTTTCTTATGCTCCACTCCTTGTTTTTTGGATGTGGGTTGATGTTCCCCTTTTCCCAAGGGTTCCATGTGTTAATATCACCACAAAAATATTGCAATACAATAATATCGCCATATTTTTGGGGCAATATTGATCCATGGAACCTGCAGGGGACACCCCTGCAACACCCGCATTATTTTTAAATGTGCGGGGGACACCTCCGCAACCCCCGCTCCCACAAATTATCCCCCCCAAAAATATCACCTATTTCGAGACAGACGACCATATGTACAGCAATATTTTTGGTGGGGATAATATGTAGGGATACCTTCCCAAGCTAGTAGTAATCAAATTCTACTCCTCTCGCTCTCTGTTTTGTGAGGGGTCAAAAATGTGAGAAGGGCACAAAAGTTTAGCTTTCTTTGAGTTTGCCATTTATTAAATAAGATGAATGCGTGTCTTTCCCAATCCTAGAGAGGATGTCCCTACCTATTTATTTATTTATTTATTTATTTATTTATTCGCATTTCTTAAGCGCACATCAGACCGAAGGCATCGTGACGCTAGTTACAGTGTTGCTTATACTTGGTTACATACAATTCATGTCCGTGCGGTTACATTGGACGAGATATACTTTTTTTTTACAGACATGCAAGATCAGCATAAAGACACGTGAGAATGGGGTTAGTTGAAAAGGGTAGTTTTCAGCTTATTTCGGAAGGAGAAGAGAGAAGCATCAGCTCTGAGGTCCGTAGGTAGGGAATTCCAGCGCTTAGGTGCCAGGAAGGGGAAGCCTATGCCTCCTGCTTTGGTTCTGTTGATGCGAGGTATTGCTAGTTGGTTTGTGTATTGAGCTCTTCTTGGTCTTGTGGATTGATATTTACCTATCGTGTCAGATAGGTAAGAGGGAGCTGTGAGGTTGATGCATTTATGGGTGGTTGTGAGAATTTTGAAGGAGATCCGGTCTTTGACTGGGAGCCAGTGAGCTGCCTTTCTGGCTTGTGTGATGTGTTCTCTTTTTGGTATGCTAAGGGCTGCTCTGAGGGCGTTGTTTTGGGTTGTTTGGAGCCTAGATAGGTTTTTTTGGGAGGTGCCGGCTAGGAGCGCATTACAAAAGTCTAGTTTAGCTCCTATAGTTGCTCGGGCGATGGAGAGGCAGCCCTCCTTGGTTAGGAAAGGTTTTATTGCATTAATGAGTTTAGTACTCAGTGCTGCGGCCGAGACTATGGCGCTGACTTGTTTGTCCATGGATAGTGTTGCGTCTATGTGAACCCCCAGTGTTTTGACTGAGGATAGGACTGGGATGATACAATTATCTATATTGAAGTTGGTGTACAGTGGGTTGAGGTTGGAGAGGGTAGATTTCTGTCCTAGAATGAGGATTTCAGTCTTGTCCCCATTCAAGCAGAGGCCGTTAGTAGCCATCCATGCTTGTATGGTAGAGTAGATTTGCTGAAGGGTAGAGGCGTCTTGGTGATAATTCCCTGTCAGGGGGAGAAGAACCTGCGTGTCGTCAGCGTAGTTTGTGTAGGTGATTCCCAGCAAATCTAGTTTATCAAATAGTGGCTTCGTGAAAAGATTGTAGAGCGTGGGGGCGGTACAGGAACCTTGTGGCACACCACAGTGGATGATGGAGGGTGCTGCATGTGCTATGTTGGAGAACACTTTCATCGCTCTTCCCTCTAAGAATGATGTTACCCAGGATGCTGCGTCCTTTGAGAAATGTGCGGCGTTTGTCAGGTGACTGGTAAGGGTAGTGTGGTCTACCAGGTCAAATGCAGCTGAAAGGTCAAGGAGAAGGAGGAGGGCGGGCTTGCCTTTGTCTAGGATGTTGGTAATTTCGTTTTTTAAGTCTAAAAGGGCGGTTTCAGTTCTGTGTCCCTTGCGGAACCCAGATTGTCGTTTACCTAGGATTGCGTTCGATTCAAAGTAAAATTGAATCTGTTTGTGGGCGGCCTTGTCGAGTAGTTTCAGGAGGAACGGGACTGTGGTTATGGGTCGGTAGTTATTGGGGTTAGCAGGGTCTAGCGTGGGTTTTTTTAGGAGAGGGCGTACCCAGGCCTCTTTGAGGCTTTCCAGGACTATGCCCGTTTTGAAGGATGCATTGATGAAGGCTGTGAGAAGAGGGGCGAGTGGTTCTGCGCAGTCTTTGATGACTTTAGAGGGGCATATATCACCCTTACATTGTGAGGGTTTGAGACGTCTGAGAATGTCAGTGACCTCAGTTTCGGAGATTTCGGTAAATGCAAATTTGGGCACTTTTCTTGTTTTTACATTAGGTTTTATCTGTGCATTTGCACTTTGCTTTGGTAAGGTGTTGAAGTGGTGGGATATTTTGTTTTGGAGGAGGGTTATTTTTGTAAGCATGGCTGATTGAATGCCTTCACACCATGCCTCGTCTTTGACGTTCTCATCAGGGCATGTAGGTGGTATGGTTAGCTCTTTGAATATGTTGAAAAGTTCTTTAGAGTGGGAGATGGCATTAGAGATACAGTGGTTTTAGGCTTCAGATTTGGCAAGGAAGATTGCGTCTTTGTATTTTTTTGCTATAGATTTAAAGTTAGCTTTCGTAGTGTCGCTTGGGTTATGCTGCCAGTTTTTTAGGGCTAAGCGTTTGTCTTTGCACAGTGTCTGGAGTTCCTCTGTGAACCATGAATTGGAGTGGAAGGATTTTTTTTCTTTTTTGTTTTCCAATGGGGCAACAGAGTTGACAGCCATAGTGATGGTGTCTTTGAATATTCCTGCAAGGGTGTTGGGGTCGGCGGAGAATGGAGGCGCTAGGCAAGGTAGATTGAGAAGTGCGCTGATGTTGTCTGCAGTGAGTTTTTTGGCGCTTCTGGCTAAGGTCGCTGGTGCTTTAGTAGGCACTTTGGCGCTTAGTACGACAGGGATGTCAAATAGGAGAAGGTTGTGGTCTGTCCATGGGAGGCTGGTATTGAATGTGATGGTTGTGTTACAGTTGTGGTCTATAATCCAGTCTAGGATGCGATCTTTAGCATGAGTAGGCGAGGTGCTCTTTTGGGAGAAGCCTAGGTCTTGGAGGTCTTTGGCTAGGGAGATAGCAATTTTGTCATTAGGGTCATTGAATCCTAAGTTAAGGTCCCCTAAGAGTAGTGATTTTGTGGATTTTTTAAGGTTGTTTCCTAGGAGGTCATTGACTTGACCTATGAAATTAGAGGTTGGGCCCGGAGGACGGTAAATGGTATGAATATTTATTGTGCTATTTGGAGAGAGTGTTAATTTGACTGATAGGATGTCAATATTATCTTCCTCTTGGTGGGGTATGGTTCTGATGGAGAGTGTTTCTTTATGAATAATGGCTACCCCCCTCCTGTTCTAGCTATCCTGTCTTGCCTAAGGATGGCATATCCTTGTGGTAGGGCTAGTGAAATGGCTGGGCCGGAAGCTTCGTTGAGCCAAGTCTCTGTGATCGTGAGTAGGTCTAGATTTTGGGTAGTTATTAGGTCATTTACTTCTAATGCGTGGGCATTGAGTGATCGTACATTGATTAAGGCGCATTTGTATATCGTTGGGCAAGGGCAAGAGATTTTTGTGGGTATGGAATGGGTGTCTGTTTTAGGTATAGTAGTACAATGAGAGTCGGAGTTACTGTTCTGTGCCGTAGGTGTGTGTTTGGGTTTGTGGCATATGTAAGTGTTATCACGGGTGTGGAGTGTGTGCACTTTAGGGGTGCGTGAGCTAAGTCTGCAGTTTCTGTGTGGTAAGTGAGTAGGGGTGGCATGGTGGTGGATGGGGATAGTGCGGACTCTAAGTCTATCTAGTCTGAGGCTGAGGTTGGGAATCATTAGTGCTGTGTTATTTGGAGTGTGTGAGGGCTTGGGCGGGAGGTCCATCGTGTGAGTTGGATGACGTAGGCTGGTCTGATAGTGGGGGATGTGCTTTAATGTAGAGGGGTGCAGTGTGGTCATAAATGTGAGTAGCGTGCTAATTAATCAGGTGAGGACGGACAGCGAATACATAGCAAAGTGGCAATGGCAATCTGCCTAGATTCCACTATCAGAGAATGGCGCAGAAATGCAGTGTTAGGCAGTAAACAATAGCAGTGCAGCTTCTTCTGACCATAGGGCACAACACAGTCTAAATGAGGTGTACTAGTGACCAAAGGGCACAACACAGTCTAAATGTGGTCTACTAGTGACCATAAGACACAACACAGTATGAATGTGGTCTACTAGTGACCATAGGGCACAACACAGTCTAAATGTGGTCTACTAGTGACCATAAGGCACAACACAGTCTAAATGTGGTCTACTAGGGACCATAAGGCACAACACGGTATGAATGTGGTCTACTAGTGACCATAGGGCACAACACAGTCTAAATGTGGTCTACTAGTGACCATAGGGCACAACACAGTCTAAATGTGGTCTACTAGGGACCATAAGGCACAACACGGTATGAACGTGGTCTACTAGTGACCATAGGGCACAGCACAGTCTAAATGTGGTCTACTAGTGACCATAGGACACAACACAGTCTAAATGTGGTCTACTAGGGACCATAAGGCACAACACAGTATGAATGTGGTCTACTAGTGACCATAGGGCACAACACAGTCTAGATGTGGTCTACTAGGGACCATAGGGCACAACACAGTATGAATGTGGTCTACTAGTGACCATAGGGCAACACACAGTCTAAATGTGGTCTACTAGTGACCATAAGGCACAACACAGTCTAAATGTGGTCTACTAGGGACCATAGGGCACAACACAGTCTAGGTGTGGTCTACTACGGACCATAAGGCACAACACGGTATGAATGTGGTCTACTAGTGACCATAGGGCACAACACAGTCTAAATGTTGTCTACTAGGGACCATAAGGCACAACACGGTATGAATGTGGTCTACTAGTGACCATAGGGCACAACACAGTCTAAATGTGGTCTACTAGTGACCATAGGGCACAACACAGTCTAAATGTGGTCTACTAGGGACCATAAGGCACAACACGATATGAATGTGGTCTACTAGTGACCATAGGGCACAACACAGTCTAGATGTGGTCTACTAGGGACCATAGGGCACAACACAGTATGAATGTGGTCTACTAGTGACCATAGGGCACAACACAGTCTAGATGTGGTCTACTAGGGACCATAGGGCACAACGACAATGAGGTCAGTTGGCATTCATGACTCGAACAGGTATTAGGCTCTATGGATGGACAAGCCTTTGCCATGCTAGTAAGCGGGCAGGTGCCGAGTGCGGCAGCAAAAAGGAAAGGGTGTAGAAAAATTGAGTGATATGTTGTACATTTTGGCAACCAAGGCGAGGTAAAATCAAAGTCATCGTGGGACGCTATGGCACTTAAAACAGAGTGATTGTCAAGCAAGACAGTGTTATACTAACTGAAAGACCCTCCATCTAATACACTGGTACAGTGGGCATGAAGTGTTTGGTTATTGCAGCTGATGGTTTACTCACATGGCCTGGTGCGTATATAGATGCTTGATAGCACTAGCTCAACAGTGACGTCTCCTTGGCCGATAGGATATAACGGGGCCCAAGATAATTCTGTAGATGGGGTGGTGGGTGTTCAGGAGCCTATACTTGCCGAATCTATCGGGCAGCATCTGTGGCCCAGGCCCACAGTGCTCCGAACAGGCGCAGGAACAGGCCTTTGTATGGCCTTCGGACTGGCTGGTGATTCCGCCTGCCGGCGGTTCTTCCTGTTGAAATCGAGGTTCAGCCTCGATTTCGTGCCGCGAAGCGCCCGGCATGGGCAAGTCAGGCACCTTGTGTGGACAGGGTCAGGCACCTAGCAAACTAAAGGGTGACACAGCGTCCAATATGTCTCCGACTCTCACACTAATACCTACAACAAAATAACACAAGGAATGTGTGTTAGTCTTCAATTCAGACCCACAGTGCAAAAGTTCAAATTTATAAGTTTTAAAGAGTACTCCTTGTGACCTGGATTGTGTCCCCTTCCTCTGGCTCAATGCAGGAACACTCATGGTAAAGTTCTGATTCAACACATTTCTATTCATTTCAACACAAAAGTTCCTTTCCTTCCAAACAACCTTCCCTTGGATAAGTAAATGTGTCTTTCATAAACACTTGTCCCAAAAAGCAAAGCACTTGTTGTCCTCCACAATATCCTTCTTGGATAGGCCAATGTCTTTCTCACAAAATAAAAGTTCATAAACCAAGGAAAGTTTTCTCTTCAGGATATAAAGAAATTATTAGCATATTACACTTTCTCTTCCAACTGAATACTTTTGTCAGGATAGCAAACAATTTCTTCTTGTAAAGCAACTGTATGCCAAAATGATAGTAGTGGTAACAATTTCTTTTTACCACACCTTTTGCCACAAACACATTGTTTGAAAACATCTTCTTTCCTGGTCCACTCGCCTCCCAGGACTAACTACTATTGATCCCTTTCCTGGTTTGCTGGCCTGCCAGGATCAAAACTCCTACATCTACAATTGCTCCTAGTGGCAATATTTGATACAAGATTCGCCAAACCAGTAGGGCTGCCTCTTTTAATAGTCTATGGACTCTTGGCAATATGGGTTACAAGTACCCCTTAATTGGTGTCCTACAAAAAGAGGATTTGTGCTCGTGTTGCTTCTGTGCAGTTTCTTTACAGCCTCTTGGCTGTTGGCAATGCTGGTATAGGTGTCCTCCAATTGGTCCCCCATGAAGAGGGAATTATGCCCTGGTAGCCATTGTATTACTTTCTTTATTCAGTATTCAAAATTGTCATTTGTTATTAAATGGACTTCTGCAAGTGCATTTTAGGTTTAAACCAACTCATTGGTCTGGTATGGTGTCTTCGCTTCTTGGTTAGCTGATGCGATGGACCTCCCGTGTCTTGCCCGATCTGCTGACAGTGTATGCTTAACTTCAGTGGACTGGTTCTACCTTCTCCAAAACTCTTGGCTAACCAGTGAACACATATGGCCGAGCTACGAAATCTGCTGGTTACCTACCATTAAACAGTCAAAAGGGAGACCTTCTGCTGGACTTTTAACAGCAGTAAAATTGGACATGGGCAGTAGGCTACTACCATGGGCATCTCTCCTTGCTGGAATCTCTGAATCCTCTGAATACAGACATCCTGAACCTGTATTGGACCCCGGTTGTAATTACTGATAATGTATTTTTTGAATTGATGAACAAAACGTTGGACCTGATTGGGCTTCATTCGGCTATTCACAAGATATTAATTGTTCAAGTTTTAAACATTAGATGTATTAGTCGTAATGATTTCTTACTTTCTGCTAGAGCGGCTAGATAGATACACCTAATGAGAGAGAGGGATTTCCCTATGTTAAATGTAACAGTTGAAAGCGATATCCCCCTTCCCCAACGTGACTCAGAGACTCCTGATCTGCCATATTGGACTATGTGTTTATTTCCACGTGCACGATTAACAAGGTCAAATATGTTGTTGTTACTCCAACAACAGATAGTGACCATAATATTTTGGGAGTTGCATGGATACAAATAGACGGTACACTATGGGAATATTATAGGCCTGCCATTGAACTTGTAGAGGGGAGAAATAGAGTCAAATGGACAACATCTAAACTTGGGACACTCTTAGAGCGGCTATACAATTACCTCAACGCTTTAGATACTGACATAGGACTGCCCTATACGGAAACATTGCATCTATTTATCGAGTCAGCACAAAGAGGATTTCGCCCAACATTTACCCATAGACATACATATGACCTCATTATTCAAACAAGGAAGTACAAGATGTGAAGAGAGCTCAAAAGCATTAAGCTAGATACATCTACACGAATAAGATCATCTAACATTCGTTCCTCCTATAAAAACTTTCTTAAGCAACACAAGGCAATCAAACATCAAGCAGCTGGTGAACACATGTTAGTAGGACTGGCTACTAAATCTAGTGCACAGATCTGGGGATTACTCAAAGATGGATCCAACACTGCCACATCGTCCTTCTCTTAATTAATGCAATAAGTGGACCAGTCTGGGTTACTCACTTTTCGACTCTATTTGCTGACCCAACACTTTCTACCAACATGCCTATTTTTTTAAAAAGATCTACATCTGTTCATATTTGATCACATAGACATTCTCATGCAAATTAGCAGACTACGCTCATCTAGAGACCCTCGGCCAGATGGATTATCCAATGCCACTCTAAAAGCCCACCCTGATCAATGGGCCTCCATTTTAAACATAATATTCCAAAAGGTTGAGCTCACTGGTTTGATCCCTGAATTCCTGGAAACGTTTCATCATCATTGCAATATTCAAGAAGGGCAACCGTAAGGAACCTACAAACTACCGTCCGATTGATCTACTTGATATACCGGGGAACATTTTTGCACACCCGGTCCTTACAGAACTGACCAAATGGCTGAAAATGACAGCCCAAATGGACATCCATCAATCAGGCTTTGTGACAGGTCTACGCACAACTGTCAATTTACTTATTTTATCAGCCATGAAAAAGCAAGTATTGTCAACTAGTCAACTGGCATACTTAGCTTTCACAGACTTTAAACACACCTTTGATTTCATCCCAAGAGATCTACTATGATGCAAATGAATGGAAGCAGGTGCCCCTCATTCATACTTAACCTACTCTATCAATTCTATTCCAACACCTCGATTAAAGTAAAGTTAAACTAAGAGGGATTATTATCCCCGCTCATCCCTACACATAGAGGCCTCAAACAAGGATGTATTTTAGCCTCAATGTATTCAATTTTTATATTAGAGATATAAATACACATTTGGAAACTATTAGATCATTTCCACCATAAGTTGGTCAATTGCTGTTCTCCTGGCTTCTCTATGCGGACGACCTTGTCTAAGTAGATCAGACACCTATAGGTCTGCAGAGGAAGCTAAGTACACTAGAAAGATATGCGTTGGCAAACTCTTTAATGATTAATATACAAAAATCCAACATTATTACAAATCAATATTGCAAAGGAAAAAATAATAACTCTTCTTAAGTCGTCAATTGGCAGGCAAATACTAGATATAATTAATGCATTTAAATATCTAGGGAAAAACATTAATGGCATCGTACAAGACACACCATACAAAAGAGAAACAAAATACAAAATGGAAACTATGACTTCCCAATCTAAGTTAATACAACAATATATTCTCTTGCTTACCAATAATACATTTTTATAAACAAAAAGTCAGACCTGTTGTCAAATATGGTGCCCAAGCCAAACTACCAGAGAATCACACTAAATTGGACTACTTAGAGGGCCTGTATTGGAAAAAGGTTCTATCCCTGCCAACATGTTTTCCTATTCAAATGATTCGTTATGAATTAGGACTAGTATCATTTCCAGCACTTGCACACACTCTAGAAGGAAAACATGACAAATCACTAGAAATTTGGAAAGGTTACTGTGTAACAAACATGAAGAAAGCTAACATAAAAGCACAATAACTCATAGGAAAACCTGATTGTGCCAAGAAAAGGTTATGACACTTGGATTGGGGAGCACATAACAAGGGTTTCAAAAGCCGTAAAGACTAAATTTGAAAATTTATGAAATGATTTTAAATGGTATCCAGCAGGATATCCTACTTATTCCAACTTAGAACAACCCAAGGTCACCATAAGAAGCATAGAGCAACATCATTTTACACAAAGAAAAACGTATTTTCTTTCTGACTTATTTATTTCACAAAAAAGAGAGAGTGTGTTTAACAAATACATAAAATTCATTACTTTCAACAAAGACATACAGTTATAATTTGAGCAAAATCTAAGTGCAATTACGGTTTAAGCAAAATCTAAGTGCATTTTATGAAAGTCCGCCAATTGGTCTAGGCAAAATATAAATGCACTTGTAAGCAATATACAGGTCTGCCATGGATTGGGGAGCAACATGGGACAAGTGCAATCAATACAACATATTTATCAATGGAAAAGTCATAATAAAACCGCTTCACCAAATTCTGAAATATCTTCATAAAATCCCAGACCAGAAATACTGTGCCTATCTAATGAGACTGGTTTTCAATCTATGGACCACTAAAGCACTAATAGATTATCGCTCGAAAAATCTGACACTACATAAATCATGTAGATTTTGAGACCTTCCCAACGAAATTGAGAGTTTAGAACATTTTCTTGTTGCATGTACCAGTCCATCATCTGTGAGAATATTTTTATACATTCTTCATTCATTTCTACTACTACTTTGATCCCCAGATCAAATGTGGTTCATGATGTTCAATGCTAATCAAATCTTGTTAAATGTAGCCACAATAAACTACTTCTTGCAAATTCAGTTGTAATCAAATACTATCGAACAAAGAATGTATGTAAAGTTCAAGCCTAAAGGTACATTTTGACAAAATATATCCATCCACTGAAGGATTAGATTTACCCACAAAGTCAGTTATAACCCAACCTCTATGAAACCTCTTCATCTGTTGAATAGAAAAGCTCTGGATCTCAGATGGGTTATCCCAGAGATGGCCCCTTCTGATCTTGTGGTGAACCTCTATTAAGTGTTTAATACAGGGCCAATAGGGCCCACACTCAACTTTAGAAACATCTTATAAGGAATTCATATACATGAATGTTGCCTATACAGCCAAGTTCATGTTGCAGAGGGGCGGTAGGGGTCCCCTCAGGAGAACCAAAAGATTCTTATGGAACACACTTTCTCCCTCCGATAAATGGGTCAGGTTGGCATTGCCCCATAATTCTTCACCTTGCAATATAGCAGACTGTACATGTTCTCTATAGACCTCAAGCAGAACAGTTCTTCTTATCTGATAGTCAAACCGAAATGCCTATTTAAGATTTATTCACTATTAATTAGTTGGGCTTTCCAATTACTCTGGTCATTTAAACAGACACCTAGATAGTCAAAGTGATCCACATATTGAATTTTCTTTCTTAAATGAAACACCATGTATTTGATTTTTGAAGAATTAAGAACTAGCCCTTTGACCACTCTGAAGTGTATACATTTGTTAACAAGTCTGCAGATGCCCAAATGTTTCCTAAAAAAAAAGACCACAGCATTCACAAGTAGTAAGATTGCTATCTTTTCTCCATGTAGTCAATGATAATTCACTGGCAAAGATAAAAGAGAATTTGTGAATCTGTTAATAAAAAGTGAGACATAAACCTATTGCACTATGGACATGGAAGGGGCAGGTTAGTTCACCGCCCTGTTCCCATATAAATGACGGAGAGCTATTTGTGTACAAAGGCCAAATAGCTGCCAGAAGCTATGGGTGGATACCAAGGGGATTCACAGAAACGTTTTATAATGGCACAATCTCTTTGAAAAACACTCAGTGAACCAGGCCCCAAGTGTTTTTAGGCTATCCAGGAGCAAGACACATTGATAACAAGTCAGAGGCCTCTATTAGGTAGCTGTATAAGAGGGGCATTGTCTCCTTTTTCAAAACTGTATAGTATTGTATTAGAAGAGCTAGATGAAAAGCCTGCTCACCCGTATTTAATGAATTTTTGAAGTCTGCCTGGGAATGTGAAAGAATGTTATTCTCTTTGCCCAAGCAGTGAAATGGTGCAAGTAGATCTTCCCAGGCTACTTCCTTAAACTGTCAATAAGGGAAATGGGCCAATCCATTGCTGAGTCGCTGCAATCATCTTTTTTAAAAATCAATACATTTCCTGTTGAATACTGTGACTGGGAGGATGATTATCTAAATTAATTGTATTCAAAACATTGCTTGAAAGGGTCCCCAAACGCGAGGCTCAGATTTGAAAAGATTGCTAAGAAGTGGATCAATGCCTGTCACTATACCCCACATTTGTGATTGTTGTAAATAGGAACAAAAGGAGGGGCAAATAGGTGGTGGATTATTTAGATACACAGGATCACTATTAAATACTTACCCCTAAAATGCTCCTACAATCTTAAAGCTGAAGCTGACATTTTTAGCTCTAAAGATCTGCTTGATTCCCCACCTATAACTATTTTCCAAGAAGCGCTTGGATCATCTGTTGATGCCTCCAGCAGTTGTTCCTATTTCCGTTGGGCCTCCTTTCACTGTCCACACCGGTAATTTATATTCTGGCTGGGAACAGGTCAATGTTGGGGCTTGAACCTCCACCAGAGTCTTAAGGGTTTACACATAAGGAAAGTTTCTTTATCAATCCCTCTAGAGTGTGCATATGTTTCCTCCCTGAAGGAAGATGGTGCGCTAGTATCAAATGGTTTGATTACATTAAAATTTGTTGTGTACTTCTTCTGCACTACTCCATGTGGAATTAGAAAACACTTTACTTACAAGTGGAATTAAGATTTAATTAATTGCAGGTAATAATCTAACTAAATCCAAATTTGCCCATTTTAAAACTTTGGATATTATCAGCCCTCATAAAATCCCAGCTCACGCCAGCATTCACATAAGGCGTTTCTGTGAACTTGTAACTATTCAAATTACATTTAACTTTTAACACTACAGGATCATGATCACTTTTAATGTGGGACACAACTGCAAAATCCTTCACCTGATGGGTGAAATCAATAAAACAAAGTCCAAGTTGCTTGATTGACTCCTAGCTCTAAATGTCAGCAGTGCAGGTGAGTAACTTGGTAATCCCCCATTACAAGCCTTTTGTCCAGTTTCATAAAAAGCGATGCCAGCAAAAAGCATTCTAGTGACAATGATGTGCAAGGGCAGAACATTACCCACAACAGACTGTTCCTCCACTGACATCAATAACAAATCATGTAGTGGTTCAAATTGAGCATTATGCCCCTCAACCCACATCACCACCATAATACATGCCTGTCCATCCTGGTTGTGCATCTTCTGTATTTTGATAAATCACGTCTCTACCATAACCAGAAAGCAGAGGCAAACGCTAGATGCTGATATTCTAAAACAGATATTATACAATAGTCACCATATTTATTTATTTATAAATCTATATACAGGGAAGAACAATGGCCTCTTGATTGTAAAAGAACATACAACAGATAAGATATCCATTTTGATGGAAATCAGTGAGCTTCTTACAATGGTGTGAGTTTGAGTGACATTCTGACTAGGTTGTGCTGTCGAGTTTATGGAATAGTCACCAGTGACAATACATGGGTGGACTTAAATGAATTAAAGACAATCAACATTATTCATACATTGGGTGGTAACACAACCTTCAGAAGCTGAATATCCAGAAAATTAATTTCTATTCGACATATACAGCAATTGGGAACAATACTAATCCACACCGTTATACCCTCTTGAACCCCCTCTCTCATCTTTCCTGGCAGGGATGGCAAAGCATTAGAAAACAGGCTTGGGGTCCACATCCAGAGATCAGGCCTCCTGGAACAATAGGATATCATGCTAATCAATACATGTCTGCTAATACTGGTCATCCAATCTATCTCTAAGTCGGCTATGTTCCAGGAGAGTAGTGATTGTTTGGAGGATGGGCTATAGTTCATGATTGTAATCTGCTAGCAAGATTAAACAATGAGGAGGGTGTATGTTGTCAGTTTATACATTTAAAGTGGTGGATATCCCGCTAAACGCAACACATGTGACTTGGAGACCAACTACTGGGAATGAGGGAGGAGATAAATTGGAGTCATAAGCCAACAGTGTGGCAGGATTGTATTTGCAACTCCTATTATTTATTTATTTATTTACATTTGTTTAACACCCAACCCTGGAGGTATCACATCATCTGTACAGTTAGGAATTTGGGTAAGAAGACATGAGGGTAGCAAACAGTAAGACATTACTAGTATGGATTAATCATATTTGGTAAACAGCCAGGTTTTAACAAGTTTTTTGAAGGTCAGGTAGGCATGTTACTTTCTGATGTGAGGAGGGAGCGAGTTTCAGAGTGAGGGAGCAGGGACCAAGAAACCTGTGCCTCCCGCTCTTCGGCTGTGAAATCTGGGAATGGAGAGATAGAGGCAGGAGGATGAACGTAGCGGGCAGACATGATGTTTTTGGACAATATGGTTGTTGAGATAGAGGGGGGACTCTTTCTAGATGGATCTGTGTGTGAATGTCAACATTTTGAATTCAGTGCAGGCTTTGATGGGAAGCCAGTGTAGCTTGCATCTGGTGGCTGAGATGTGATCTGGTTGCCATAGACCCAGAGCAGCACGGAGGGCTTTGTTTTTTTGTAGGTGCAATTTGGCAATCTTTTCTGAAGATGTGCCCATGCAGAGCGTATTGCAGTAGAACAGTTTTCTGATGATGATAGCTCAAGAACGTGTGAGGCAGTTTTCTATGGAGAGGAATTTTCTGCTCAGAGAAATTAGCTTAGCGGTGTAGGCTGTGCAAGAGGTTAGAGAAAGACCTGAAACCAATAAGGGCAAGGCTCTGAGCCCATTTGTCAGAAGCCCATTGGCCAAATAATCATTGCCCAGGTCTAATATAATGCAATCATTTAAAGGAGCACCAGGATCAGATATTCTCAATACTTATGCGATGAATGTTTTTTAAATTTTTTTATCAAGGCATTGTGTTATGTCAAGATACATTCTCTGTATGCTTTCATTATGATGTTTCTGTGTTCTGTTGTACGTAGCCTGTTGATTTCTGATCCTGGCTCTAGAACGTTAGGAGTTCTGAATCAGTTTAGTTGATTGCTTACCTGCAGTAGTGCCTGCTGCCTGTTCTCCTTATTAAACCCTTGTACCTCACAGCGGCACCCTCGTTAATTTAACACTGGTGACGAGAATCTTCGTGAGAAGGCATAGGCACCCTGGCTTCCCCGTGGATTGCACTTCCAGTCTCTGTGAGTGAAGGGTGCCGTCTGTCGCTTGCCTGCCCCTGCTCAGTAGGGGAAGGAGCACTTTGGCAGAGGCTCCAGTGAGGCAGCAGGCACTGTGGCCCCCACCCGGTGATAAGGACAGGAGAGGAACTGCAGAGCAGGAGGGGAGGAACAGCTGTTTGGGGAGATTGGGCTTGCGCCATCGATGCAGCGAGCGTGAGGCCCACACCCTCCTCTGGACGTCAGCAATTAACGCGTGGGTTGGACTAGAAGGCGTGGTCTTAAAACGTACCACCCAGCACGCATCGCTCCATTGTGATTGCAGTTGCCAAGCAACCATTGATTTGTTGCTGAATGATGTCTCTGTGAATTCTGTCCCGGACGCTCAGAAGAGCTGCATTGATACGTCACAGAGCAGCTTGCAGGCTACAGATTCTCTCATGGTGCTCGACTTCTAAAGGATACAGAAATTCTTTGATGTGTCGAACTGAAACAATTGAGGGTTTTTACATTGTTATTTCACAGGGCAGTTTACGGACTATGGATTCTTTTAATGATACTCAAGTCCTGAAGGTGTAGAAAAATGAACTTAAACATCTAGTTCTCATATTTGGTTCACTCATTCCTATTCACTGCTCCTGCAACTGAAACCTAGACTTTACAACTATAGCCGGAATTCACCGCTTGGCTCTGAAATAAGTGAGAACATGGCAGCGGCCATTCCTCCACCTGCACCTTTTCTCACTGAACCAGGCTGACCTCCAGTGAATTACATAGAGGCTATAGGTGGAGATAGGTGTAATGTAGCCAGGAGGAAGGCACTGCTTCTGCACAATCTGCTTCCCGAGGGACGCATTGTCTTTGATGGTCTCACACCCCATGCAGAGGAGGGGGCACGTGATGTTGATGAATACCTGGTAGCCATCAAATAGATTGAAGACCACTTTGAGCCTAGGAAAAATTTGAATGACACAAATTCTTTCAACGCGCTCAAGAAAGTTCTGAATCTGTAGAGTCTTATATAGCTTCACTGAGGACCTTAAGCCATACGTGTGACTTTGGTGAGTTGATGGATTCTCTTATAAGGGACTAATTGGCAAGATGTACCAACAACGTCAGGGTCCAGGAAAAGCTGCTGGTGAAAGATGTGACTTTGGAGAAAGCTATCGAGCTTACCCACAGCATAGAACAAACCTCTCAGTATATGAGAGAAATGAAAGTGGACAAACAAGTCGTGCAGGGTGTGTGTGCTGTGGGACCAAGGAAAAAGCAATCTGCATCAGCACCCAGGAGAGAATGGTGGAATCAAAAATGCTCCAACTGTGGCTGCCTCTGGCACTCAACTAACACTCCTACATGCCCAGCCATGTTTGCAGATTGTTTTAGTGCAAACGCAAGGGACACTTTTCCAATATGTGTAGAGAATCTTCGATGAACCTCCTGGACCAGAGGGAGCAAAGCTGTGAGATACCGTGTCAACCCGCCACAAGAACCGAAGGAGGGTACGCCTGTCCAGGAAGGAATGCCAAGACATGTTTTCCATATTTCTGCTGTGTCAGGTGAATGCAAAGGACCAGTTGATGACTTTGTGGTTGACGGATGCTACTTGAGGATGAAAGTTGACTCAGCGTCCCCTTGGACCATAATTTCAGAGGATACATATAATAAAATGCTGGACAAGGATCTGGGAACTTTGATACCTGCTAAAGTCCAACTCTGTGGGTACGAGGAATCCTCTATTGAATTGATTGGTGAACTCCAAGGCCAGGTGTCATATAAGAGAAGGAAGTGCACAGCACACATATCAGTGGCAAAGTAGGGAGCATCACTCCTAGGTTGGGATGAACAGAGGAAGCTAGGAGTCCGGATTCAGTCGAGTGCTGTGACTCCCATAACAATAGCAGAAGTACATGATAAATGGACAAAAGAATTTCTGGAGGTATTCACAGCAAGGTTAGGAAAGCTGACACATTTTGAACATGATATCAAGTTGAAAGGAAAGGCACACCCTGTGGTGCATAAAGTGAGACCAGTCCCATTGAAATTGTGGTAGCAGCTTTGTGAGCAACTAAAGGACTTGGTCCAGAAAGGCGTCATTGAACGCATTGATGGCACTGAGTGGCTTTCCTCTGTGGTGCTTGTTACCAAGAGTAATGGGAATCTGAGATTTTATGTAGATCTCAGGGAACTGAACAAGAATATACTTATTGAGAGACATCCCTTACCTGTTATTGCTGAGACACTGGCCTCTCTGGGAGAGCTTAGTCGGTTCTCTGTGATTGACTTGTCAACTGCTTATCATCAAGTACCTCTATCTAGAATGTGTCAGCAAGTTATAACCTTTGTCACTCCTGAGGGAACTTTCAAGTATTTACGTATGCCTTTTGGTTTGGCATCTGCTGCCTCAGTTTTTCAAAGAGTTATGGAGGAGGTTCTGAGGGGTCTCGAAAAGGTTGCTGTTTCAGGATGACATCTTGGTGTATGCTGATTGTGAGCATGAGCATGATAGGGTGCTGAGATGTGTGCTAGAGAGGCTGAGAGAAGCTGGTCTTACGGTGCAAAGAAACAAATGCAGGATAGGGATCAGGGAAGTTGAATAGCTTGGACACAAAGTATCAAGCCAAGGTGTGTCTCCCAAGTCTCGCCTGCTTGAGAACATTTGTAAGGTCCCAGCACCAGTCGACAAAGACCAGCTAAATTTATTTATGGGAATGGCTGAACTCTATCACAAGTTTGTTGACAGATTTGCCACCATTTCCACCCCTTTGAGGAATTTACTTAAGAAAGGTATTAATTTCAGATGGTCTGAAGAGTGTCAGGTAGCCTTCACACCCATTAAGGAAGGTATTTCTAAAGCTCCTTTGTTAGGCGGCTTTGTAAGTTGGAGGAAGACACTACTATCGGTGGATGCAAGTTTATCACAGTTGGGTGCCTCACTGTCTCAAGTAGATTCAGGAAAAGAAGAGCATGTAATAGCGTTTGCCTCTAGACCCTTAAAGGGAGCATAAAGGAACTATTCTTTGATAGAGAGAGAAGCCCTGCCGGTGTTCTGTGCTATTCTGCATTTTAAATTCTTCCTTTGGGGTCAGGAATTCCAGGTAAACACTGATCACAAGCCCTTGTTTCAACTCATGAGTAGCAGTAAGTGGGCTAATGGTTCACCGAGAATTTCTAGGTGGAGGATAGGTTTACAGGGCTACAATTTCAAAATGAGTTATGTCCCTGGCAGGGAAAACGTGGTAGCTGACTGTCTATCAAGGACATGATCATTTTAGATGTTGCGGGTTTTGCTGTAAATAAGGATGAATGGCTGGAGGCAGACCGGGAAGACATGATTGTGTCTAAAGTTAAGGAATGGACGAGAGGGGGATGGCCGAATAAAGAAGTGTTGGACAGGAGTTTTGACCGCTACTATGAAGTCAAACTTGAACTACGTTTATCTGAGGATGGGGGTAGACTAAGGAGAGGTACAAAAATGTCCCTCCCCTAGGTATCAGGCCCCGTTTGGTTAATTTAGCCCATCAAGGTCATTTCGGCATGGGTGGGACCAAGAGATTGCTGAGGCAATCTTTTTAGTTGCCTGCTATGGACAGCGAAGTAGAGAAGAGGGTTCAGTTGTGCAAGGAGTGTGAGAGAGCAGATAAAGTAAGGTGGTCAGAGAGATTCCACTTAGTCCAGTTTAGGTTCCTAGAGAACCATGGAAAAATGTTGCTGTGGACATAATGGTTCACATAAAAGGGCTAGGTGATGGGTTTAAATTTCTGGTGGTATTGGTGGACCATCACTCTAAATGGTTGGAATCGAGAGCTTTAAGGGAGGCCACCACGAGTGAAATGATTGCATTTTTTGAAGACATAGGCCCTCATTCCGAGGTTGGTGCTAGTCATGGTGCTATTAGCGTCATGACTTGCACCAATACTGGTACCGCCACCAACGTGGTGGTATAGGGACCTGCTAAAACCAGGCGTTAAGAAAGGACCCGCAAAGGCACCTCGAAATAGGGCGCAAAGGGATTACCGGCACCGGTGTCATTACCAGTGGCCAGTATCCCTTTGCGCCCACCTTGTAATGAGGACCATCTTCTTTAGAGAGGGATTTCCCACAGAGATAGTGTCTGATAATGGCGTCCAATTCTGCTTGGACAAGATGAAGGAGTGTTTAGGGTGTTTTGGTATTAAACATCTACGAACAGCATTGTATCACCCCAGGGCCAATGGTTTGGTTGAGAGAGCTAACAGGTTTATTAAAGGAGGGATACAGCTCGCGTTCAGTTCAGGGTTGGTGTTAAAAGAAATGGTTTGGAGTTAACGCACAACACCTCACTCCATCACAAAAATGTCTCATTTTGTGTCTTTGAAGGGCCGTCATCCTGCCACAAAACTGTGTGTGGGGTGGTTGGAGGTTGCTGGGTGTGTTGAGGTGAATAGGCAGGAAGTGATGAAATTGATTTCTGAAGCCCAAAATGAGTACAAAAGGTGTGATACAGTCTTTAAGGTCAAAAACATGGAGTATGAGGTGGGGGACCTGGTATTAATAAAGAATCCCCGTTTTGGATTCAAATGTTTGGTGAGTAAGTTCCTAGGACCCAAAAGGATTGCGGCGGTACGTGGAAGCGTGGTAATACTAGAAGGTGGTGAGTGTTGATTGAAGGCGAGGTTGGTTAAAAGCTCGGCAGTGCTCAGTGATGAAGAGATGGCAGAGAACAATGAGGATTTTGAGGTGAATGTGGATATGAAGATGGGTGCACCGCACTCAAGCGAAGATGGTGAGGCTGGTCGAGACACAGCTTTGGAGACACCTAGGGACATGATAGGGAAAATGCCTAGCCATTTTAAAGATTTCTGTTTTCAATGATTCTGTTAAACCTTTTCACAATATATAAGGAGGGAGATGTGTTATGTCAAGAGGCATTCTCTGTATGCTTTCATTATGATGTTTCTGTGTTCTGTTGTACATAGCCTGTTGATTTCTGATCCTGGCTCTAGAACGTTAGGAGTTCTGAAGCAGTTGTTCAGTTGACTGCATACCTGCAGCAGTGCCTGCTACCTGTTCCCCTTTATCTTAATAAACCCTTGTACCTCACAGCAGTGTCCTCGTTAATTTAACACATTGCCATACTCAGTGTGACCTTTTGCGTGTTCTGGTACCCCTGGACAATAAACAACATTCCCTCCAATGTCCTTTCCCAGATCTCCCATGTTGGTTATATGGGGAAGAGTGAGTATCTCTGGCAGACAAGAAGGGGTAAATACATCAACAAACCTCAATTGGGCAGTATGCTGGACTCCCAGACTGTCAACTTTGATAGGTTTGCTCTATCTGCAAATGCGTTTCCATGAGAGTGATGGCATGTTCCATGTTGTGTTGTTGCATTCAACAACATACCATGCATCTCATTTTAAATAGAATAGAGAGGGGTGTAGAAACCTTAAGGGTGTTGGACCTTTACATTCAGGATATAGTTACCTTGGCATATGGCACATGGACATTTCTTAGTTACTTGACTCAACGGATGGCCACTACTGAAGCTAGGGTTATCAACTTCATGACTGAGATTCTTAAAATATGTGCAGGACACTGTTACAGGCAGAGGAACAATACGATTGTCCACTGTTAAATCAAAATATTGTGGCATGTGGTTGCATGCTAGAGGAGGTGTTATTGCATAAGTAAAATCCAGACCTATGGAACGTCACATGTATACAGGTTAAAAAGACATTGATCATTGGTGAAAAAAATGATCACAGACAACCCCTCATGCTTCTCCAAGTTCCTTTCAATTTTGCTGATTAAAGAATTAGCATTATTTAGGGGGTTGATATAAGGGTCATGGCTATCCACTTAGTCATGATTCATTAGAAAGGAGAGAAAGGAGAAAGGAGAAAGGAGAGAACACATTCAATTAGCAACCCTGAGTGCTCAAAACGCCAGGGCCAAAGGTCAACGAGGTCGAACATCTAGAGGGAGGACTTGAGCCTTCCACAGACTAAACACAGCGTTCCAAAGACTGTCCTTCTTTGATATTCTTCGCTTCACAAGGGAGAGCTGATGAAGCATTTCCTGGAAATGAAATATGAGTATGTCATCATCCTCCTATGTGGAGATGGTAAATGGGTCCAAGTGCATAGGATTTTGTAGCTCTATCACAGATTGTACCGTCTTTGTCTATTCTCACTAGGTAGCTGATGGATGAATGATTTCCTGGAAAGGCAAAATCACCCAGCAGTATGCTCCATGGGAGAGATGGTCACTTGATGCAAGTTCTTGGGGTTTATGTGGATCTGCCGGAGACTGCGCTCTCTTTTATCCTCTTCGTGCGGAAGCCAGTGGATGAATGATTTCCTGGAAAGGCAGAATCACCCAGCAGTATGCACCCTGGGAGAGATGGTCACTTGATGCAAGTTCTTGGGGTTTATGTGGATCTGCCGGAGACTGCGCTCTCTTTTATCCTCTTCGTGCGGAAGCCAGTGGATGAATGATTTCCTGGAAAGGCAGAATCACCCAGCAGTATGCTCCCTGGGAGAGATGGTCACTTGATGCAAGTTCTTGGGGTTTATGTGGATCTGCCGGAGACTGCGCTCTCTTTTATCCACTGTGAGTAAGGCAGTGGATGAAGGATTTCCTGGAAAGGCAGAATCACCCAGCAGTATGCACCCTGGGAGAGATGGTCACTTGATGCAAGTTCTTGGGGTTTATGTGGATCTGCCGGAGACCGCGCTCTCTTTTATCCTCTGTGAGTAAGGCAGTGGATGAAGGATTTCCTGGAAAGGCAGAATCACCTGGCAGTATGCTCCCTGGGAGAGATGGTCACTTGATGCAAGTTCTTGGGGTTTATGTGGATCTGCCGGAGACCGCGCTCTCTTTTATCCTCTGTGAGTAAGGCAGTGGATGAAGGATTTCCTGGAAAGGCAGAATCACCTAGCAGTATGCTCCCTGGGAGAGATGGTCACTTGATGCAAGTTCTTGGGGTTTATGTGGATCTGCCGGAGACTGTGCTCTCTTTTATCCTCTGTGAGTAAGGCAGTGGATGAAGGATTTCCTGGAAAGGCAGCGTCAGCCACTCATCAACCTCCCACATGGAAATGGTGATTGGGTGCAATTCCTTGGGTCTTTTTGTGGATGTGCCACAGACTGTTCCCTATTTTCCCCTCTTTGTAAGAAAGCCGGCGGATGAAGAATTTCTTGAAAAGGCAAGGTCAACTCGTAAGCGTCCTTCCACAAGGAGATGGTTCCTGGGTCCAAGTGCATGCGACTACTGTGAAACTGCCAGAGAATGCCCCCTCTTTGCACCACTTCACTCTGCTTCATGAAGGAGGCAGTGGGTGAAGAATTTCCTGGAAAGTGTCTGCTCCTTATCGTCCTCCTGGGAGGAGATAGTTACTAGCTCCAAGTGTCTGTGACTTCTGTGCAACTGCTGCAGACTGCCCCTTTTTTGCTCCACATCACTCAGCTTTTCGAGGGAGCCAGTAGATGAAGGATGTCCTGGAAAGGAAGTGTCAGCTCGTCAATGTCCTCCCGCCAGGAGTTAGTTACTGCCTCCAAGTGTCTGTGGCTTCTGTGGAACTGCTGCAGACTGCTCCCCCTGTGCTCCACACCACTCAGCTTTGCGAGGGAGCCAGTAGATGAAGGATGTCCTGGAAAGGAATTGTCAGTTCGTCAATGTCCTCCCGCCAGGAGATAGTTACTGCCTCCAAGTGTCTGTGGCTTCTGTGGAACTGCTGCAGACTGCTCCCCCTTTGCTCCACATCACTCAGATTTGTGAGGGAGCCAGTAGATGAAGGATGTCCGGGAAAGGAATTGTCAGCTCGTCAATGTCCTCCCGCCAGGAGATAGTTACTGCCTCCAAGTGTCTGTGGCTTCTGTGGAACTGCTGCAGACTGCTCCCCCTGTGCTCCACATCACTCAGCTTTGCGAGGGAGCCAGTGGATGAAGTATTTCCTGGAAAGGCAGTGTCAGCACGTCAATGTACTCCGGCGAGGAGGTAATTACTGCCTCCAAGTGTCTGTGACTTCTGGGGAACTGCTGGAGACTGCTCCCCTTTGCCCATCTTCAAAGTAAAATTTACAGCAAAAGTCAATTCTTCAGCCTTTCATCCATTGACATTCACCAAGTGCGCACAAAGCCGGAAATTGTTTAATATTATATACCTGGTGATTTGTTGTGTCCAATCTCTTGGTTGACTGTGCATGGTCCCTACTACAGTGTGTCATGGATTAAATCAATGCTATTTTCTTTCATTATAAGTAAGTCTCATTGTTTTTGACTGTCTGCAGTCTCGACTGTTTCTAGGGAGCGCCTCTGAAACCTTATTTGTGTGAAAAGGGTGTAGTTTAATTCCATTCTCTTTGGACTAACATTTCTATTTAAATGCATAGATTTTGTTTTAAACATATCAATTTAAATGTACATGTATGTTAATATATTCATACCAAAGACTGTCTCCTAAAAAAAATGGAAGATGAGTTCAAGGAGTCAACATGCTTTCTTGCAGCTGTCTAGTTCCTGCACCTTTGTGGAGACAGCTGCCTTCAACCCTCGATGAAAATGCACCAAAGTGATGGAGTCGTCCTCCCCTCATTGCTTTCCTTATCCCATGCCGGCATTTTACATTTCGCTAATTTGAGCTCTCAGTGCAGACGTATTTTCAGCATTCGCAGTCACTGTACGCATTTCTTCTAAATTGAAAGCCGCATTATGATCTATTTTCATCGGGCATGTTGAGATATTCCGAGGATTCCAGTCTTTGCAATAACGATCTGCTTATTACAGCAGAAAAAGGTGCTTGCCTCAGCGAGCTTTTCTGGGTTTTATAAAGCAGACACTTTCTTTGTGCAATAATTGTTGCGAGTCCTGGGAATCAGAGCCTATTTTCAGTCTTTCTATTAAATCAAAGGCCTGCTCCTACCTTAATGACTAAACTGTAGGAGTCGGAGAATCTGTCATCTTTTGATACACAAGGAAAACACGTGTCCTGTCACCCGTGCAGGCATTAAGCTGATGTATTTACTCAAGTTGCGAAGCCTTGGGTTCATTTAGAAATAGCCGGGAGGAGGGATATCACTTCCATCACCCCTGGGATGCTCGCTGCCCCCGGTTGTAAATATTGTATGCACAATATCTGTTTTGGTCTTTCTCCATTTTTAAAGACTGGAGTTTTCTTTTTTTTTATATAGTGCTCCAAAACCATTGTAGCTCAAATTTCACATGACTACACCCTTGTGGCATTGTTTTTTTTCTACTGCAACTTCTTTTATTGCTATAAGTATCATGTGGAAGTGGCCAAACGTCGTAATGTGCAGCCACTGCGGGCCTATTATGATTTTGTTTGTTCAAAATGCGACCTATGCTCACTTCCAAGTGCTGCATTGCACACATATATTATTTAACAGGGATTAGCACAGATGTATTCAGAATTATTGGCAGTCCTTGTATAACATCCGTAGCAATACAATGCAAAACGGCAAGCGAACATAAGGGGTAGAGAAAGCATGACAATCCACAATTCTTCACCTTTTCTAGGGTTACTGCACACTTTCATGTAAACAATGTTCAGAATTGGAAGTCCAATCATAAAGTGAAATTGGCATGATTACAATTTTGATCTAACAATCTCATGCAAACAATGCACGTAAATGGGTAAGGGGTATTTTGTGGGACAAATGTACATTTTTATGAGGGGACGGATCGACACTTCAGAGCAATAAAAGAGACATTCTTAATAATCACCAATAGCGGAAGTTGTTTAATTGGTAGGTGGCTAGTGCCCCCCTTCTTTCATAGACCATATGGGTTCCTCTGGACTCAAACTCCATTTTCCTTATGGAGTGAGTGTTTTTCAGTCGCTTCATTTTGAAAAGGGTGTTGCAATTCAATTTCTTTGCATTTGCAAAGAATATAAACATATTAGAATTCTACTGAAAGGAACAGCCTGGTGCTCTCTGCCACCTGGCACAGCATTTCGCATGGGACATGATGGGAGCAATGGCAAAACAACATTACTCAATAGACAGCACTGTGTGTGGCATCAGATAGACTTGAGTACTGTCTGTCAGTAACGGCGATGGTGTTGCATGTCACTGGCCCTTTAATGAAAGGACCAGCGTGCGAGAGGAGGCAGGAACGGATGTGGAGGAGTAAAGGGGAAACGGCAGTAAGAATAAAGCAGTTACAGTAAGCAGACATGTGTCCGTTTCTCTTTCTTTGGGGGTATTCCCACCACCCCCAACAACTGGCGAGAAGGAGTGACGAACTGCACTGCAGCCACCCCATACTGTAGTCCATTGCTCGTTCCCCATCTAGGACGGCCCCTGAAATGCATCCACGGGTCTTCCGCCGTGCTTCAAGACTGGAGTCCGTGGCTCGCCTCCGCAAAGATCAGGCATGAGGGATACTTTCCTCCGGGAATTCGTACCATTTCTGTTACAGCCACAAAATAACAAGAAGCCCTGATGGGTAGAAACGGTTGAAGAATTTGATGACTTCATAAGGGCTGTAGGTGAAGATAAATCACCAGCGTTACCTGACATTTTTACGAACCAGGCAGGGAAGGAGATAAAAGGAAGCAAAAAACTATCTGCAGGGGGAGAGATTATCATGCGAGACTCTAGTAGAGGCACTCAACAAGAAATTCATTATACAGTCCAACCGTGATTACGAGAGGTATGTTTTCATTCAATGCTCGCAATTTCCCCACGAAACGGTTGACAAATGTATTACTAGATTGCGTCTGAAGCTGGTACACTGTCGATTGCAGAATTTTCAGATGATGAAGTATTCGCCTTAGTGTAATACAAGGATGCACCTCATTTATAGTTCAGAAACCGTTACTGAAAAGGCCATATTCCATCAATGATGTGATTGAACTGGCCATAGTTCAGGAGAGAGTGGATGCAGAAGATGTCAAAGAAGAAAGTGGAGACAGAAGACTCAGTGGCAGCTGTCGCAGCAGTCAGGGAACATAAAAAACACATTGGGGTGGCTCCCAATGTGTGGAGAAGTCCCTCCTGCGGCATGTACCAACAATCAGAACAGGTAACCAGACCCAAAAATCGTGTTTCAGATGAGGTTTCTCTTTCCCACACTTGGGGACATGCCTTGCAGTCAACCAGGTGTGTTCTAAATGTGGTAGGAAAGGACAATTCCACACCATTTATTTTATTTTTTTATTTTATTTTATTACATTTGTTATACGCCCAGACCCGGGGGTATCACGGCGTAGTTACAGACAATGGGATAATGCAATCTTAGAATAAACATAGAGGTGTAAAAGTATAACAATCAAAAATGTACAATAATAGGAATCAATAGTATACACTAATATACAAAGCAGTCAGGTAAAATAGTTGATTGGCGGGGATTAGTGCACTGGTTCAGTTAGAACTTGTTGAAGAGCCAAGTCTTCAAAAGGCTTTTGAATTTGGGGAATGAGTTTTCATTCATAATGTGGGTAGGTAGCGCATTCCAGTGTCTGGGGGCCAGTGTTTTGAAGCTGCTGCCCCCTGCTTTCTCTCTTTTGTATCTGGGGGTTTCAAGGAAGGCGTTTTTGTTGGACCTGAGGAGTCTGGTCTGGGGCTTCATCATGACTGTGTTGTTGAGGTATTTGGGCGCTTTGTTAGCCCTGCATTTGTGGGTGATGCTCAGGGTTTTAAATAGAATTCTAGCTTGTATGGGGAGCCAGTGGTGGTCTCTTCTGGTGTTGGATATATGTTCAGATTTTTTGATGCCTAGAGCTGCTCTGAGGGCTTTGTTTTGCATGAGTTGAAGTTTAGCTATGTTGGCTTTGGAGGTGCCAAGGAATAGGATATTACAATAGTCTAGCTTAGACAGTATGAGTGCTCTGGCTAGAGTAACACAGTTGTTGGTAGAGAGGAATTTACGGCTGAGCGAGATGAGTTTAGAGGTGTAGGAAGTGGACGAGGCTAATGTGTTTACTTGTTTAGACATGGAAAGTGTGGCATCTAAGTACACGCCGAGGGTCTTGACTTGTTTAAGAACAGGGATTATGGTTCCATCGATGGTGAATGATTTAAAGGCGGGCTCAAGGGTGTTGATTTTGCTGGAGGAGCCTAGTATGAGGAGCTCGGTTTTGTCGTCGTTGAGACAGAGGCTGTTGTTAGCCATCCAGTTTTGGATGAGTGAGTAGATTTGGTTAACCAGGAGGGAGTCTTGTTCATGGTTGCCTGTGAGAGGAATGAGGATTTGGGTGTCATCGGCGAAGTTAGTATAGATGACACCCAGAGCATCCAAGGCTGCAAATAATAGCTTGGTGTAGGCATTATACAGAGTGGGGGATAGGCAGGAGCCTTGCGGTACACCTGCAGGGACAGACACTGGGTCTGCTGATTCTTTGCCGATGGATACTCTGGAAGTTCTGTCAGCCAAGAAGGATTTGATCCAGTTGGTAGCGTTCTGAGCTAGGTTGAAGTTGTTTGCTAGAGTGTTACAGAGTTTGTCGTGGTCAACCAGATCGAAGGCCGCCGAGAGGTCCAAGAGCATCAGAAGGCAGCGTTTACCTGCTTCTCTGGTGGCATCCATTTGGATCTTCAGATCAAGGAGGGCTGTCTCTGTGCTATGGTTGGGACGGAAACCTGACTGGCAGTCTCCTAATAGGTGATGTTGTTCCAGGTGGTTCTGAATTTGGCAGTAGGCTATTTTGTCGATTATTTTTAGGAGAAATGGGACCGTTGTAATGGGTCGGTAGTTAGTGGGTATTGTTGGATCCAGGGAAGGTTTTTTTAGAAGTGGTGTCACCCAAGCTTTTTTGATGCTGGTGGGGACTGTGTTTGTGAGGAAGGAGGCGTTAATGAATTCAGTGATGATAGGTGTGAGAGTGGGGGCGCATAGTTTCACTAGATGGGATGGGAATTGGTCTTCCTTGCAGTTGGAGGCTTTGAGTTTCATTATAGTGTCGAAAACTTCTTTGTTAGTCACTGGTGAGAATTGGAATGGGGGACCAGTAGTGGCGTTTGAGATGGTTGTTGATATGGTGGGTGGAGTTTTGTCAGCTAGGTGTGTTTTTTTACTATCGATTTTGTTTTGTAGTAGGAGGATTTTGGATGAGAGTGCGTTTTGAATGGTGGTGCACCAGTCTTTGCTAGCGTTTGAAGGTGCTGAGATTTGACATGGGTTTTCGAGCTCTCTAAGAATGGTAAAGAGTTCTTTGCTGTCTGAGGACGCGTTAGCAATGCGGAGGTTGAAGGCATTGGCTTTTTGAGTGATTATTGCTGATTTGTAAGTTTTGTTGGCTTCAGCAAAGGCTGATGCCGATTCTGGGGTGTTGTTTTTCTTATGGAGGTGTTCAAGTGATCTTTTAGTGCGTCTTAAGGCTATAAGTTCTTCATTAAACCAAAAGCAGGAGCGTTTATCAGGTCTACGGGTTTTAGTGGTGATGGGTGCAAGTAGGTCGATGGTTTGGGTGAGGCATTGTTGGTATTGTTCTGCTAGATAGGAGGGGTTGTTGGTGCCTAGAACCATATGGGCAAAGGAGGCACACAGGGCTAGAGTGAGTTTGTCGGAAGAGAGCTTTTTGATATTTCTAGTCTCAAATGTTTCTGGTTTTTTAGGGGTGATGTGTTCGGTACTGGCATTGTCTATGGTGAAGTTAATTGCATAGTGGTCTGACCAATTGAGTGGTAGGATGCAGTCAATGGTGACTAGATAATTAAGGGTGAGAAGCCAGTCTAAGGTTCTTCCTTTTGAGTGGGTGGGTTTATCTACCAGTTGTATGAAGTTCATCTCTGACATGGCTGTATAAAATGTAGATGCTTCTGAGTCGAGGGGGTCATTGTATCCTAGGTTAAAGTCACCGAGGACTATGCATTTGGTTTTAGGCTTGATGAGGGGCGTTAGGAGTAGTGGGATGTCCAAGTCAGGGTGTGTGTTTTTGTTGGGTGATCTGTACACCACTAGTAGGTTGGTGGTGCTTTTGGGGTTGGAGGTATACTTGACTAGTAGGAGTTCATAACCTTGTATCTGTTCTATTGGGCATGCTCTGATTTCCAGGGTGGTTTTGGCTATTATGGCAACTCCGCCTTCTTGGGTATTTATCCTGTCTGTTCTCAGGATGCTGAATCCTGGGGGAATAGCAAGGGCTAGAAGTGGTCAGGTGTCAGGAAGGCAGACCATTCCCAATAATGAGACCCTCAGCCATGGACATTCGGAGACCACCAACCTGGACAGCACAGCAAGGCTCATGGCTTCCCAGAGGGCTCCACAGTCATACTCACAAATTCCACAAAGAGTAATAAGAGCAATGGAACAGGACCAAGAATACAAGGTTGATCAATCAGTAGGACAGCTCCTCACATATGTGAGTTACAAGGACGCACACGATGCTGAACAGATGTTCCACCAGACAGAGGTACCACAGAATTTCTATCCAGATTATATAGATGGCGACCAAGGAGCAGAAGATGCTCTGAGAGTGACCATCGACATGGGGGCCGCTGCACACTGCTTCCTTATTAACAGTGGGGCTGCCATTAACATTATGAGGGAGCAAGAATTCCTCCAGTTAGGGGACAAAACGAATGCTCTCTAAGTCCATAGTGAGAATTGTTCAATGTGGCGCATGCACTCCTCTCCCATCGATAAACCAATTTCAGTGCACATTGACACACCAGGGGCGTTCGACGAGTGCCATGATACATGTACTATGAAGCCCTAAACAGGGATGATGCCTTGTCAGTTACAAGACTGTGAGAGAGCTTGGTCTCATTGGCACCCACTGCGAAAAAGCAGTGGATTACAGTACAATATAGAACAAGGGAGAGAGACAGGGGTGCTATGGTGATATCACGAGTGGTGTCGGTGCCAATATCAGAAGAGCTCCCCCATCAAACATTTCTGACTCTTTTTCATGGTCTGGGTAAACTGAGGGGAATGGTCATTAAACTACACATTGACGGATCGGTCCGCCCAGTACCCCAACAGCCTAGGTGTGTATGTTTCCATCTTCAGCAGGCAGTGTCCCAGGAGCTACGACACCTATTGCAGAATGGGATCGGTGAGAAAGTAGTGGGACCAACGCCATGGATTTCTCCATTAGTTGTAGTGCAGAAGGAAGTGGAGTGGATTTGCTTATGTATCGACATGAGTTTGGCCAACACAGCAATACAAAGGGAACACCACCTGGGACCGACAATAGTGGACATGATTGTGCAATTGAACAATGCAACAAGATTTTCTAAGCTCGATTTAAAGCAGGGTTATCACCAACTGCAACTTTACCCCACTTCAAGGCCCATCACTATGTAATTGACTCACAATGGCTTGTTCAGGAGTAAGTGCCTCCATTTTGGCATCTCCTCAAATGCGGATATCTTCCAGGAAGATACTCCTACCGATCAAGTCAACTTTTAATTATAGTGATGCCATTTTGGTGTATGACTCTTCCCCAGAGGACAAAACGCTGGTCGCTGGGTGTGAGACACTTCAGGCAGCATGCCTCACGCTGGATTTCGAGAAGTGCAACATCAACAAGAGGGAGCTGCGATTTTATGGGCATATCTTCTCGCATCAAGGGATGAGGCCTGACCCCAAGAAGGTCCAACAAATACTGACCTGAATGCACCAACTCAAGTTTCAGATTTGAGGTCATACCTCTGCATTGTGGGGTACTGTTCCAGGTATCTACCAAACTATGCCACAATAATGGAACCCTTAAGGAACCTTTTGAAGAAGAACAAACCATTTCAGTAGGCTGATGAATGCAGGAAAGCGTTCAAGAGTATTAAACATGACCTGGCAGAGGTGAAACACCTGGTGTATTTCAATCCTGCTTGGGACACAGAGGTAATCATGGACACCAGCCCTTTCAGCTCAGGAGCCATTTTGGCACTGAGGGACCTGGAAGAATCATTGCTAAACCACATCAAAGCCTATGCCAGCAAGGCGCTGTCACCTACTGAAAGAGCTTACTCCCAGGTGGAGAAGTAAAGTCTGTCAGTAGTGTGGGCCTGTGAGTACTTTCACCACTTTGTTATCGGGAAAAAATTCACATTGGTGATGGATCACCAGGTCCTTTTGTCTTTGTTCGGAAACCCACAGCCGAAGATGCTGCCATGCATTGAGAGGTGAGTGATCGGCCTCCAAGAATACAGCTATGAAATAGTGCACAAGCCCAGATAGGAGAAAAACCTGGCCGACTACATATCAAGACACTCAGGGAAAAGACAGCAGAACAAGAAGGATGAAGATGCAGAAATACATTCAGTATCTTATGACAAATGCACTCCCATCAGCGCTCACATTACAGGCCTTAACAAACGCATTAGGAGAAGACCCATTGATCATTATGGTCTTCAAGCTAATAAGGAACAACAAGTGGAGAGCGTTTAAATATCATCCAAGAGCAAACATAAAAGAGGTTGAAAGATTGACAAATGCAGAAGGCGCTGGCGGTGTCAGACTCACAAATATTACTAAAGGGGTGTAGAATCATCGTTCCCACATCACTACGACGGAAGATGGCACACACCACTCATGAGGGCCTCGCGGGCGCTGAAAATAGGAAAAAGCAGCTTCGACTGCAGGTGTGGTTCCCATTTACGGATGACATGGTGGAAGAGACAGTCTGACAATGTCTTCCATGTCAATGCACGGCAAGAGGGTTTCGACCAATACCCCTCCAGGAAACTGCCATCCCGGAGGAGCTGTGGCACCAGGTTGCCATGGAATTTTATGGACCTTTGGAGACTGGGTATTACTTGCTAGTAGCGATTGGTGAGTTTTCAAGGTTCCCCATCATAAATAAAACTCTGACAACAGCATTCGCCCATGTGGCAGGGATTGTTGACTACATTTTTAGTGAGTGGGTCATCCCACACACAGTAAAAATGAAAAATGGTCCTCCTTTTAATGGACACACGTTTAACAGATTGGCAATTCACCTGCGATTTGTACATCAGAAAATAACACCATTGTCGCCACAAGCCAATGGCATGGCTGAAAGATGTATGGCATCAACCAAGAGGACATTAAAACAAGGATCTAATTGAGGGTATAGCAAGCCTGCAAGTTCTATGCAGAATGCTAAGGTATTTCAGGAGTACACCCCATGACGCTACAGGAAGAACAGCTTCTGAGCTCATGATGACCTACCAGGCAAGGACGAGACTGCCTACATTGGAGGAGATGGGGGAAGTAACCAATGAGGAGATTGAAGCGAGAGATCGCACCATGAAAAAAAAACAAAGGATTGGACTGATTGGAGGAGAGGGGCATGAGCAAAAGAGTTCAAAGAGATAGACAAGGTGTTTGTGAAACAAAGGATACAGAAGAAGATGGACGCAAGATGTGCTCCAACACCACTACAAGTAGTGGAAGTCAAGGGGACAATGATAACTGCCGAAAATGAGAGACAAGAAGTGACCAGAAACGTGTCATCTTTCAAGTGCCTATGTAGAGCAAAGGACAAGGTGGAGGAGACCAAAGGGAATGAAGACGCAGAAGAACAAGGACCCAGAACAACGAGTCAGCAGAGAGAAACAATTGTGCAGAAGAGGGAAGGAGAGGGTGAGCAGGAGGAAAGGAAGAGACCACAGAGAGTAATCATCAGGCGAAGAAACTGATTGAAGAAATGTGAGATGGACATGAGGAGATAAGCAAGGGGGCTGGTGCTGTATGCTGGACCTTTAATGAAAGGACCAGTGTGTGAGAGGAGGCAGGAACGGAAGGGGAAGAGTAAAGGGAAGACGGCTGTATGAATAAAGCAATTGCAGTAAGCAGACCTGTTTCCGTGCTCCTTCCTTTGGCGTTATTCCTACCACCCCCAATAGATGCCACAGCATTTATTGTTTGTGATGGGTGCGCAAGAGTGCAGCCTTGGGTTACAGAGCAAATGCGTTGACCACTTTCTCTCCCTGCCTGTCTGAGAAAGGGGTTGAATCAGTATACTGAGCCCTCCCCCAGCCCGATTCTGAAGCAGAGAGGAAAGGGGGAGGAGGCCGTTTGCTGACAACAGCTGCCTTGAAGGGAGAAGCCCACCATGTACCAAAGGTATAAGGAAAAATAATATGTTTTCTATGCATGAACTAGGTGTGTGTGTGTGTGTGCGCGCGCGCCTGTGTGTGTGCCTGTGTGTGTGTGTGTTTGTTTAAGTTTGGCAGAATTTTGGCAGAAATGAGCAACTGGCACCGACAGAATCAAAATATGATTTACAGGTAAACGTTGGCATGTATTGTTGGGCGCTAAGAAAGTAGTGCAAATGTGTAGCAGTACTGTCACACTATCTTGACAGGCCATATGATATGCTTTGGACACAACCTCTTTAAAACGTATTTTCACAGTGGAAATGCTGGCATATTTGGCACAGCCAGCATGTAACTAGTTTTACAGAGCAATGCTTGCATGTATTGGATATTGGCTGCATGGAAACATTGTTATACAGGACAATATTGAAACATATTGGGCACAAGCAGTATGAACATCACATTTAAAGGGCAATGCTGACATATATTATTGTGCACTGAGCTGCAAACATGTTTGTGTTAGAATGCTGGCGTACTGTGTTGACACGTCACAATATCTGCTTTGTGAACAGGCAGCCCGCATTTGTGATTTTACTAAGATTGTGACGTATAGTATATTTACTCACTTCTCCTGACATCTGTTTCCTTGAAACAAAATGGACTAGGTCATAATTTTTCTATCAGGCAATGTTTTTCTGCATTCTACATTGCAGTTTCCTTTCCTTTTCCAATTCTGTCTGATTTGCTCTTATACTTAATCTACAAGAATTAGCAGTACCCTCAAGGTCATAAGATGTGTTTGGCTTCGAATGGCATAACAAGGAACACATCAGAAAAATCCGAAGCTTTTATTCTTAGCAAAAATACGCCAAAATAGCTATTTGAAGTGAAAGTGCAGCATGCCCTTAGTTTTTGCATACCATGTTACAGACCAATGTTGGTATATATTAGGCAGCATACGACCCTCTGCTGCAGTGAGAATGGGAGCCATGTTTGAGCATACCTGCTCCCATTTATGGAGACAAACCAAAATCAAAAAGGGATCAATTGAACACTTCGGATTAATCATAACAACTGAAAATGCCTTTTGAATGAATCTATACCATGCAATAATCCATACCACATATTTTAAACCCATTTTAACTGGAACAGAAGGAAATCTGCCATATGCAAATCATTCTTGGTTATACCACTAATGTGAGCCATCACACTCAAAC
Organism: Ambystoma mexicanum; assembly: GCF_040938575.1. NCBI lineage: Eukaryota > Metazoa > Chordata > Amphibia > Caudata > Ambystomatidae > Ambystoma > Ambystoma mexicanum. The sequence continues at coordinate 840,649,912 of NC_090932.1, read as the reverse complement.
TATTAAGTCAAATCCCCTTTGCATGCAACACAAAGAAACACAGGCATGTGTTTACCTGGTTTGCCTTCCTCTGTGAAGTGCATCCTGGTACCCATTGGCACAGCGACCATGGAACACATGTCTAGGAGGAATACCGTCTCTCAGTTAGGCCATCTAAAACCAGAAGTTGGGGACTGATGGTTTCGAACAGATCATAACCACAGTTGCTCTGAGCAATCTTCCATATCATAGATGTTTAGCCTGTCTGTGATTTTACAGGAGACCAGCTATTATGCAAATTTGTCTTGATTCTGCAACATATGGGTGCTGTCCACCTGAGATTCCAGGTCACATCCCCCATGCATTAAAACACAAGAAACCCAAGACATGTTTTCTCCATGTTAGGCAACGTTAGGTGTGGCTTGGTTCCCTGTGGGGCAATGAGCACAGGACCCATGCCTGGGCATACAGTTCACTTAGGGCAACAAACTAAAACTAAAAAAGGGATAAATGGAAGGTTTTTAATTGTTTGTAACTACTACCATTGCTCTGTGCAATCGTCCATTGCATTGTTGTTTTGCCTGTTGGCTCCATTTAGAAGGGCACCAGCAACATGAACCTCAGTCTTGGGCCTCACACCAATGGGATCCATGCATCTCGATTGGCAGGTCATGTACCCTTTCTCCATGTTCTAGTGATCTGTCAAGATTAGCTCAACCTACTGCCACACCTATCAGTAGGTCACTCCATGTTTCCATCTTACAAAATGCTTCCCGATTCAAAGCCAACGATGATAGCCAGCTCTTGAATGAGATTCAACCAATACATACTGCGCCAAAATATGACAGGTTTATCACCCAGGCACTTTTTTATAGTGTGGAGCCATAATGACTAGGTCAAGGCTCATTATAATACGTGTGGGCCTTACTACAGTCATACTATATATGTTGAGACTCTTTAGTCTCCTTGTTTTTCAAACATTCCAGTATACTGTTGTACATGCACATGGAATTCCACAAGCTGTTGTCTCATGCATGTTTCCATTGGTCACCCTTAACATGCTGCAGAGACTTGGCCACTGCTTTATCGCTACTACTATACCTGATGCTAACAATGGTGAAAAGGAAACAGCCGGCTTACACATTGTGATTGCATGTACAGTTGTTCACATGCACACCTGGCAATGTCCAAAACCAGAGAACAGGTGCTCGGGAACGGGAAGATGCAGCGCCCCATGAATGTGCAAGTAACGTGTCACGTCATCTCCACTATCGGCACACGCTTTCCGTGATCAGGTAATGGTGAAATTATGTTGAGGAGCAGTTGAATTGTTGAGCTCCTGGCAGCTCATCATCCTTGAAGTACCCTGGTGTACAATGTGTCCAGTGAAGAGAATGCTGTGGGTGAGCAGAGGTTGCAGAATATATAGGAGGGCGTGTATAGGTACCAGAGGAAGAATAGGCGCAGTATGATTAGGGTATATTAGAGGTAGGCATCTTTAACAGGTAGTCAGGAATCACTCTCCAGGGTATAGTAATCATACTTTTGGTAACAGTTAGTGTTTTCTGTTCACGTGGCAGGTTTGGTCAGAAGGTGCGCACAGCATGGACAGCTGCTGGCAAATCATGTGGAATAGCAAAGGAATCTGGATGCCCAGATGTTGTAAAATACAGTCGATGAGAGCATTTTGATGCTCAACACACACTTGTGGAGAGCAGGATGAAGGCCCAGCCCGGATACCCACGCACCTGTTTGGCGCTGTAGTGAACTGTAAAATAGATGAATGTAACTAATAAACACTGGTTGCTAAAATCCCGCCGCAGCACCTTTATCCATTAATGAAAGCAACAAAAAGCGAAACTAGTGCAGGAGTCGCTTATGTAATATTGTTCACCCCTGGAATTCCATGTGCTACCAGGGTGTGACTCTTGCCACCCTCTCCCACGTCAAACCCCGCTGTTTAAAATGCCAGCATCCGTTAAGCAGATAGGGCGCTTTCGGGTGTACAATCCATTTGTATTGCCCAGCTGATGTGTTTGACAAAAGCATCCCAAAATCTCTAAAATGCTCTTTTATTTGTATTTGTATTTGTACTGTAATTCATAAAATGTGCGTGTCGGTGTGAAACTCTGAACTCTCTGTAATTCCAGGTTCGCCTGAACTGGGAGAGTTTCACTTTTTTTTTCCATTCCGGTCCGTCTAACAAAGACAACAAAGACTTTCCTAATGGAGGGCGGCCGATGCTGCTTGCGGGCCGCACTCCATTAGGAAAGTCTTCATGCCTCGCGGGCTGGACAAAATGGCATGGCGGGCCGCAATGGATCAAGTCAAAGACGGCCAAATCTACACCAAACTGGACCTTAGGGGGGCGTACCATTTTGTTTGAGTAAAGAAAGGAGACGAATGGAAAACTGCCTTGCGTACCAAATACGGCTTTTATGAATACCAGGTAATGCCTTTTGGACTTTGCAACGCTCCTGCTACATTGCAGTACTTTATGAATGATGTTTTGCGGGAGTTAATCGATGTTTGCACCCTGGTTTACATTGATGACATCGTAGTGTATTCTGCTACAAAAGAAGACCATGTCAGGCATGTCCGCTCCGTCCTTACTAAACTCTGTCAACATAAACTGTATGCTAAACTCAAAAAATGCTCTTTTCATGTCACCGAAGTGGAGTTCCTCAGTTTTATCCTCACACCAAAGGTATCAAAATGGATAAGCACAAGGTAGATGCCATTCTTAACTGGCCGTCACCAATTTCATTTAAAGGAATCCAGAGTATGTTGGGCTTTGCAAACTTTTACCGCTGATTCATCCCAGATTTTTCCCAAAATAGTGCATCCAATTACATCGCTATTGAGAAAAAACAATAAAAAGTTCCATTGGACCGAAGAAGCAGAGAAGGCCTTTCAAGAACTTAAGAAAAAAAATCACTTCTGCTCCAGTTCTACGGCATCCTTGCCCAGACCTCCCTTATATAGTTGAAACAGATGCCTCTAGCATGGTTATGGGAGCTGTTCTCTCACAAGGGGACCCAGGAACTGGCCAGTTACACCCTGTGGCCTTCTGGTCATGAAAATTCTCACCTCCCGAACTCAACTATGCTATCACAGACAAATAACTCTTGGCTATAAAATCAGCTTTCAAGGCATGGCAACACTATCTCCTTGGTGGTAGACATACTGTCACGGTCATAACTGATCATCGAAACCTGCAATACCTAAAAACAGCAAAGGCTCAATCATCCCGTCAACTGCGTTGGGCTCTTTTCTTCGCTGAATATGACTATGTGATCACCTACCGGCCAGGAGTTCGAAACGGAAAGGCTGATGCCTTGTCCCGCATGGGTGTTTATGAAAAGGTATACATAACTCCAGATCCAGTAGCCATCATTCCAGAAGACAAACTCCTGGGTCTTATGACAACATTGACACAGAGTGAACTCCAAAACAAGATCCAACTCTTAATGGATCCCACTTTCTCACAAGAGTGGTGTACTCAAGGAGAACATTACACCATTAAAGACCAGTAACCATATTTTAGGAACCGTCTATACTTGCCAAGTAAAGAATTACAAGAGCAGGTTATTTTGGGTTATCACAAGTCCCTGATTGAAGGTCATCCTGGAATTGCCAAAACTCTAGCTAAAGTAAAACGAAACTATTGGTGGCCCATACAATTTATCCAATCGTGCGGTGTGTGTGTGCACAAAACAAGTCCCAAAAGCAGAAACCAGCTCGTCTTCTCCAACCATTGGAAATTCCTCCCACACCATGGCACACACTGTCCCTTGATTTCATTACAGATCTACCTCCCAGTAAAGGATTCAATACCATCTTAGTAGTTGTAGACTTGTTCTCTAAAATGGCACACTTTATTCTTTTTAAGGGTCTTCCAAATGCATCCAATTAAGCAAAAGTATTCCTGGAGGAAATCGTACAGCTACATGGCTTTCCATCGGTCTTGATCTCAGATCGAGATAGTCAGTTTGTATCCAACCTCTGGAAGAAATGCTGTTCAATGGCCCAAATTGACATTCGACTATCCACAAGTCACCATCCTCAAACAGATGGCCAAACAGAAAGAACAAACCAAACCCTTGAGCAATACTTACGTTGCATGTTACATCGAGTGGAAAGAAATTGGAAGCACTTGTTATGGATAGCTGAATATGCCTATAATAATTCATTATACACCAGCACTGGACAAACCCCTTTCTACACTATATATGGTAGACATACACGTACTTCACAATTGGATCTCCCAACCCCTTTGGAAATGCCAGCAGTTAAAACCCTACATACAACTATTTCCCAAGCCTTCAAAGAAGCAGCAGAACATTTACTCCAAGCCAAGAACAGACAAAAGAAATTCGCTGACCAACATCGTAGAAAAGCCCCGACTATCAAATTGTAGACAATGTCTGGCTTACATCAAAATATGTGCCCATAAAAGAGACTCGGACCTTTCGTTCCCGATATCTGGGACCTTATTTCATTGAATTCATAATAAATCCAGCGGCAGTTGAATTAGCCCTACCACCCACTATGCAGATTCATCCTGTGTTTCACGTATCACTCCTGAAACCGGTACAACCCGGTACTCGGGTTACAACACCACCAAAACCAGTATTAGTTGACGGAGAACCAGAGTTTGAAGTAAAGGATATCCTAGACTCAAAATACACCAGATCCAAGCTATACTACTTTGTTGATTGGAAGGGATACAGCTCTCAAGACAGATCATGGGAACCTAGTGAATACATCCATGCACCCAGCTTAATTAAAAAGTTCCATCAGAATTACCCAGCCAAACCAGGACCAGGCAGAAGTGCCACTGTGAGAGGGGCCTTGGGGGGAGTGCTGTCATGACCCTTGCCCCTGGCCCTCACTGGCAAGTCAGCCTTCCAGTTAGGGCCAGGTCAAAGGCCTTAAAACCTCATCCAAGACTCTCTTGGAGTCAGTCCTGGTGCCTTTGGCTCCAGGCTCATAACCATCATGAAGACCAACATTAGAATGGGACTATTTACTTGTGACTATTTAACTTGGGGGGTTCAGCCAAAATGGAGGCAAACACATAGCTCAGTTACAAGGAACTGAGCTATGCGGTCTAGTTTTTCAGTGTGGCAGGTCTGGGACTACTTTACCTGGACTACTTTGGGTGTGGCAGGCCTGGGACTATTTTACCTGGACTACTTTACCTGAGACTATTTAAACCGCACCCAAACAGCAGAACATGCTTTGCGTTATTCTACTGTGGGCAGCGTAACGCTCACCGTGTCCAGTTCTTTGATGCCAGCTTACCTGAAACCAAGGACCTGCAGAGAGAGAAAGAACACTTCGAAACTTACCTGGAACAGTATCCTGTCTTCAATCAGTTGCCGACTTCATTTCCACTCACCTGAAGGTATGAACTCCATCATCCGGCACTGCATGCATCCTGGAATAACATAACCTGGAAAGAGGAGAAAGAAAGACAGCATTAATAAGCGTTTACTCCTGAATGAAGAAAGCCACACAATTCTTACCTGGGTAGTCATCTCCTGGTCAGTATCATTGCTGGAACATTACGGCGCTTGGCGAGGAACATCGCAACCTGCAAGGAGAGAAAAGACACAGGTTAGCAATATAAAAGGCGAAACAGCGCCGCGCATCGCGCATTAATCACCGGACAGCATCGCGCACACCATGCTTTCGCCTACCAGCCCATGCTCATCTTCAAACTGCATGACAACTCCAAAATACCTTTCCATACCTAAAAGGAAAGAAGCAAGACATTATTATTCGAACTAAGAGGAACATAAGAACTGCATGTAAAGACTGTAAAGCAGCAAACCTATGGAGTCGCAGCAGGCCTGGATTCCCACAGGGAGGCTTGCACCAGTGAAGTAACTTGGTCGCTGCTGGCCCCCCACATCTATGTGCCCCTGCCACGAGGAGCAGGACAGAGAATCCACCTTTTACAATATTAAGGTGAGGAGAGGGCCCAAGGGGGAGGAAAGAGTTGAGGCCAAGGGAGGTGGGAAAACATAAAGACAATCTGGTATTGAATCCAGCTCTCCTATGTTGCAGACCCATCTTTAACCAGAGGCCTTACCAAGGGACCGGGAGTGGGTTCGAGAGTGCAAATCATCCAACCAGGGCTGAGTGGCGTCCCCGTGGATACCAGGTGAGCATAACAGTGGGTTTCAGAATACACAGAATGAGAACCAGAGCACCCAGGGAGGATATAATCAAGGGGGACTTGTCAGACGAGCACCCCCAATATGTTGGGCTTGTGGGATGACAGGGCATATTGCACGCGTATGTTGGAGCCAATGGAATGTACAGAATGGACAATTTTCAAGAGGGGGACAGCTTATCCTCCACCGTATAGCACACAAACTAGGGAAGGGGTTTGGCCAAGATCACACAGTGTATCAGACACAAGCGCTGCGAGTCCAGCAGGTACAGAGTGATTACAAATGAATACACCACAAGGGCAGTCACAACAAGCCCCATGCAGACACAGCCGTATGCAAACACAGGACAAGTGCTGACACCCAGAATAGGAGGTGTCACCGAAGTAGGAGGAAATCCTTTCACAGGGACGGGGATGAGCCTGTACCCACAATAGGACAGCTCACAGGGTGACTTGATTTGTTCAGTACTATCTGTCACACCAGACCCTCAAGTGGAACGAAGGGTCGATGTGACAATAGGAGGCAAATCTTTTTCTTTTCTAGTAGTAGACACTGGGGCTACTCTTTCATGTATACGAGAGGGAAAATACCCAATGTCAGCAATTGCCATGAATGCTAAAGGGTTCTCTGGAGCTACAAGTTGAGTTTCTTTTACTGCTAAATTACCAGTCTCTATAGGAGAGTGTGATATGATTGTTATTTTATATTTACGGCAGACACTGGTCAATATCTTGGGAAGATATTTCATGACAAAGCTAAACATGCCAATTTCATTCACCAATCAAGGAATAGTGTGCTCCACTCCAGGAATACACTTTTTAAACTCGGGTGAATTTATACTGGTATTCACAGGACAAGTGGCTCTGCGAGGCGTTCCAGAAGATCCAGAGATTTTCTTATATGGGGTGAGCATTCTATTGACATGGCTACCTGGCTTAGTGGGAAACATTGTAAGGATACTTGATGAGCTTTTGTTTAGACCACACATATCTATGGACAAAGAGGGGGGAGAGACTATCCCTATAGAATTAGAAGCAGTCATAGTACAAAGGGAAATGGTAATGCTAGAAGAAATGGATGATGAGGGTAGACCATGGAGAACAGTAATAGCTATTGAGGAAGGGTACAGATGGACTGACATTACTGATGACGACATGTTTAGGGAAGATCGAACAGATGATGAAGTAGTGTTCTTTATGAGCATCATGTACTGGATAAGAATAGAGAAAAGTGAGGTCCCCCAGCGAATGGTGATAATGCGGCAGCACCCAGCATATTTTCAGGAAGAATTGGAGAAGGTGCCAAGTGTCCTTTTGACCTCAGGCCCTTATGATGTAGGTTTATTAAAGGGAATAGGGGATGATCAAATAAAGCTGAAGCCAGGAATGATTTTACCTCGAGCGAGACAGTACCCCATGTCTCAAGAAGCTGATGAGGGAATATTTCATACTATCTCGGCACTGATGAAACAAGAAATTCTAGTGCCATCAGAATCGTTGTGTAACATCGCGGTGTATCCGATCAAAAAATCTAAAGGAGAGCCGTGAAGATTTATTTAAGATATGAGACCGATTAACCAGATTGTGGATGCAGAATTTTCTCTATTTCCTAACCCAGAGATGATACAATGCAGTATCCCAGTTGAAGTTTGATATTTCAAAGTGATCGATTTGAAGAATGCATTTTTCTCGATGAAGTGGCACAAAGACTAATGAGTCCCCATTGATCTTTAAACAAGTCCTACAGATGGATTTAGGCAATTTTGATCTTAAGAGTGCAGTGATACAGTATGTAGATGACATTTTTATTTGTAGCACCACGGAAGATGAGTGCATGCAAGACTCTATTCAGTTGATGACTATTCTAGCAGAAAAGGGCTACAAGGTAGACAAGGAGAAGTTATAGTACTGCCAAGAAGAGGAGTTATACATAGGGCAATTGACTTTGCATGAAGGAAAGAAGGTGACTACTGAAAGAACTGAGGCGATTATGAAAACCACAAAGCCAAATACAGTGAAACAGATGCAATAGTTTATGGGGATATGCAACTATGTTAGAGCATGGGTGTTTGACTGCAGTTCATACACAAGACCCCTTTTACAAGCTTTAAAGTAAGCACAGGTGAATTTAGGTAAAAATAGAATGAAATGAAGTAATGCAGGAAGGGTTGAGGAGTTGAAAAAAGCAACAGCTCCTGTTTTGGAAATTCCCAATTATGTGTAGCAATGTTATCTGTTTTTGCACACAAATGGGACAGTCATGGCAGCAGTGCTTACAAAGAAGACTACATTGGGGTACAAGCCTTTAGCATATTACAGTGGGATTTTAGAACCAGTTATGACAGGACACTTTCCTTGCGAACAGTCATTGGCATCTGCCGTGTTCACAATTAAGAAGACTACAAGCATTGTCATGGGCATGCTCTGCCATTTTAGAGAAACTCAATGGTACATTGACATCCCAAAGAGATTCAGCTTATGAGGTAATGATTTTGAATCCAACAATTGCAAGATGTAAAATAGTGAATCCTGCCACGTTTGTAGCTGAGCCCGTAGCAGATGGTGATCATGTGCATGACTGTGCTAATTATGTTGAATTTTATGATGATATACCCTGTGTGAAGGAAAATGGTTCAGCAGGGTGGGGGGGAATTCTCTTTATTGATGGTTCTTTGAAAACTGACCAGACTACTAGGGAAAGGCATTCAGATTAAGTAGGTAAGACACAGATTAAATGGAGGATTTGAAGTTGTAGCAAGTGCAAGGCTATGTCTCACTTTTCTGCACAGGCATCAGAATTGGTAGTGGTTATTGTTTCACTCGAGAAACACGAAGGGCAGGAGGTGACAGTGTTCAGTGACTCCGCCTATGTGATGTCAACCATACATGCAGGGCTAGCATGTTGGAAAAGGAGCAGCTACCTCCATGCGGATGGCACTGCAGTGCAACACGCATCCTTAGTGAACAGGCTTATTAAGGCACTACAACTCTCAGTGGCCATAGTGGTCATTAACTTCACAGCTCACACTAAGCGAACAGATTGTATCTCTTGCAGAAATGAAGCTGCAGACGAAAAAGCAAAAAGGGTTGCATATTCTCCAGATATCTCGAGTTTTCATACTCTGAATATGAAAGAGAAAGTATTCTCAACCATGTTGATACAAGAAGGGCTTAATACATTATTTATGAATCAATTAATGGAGATTCAAGGGAATACACAGCAGGAAGAGCAGGAATTATGGAATCAAAGGGGTGTTCTTTATCCCCCACAGAAGCATTATGGTGACAATATAACACTGGAAAGCCGGTGATGTCAATAGCGTTATTGAAAGTTGCACTTGAACAGCTGCATTACCTTGGCTTATAACAAGGGAGAGTCTTGCTGCAACCATTTCTGAAGACTGGTTTGTTCTGAAATTGTTGTAACATGTTGCACCATTTATAGTGAACTGCATTGTGTGTCAAATTTTTACTGCTGGGCAAATACTGAGAACAATTAGAGGGGTAATACCTCAACCGAATGGTCTGTTTCATCATTTACATCTCGACTATGCTGCAAGTATATAATGGATATAGGTATCTATTCGTGGTGGTGTGCCCCTTCTGTAGGTGGATCGAGGTAGGTCCATGTACACACCCTGAGGCCACTTGCACAGTGAGGTTTCTAGAACGCAAGGTTTTCCAGAGATGGGGTATCTGTGTGAAGTGCTGAGATCCAACAATGGGTCAATTTTGTGAATGAGGTATTGGAACAGATAGGGCGCCTATTGAATATTAAACACAGGTTTTCTTCTGCTTATCACTCGCAAGCAAATGAGATATGTGAGAGACTCAATGGCCTCCTTAACGAAAGTGTAGCTAAATTGTTAGATGATGAATTGAATGACCATTTGACATGTATGACCTCTAGCATCTCTCTCTTTTCAGATTATCTCAAGTGTCAGGGGGTCGGTCTCAGAACTCAGATGAAGACAATTCAACAACCAGCACAACTGAACTTCTATCAGCACCAAAGTTATATGTTGGTGATTCTGTCTTAATTAAGAACTTCACCAGAAGTGGCATGAACCAAGTTTTAAGGGCCCCTTTTGTGTTGAAAACCTAACCCCTTCAGCTGTAAAGGTCCAAGGAAGACAAGCTTGGCTTCACTTGGGTGATGTGAAAGTCTATAAAGGTGAGCCCCACCCTCCCACTGTTGCTGATTCAGAAGCAAGACAGGAACAAAAATGTCAGCATGTGCAGACTCAATTGATGATGAAGAAGAAGGAAAATAAAGCAACGGCCGGTGATTGATGCAGATTTAGTTTGGACTAGAACTCAAGGGATACTCCTTATAGACATTTTAGCAGGAGTACAAAGACATGCAGCGAGTTTTAGTAGGCCAAAATTGAACTCTAGAAACACATTGATGTAACAAAGTTATGCCCAAGGCCCTCATTACAACTCAGGCGGTAAGGGGTTTACGGCGCCGTAAACAGCGCCGACCCTTACCGCCTGAGTACGAGGTCCCTTAGCGCCATGGCGGACTTAACACCTGCTTTTAGCAGGTGTTAAAATCCATGGCGCTTAGGGACCATGGAGTTAATTACGCCACCGTAATTTACGGTGGCGTAATTAACGCCTTCCCCACTCCCATTATGCCCTATGGGGCAAAAATGGGAATGGGGAAGGGTAAATGGGGATTGGGGACTTACCGCCCCGCCAAGGTCGGAATGGGGTGGTAAGTCCGCCAACCACCATGGCGTAAACGTAGTTTACGCCATGGTGGTAAAGTCACGGCCCAGGCGGTAACTTACCGCCTGGGTCGTAATGAGGGCCCAAAGGTCAGTTCTTAATCAGAAATTGGAAACAAGCTCAGTATTCAGATGCATTTCTTGGTGCATACCTGTTCTAAGTAGTCAACCATATTGGCCTCACTGATAGTGATGTGCATCGGCTTGTGCTTGCTGTTTTTGTAGTCATCCTTCAAGCTTATCCTGCTATTTTCAGAAGAGACTTTGATGTTTTCACTTTTAATGGCCCTGTGATCAGACGGCTCCTCATTGCAATCATTGAACAGATCTTGCACTTACAAGTATAAAAGAGATATGATCAATTGTATTAAGGATGAGAAGTTTGGAAGCTGGCATGGTTCAAGAGAATGAACAGACATTGATTTTGATATTTTATTTGTATCGCACTCATACACATGTGTTTCAGAGCACAAAAATGAAGATACCAAAATGTCACAAAAGGTGGTTGCCTATGCTTTGGTGTATGATGTATGCCTGGACGATTACACTATTTGTCTTTCTATTTCTCCTATTTCACAGTCTTTATCATACTAGTACTCCCCCTGAGTCAGAGGCCCTTATAGTTCTCCCCACTGCAGCAACTGCTTTGATTTATTTACTTCTACAGGCACAGAGGCCCCTAAGGTCCCCCCCCCCACTAAGAGACCTGCTCTTGATTTGCTTCATGAGTATTACACAACTTTTACATTTGGGAGACATAAGAGAAATGAAGAGGAAGATAATGACGGGATACATAGCTATCTAGACAATGCAGCACATTTGGGTAATAACATGTGTTATCAGCACATGAAACAAGTGGGAGAGAAAACATCTAAGGAGAGTTGTTACGTCTGCGCTCTCATACCCAATGTCATGAATGCAGGTCGAACTTTCATCTCCAGAGAAGTTCCAGAATACGATGCCAGGTGCCTCGTACATCTTGCAGCATGTATGAGCAGAGGACAATTTCAAGGAAGTTGGGCTACTTTATGATTGAGATTTAAATGTTTTTTTTCCTTTCCAGGATGATTATATTAAGAATTCACCGATGGAAAATCAACCTGGATGGGAGAGCAAGATGCTTGTGTATCCTGCAGGAGGACAGGAAGAGGTGGTTGTGAAAGACATGAAGAGAATAGAATGTCCTGATATAACAGAGATAGCTGGATAATCTGGATGGTGGGAACACACTCAAGTCTTAGTCTTGGACAAGTGAAGTCCAAGGAGGGTTGGCAAGGAGGACTGTTGTCCTGTGCAGCTCATCTACTAAAGCCTGAATATGTGCAGGAAATATAGAGATTAAACGATGGGTGTTTGAAGTCATGGGGTAAGCATGCCAAACTGCTGACATGGGTAGAAGATGAATGAGGTCCCCAATGGTTGTGGTTCCATTAGGGAATGCAACACTGTGCTTCCAAGGGGAAAGAAAGAAGCATGTGTGAGATAACAAAGTTTGCAAAACTACAGTTGATGGTTCCAGAATGGGAGCAGGGACAGCCGTCCAGGTGGATTGATACTGGGCTTGTGGGCCTAGAGCCTACATGAAGCTGCTGAAGGATTGGGGAGGAACGTGTTCCTTGGTGCTCATCCATGTTCCAGGATTAGTGATTCCTCAGAGTGACTTGAACATTGGAGAATTTCCAAAGGTGGATGCCCATTTGAGAATTCCTATCAAGGAAGAATTGAGGGCCATATGACTGATGACTTTACAGAGCAGATATTTTCTTGACTGATCAAAGTGATGGAAGGAGGAGTTTGCGCTAAAATCTGGCAATCATGTTGCACATTCATACCTTCTCATGATGAAGAGAATGGGACCTTTACAAAGGCCATAACGCTGTTGAAGAACCTGCATAATCAGATGGAAGACAAGACAGAGGACATTATAGATGATAGAGGACATTATAGATGATAGTTGGTTTGCATCCACATTCAAATGGATCCCGCAGTGGATGGCAGATATCATCAATTTTCTTGTAGCAATATTGCTCATGGTGATGTTTGGATTTTGTGTGATCAAGATAATAATCGCACAGTGTAAGAAGAAAGCAGTAGGAATGACGATCGTGATCGATGTCGAATCAGGGTTTGGACCCAAGGAATTGATCGATGAGGATGTCAGAAAATACATAGAGGCCAGCATCGTAGCACCTGAGGGAATGAAGTGCCTGTATCCACAGAATCACAAGAAGTACGTGGGATGATGTGTCTATTGTAAACCGTATCTGATGTATTCCCGAAGAGACGACAATCTGAGAGAGGAACTCACAGAAGAAATATGAAAAAGAGGAAGAAGAGGAGCTTGTGACATCACAAAAGATGAGCGTGACACACTGACAAGACTGGTTGAAGAGAATATATAGACCTTATAGAAACGGATGATGAAGTTAAGAATCGAGTAAACTTTCATATGGAAAAAAGAAGATTGTATGTGTGTGACACACTGCAGATAATGCAAGCAATTAAATAACTGTACAGATGCAGCAACACAGTAGATTAAGTAATCTATACATAGTGAATAGACTGCAGGCGGAACCGCCATTGTATAGAAACTGGACATCTGTGTTATGAAATTAGTAAGCCCAGACCCATGAAGAGGAAAGGCTAAGAACTGTGTTGCAGTAACAATTAGCTGAGATCGTGGATTTGAATGGCGAGGCTGTCTGGCCTGGTGTCAAGGCTAAAGGCAGCCAAGACTGGTTATCTATTCTTGAAGGTGGCAAACTTGAGAAGCTGAATCATCCCTTGTTAAAGTGCAAAGAAAGAACGCCAAGAGTACCAAGTTGTGTTCATTTAATTGCTGCAAAATGGACCAAATCCTGGTCTCCTGTCAAGTGAGCCAAGGATGAAAATAGATTTCAACTTGGAGTTCTAGAACGATAGTGGATCTTCTCACCCATATTCCCAGAGACAAGACTACACCTCAAGACCAAGTTCAAAGACAATCTTCATGGCAGAAGGCATGGGTGATGAGAGATGTTGGGCTAATTGAGTGGGGAGGTAGAGTCAAGTCCACCTCCTGGCATCTGGGTATGAGCATATGTGCTCCTAAGTGAGCCTAGTGTTCCAGACATGGCACGAGAATGCCAACCAATTGTAGAGGGCCATATAACGAAGGGTCTTATCATTTGAGAGCCTATGTTATACTGTTTACTTAATGGTGTTGAAGATGTCTTGTACTAGAGGTAGGCATAAATTGGCCACCTAACAGTAAATATCTAATCATAAGCCCACCCCTTATAGAAAGTATACTTATATGTTCCCCTTGAACCTATCACAACCGTTCATATGTTTTTCTTATTTGCCAAGTAGTGTGGCATCAAGTATGATGAATTTTTACTGTATAACTGTGATTTTTTGTAAAGTACGTAGAGAGCTTGAGCAAACGTCAGTTGATGTCTGTTGTAATTCCCTGTTTTTGCCAATTGATATTAAAAAAGAAAACATTTCCATCTTCCTGAGTTGGTTCGAATATTTGGTGTCAGTTATTCTGCATCCCATCCATTGTGTGCATGCTATCAAAAGGGCCCAAACTCACATTTGTAAGGCGCTTATACATCAAGAAATTGTGTTTCATGTGCCCACAGGGCAAAGGGGAGGGAACAAAAGGCAAATAAAATAACAATGATGAAAGACAGAGGTGGTCCTACTAGGACTTGTGAACATTCAGAACATGCAAGTGCAGAGAGAGAGAAGGACAAGGGAAGAGGAGCATGTGCTAGAGGTTCCACAGAGGGGGAAGTGCCAGAGAGTCAGTTGCAAGGCAACAGGTAAGTGCCTGGCAGAGACCACTTGGTAAAAGGTGGTCACATGCCAATACAATAAGTGCAGGCCTGTGGGGCAACACAGGCCAGAGGGTGCCCAAAGGCAAGTGCAAGGGCAGGGCACAGGATGAAGGTGATTAGATGGAAGGCCAGGACCCAGAAGGACACATAAGGGCCCAGCCCACCAATCTCACGACTGTGGGGTTTAGGACGGGAGGGAAAGTGTGAAGGAGTAGAAGACTAAAGTCTTGAGGAGCTTTCAGAATTTGAGGCGATCGGCTCAAGACGGAGAGGAAGGGGGAGGCTGTTCCAGAGGAGGGAGTCAGCTGAGGAAAGAGATTGGCCACCCGCTTGCTGCTTAGGGAAGCACTTGACATGCAGAGAGTTGGAGCCAGAAGATCAGATAGATCTGGAGGGAAGAATATTTGGTGAGAGCACGTTGTAAATAGCCCGGGCCCCAGACAGCCTTATGGATGATGAAGAGGGGTTTGAATTTGATCCTTGCAGAAACCGGGAGCCAGTGGAGAGATTTAGGGCTGGAGAGATAATGTCCCTAGGCTTGAGACCAAGGATAAGTCTTGCAGTCCAATTCTGGAACATCTGGATGGGGTGGAGAGAGGAAGAGGATAGATTAAGGAAGAGGCTGTTACAGTAGTGCAGCCTAGAGAGTACCAGAGCTCTAGTGACATTGAGCTTCAGGGGAAAAGTGAGGAAAGGGAGGATACATTTGAGGCGGTGGAGTTGGAAATGGTCCTTCTTGGCAAGGTCCAGGATGTGAGGAAGGAAAGAGAGAGAGGAGTCGAAGATGACTCCAACATTTCTGGCTTCAGATGAATGAGAGGGGAGATAGCCCATAGAGGGTGGCCAGAGTGAAGGAAGGAAAGAAGGAGCGGGAGTGCCAATAGGAAGGATTCTGCCATTGAGGCAGAGATCATTAAAGGTGCACAAGGACTGGATAGCAAATAAGTAGTCAGGAATGGTAGAGAAAGTAGGAAACGTTTCAGAGGGAAGTTTAAAGAAGAGTTGGGTGTCGTCTGTGTAACACTGGAAGTGCAGGGAGAAAGTGGAGATAAAGTGAGCAAGTAGGGGTGAGATAGATGTTAAAGAGCCAGGGTGAAAGGTTAGAGTCCTGGGGAACACCACAAATGGAGATAAAGGTCCATCTATGAACTTCCAACAACAACAGTGAAGAATACATTAATACACTAGTCACCTCAGTTTTCTATGCTACGTTTACTTGAATAGACTTGTGTAAACACGCAGGCATCAGTATATATGCATTTTGTTTACTCTGAACGCACTTGCACTATAAATGGAAAAATGCATGAGAGCCCAGGATTGCCCCTTTTGGAGTGGGACCCAGCCTGAATGCATATGGTCTTTGCCTTTCTGTAATGGCTTGGCATGCTGAAGAACGATGGTCTGGACGGTTGCCCAAAGCAATGAGAGAGGTTAGGATTAATTCCAAACCTTCCAGCCATCACATCTTTTGTTTTGTATAAGTCACCCTGAGTGGGATGGGCATGCCCAGACTTGGGACAGAGCCTGCTGGGCATAGGGACCCATGCTATTCCTCACGGATGATGCCCAATCATATTTGATGATATTTGTGGTCTCGTGTAGAAGGAATGTGTCCTAGCAGTTCGGGCTGGACTTCCCCTTTTGGGGTGTGTCCCAGCCTGACTTGCATTTGGTCTTTCCCCTTCTGTAATGGCTTGGCAGGCTGAAGAATGATGGCCTGGTGGGTTGCATAGAGCAATGCCAGAAGTTAGGATTAATTACAAACCTTCCAGCTATCACATCTTTTGTTTTGTAGAAGGCAGCCCAAATGGGACAGGTATGCCCAGATGTGAGACTCGAGCCTGCTGGGCCTAGGGACCCAAACTACTCATCACTGATGGTGCCCAAAGAGCCCAAAACATGTCTGCGGATGCTTGTGGTTTCAGGCAGAAGGGATGTGATCTTGCAGTTCATGCTGGACTGCCCCTTTTGGGGTGGGACCAAGTCTGATTTGCATATGGTCTTTCCCCTTCTGTAATGACTTGGCAGGCTGGAGATGGACGGCTTGGAGGGTTGCCCAGAGCAATGGCGGATGTTAAGATTAATTCCAAACCTTCCAGCCATCACCTCTTTTGTTTTGTATAAGTCCCCCTGAGTGGGACGGGTATGCCCATATGTGGGTCCCGAGCTCGCTGGGCCTAGGGACCCAAGCTATGGCTTGCTGATGATGCCCAATGAGGGCAAAACATGTTTGGGGATGCTTGTGATCTCGTGCAGAATGAATGCAACCTAGCAGTTCAGGCTTGGCAGCCCCTTTTGGGGTTGGTCCAGGCCTTATTTCCAAATGGTCTTTCCCCTTCTGTAATGGCTTGGTAGGTTGAAGAAGAATGGCCTAGAGAGTTGCCCAGAATGATGCTAAAAGGTAGTATTAATTCCAAATCTTCCAGCTTCACCTCTTTTGTTTTGAGGGTCCAAGATAACGCTTCTGTTTGCTAAAAAAAAAAAGAAAAATCAAAATGTCCTCCTGTCTAGATCTCTCTACTTCCTCTTTATTGGAAACAAATATATCTCCTTCAATGGGCATGTCACTTTCAAACAGTATTCTAGAAAATGTAATTGAAATAACAAGCGACTTAACATTCCCACATGTGAATCACTTACAAAAGGAAAGCGTATGTTTGCTACACTCCCTTTAGTGGTGTTTCTATTGCATTAGTGTGTAAAACTGTACATTTCAAATTTTTGATGGGGAACAGTGTAAAAAGTGGAATAAAAAGTGGAAAAATAGATGGCAGTTAATATTCCCTCTTTTCTTGAATTGATAACTACCAGCAACAGAACTCTTGCTTGGTGGAAAATGAGTCAAGGGAACTCCCAGTATACATACCCTAAGATATATTCACTCAAATCTATAATTCCAGAAACACATGCAATCCTGAAATATAGACTTATTTCCCAGGATGTACAATCAATTTATATACCCACCCCTCAGTACTTACAAATGACAGGGGTCAGGGTTTAATCTATTTCCTTTTCAAGTATTTCTCTCCTTAGGATTGTTTCCCCTTTACTTCTGAGTTTATTTTGGCTGTCTCACAGACAGTCTAGTGGGACCCCTCTTAAGGGCTGGTTCAATTCTCCCCTTCTAGGAACAAATAAAAATCAGTCAATAAGATGGGGCTACAATCCTCCACAGCCTGGTCTCCCTCTTTCTTTACTGGGACCTATATGCTGTCTTTTTCACTCAAGAAGGCCTGGAACTTTAACTCCTCCTAGGCCTATCGTACAGTTCTCTGCTTGTAATCCATAACATGAGTCCCAAAAGGAAGGCAATCTATTATATTCTCCTTTTTGTTGTTATCTTTCCTCCTTTCTCTCATTCTTCTCTATCAATGAAAGTGTGTCCCCCAGTCTACGTGTTTAAACCTTTATAGAGCAGAAACCACCCCTGTAAAGGTGTATATCATTTCCCTAATCTAATTGGTCAAGGTATGGGATTGGATAGCATTCCATTAATGACATCACATTAAACCAACCCCTCTTTGGTCATTGGGCATATTATTGAGGAGGACGTCTGTTGAGCAAAACTTTCAAACTCAGTTTCCCTCTCATTTGATGTGATGTCATTTTAGAGAATGCTACATTAAACAGTGTATCTTCTTAAAACAGCATATTCCACACATGTGATCATGTTAATAATCAGGTCAAATATTGCTCTAATTTTAAATGAGCAATTATCGGATGTGTGTGCTATAAATGTTTGTCTTTTTTGCGCTGATACTTTTAAACACAAATTATGTTTCCATCTCATGATAACAAGTTTTCTGGCACACACTCCTGCATACATACATCACTGGGCATTCTGTTTTTGTGTGACAATATCCACATTTGCCTAATTTACGTAATGTAGATGACATCAGAAAAACATCATTTTACAACCATCAAATGGAGCATTTGATACTGGACATTTACAAAAAAACAAGTCTCTACGACTTTTTGTTTAATATTTAAAAGCAAAATAAAATTCCCAATGTAATTTCAATGATTCCTCGCACTTAAAGCAGGCGTGACACATGTCAACATTTCTATCAGGAGAGACATGGCGAATTGAAATATCAGATTAGTTGAGAGAGCACTGGGGTAGAGAGCCTTTTCTTTTGTGCATATTTAGTGTTTTTTGTGTAACCCTATGACAGATGCAAGCTGTACATGTAGGCCATTTGTCTTTATTGCAGGGCCTGCTTGTTTCATCGTCTGTGAAAGAGGAGGATACAGAGTGTTTTAAGAGATGATATCCAGACTCTGTCATATTGTGTTATGGTGTGCTTCAAAAGCAAGTCTTGAGTTTCATATTTTTCATGGGAAATCAATCCTAATTTCCTGTGGCTTGTTGGGGGAAGGTCAGGAAGAGGTCAAAGTGCTTTCTTTTCCCAAAAGCTGCTATTTCCCAATGCAGCCTTAAAAATTCCTTTTTTTCAACTTGTTGCAATTTTCATTATAAAAGCAAGCTACTGTATAGACTGGAGAGGGGTATCTGTATGTCTGCCCCCTATATGGTAGGGTGAAGGTAGAGAACAACCCCATCAAGGTTCTCAATTGATAAAACGTGGTGGGCAGCCAGGTTTAAGCTTTCAGGAGGTGACGCAGGCAGGTTCTTGAGTACAGTGTTTGCCAAAAGTACCCACAAAGGAATGTCACCACACTATGTTAGGTGATAATACAGCTTCTATATATAAAATAAGGGTTGTTATCTCTAGCAACAGTATACACATATAAACAATAACACTTTGTACATGGAACGACTTATTCAGAGAATGGTAAATATATACACTCTCTTTGGTACCACACACTACTTAAATTCAGTAAGAACTGCACTAACTGCACACAGTTTTAAATGGCAAGTGAATTCTTAAATAAGGTGTAACCATCATAGAATAGGAATGAAAGGCAGGTTAGTTATGAACAGTGGCAGAATGTTATCTTTAGACTAGACAAGTAATTCTGAGCGAGAGTGCCCCCATCTGGGCAACCTGTAATAACCCAAGTTAGGGAGTAACTTATGTTTTCTTTCACAGCCGAGTACAATATTTTTCAATAACATTTGTGCTTTTTTTACAAGGTTCTACCACCACAAAGTACCTGAGAAGCCACAGGAGAACGGGATCCAAGATAAATCAGGGACCCCTGGAATACTCCTGAGGTTAGAAGATGCTCTTCCTCATCACTGTACCTTTGGTGCCTTAGCAGGTGAAGTGGCAGAATTTCTTGGCTTTACTTGACAATTCCCTCCGAGGATGGTTCCTCTTTGAACGAAGGAGCCACTGGGATGCAGAGTCCAAGAAAAAAAAGAAACCAATGTCTTTCAGAATGGCAGCAGTTTGGCTCTTCGCACTGCCCTCCTTTGGTCGTCGATGTCTCTGACTGCAGAAGTCCTGTAAAGAAGAAACTTACTGTGGTCTCCTTAAAGGCTTGGTGGATGAAGATAAGACTGCTGGGACCCTTTGATGACTTCTGGCGGCGATGTGTGCATAGGTCACTTTTGGTGTCGGGTTTCGGAATATGGCGGTTGTTAGACATTCGGTTCTTCGGTGCTGCAGCTTGGGTGTCTGGATGGCTTCTGCTAACCTGAACTTGACCACTGGAGTGGACCTCAAACCCTGACCAAGTCTGGACCTTTGGGATGACTTTGGTAGCTTCTGATGGCAGGAAACCCACCTGCGACCTTCCACGGTGCTCCACCACCCTGGGCCCTCTTCAGTGGGAAAAAGTGGTCAGTGGTGACTGTAAGCATGTTCTTTCAAATGTTCTTAGGCAGTTTGGAACATTTGCAACTCTGGGTGCCCAGCAGCACTATTTCAGGATACCCCATCTTCAGGGCGGTAGACAGCAACAGCTTTCAACGGTCACAAAATGTAACTCCGGACCCTGGGCAACACTAATGGACTTGTCTGGCTTGAGATGTCCGGCACTCCCCTTCTGGACTTCGAAGATCCCTTCTCTGGATGGCAGACACACAGAACTTGCTTTCAGGCTACTTGGATGAAGAGTAGCAGTTTTGCACGATGGTCCCTCATAGCTCGGGGAGAGGTCTACTTTGCTGGTCCTCTCTGGATCAGTCCTTGGGAGACACAACAGCTTTCAGATTTGTGAAGAAATGCATCAGCAGACTTCTCTTCCATCTGGACTTCAAGGAGCAGCTTCTTCTTGCTGAGCTTCGATGTTACGCTCACCTGGCTCCCACAGGGGCGTCGATCTGAAATGGACAGCTGCGGTCTCCACCAATGTGACGAGTAGTGCCGAGATGACGGACTGGACTGGCCCACCTAGCTTCGTTTGCTTGGCCCGTAGGAACATTCTTCTGCAAATGGAGAAAGGGAATTAACCACCCGTGGAGTTGAGCGTTAACCCCCCCCCCACTCCCGCTGTTCTCCCCACTGATCACCTTTGATGTCCCCTCTTATAGTCTCACCTGATGGTTTGGAAAGATGAGCTCTCCATACTGCATTGAGCGCAGGGGCGCGTAGATAACCAGTTGCTTCACTGGCTCGAAGGAATTGGTGAGTTCCAGAACAATATTAACTCTGAGATTCCCGGCAAGACGCCGTAAGTATGTAGTTCGTAAGAGTTCAAATGTCTGACTTTCACTCTTGTCCGATTCCTTGCAGGTTGCAGCTTGACCCTAGCAAAGAGTTCCTCATGGCAACCGGTAATATTCAGGTAAGGATTTGTATTATCCAACACAGTTCGATAAAATAATGTCAATATGTAACCTGTTGCTTTCTCCCTTATTCAGTCGCTGAGAGAAAGTATGAAGTCTCGGGGAATAATGCCTCCGGCGGTAAAATCAGGTAAGTCTATTGTGGTGAGGAGGTTTCCCCTTGTTCGTCCCTTTGTTTCACCTTGCTGTCCTTTTGTTTCCCCTTAGGGGCTGGGGTTCAGCGAAGATGCAGTGGAAGCTGCGCTGACCTGTGAAGAGGTATAGTACCCCCGGTGGTAAAATCAGGTAAGTCTATGGGGGGTAACTAATATTGCCTCTGTGTATTCCCTTGGCTCACCTTGCTGTTCTTGTCTTCCCCTTAGGTGCCGGAGTGCGGCGGGAACATGCAGAAGGATGCGGTGGAATGTGAAGATGCTGCGAAGGCCGGTGAGTTCAGTGCGGCGCTGCAGCAGGCGAGGCGATGTGTATAAAATAACTTCTTTCTTCCAGCTCGAAGGCGCGATGGATCGGGAATTCAGGTAAGGATCAAAGGTATTGCTCTAGTTCTAACCTTTTCTCCTTCTTTCTCCCATTTTCTAGGAGCTCCAGACTCGTGGCGGGCGTGGCAGAAGACTGGATGCAGACTTGCAGGCACGGTGAGCGTTACGCTGCTGGATGCAGAATAACGCGAAGCGTGTGCTGCTCTTCGGGCGTGGTTTAAATAGCCTCCAAAGTAGTCCCAGGTAAGTATTCCTCCCCAGCCCCACCCGAGTAAAAAATAGTCCCTAGGTAAAGTAGTCCCTTCCAAGCCTCTTTTGGCTTGGAGCTCTTGCAGCATG
Organism: Ambystoma mexicanum; assembly: GCF_040938575.1. Taxonomy (NCBI): domain Eukaryota; kingdom Metazoa; phylum Chordata; class Amphibia; order Caudata; family Ambystomatidae; genus Ambystoma; species Ambystoma mexicanum. The sequence goes on along the minus strand of NC_090932.1, from coordinate 840,627,677 downwards.
GTCTGCATCAGGTAAGTTTGCAGCATGGTCTGCATCAGGTAAGTTTTAATCTATGAGCCTGGTGCCTATGGCGCCAGGACTGACTCTCCATATGAGCCTGGCGCCATAGACGCCAGGACTGCTTCTGAATAGCCCCTAGCAGGGGTTGTTGGGCTTGCTTGGGATAACTTGATGCCTGCTTCCGGGGTTGCTGGACTTGGTCTGGGTCCACGGGGGTAGGCATCATGACATTCGACTTCAGCTACTGAACAAATTGGTAGGTGAGAGGTCCCCAGATATACACATCTGTCGATCGTTAATTCTGGCTGAGCCATGCTCAGTCAGTCATTCACACATTAGAGCATTCATGCAGGCAAGCAGTCAATCAGGCTCACAGGCATTCGGGCCATTCACTCCATCCAGACACCCATAACAAAAGATGTGGATTGGGGCAAGTACCCAGCCTTTCAGCACACTACACTGCATTCATGTCAGTTCCTGGCAGGGCTGTCTCATTCCTTGTGTCACACATACAGAAGCCAGACACAGATAACAGAGAATGTGTTGTCACTTCAGACTCCATTCTCACAGGTCCCACCCTTAGGTTGTACCCACAACACAAAACACCTGAGAAGGCTACAGTAAATCTGACAGGAGGCAGACCCAGAGCCATCTAGTAAGAGACATAAACTATACTAAACAAGCAGATAAAAAACCTCATCTGCATGAAGTCCAGGAGAGCCCACTGAAGCAAATTAAAATCACGGTGGAGGGACACAGGAGTGTAACAAATGATGAGACTAAAGGGGAGGAGTCCGTAAAACCAGGAGGAGTTGGCTAGCTGAGACCCTAAATAGACCCTCAGAGAGCAAAAGCCAAACACCAGATGCATTATGGATGGGCTTGTGGAATACCTGAGGGTTTGCCCACCTGTTTGGACGCTCTGATGTTGACTTGACCAATTTAGATATCATCTGTCTGCAGGACATATGGCTCCAAACACCCCCAAGTGCAGTAGGTTTTGAAATTGCCCTAAATCCTGCTATTAAACAGGAGAAGGGCAGACCTATGGCAGGATTAATAACAATGGTGAGATCACTTAAAAATCTCCACATAAAGAAAACAAGAAATCCTTCACCTTACTTACAGGTCTCCACCATTGAAATAGGAGCAAGAAAAACACACATGGCAAACCATATATATATTTTTAATATATACAGGCAACATGAAGCCACAGATGAATCTGACTTTCTGGAACTGATATGTGGAAATATGGACTGTATTAAAGCTGCAGAAAAGGAGCCAGCTATCACATTGTGTGGTGACCTAAATATGGAACTCCTACAAGTAAGTAAGATCAAAAGGCAGAAAAGATACAACTATGATCCTTACCAAATAAAACAAGTTTGGGTTGAAGAAATGAACGAGAGAATCTTAATCATGCTGAATGGTAACATCAGAGGTGATATCCCCCAAACCCAACGTGGACCCAAGGCTTGACTAAAACAATTCTGAGCTATTTCTATGTATCGGACTGTATTAGTGGAAAGATCTCGAAATTAAAAGTGATAGTGACCTCCCAGAGTGATCATAACCTGGTAACAATCAAGATGGATGATCTAAATCCCCACCCAAAACAGCTATGGAAAGTTCAGGTACGTGTAACAGCAGGTAGAAATTGGGTCAAAATTGATGGTGAGAAGATACTAGCCTTAACACAATCACTCATTGACAGGGAAAACTCTGATCAGATGGATTCAATAGAGTATCCGGCACTGCTACAATGTTATGTAGAACATCAAGTAGGAATGAGTAAGATGGGGTTCAAGAAACATCATGTTTATGATCCCCAAATCATCGCAAGAAAAAGAAAACAAAGAAGAGCGATACGTAATGTCTTAACACAACAGGCACTTGATCCACAGAGAGAAATTAAGAGAATTAAAACAGAATTTAAAATGTGGCTACGACTGCACAAGAATTTAATACTCCAAAAAGACGCAGAAGAGATGATGAAGTCGTCTTTAGCTAAGAGGAACATGAAATCCTTTTGGAATATCATCAATAATGCTGAAACACTGCAAGGAGCTCTTCAAGCATCATAAGTTTCGGAAAGACAGTGGACGGAACATTACTCTGAGCTATTTAAAAAGCAGGGCGATTTTGTTTATCATGGTCAAAAAGATGGGGTCCGTGGGCCCTTGAAATTTCCAGAAGCGACATACTAGATAACATCAAGAGACTGAGTACCTCAAGAGCGCCCGGACCTGATGGCCTGACACATATGATGTTAAAACAGTATCCAGAGGAATGGGCAGACCTATGTTACAACCTACTTAAAAACGTCATAAGAGAAGGAAGAGTCCCAAGATCCTGGAAAACCGCAGTGATTGTACCAATATTTAAAAAAGGTTTACGATCAGAACCGAAGAACTTCGGACTGATAGCCCTATTGGATGTCATGGGAAAGCTCTTTGCAAGTCAGATACTGATCCAGCTAACAAACTGGATTAAAAGTGTATCAGCCTTCGACATACGTCAAAAAGGTTTCGTTAAAGGAGTTGGTTGCCCACTGAATCTACGCTTGATTAACCTGATAAAGATGGATGTGATTAAAAAAAGATCTAGAACATACGTAGCTTTTGTCGATTTGGCTCAAGCCTTCGACAGCATCGACAGAGAACGTCTCTGGGCAAAAATGGAAACAAAAAAATTCCCAAAAGATCTAATGAAGGTGATACAAGAACTTTATTAAGAGACAGACATCAAGATCAGGTTAAATCAAGAGGGTGCCCTTTCAACTGCAATAAAAACAACTAGAGGGCTGAAACAGGTTTGTCCTCTAGGAGCAACATTATACAATTTCTTCATGTCAGATGTGGGTATTGCTATGGATAAAGTAAGAGCATTTCCTGCAAAGATAAACAGTAACTCGCTGGACTATCTGCTATATGCAGATGATATTGTACTCCTAGACCAAACCCCTGTTGGTCTCCAATGCAAACTGACAGCCCTAAAAGTATACTTGGATGAACATGGATTGATCATAAATGTCGCAAAAACAGAGATCCAAGTACTACAAAATCTAATAGGATCAACATCCAATAGCAAACATAAGTTTAACTGGACAATCGGGGGAGAAGTGATTAAATGCGTCAGACAAAGTTAATACCTAGGAGTGCTAATTAGCTCCCACATCAACGATGTCCCAAGGAATGTTAATAAACAAAAGGTATGGGAAGTTTTCTATAAAAGCAGCACTAGAATTCTACAGAGCTAAAGTGATACCATCATTGATCTTTGGAGCTGAGGCAATGTTGGGTTGCCCATATGAAACGTGTACATGGTGCGAAAATGCATACTGGAGCAAAATTCTACATCTACCTAGAGGAACACCCGTCTCTTGCATGCGTTATGAATTGGGATTAACATTTATAAACGCAAGAGTGATGTGGAACTCCTTGATCCTATATAGGAAATCGATAGGAGCTGATGACCTACCACAATTTGAAATATTAACTACTCCAGAAAATAAGAAGTAGGGCTCGATTCTTGAGCAATGGGAGACGTCATGTGAAAGGATTTTAACACAATTAAACCTAGGTCAAGACACTCTAATTAGAAATCCAAACAAAATAAAAGTCAAAATTTAGGATGAAGATTGGTGTGAAACCATAGATACAAGAAATAGTCAAAGCTGTATGAAGCAGGTAGCCCTGGAATCTAGATCGAGAGGTACTTTACCAAAATACCTAGACTTGTTTCCCTGTAGCAAAAAAATAATCCTTATTACGAAATTTCATTTGAATCGCTTCAAAACAAAGGAGATCTTGAATCTGTAGAACAGGAAAGAGGCTGTAGAAGACCAGTGTCTTTTTGTAATGCATCGAAAGAGTCATTAAAACATCTAAGCCTGTACTGCAAAGCTCTTAAGGATCTACGAACACTACATCTGGGGAAATGAATTATGGAAAGACCCTGCCTAACTGCAGAAGAGTGGTGGAGAGTGATGCATGAAAGCTCTGAGAAAAAAACAGCTTTTTGCATTGACAGTTTTTTTGGAAGAGTTGGGAAAGAGACTGGAGTTTGCAAATAATAATAATAAGGAGGGGGATCAGTGAGGACAAATGAGCACAAATCTCATTTGGAGGAACTGGTTTCTGTAATTTTTAAAGTTTGTAACGAACTATATAAAAATAAAAAATAAATAAAAAATATATGATATTTCCACCCAGCAGCCAGTCAGGGGGAAAGGGAACAACAGAGATACATATATATTGTTTCCACCCACCAGTAATTCAGAAGGAAGGGACAGAGCCAGGGCTTCCTAGGACTTCAGCAAACAAAGTAAAAGGCAATAGAAACCAAGACGGCATCCATTGATTCCTATGGCAGGGCCTGGGTATCCCAAAAATGGAGGATACTCAGGGCCACTTTCAAGTCAACATGTAGCTGCCACCAGACCATACCCTGCTCTATGGGCCATACACAGGTGCCCAAAACACACATAAGGGGTACAAGGGTGTACCCCCACCCATGGCTGCCATAAGGATATCCCAGGGGTGATGTTCACCAAAAGATAAAAACGAAGAGCTGCACTGTCAGAGGTCCAGGCAGGACCATAGTGACAGAAAACATAGAGAAAACACACACAGAGAAGTGGTAGGACAAGGACAGGAGGCCCTGTCCCTCCATAAGGCATTTCGAGCATCACAGCTACATTATAACTCTGTGTAATCAAATGTATATTAAAGTTCAAAACTTTTAACATATGTACATTTCAAAATACTGATTCTTAATCCTGTAAAGGAAACACAAATACACACCAGCTGAAAATACAGGCACAATTCCTTTTTCCAATCAGCTATGGCCCAGTGCTATTCCGGGACAATCACTCCAGCAGAATCTCCCCTGACCCGGTACTCCCTCACCACTAGGCACCCCGGCCTGGGGACCCTACAAAGGCATTCAGCATTCCTCTGCCACATCTCGCTGGGGCTGGGACACCACAGCCGCTGTAGATGTTGGTATGCAGGCCTTTGGGTCACCACCAAGGATGCCGCCCCACCTCCTTTCTCTTCATTGTGTGCCTTCATCCTCTCCGTGCCCCCAGAGACACCTGATGGCCCCAGGGCCGGAGTAGTGTTCAATAGCCTCTACCAACCATAGCAGGGAGCCCCCCGCAGCTCTCACAGTTGGGACATGAGCGGCTGTCCTCTGGTAGGGCCGCCGCCTGGTGATTACACACCCAGGCCACAGTGGGATGCTAGCCAGGATCTCTCCCAACTGTCGGACCACCTGTCATTCCTGGTCACTGCAATGGCGGGTGCCGGGTTGGTCTCCATTCCCCTGCAAATCCGCCACTATCTGGCATCTCTGCATCACAGCCACTCTTCTTTTCACCGCCTTACTCAAGACTTGAGTGGCTGCCTCTGTGCGGGGCTCCCCACAGCCATCTGTCAACTGCTGGGCCATTTATATGTGCCAGTAAAGGACCCCTGGGTGGGGCCCTCTCCAAACACACTGGCCTCCAATGTTAGCTGGGGTTCTTTCGGCCACCGGTGACTCCTGGAGCTGCTGCGCTCTGTCTCCTCTGCCACACGGCCACTCTGTACTCTCGTTCCCTCGGCCACCCCCAGATCTCTCTACCAGGTCGCTTGGCCTGCACCCACCTTATCAGTCACAAGCGCCTTCCTCAATACCTGTCACCTGTCACCGTTCTGGCATGAAATCTCTCCAATTCCCCAGTACCCGACTTGCACCAATCGTCCACTATTTGCGGGTTACAACTCTGCCGGGAGCTGTAGGAAATTAACCAGGATTTCAGATCAAGTGAGGAGCTCACGCAGGAGCTGCCATGCTGCTTGGGCTCTCGGGCGCCCCCACTCTTGCACTCTAATTTTGTTACTCACAAGTTCATTTTTCTTGTTCTTTTTCCCTTTTCTGTTCTCCAAATTTCATCCTTCAGTATATTCTACAGCCCTAATGGCTCCTCAATCATTCTCAAAGCTGGAGGAGAGTGACATCATTTCAGTTGATTAATGTGAGCCAATTTTAACTCAAGCTAACATCTTTTTATGATGCAGATCTTATAAGCGAAAGGACAGATCTTTTTGATGCACTCAAAATTACCTTGTCAAGAAGGTATACATTTCTTCTCCTTGGCTTGGTTTCTTAGACATTTTTAGAGATAAACCATGTCACCTACCTCATACTACCATTTTGTATTTGAGGTCGTAATATGGGATCTGTTCATCCCTTCAGCAGATTTCTCCAGATTGTGTTTGCAATATGCAAAAGCATGCTGTAGGTCTTTCCTCAAATGTTCTATGTAAGTGTTGATGAGTAATTGAGACATTTATCAATGTCTGCACCTGAGTTCAGTAAAGCAGGTGTTAAGGTAATACCATTTAGTCCTGTCATTAATTCAAAACGAGACATCTTGGTGGCAGAAGAAGGTGTAGATTTAAGAGCCATCAGGACAAGCAGCAATCTGATGTTTCAACTTGGTCCAGAATCAATGACAAACTTCTTCAAGATAAATACACACATCTTTCCACACCCCTGCACAATGCTGGACAGTAGGCAATGTGGATTTTTCTTTTCACTCCTAATATTTTGCACATCTTTGTCATCAACTCACTGGTAACATGACTACTCTGTTGTACTCACTCCTTTGTGGAAGACCAAAATGAGATAAGATGTGGTTGATCATCGAAGACTCTGCCTTCCAATTTGGGGGAGGAAGGCATTCAATCCACTTTGTAATGAGGTCTGTCACCATCAACATGTATGTATTTCCTCAGGAAGAATGGTTTACTCGTCCAATGTAGTATACTTTAAAATCAGACCATGTTAACATCATTCCTCTGTACTGTAGAGGAGCTCTGTGTGTGGGAGAACTCAGTTGGAACTGAGCACAGATGAGACATCCCTTTAAATATGTACTGAGATCCTGACTCATGTGTTGTCACTAAGCGACATTTCATCATAGCTCAAGAGACTTTTGAAATCTCATCCTTGAGACAGTGTTCGTCAGCCCAGTCACGTACATCTGCCAAACCTTGAGCTATTGGGCTCTTCTTATTTTGGCCATACCTGACTTCCACAGTAAAAAGCCCTGCATTGACAGAATCCAATAAGTAATTCTTGAATTAGAGATGTTTCCAGCTTGTATTATATCACTTTGTAGATAATGTAGCAGTTAGTGGGAGGTCTCTAATATGATGTGCTCCCTTAGATAAACTGGCTGTAATTTTACAATGCCCACACCATTGCAATAAGTACTTTCTCACAGTCATTGCATTTTTCTTCTAAACAGGATAATATTTTGCTCGCATAGCAGATTACCTTGTTGACTTTGTCATGTTTTTGATATAAAACCACCATCAAGCAGGTGTCTGAGAAGCCAGTCTCTGAGAAAAAACACCTTAATATTGATGGGGTAAGACAAACAAGGAACTTGCGACAGGCTTCTTTTTAATTGTTTTACTGCCTCAGACTGTGCTTCACCCCACTCCTACTTTATCCCAGCCTATCTGCATAATTGTCAATGAATTTGTGATTATAATTAGCTAGCCCAAGAAGGCTTTGCAAAACAAACAGATATGTGTTTTCCTATATTTGGCTGAAGGCTCAAACCTCTTTTTCTGGGGATTGAGACACCCAGATGTGATTTCATGTCCCAGAAAGTTCACTCTGGAGAGGTAATCCTGCACCAGCTTTTGGCAATTGGCCAATAACATATTGGATTTCGGCCACATGTTCTTCCACAGTTGAGCGTTTTATCAACATTTCATCCAAATAGGCCAAGCTTCCTCTTTCTTTCTAATCAGACATGGCTTTGTGAAGGAAAATGTTAAAGTAATTCCCAGAATTGATGTATCAGAAGGGTGTACAGGTCCAAGTGTATTGTTGCCCCCGAAGGTAAAGGCAAGTTTATACTACTCTTACCTATTTATGGGTATGCTCAAACATTTCCAAAGTCAAGGGTTGAGAACACTTTTGATGCTGGCAGTCTTTGTCTGATATCGGGAAGAGGGCACTGTGATGAATCTGAGGCTGTTCTTCCGTAGCCCCTAGTGGGAGACGTTTCCCATAGGGCAGGTCGGTGCATGCACAGTACAATAGTCCCCATGGGGGTGGTGCACCAAGGGATGATCACATAGGGGAGGAAACCCCCTTATTGGATTGGGGACAAAACATGCTCAAAGAACACATACCCCCCCCCCCGCGCTTTAGTGCATCTAAATTCCTCTCCAGTGTTAACTCCCCTTATTTCGACAAGGCCAATGTCTGTTTTTGTCAAGTTAGCCAACCTAGTATACTTGGCAAGATTCAACCATCAAGGAATGCACAGCATACTACATATGGCTCTACATCAAGTATTAGGAAACCTAATATACTTGGCAAAATGCAAATGTTAGAGAATGCAAAGTATAGTGCATATGGCTCTACATCAAGGCTCTACATCAAGTATTGGGAAACCTTATTAACTTCACAAAACTTACACCTCAGAGAATGCAAAGTATGCTGTTTTCAAATGTACATTATATAGCGAGAAGATGATGATTAGGAGTCCAAGAATCACTCTGGAGAAGCAGAGTGAGCACTCTCGCTTCTCAACAAATGTGATTGGCCCATAAAAATTCAATTTTCCAAGGCAGGAGTTTAAACACAGCTGAGATGTGAGGAGAGAACGGTACTCCAAGGAAGAAGGAGGAGAACCAAACACAGTACAGGAAGCAAGGACTGCTTGGGCTGCTGCTGAGAAGGACCTCCGGGCATACATAGCACCGGCGAAGCATCCAGAGAGAGGACATATTGCGTGGAAGAAGCAGATATCTGCAGAGCTGCTGCAAACAGCCACAGAGCCCTGAACACTACCCGACCATTAAGAGCTGCAGCAGCTGCTTGGGAGACGCTCGTACCTGTCAGGGAGAAGAAAACAGGTACACAGATTGCCCAAGAGGTGCTAGAGGTCTGGGGGAGTGAGCCAGTAAAAGCAGAAGCTGGAGCAAGGGGGTCTGGGATCCTGGGAACGAAATACGAGTCTGTGACCCGCATCCATATGAAAAACAGAAACAAAAGCCAATCAGAATACTACATGAGTCTGGTACTCGCACCCAAAGAGGGACTGTCCATGAGAGTACAAAGGCTTGGCAGGGAAGTATACCAAGCCAGTTTGAATATTGCAAGTCTGGTACCCGCACCCATAGGAGAAGTTCATGGATGGATAATTGCTTTGCAGTGGAGTGAACCAAGCAGTTATAAATATTGAAAGTGTGGGACTCGTGTAAAGCAAATCCCAAGTTCAATAAAAAAAATCAATTACAAAGAGCCATAAAATAATGCACGAGATGTGAAAAAAACTAAAGTTTATTACAACACAGCCGAGGCCATGGAATTATCCAAAAGTCATTAAAAATGGGGACACAAGATGGGTGTTTTGATAGCAAATAGCAGAGTAAAAATGACAACAAATGTTACAGATTATTCACACTTTCGCAGCCTCTGATTGGACCTCGTCCTTTGCACTATAGGTAAATCTATACACTACCTAGCCCAATTGGCCCATCATGACCTGGAGCAAAATATCAGTTTATTAATTAATTAACATTGAGATAATCTCCTTTCCCAGGGTGCTGATTAGATGCTACTCTTTCTATTTTGTATCAGCTACACTTGATTTTTGATTGACTGTTCAGGAGGAGTATGTGTGGAGTGAGTGACTGAGTAGGTTTCAACCAACCTCTGCGTGAGATTTAACAGTGTGACAACAAAAGTATAACTTTTAAATCCCCTTCCAAACAACCTCATTGGTTGGCACCATTTTATCACTCCCATCATTGTGAACTGTTCATCGTCAGTTCAACTTTGCACCTCTTCGATGGAAACATTACTTGCTCCATCCTTTCTCATGATTCCATTTGCTCTGCCTCTGACATTATGAGCTGGGGGCTTAGTTGTTTGCAAACTTCATTGTCGTACAATGATATGAATATATGTATATATGCATGTAGCTTACAATATTATTTAGATCTTGGGCTTCATTATGAATTTGGCAGCCCAGAACCGGACCACCAAACTGCGAGTCTGCCAGCAGGAGCACGGAACTCCAGGCAGGCATGAACTGCTGGGGAGTTCAGGCCTCTACCGGAGGTATTTTCACTGAAGCACCGGCACCTTTAGCAATGGTGCTTCACTGACCCCAGTCGGGAATGGGGATTTACTGTTCAGCCACCTGCCATGATATCCCGGTGGTACAGGGATGTCAGGTGGCAGAAACAGTGTTACGGGGTTGGCGGTAGGGCACCGCCTGCCGGCGGGTTCTATCGCTGACCCTGTAATAAGGCCCATTATTTCACTAATAATGTGTATGTGCTGTGGGGGTTGTACATAAATATCCATGAACATCATACCTGATTAATTCTATTCTATGTGCAATGGTGTTTTGTATGACTCTTTCCTTAGCAACTGAAGCTTTTTTAGTGAGATTGTTTTCCTACAGAGGACAGTGCTGTTCATTGATCATTCTGTCTTGCCAGGCCTACTCTTCACTGCTCATTGTTCAGTTCCTACCAACGTGTGACCTTCATTATGTTTTGATACACTAACTAGCAGCATAAGTTGTTATATGTTCTCTGAACACTGGCTTATGAACTCAGCTAAGCTGATCTGTTGTGACCACTCTATGTTCAGTGTTTGTGCTTTAACTCTAGGGTCTGATATTTCTTTGTAACCTTTGCATGACCTCACTAACGCAATTCAGGCCTGGGAATGAGTTTGCCCCCTTGCCTTAACCAATCACTGAGCTGAAGTCAGTCTTGCTATGGGAAGTTGCAGGTTGGCATGTGTGTGCCTCTTTGCAAGGGCTGGCTAATATTCTCTGCTGAGGGGGTGAGGGTTTTCATGCTTTGGAGATTGCTGAGTCTTAAGGCCTGCATGTGTTATTTATTCAATTAGTGTAAAGGGTCACTGGGCCTCATTCTAAGGTGAGCGCAAAGGGATACCGGGCACCGGTAATGACACTGGTGCCGGTAATCCCTTTGCGCCCTATTCTGAGGTCCCTTAGCAGGTCCCTCCCTTAACGCCTGGTTTTACCAGGCGTTATGGATGGGAGCTGTTAAGGGATACCGGGGTCAATAACGGTACCGCAATTTGCGGTACCGTTTTTTACGCCTTCCCCCTTCCCATTGAGCCCTATGGGGGCCCAAATGGGAATGGGGAATGGCTTTTACAATGGGGACTTACCGGTCCCGCCAAGGTCAGACTGGACCGATAGGTCCCCATTGAACGAGGGCGGACACGGTCCCGTTATTGGTGCTAGTCATGGAGCTAATAGCGTCATGACTAGCACCAACCTCGTAATGAGGCCCACTGTCATTTGCTAGCATTATGAGTGCCCCAAAGCTTTACCGAGCTACTGTTGAGTGCCACTATACTTGTTAGACATAATTCAAGCACCAAACTTTGTAGAAGCATTCAAGGTCACATCTAGAAGAAGATCACAAAATAAAATACAATGGGCCTCATTACACGGATGGCGGTAAGGGTTTACCGTTACCGGTATTTTACCGTTACCGGTAAATCCTTACCGCCTTACTACGAGGTCCCTTTGGGGGTTGGGGAATTTAACGCCTGCTTTTTGCAGGCGTTAAAAACCAACCCGCAAAGGGACCATGGAGCTCATTACGGTACTGCAATTTGCGGTACCGTAATTAGCGCCTTCCCCATTCCCATAGAGCCCTATGGGGCAAAAATGGGAATGGGGAAGGGCAATGGTGGAAGGGGGAATTACCTCCCTGCCAACCTTGGAATAGGGCGGTAATTCCCCTTTCCACCAAGGCGGTGCCGGTATTTTACCGGCATGAACCATGGCACTAATAGCGCCATGGTTCACTGCCATCCGTGTAATGAGGCCCAATATCATTGAGTGGCGCTAAACTTATACGACATCCAAAAACTGCTTATCACCAACCCTGTGATGCAAAAATATGTTTGGATGCCCTCGAACATCTGAGATGTTTGCGAACACACAGAGATGCGCTGAACTGTTCGTGAACTTTGAGGGTGGAAAACCGCCTGTTTTTTGGCTTTTCATCCTCATCAGTCCTCATCTTCCCAGAGATTGTTTCATTAGTTTGACAAGTGCAATGTTGTGTTTTTAAATATTTTTTTACTGTGATGTTCACAGACAACGGGCACTGTCAGTGAATCCAACATGGCAGGCGTTTCCAAAATATATGACGCACCTCACGCTTTTCACCACCTAAACAGCAGGTGTGTTGGATGTCCTTGCAAATCACACCCGTTCCCTGGGCCAATCAGAAGCCCATCTGTGGACCGAACTGGGAAGAGAGTCTGCGGACCAAACCCAGATATCACACATTTTTTTACCGACTTTTTGGCCGTTTTAACAAAATTACCGAACATATTTACACCAAATTTAAAAAAAGCACGCTTTTGGAACCAAATCGGTGATCCCGGAGCAAATTTGGTGAAAATCCATCCAGCGGTTTCAGCTGTAGGTGTGAGCAGTTTTTTTTTTATTGCATCTATGGGTAAAACCACACATTTTGGGACCACCCCTATAACTTTACCCCTCTGCACGAAACCTCACCAAACTTCACAGAATCAATCTGATGTGGCCATGTACTTTTTCTGCACTTCACTTGTCAAACTAATGAAACAATCTCTGGGGAGGTGAGGTGTTATGAGGATGGGATCGGATATGGCACTAAAAAGAAAAAAAAAACTGTCCGAGAACAGGCCAGGGCAGTCCTATGATATCCACTGACATCTTAGATGCATTACTGGGTTGGTGAAAAGCAATTGTTGGATGGCTTATAACTTTGGCACCACTAATGAAATTGCATGAAATTTTGGAATTTCATTCTAGACCTGATGCCGAATGGTTTTGAAAAGTGTGGTGCTTTTTTGTCAAAAAAGAACAAAATTAGAAGGGAGTCCCAAAAAATTGTAAAGGTTTATAAATTTGGTGCCATTTGACAAATCTAGACAAAAGTCTGCAAAAAGATTATGGATCTAGATATAAACGTATCTACAAAGAATGGTAGGATTATGTCAGGAGGGTGCTAAATTAGAGGGTGTGTCTTAACATTTTTAGATGGTTTATAACTTTGTTGCTTTTTGATGAATGAAAGATTAGAGACCAAACCTTGAAAGTTTGTGCAAAGTCTGAATGGATTTTGTCAAATGGGGGCTACATTACATGACTATTATATGTACTTACATTTGGAAACTTTTGAGAAAAAAAAATGGACAGAATTCCAGCAAACCTGTGTAAGGAGCATTGGCAAGGACCATGGTTTTGCAAATGTGTCAGTGTTTTATTTTTTGCCAAGTGTCATAATGTAGGTACAGAAAATAGTGATATAGCTTTGGTGACTGAGGTATAGCCTGCAGCTCCGGGCAGTGGCCAGATTGTCTGGGTAATGGCATTAGGTCATGACCCAGACAATCTGGCTTCTGGCCATGACCATGAGGGGCGACCAATGGGAATAAATTGGCTATGTCCACCAGGGACCGGCTATGTGGTAAAGCTTTTTCGAAATTGGGATAGGATCATCTTGGAAAAGGTTTTTCCTTCCTACAGCGGGACGCCGCACGCATCCTAGTGTAGGAAGAACAGCTCCTTGTTTACAGCTTCATATTTAATTCTCTCATAGGTACAGGTAACTGTGCAAAATCTGGTGCAGATTAGTGAAACAGTGTGGAATGGCATAATGAACAACACTTCACCAAGTCACAAACCTACATAAATGTTTACCTTTTGCTGAAATCCGGCATAAGGGGTGGGGTGTCCAAATGGCATGTAGCCAGTAATGTCCGGAGGGTCCTAACAGGTGACTGTGCAAAACCTTGTGCAGATTGGAGAAACAGTGTGGAATTGTATACGGAACATACACAAAGCCACAAACCCATAACCAAATGTTCACTTTTACTGAAATTAAGGGAATGGGGTGGGTTGCCCAGATGTCATGTAGCCAGTAATGTCCACAGGGTCCTAACAGGTGACTGTGCAACATTTTTTGCAGATTGGTGGAACAATGTGGAATTGTATAGGGAGCATATGCGAGGCCACAATCCCACCCAAGCATATTCACTTTTGCTGAAATCCAGGGAAAGGGGTGCGTGCAAAACTTGGTGCAGATTGGTGAAATGGTGTGGAATTCTATAGGGAACATAGGCAAAGCCACAAACCCACAAACCCAGTGACTTTTGCGGAAATCTGGGGAAAGGGGTGAGATGTCCAAATGTCATGTCACCAGTAATGTCCAGAATGTCCTGACAGGTGACTGTGCAAAACTTGGTGCAGATTGGTGAAATGGTGTGGAATTTTATAAGGAACATACACAAAGCCACAAACCCATCCACACATTTTGACTTTTGCTGAAATCCGGGGAAAGAGGTGGGTGTCCAAATGTCACGTAGTCAGTAATGTCCAGAGGGTCCTAACAGGTGATTGTGCAAACCTAGGTGCAGATTGGTGAAACAGTGTGGAATTTTATAGGGAACATAAGCAAAGCCACAAACCCACAAACACACACCCACATTTTCACTTTTGCTCAAATCCAGGGAAAGGAGTGGGTTGTCCAGAGTCATGTAGCCAGTAATGTCTGGAGGGTCCTAACAGGTGACTGTACAATATTTGGTGCAGATTGGTGAAACTGTGTGGAACTGTATTGGTAACATACGCGAAGCCACAAACCCAGAGCCTTTTGCTGAAATCCTGGGAAAGGGGTAGGGTATCCAAATGTCATATAGCAAGTAATGCCCAGCGGGTCCTAACGGGTCACTGTGCAAAATGTGTTGCAGATTCATTTAACAGTGTGGAATTGTATAGGGAACATACGCAAAGCCACAAACCCACCCACACATTTTCACTTATGCTGAAATCCGGGGAAAGAGGTGCAGTGTCCAAATGTCATGCCACCAGTAATGTTCGGAGGGCCCTAACAGGTGACTGTGCACAATTTGGTGCAGATTGGTGAAACAGTGGGGAATTGTATATGGAACATTTGCAGAGCTTCAAACCCACAAACCCAGTGACTTTTGCTGAAACCTGGGGAAATGGGTGGGGTGACTAAATGGCATGTAGCCGGTAATGTCCAACGGGTCGTAACAGGTGACTCTGCAAAATTTGGTGCAGATTGATGAAACAGTGGGGAATTGTATAGGGAACATATGTGAAGCCACAAACCCACACCCAAATGTTCACTGTTGCTGAAATCCATGGAAAGGGGTTGGGTGTCCAGATTTTATGTTGCCAATAATGTCTGGGGGGTCCTATCTTGTGACTGTGCAAAAATTATAGTGCAGATTGGTGAAACGGTGTGGGATTGTATACAGAATATATGCAAAGCCACAAACTCACACCCAAATTTGCACTTTTGCTGAAATCCGGGGAAAGGGGTGGGGTTTCCCGATGTCATGTAGCCAGTAATGTCCAGATGGTCCTAACAGGTGACTATGAAAAGTATGGTGCAGAATGGTGAAATGCTGTGGAATTGTATAGGGAACATACGCGAAGCCACAAACCCACACATTTTAATTTTTATATATATGTAAGATATTCCGCTCCTCACTAAGGAAGCCCTCTTCAGATTCTACTGAAAGAAAAGAAAAGTGCAAAAAAAACATGCAGTTGACACTGTCACTCTACTTTCGCATTTATACTCACTCTCCCTTTATAGTTCTTGAATCTGGTGCACTGGCTCGCTGTGGTCTTCCGGAGCCTTCCAGGGCTGCTTCTCCCCACAATGACCTGCACTCAAGGCGGCGGGCCAGGCATTTAGCAATCAGGCAAGCCTTCTGGTTAACCCTGGTGCTTGCTAACACCTTTGGTCTGCACAGTCTTCTGCTCTCTCAGGCAGAACTCTCTTGCCCAGGAGTGTGGCGAAGGAGCCCACAGCTGTCTAGAAGAGGCTTGGAGCCCTGTACAGGCCACCAGAATATGTAAGGAAAATCCAAAGTTCAATTATAAAAATCAATCCAAGGAGCCAAAAAGTAATGCACAAGATGTGAGAAAAATATTTTTATATTTACATATTACAACACAGGCTAGGCCGGGGAATTATCAAAAAGACATTAGAAATGCTCACAAAAAACTGCTGTTTTTATAGCAAATAGCAGAGTAAAAATGACAACACACTATGCACACTTTCCCAGCCTCTGATTGGACATCGTCATTTGCACTATTTGTACATCTATGTACTACCTAGCCCTATTGACTTATTCTACCATTGTGACCCCGAGCAAGATTTCAGTTTATTAATTAGCATTGAGATCATCTCCTTTCCCATGGTACTGATTGGATGCTACTCTTATTTTTTGTATCGACTAGACTTGATTTTTGATTTGCTGTTCCAGGAGGATTATGTGTGGAGTGAGCGACTGAGTAAGTTTCAACCAATTTCTGTGTGAGATGTGACAGTGTGACAACAAAATTATGACCTTTACATTCCCTTCCCAACTACCTTATCCTTTGGCACTGTCTTACCGCATCCATCATTGTGAACTGTTCATTGCCAATTCAACTTTACGTCTTTTGAAGCATGACTTGGTTCTCCTTCATTTGCTCTGTATTGACCTTATGAGCTAGGGGCTTAGTTGTTTGCAAACTTCATTCTCTTACAATGAAATTAATATATGTATGCAGCTTGCACAATTTTAAACATATTATTTCACTAATAGTGTGTGTGTGCTGTGAGAGTTGTTCATAAATGTCCATGAAAATCATTGCTACCTGATTAAATCTTTTCTAAGTGCACAAGTGTTTTGTATGACTCTTTCCTTAGCAAATTGACATTTTTCAGTGAGATTTTGTTTCCTACAGAAGGCAGTGCTGCTCCTTGATCATTCTCTCTTGCCAGACATTCTTTTCACTGACAAATGTCCAGTTCCTACCAATTTGTGACCTTCATTATTATATGTTTTGATGCAATGATTAGGAACATAAGTTGTTGTATGTCCTTTGAAAACTGGCTTGGGAACTCAGCTAAGCTGATGTGTTTTGACCAATATGTGTGCAGTGTTTGTGCTTTAGCTCCAGCATCTGTATATTTCTCTGTATCTTTTTCATGACCGCACTACCACAATTCAGGTCTGGGAATGAGTGAGCCCCCCCTTGCCTCAACCAATCACTGCGTGGCATTCAGTCTTGCTGTGGGAAGTTATAGCTTGGTATGTGTGCGTCTTTTTGCAAGGGCCTGGCTAATATTCTCTGCTGAGTGGGTGAGGGTGTTCATGCTTCAGAGATGGCTAACTGGGTCTTGATGCATTCATGTTTTATTTATTTAATTAGTGTAAAGTGTCACTGCCATTCCCTAGCATTATGAATGCCACTAAGGTTTCCCTGGCTACTATTGAATGCTACTATACTTGCTCAGAATATGTGACTATATTCAAGGGTAAGGCCTGAGCGTTCTGTCTTGCTTGCCTCTCAGGGACATGGCTTACTAAAGCATGGCTAATGGTACATTGTACGGCCTACCCATGGAGTTCTATATGTGTGGGGCTGCTTTCTCTCTGCTATGTGCCTTTTCACAGTGACTTTCGAAGCTTGTATTGTAATGCACATTGGGGGCATTGAAGGTATTCCCCACCAAGAGGGAAAGTCCAAGACAAGGCAATGTCTTGGCAGAGGAGTACACCAAGCCATTCTGAATATTGCAAGTCAAAATAAGTAAAGAATATATACTGACACAAATCCTATGCTTGGTAAAAGAAGTGTTCCAAGTTGGTGGGATAAAAAGAGGAAATACAAGGAGCATATTCTTGTGAACTGCATACTGACCATTGTATACGACAGTACAGGCCTGAGAGGACAGATACACTACAAGAAGGAATCTAGTGGAAAGGATAATGATCCTTACCTTGGAGTCCTAATGTTTTGAACATTTCTTAATTTTTACCACTAGTTATTACCTGAGGAACTGGGTGCTTTTTCTGTTGGTTAGATCTACAAAAAACACTACACAAAATGAATCTAGGGGAAATAATGATGACCCTAACCTTGGAGTCCTACAGTTTTGAAAATGTCTTTAGTTTTACCATTAGTGATTACCCGAAAGACTGGGAACTGTTTTGTTATTTGGATCAACAAAGAATACTTTAGTTGGGAAAGAGATGCCCCTTGTAAAGTTAATTTAAGTTATTAGTGTTTGGGACAGAAGTTGTCTTTTTGAGACATGACAGCGACAGACTTTAGTTTTTTGGACATTCTGACAATTTCCTTAGTTTTCTCAAAGGCAGGGAAACCCCTCTTAGTGTTAGGGACAGAGAGGCATTTTCCAACCCTGTTTCATATTATAAAAACGTCTAGCCAAAAACATAGCACTGTGATTTTCGAGCCTTTCTTCTACACCCTCACAGCCCCTGGATGTGTGGACATGTTCATTCAACTCACTCAGATCAGCACACAGTTTCCATTGTCCATTTGGTTTTAGGATCCCTATAACAGCATGTTAAAAGTAATGTGGATCAGACAAATTATGCAATGAATTCCAGATATCTGATAGCCTACATGAATGATTCCATGAATGCATGGGCAACCAGTATTGTTTTACAAACATGGAAGCCATTCAGGCTCTATAGGTATTGTTGAATAAATAGCTGCAAGCTCATTATCACAGGAGTCAACTGAGAAGATACTCTGGAAATCCAAGAATACCGGTCTCAGTTGCTGTGTCTGTTCATCAGTCTCACAGGCATCAGCCAGATTGATCTGTTCTTTGACCATCTGCTGGAAATCTTGAAATACCTCCTGGTTTTGATATTTCAGAAGTATCCTCACATTGGATGGAGAGATCTCTTTAAATGGTGTTTGCCTGAGCAGGGTTTTTCATGTATTCAAGATAGTTGTTATACACTCTAAATACTATTTCATCTGCCAAGATGTCACAGGTAACATCTTCTACCCCGTAAGGACATGAAGGAAAAAGCAAGAAATGCCCCCCCTCCCCTGTTGGGTGTTAATCTTTTCTGGTTGGATTGTCGGTTTTATCATAGCAATCTTCAGGAATTGACCATATAATAAAATTTTCTAAAGCAATAGAAAAGTATTGGGAATCTTCTGCCATTCCAATAGAGGTGTCTGTGCTCAAAGTAGCACTTTGAAGATTGTTGTTATCTACCAGTATTTAAATGGTGTTGTCATTTAGATCAACTTTTGTTGTTGCGGTAGGGACAATTCTTGTTGTTAGAGGGCATGAGCCAAATGTATGAACGCTTCCGGATTTTTCAGCTTTTGTCCTCTTTTTATTATAATTTAATAATTGTTCTTTTTTAACACACTTAATATCGGGGACCAGTTTCTAAGGGCAAGCCTAGGATTCAAACCTGTGTTGCTATGTGTTGTCTTGTCTCCAAGACAAACTCAAAGCCCCTGAGCTATCCTCCTGGCCTATCGTGAGTGGTACTGTAAATTGTCACACCTGTCCTGACATAGTAAACTCTTCTTTTGCCTGGTCTGCAACAGCATAAGACAACAGTTGAACTGACCAAAATGCTTTCTCAACATTGTCAAAGCCCATTGCGTTACACACCCACTCTTGACCAAACCTTGTTATTAATACAATACAAATGAATTGCAAATTGATGGAGAATATCACTACCTAGAAACAATTCAGAAGTGACAGCTCTCATGAACCAAGCATTATGATTAATAGTGTTATCACCAATTGAATTTTATAATGTGTACCTGCTATGTAAAACGTCTTCTGAATTTTGAGTTTCCAGACCAACTTGCCAAATATATTGTCAAATTAAAGCAGGGTGTGATCTGATCTTTTGGAGTTGCCGAAACAGTGCTTACATTTTTAAGCGTTTTCCATTGTTTAGGCACACTCTGGTGATCACAGGGTCTTTTCATCCATGTATCTGAATGGTGAAAAATGTGTGTTCTCCCTTTGTCGGGATGTCGGTCAAATCATGAATATGTTTTCTGGACTCTTCTTAGGAGAACTTTGGATTTCTGTGAGGTCCTCCAGAGTGTAAAACTTAAAAATGTCTACTTCCAATGTGGAAAACCATTTGTTGTTGGGAGGGAGAATCATTTTCATAGTTGATAATAGGCCACCTTACCACTCTTTCCTCCTACTGAGATGATTGTTGTTAGGCAAGATTGTATGCAGTACCCTGTGGGAGACTGCACCAACCTTGTCCTCCTGGCAATAGGTAACACAACATTTGGTATACGTCTGTTCTACACAGGTTGGTAGTGTGGCTGAGCAGCCAGGCTTATCTCAAGATGGGTCAATGTGAGCAGTAAGGTTGTTACACAGGAATTCACAGTGACAAGTATTCAAATGCACTCTTACACTCAAGGTCTCTTGATTAATGAATCATTATTAATTTATTAAACAGTCAGTTGAATAAGCCTTCTTTAGAAGGGAGCAATCATATAACACAAAATATACTTCAATAAATACACACTCTCACTTTCACTTAATCGGTTGATACCCATTGAGGATGGTACACAGTCACTTCCTACACCCTCGGGTGACTTAAATAGCTAGGACACTGTGGACATTGATTTATCACAGGCACATTTAGAGCAACACTGAGTGTGAGATCAAAAAGGGAAAGTTTCAGTGGGAGAAAACAATGGTTAACAAATATTCCTAAGCAGGTAAGTACTTTTTAAAAACCTCCAAATGCTAAGTAAGTTAACCCTTTCCTGGGGGAAAGGTACAGAACAAAGTCAGAGGTAAGAAGAGTCTTTCAGGGAGCTAGGACAGTCATAGAACACAGGTCAGGGTATAATCCCCAAAATGCTGATGGTCTCTCCAGAAAGTATGACCGACTGGATTGAGGAGATTCATCCAGGAGTGGATTAAATATTCCTGTCCCTTAGTCTGGGGGAACGAGTGCTAGGGAGAATTCTCAGAAATGTGCTAATTCCCTTCTACCTTAGAGACCCAGGCCCATCTGACCAAGCATGGTGTCAGTGAAAACAGGGAGGCAAACTGATTTAACAGAACTTTGCACTTATCCTGCTGTTCCAGAATCAGATGAGAAGAACAATTAATTCCTTCTATTTTTCCATTTAAAGGCTGTCCCCTGAGAACGTCAATTAGAGGTTCAATATCCTCCTCCTCTTGATCAGATGCTAAGAGCAAAGCTCCTAGTTCTGGTCTGGATACTTATGCCTTTAGGGGGTTAGTGTGAACGACCCTAGGGCCCTCCTTGGGGTTGCCCAAGTCCACTAAATAATTTACCTTTTCAAGTTTGCCCACAACCTTGAAGGGTCCAATCCATTTGTCCTGTAATGCTCTCTGCCTAGTAGGCACCATAACTAGAAATACCTGGTCTTGAGTAGACTCAACCATGTTGGGCTTCTGGTCATGCCAAAGTTTAACCAGAGCCTGACCTGCTTTCAAGTTATCAGAAGCTTCTGTCATCATTTGTGTCATTCTCCTTCAGAGACCTAGCTCATAGTCAGTGACTCTCACTGGCTTGAGGGAAGGCACACTCTGCAACCCTTCCTTGATTAGGGTAAATGGACCTCTAACCAGATGACCATAGAGGAGCTCAAAGGGGCTGAGACCAACCCTTCCTGAGGGACTTCTCTATAAGCAAAGTGAAGGCATGGCTGTAGAAAGTCCCACTTTCTTCTAAGGGGTTCTTCTAAAACACCTATCATGCTCTTCATATTTCTATTAAACCTCTCCACCAAACCATTGGTTTAGGGATGGTAGGCTGTTGAGAACTTGTAGGTTACTCCACAGTTTGTCCACGTGGCTTGCATGTAGTGGGACAAAAACGTGGTCCCCCTGTCTGAGATAACCTCCTTAGGAAAACCTTCCCTGGTAAAAAAATACTAAGGAGGGCCTTAGCCACTGTAACAGTCCTCATAGGCATGGCTTCACGGCTGGTAGCATGATCTACCACAACCAATATAAATCGGTTGGCTGAAGATGTGGGAGGGTCTAGGGGACCAACAATGTCAATAACTACCCTCTCAAAAGGAACTCCCACCACTGGGAGGGGCACCAAGGGTGCCACATTCCTGGCTCCACGCTTGCCAGAAGTCTGAAAAGTGTGAGGGCTTCTACAGAATGCAGCTACAACAGACCCCCATCTTGGGCCAGTAGAAATATAGAGAAATCCTTTCCTTTATCTTTTAAAACTTAAGTGACCAGCTAAAGGAATCTCATGGGCTAACTGTAAAAACTGGGGTCTCACCTCCTGAGGCACTACATGTCTTATGTAATCCCCTGGAGTAGACTCAATAGGCTCACTGTAAATGAAGCCATCCTCCCAGTACAGCTTGTGCTTCCCTGGGTCTTGCCCTTCCAGCTGGAAAGCTGCCTGTTGGCAAAGTCATTCAAGAGTAGGGCACACTCTTTGACCTCTGCTGAAGTCTTCTCTAGAGGGTCCACCCTCTGCAAGCAAAGTCTGCAGCTCAGGGTGGTCTTTCGGATCCAGATCTCCATCATAGGGAAGGGCTTCTTCCAGCTCTGTTTCACCAGTAGCTGTATCACCTTTCTCTGGTTGTTCCTCACACTCAGCCTCAGCTAGTGGAGGGGTCACAGATGTGACCTTGTACTGTCCCCTCAGGGATGTCCTTGTCCTCTGAACAGGTATGACACCTTTCTTCTTTCCTGAGACCTTGGGGTTCCCCTTTGTCTCCTTCATTGTCCTAGAAGTTGAAGGCTGTCCTGCTTGGGGCTGGAAGTTATAGGTTCCTCTGTAACTTCCTCTTGAGAGTCACCTAAAGCTGCCTCTCTGGCCAATCTCACTTGCTTCTGCTTCCCTTTACTGGGAGGCCTTGGGGTGCTTGATAAAACTCCAAGAGTATTTAAGTCATTCCCCAACAGGACTCTCCCAGGCACCTCACCTTGTACACTGACAGGAATCGTCACAGTCATATTGTTGTACTGGATGAGAGCTGGTAGTCTAGGAATCATTTGGAGTGGGCCTCCAACAAGCTTAGTGGAAGCCTTAGGTGCCTTAGCAACATCCTCTGGCTTGAAAAAAGTTTCATCCACTATAGTAATGCTGGCCCCAGAGTCCCTAATGGCAGGGCTCTCCTGTCCATTCACAAGTACACTGTGCTTGTAATATGCTTTGGTGTTATCTGGAATGGAATTATTCCTATCTAAATTCTGTTGTTCCCACAGCCCCGGGGATACTAAAGAAACACTGGCTGAGACTCCAATGGGGTCTTCAGCCAATACTTGAATGTTACCACAAGCCATATGAACTTCATCTTCAGGGATGAAGGCTAAGGAGGCAGTGTGGATCCCTGAAGGTTTACCCTTGCATCTGGGATCCCCTTTCACATGGTCAGTTGACCCACAAGTATAACATTTACCAAATGTTTTCTGGAATGGCGGTTTCTGCTGACTTCCCTCTGGTTTAGCACCAGAGGGTTCACTAGACTGACCTGGTTTCCCATGTGGCTTACCCTTCTTATGTTTGTGGCCCTCTTTTGGGTGGTTGGATTTGGAATTCTCTTTGTCATCCTTCCTGTGCTGTTTCCCCTCATCCCATTTATGAGTGGCCCCAGAATCCTTGTGAGTGGCCCTGTTGTCAACCCACAAGTCATCAGCTTTTGCTAGCTTCTTGAGATCAATCTCTTTTGAGTCAGCCAAGTGCTGTCTCAGCTCAGGAGATCAGGCATACAAAATAAATTCCAACAAAAATAGATTTCTCATTCCTTCAAAGGAGTTCACTCTGTAACCCGTAACCCATACATCTAAGTTTTTCAAACATTCACACACCTAGGTAGCCCAAAGGGTACCATCAGTCTTTTTGAGGGCCCTAAACCTCTTAATTTACTGCTGCTATTGTAGGTAATTGGAGTGAAAGCTAGAATTGAGGCATATGTGAACAGATACCAAATTGCATGAAATGCATCCAAACAAGAGGTCGAAAAATAGGAGACATTTTAATATATTGTATCAGATCTGCCGGCATGTGTTTCGACCCTCGCCGGGTCTTTCTCAAGGCAAAACGTGTGTTGAATAAAGCTGCCATACAATAGAACTTCCAATCGTTGGCTGCAAATGAATGTCTGAGAGCACTATTGCGCGATCATATTCTGATATGTTATCTCGTTGGTTAGCCAGACAATACTGTAGCATGGGAAACCCTTTCCTTGGTGGTTGAGTAACATGCATCAAAATAAAACCCACATTGGGACAATGGGACCCACAACTGGTTGTTTTGTGATCAGCACGCTCACGGATAAAAGTATCAGCCAACTATGGGGAATTAATTCCAGGAGACAGGCCTTTTCAGGCATCCCAATGTGGGTTCTAATTTGACGCCACCTTCACTCCCCCTCCTACTCCTACCACTGACTCTCACTCTGACACAGCCCTTACTAACCTTCAACTCTCCATCTCCAACACTCGGGACATCCACTCTGTACATCCTTGCCCCTGTCATGAGGATCAGCATGAAATGTGCCTCCAATTGCAATTCCTGGTATGACACCGACCTGGCAGCTCTGAAATGCAAGTGCATAGTGGCTGAGCAAAATTGGAAGACCTTGAGCCCATCCTCTGACAAACTGGCTTGCTGCCTGCTCCAAAACCATAACAGTCTCTCCATCTGCTTGAAGAAGAGGGCCTATATATAAGCCTGCATCTCTGCAGCCACTAACAACATGGTTGAACTTTTCAAAATCTGCAAGGAACTCACCAACCCTACTGCAGTCTCCACTTTTCCTCTGCCTTCCCTGGAACTCTGCACTTCTCTGACCTCTCGCTTCATTTCTAAAACTCGGGACATCTTGTCCTCACTCTCCTCTACTCCTCAACCTTCTCCCTCACCTGCTCACAGGCCTCCTTGGTACCCTCTCCTCCCCACCTATTCTCCTCTTTTTCTCCCATAACACCTGATGAGGTTTCTAGACAATTCTGGTCTATGAAGGTCTCACCCAAACAAGTGCTCACCTGCTCCTCAAGGACAACATTCTCTCCCTTGCTCCAGGCAGCAATCACCCATTTTCCACTGGATCCTTCCCCTCACTCCCCAAGCACTGGGCATTATTTTTTTGTTTTTAGACTGAATGCAGTGGTCAGATTTGACTTTTTTTGTACCCCTTTGTTCGGGATGGACATATTATTATGATTTATTTATACCCTGGTCCAGGATGAGGCATATGTAGTTTTTTCTCCTGTCTGGGATATACTGTTACCCTCTCAAGGGTCTACTGAATGCAGTACTGGAGTTTCAGCCATGCATAGTGGTGTGAACTGGCATGGTTGACTTCATTACAACAGGATCACATGTGCAGGTAACAATGGGTTAATAGTCTGTTTGATCATATGTGCAGTATGCATAATTTGCTACTGTGGCTGGTAACATACAATGTCCCATGTTGTAGCAGTGATCCAGATTCATCCAGTGACTGCACTCCATGAGAGGTCCACCTTGACCTTTTCACCTTCCTAGTCCCCATGCCCTCTGCCATAAACTGGCCATCCATTCACAAATGTGGATGTACAGTTTCCGGTGGAGGTGATGAGGGAATCACATCAGGGCAGCTCTGTAAATCCTGGATTCACACGGCTCAATTGAATTCCACATCATAGAAGAAAGCGAGCCAAATGTCTCCTTATTGAACATAAACAATCTTACTAGTATGATACATCCATCACGCCAGGATATTGCATTCTCCTAGGACCCTGCAGATGAATAGCAAGATATAATTACCCACATTCAGAAGAAATGGGGCGTCTGAGTACTTATGACTGGAAACCACTGCCCTGACGAGTTCCCTACTTCTGCTGCCTTTTTGAAAGTTTGTGTAAACTGCTGGGAATTTGTCTGACTAGTGCTGCACAAAAATGAGCTATATGTGCTGAAGATGGCTCCATTACTAGCTGACTGTGTATACGCGAGTACAGTGTAACACGGACTGAGAGCTGAAACACATGTCGACAATCTGAATAAGAAAACTGCAAAGGTTCACTTATTCTGTGCTCTTCAGAATAGAAAAAGCAACCGTTTACATCAATGTGTCTTGAAAACATGGTAGCTAGATCACCAGTTTACTAACCCCCAGTCACAAAGATACTTCTGTGTGTGCCACTTTGTTCTACATATTATGTCTTGTAATTAGTGCATATGTTTCCAAACGCTATATGTATATGGACATGGATATATATGTTGTTTGCTAATTGTTTTTTGCTTAATTGATGAAGCCATTTCCATATGCCTTTTTATGTATACTATTAATAAAATTGTTTTTGTAACACAAAAAGAAATGGGTAACATGATACTCTCTCTCATAGACCGGAAGCATTAGTAATAGTTTACGATTAAGTAATCCTGGAAGGGTGAGCATTTTGTGCCTTTTACAAAGTAAGGGAGGGGTAACCAGTTTCCTATGGATATTTAGCAGGTAAGGATGTGCACTGCCAATCATGTAATATCGTATTAGTGGTCACCACAATCTTGCATGCATTGTCACGCATTCTCACACATTTGCTTTCTGCAGGTACAATCATTTAATCATTGTGAATGTCAGTGCAGATGTGTGTTTATCCACTTGCTTGTGTGTGTATGTACCCTTGCACATCCTTGTATGTACATTGTTTTTCATGTTACACTTCCACAATGGACAGACAAATAATAGGAATGTGCAACACTTATCACATTTGAGCCATTGACAGTATTTGCCACATTCTACATCAACATCCTCAATCACGCCCTGTATTCTCTGTTCATCTGGACTCTGTTTTTGGTTGTTCACCACTTGCCTCACTGACCATTATGATGTCTTCTTACTGCCATCCTTCTCCTCCCTATGGGGCCCTGCAGGTGTACTCCCTGTCCACACTACTCTTTAACCTGTGCCAGAGCCCACTCCACACCCTTATCCGCTCACATGACCTGCCCTGCTACAATTCCACATCTTACATACACATCCATTGACAAGTCTACATGACCTCAGCTGCTCCCCTTCATGGCTTTCCCTCTGGTAACACAGAGATGGTCATTTGTCTCCATTGAGTCCACAGGGCAGGTTGGCACACTTGGTGCATTTAGGTTTGTACTGGTTTTGGCATGTGTACCTCTGAAAACATTTACCTATGTTCCCCATTCAAGTCACATGTTCATTGTTGTTTTGGGTATGTTCTCTCCACCCTGATGTATTGCATTACTTTTTTTCCATTACTTGATCAAATCCAGCCCTGCGAGTGACTGCACAGTGTGCGTGTACATTGTGGGCACCTGCATGTGGTACATTGTTCACTCCCCCCTGCTTCTGTTCATCTATTGTACCTGTAGTTGTTGCCAGAGCAACATATGATCCCTGCACACTTAATGGGACTGTCTCATCCAGGGTGTGTGGTCTGTTGGAGGGCAAGAAAACAGCTGGGTATTGTTGGCCTGTTCATTTACTGTGGTGTTCAACCGGGAGGGTTGGTGGTTCGTGCACAGTCTGTAGACGTGGTTGAAGGGACTTATTTGCGTGGATGTTGTAGAGCTGGGTCTCTTTCTGGTTTACATTCCTTTCCTCTCCTTCCCTGAGGAAGCTCACTGTCTCCAGAGCCCTGGTTCTCTCTAGGACTACTGCAACAGCCCAAATATGCTTGCCTCTACTCTCTGCCCTCTGCAACTCATCCAAAACAGGACTGCAAGACTTGTCCTTGGCTTCAAACACAGCTCAGGGATCGTATATCTCCAGGACTGAAATCTCTGCACTGGCTCCCAGTGGCAGTGAGGATTAAGTTAAAAACCCTCTGCATTGTTCACAAGGCCTTCTGGGGCATGGTACCTCAATACCCTCAACTCTCCCTTGCTAAATATCTTCCATCTCGAGCTCCTCACTCATCAGCCTCCAGCTCCCTGAGGGTTAGTCGCTTCTCCAAGCAGTGAGTTGGTGGTATATCTCTCTCTTCTGCTGGTGCCTGCCTCTGGAACAGCCTCCATGCCTCTCTGAAACTTGAAGAGAACCATATTCGGTTCCAGAAGCACCACAAGACCTTTCACTTTGCTTCTGCTTTCTCTCCTCCTCTCCCCTGCTGATCCCCTGGCTGAAACTGCACTGGTTACCTGACTACCATCTGATATTGGGCCCAGGTCCCCCCCACCACTTGAACACCTGCAGTGCCCCCTGGCAACCCTTGCACTCGGGGACTGTTTCTGTACCTCTACAGCCCCTGCTAGCACTTGACACCTGATGCCTGCACTTACACTTGCTCTTGCCACCAGCTGGCTGCACCTTTATTTATTGACTTTATTTATGTTACTGTTATCCTATGTACTGCACAGCCCCCCTTTTCCCCCTGCACTTTTCCTCCCTTGCACTTGCACGATCTCAATGTCACCTGGCCTAGTAGGATCATTGTCTCTGTCTTCCCTCTGTTTCCCCTCCCTTGCCTCGTCGCGCCTTGAAACACTTGTGTATAGGCCCGTTATAAATGCCAAATCATATCATATCATATCATATCACATCATATCATATCATGGTGGGTTGAGCATGTTGTTTTATGATGAGGAGCTGAGGATTGCTCTTTCACAGGTGGCCTTTGGTTCCCAGTCTGCCCTTCTCGCTCACCCCCTATTGTCCTTCCTCACACCCAACACGAGATATTTTTCATCTATGTGCCTTCCAGGCTTTCAGACCATGCAGCATTTTCTTCCAGTCTTTCTGTCTCTGTCTTCCGATCTTTTCCACCTTCGTTCTGCCCTCACCCACTATAACAGCCATCATCTCTTTCTCCCCATATCCTCACGAGCCAGACTCCTTCTTACACCACAATTCCCATGTTCCTCTCTCTCTCTCCACTCCGCTGCTACACATTTATCACTCTGTGTCTTGTCTCCCGCTTGCCCTCTGTCATCCTTCACATCAGTTACCACACTTGTACTTCCACTCCTCAGACCTTCACCTCCTTACTTGGTGTCCTTTTTACTCCCCTGCATTCATGGGTGACCCAAAGGCACACGTAACACCTGACAGTGGGTGTGCAGAACATGTATGTCTGCAACCAATGTACCGACTTGTGCCTGCATCTCAGGGCTGACTGACACCTGTTTCCAGAGTTCATGTTGTGATGTGCTTTAAATTGGTTTGATTCACTGCCAGTGATTCCTCTGTTGATGGCTTTTGCTGTTATGAGGTTGATAGTTGCGCACACTCTTTTATTTGTACTTACAGATGTTGACACTGGGCGGTCCATGCTGGTTACCTTGTTCCATACGGGAGTTGGCAAGGCTGTCCAGTTTCTTTACTTTATTGTAATGCATGTCTTTGCAAGCTTAGAATGTTGTTTCAGGCTGGATGCTGTGGATGCGAGAGGTGGGTACCTTCTGCAGGTAAGTTGAAGGCACTCAGTTGGGCACTTGTTGTAGTGCAGTTGGCGGCAGGGAGTTTGGCACTGTGTAGGATGATTTTGGTGTGCCTTGGACTGAGGTGAGCGGGTCGGCTTCATGGGTGCGGGGACACATGCTGATGGAAGGCTGGTGAGTCTATGATTGCTGTTTTTGTATGGCAATCAGGGGGGCACTGGTTGTGTGATGATTATTGTGAGGGAGGCTGTCACTGTTGGGCATTTATTGTTCAGTTATCCTGAGGTGAGCAGGTCTGGATGCATGGGTGCAGTGGCACATGGTGAGGGGACTCTGACGAGTGATTGCTTGCAGTTTTTGCATGTGTCTTGCCTGCCATGTTGCATCCTGTTCACTCAGCTTTTTATGGTATGAGTACCCATGTTGTTAGTCCACTCCTGGTACTTCTGCCCCTTCTGGGGGTGCTGTCCCAAGCCAAATCCACACACAACACAACATTGCAGGCCTTTTGGTGGATGCCATGTTCACCACAGACACCAGGCACACACCATTGGCCTGGTGTTATTGTTTGCCATGGGGATTTGTACCATGTATGGTACACCAGCAGATATGTTGCTGCCTGTTGAGAGCTTCTCAGTGCATCTCAACGCTCCCTTCAGTTCCAGGGGCATTTAGCAATGGAAGCGGAAACATGACTTAAGCACCTAGAATGGGCACTCCACTATTCCCCTAGTGGCTATGTGGGCTGCATTGTATCTTACCTCGGCTGGTGTGGCAGGATTCCTGAATTGTGGGAGCAGGAATCTTGATTCCAGGTAGGCACTGTCCCCAGCAAATGTTTCAATGGTTGTTATTGGAATGTTTTGTCATGGTCTGCTGTTCAGTGTGTCACTTGTATGCATGCATGTGTGCAACCGTTCTTACTCACCAATGAGCCAGGTGTTTCCATATTTTTCTGATGCCAGGGCCTGAAAGAGTGGTGACAGGTGGTAAATGTAGCTGTCATGTGTGCAGCCAGGAAGATTGACATTGACTTGCATGATGACTCCATTTGCATCACAGGTGAATGGCATATTTATGGAATGCCAGCAATGTTCCCTCTAAGCTGTGCGCTTGCCCAGCTTCCTTATGGGTGCCAATCAGAAGATTTTTAGCAGCGCACACAGACAATTCTCCCCTATTCAAAAAAGATTTAATAAGGCACAAGCCACAGCACTTACCTGAAACGTTCTTTCTCTTAAAATAAGCAACTAGTCTATATATTCTGCTAATTTCCATTACACTTCTATGCACCTAAAATCTCTAACAGCAAAATACAACACAAGAGGTTAAAAACTAAAATGAAAAACTGACTCCATGAAAGAAAAATCTAACCAATCTGCCTGCACACATTAACCAAAAGTGTTCCCTCCCCACCGATGACTCCTAAATCTGACTCTAACACACTTTTACTGTATGACTCTAACTTCTGCCCCAGAGTACAGTAAGATACTACTGGACAACCTTGACTCTTCCTCTCTTGGCTCTGCAAAAGGTTAGTAGACGTGTACCTACAGCCACTTGTTTTGTTTGTAGTAACATGAATAACGTTCATGGGACAGAATTTATGTTACTCATTGTGCCTTACCAAAAGCATCATCCACACTATATAATCGAACTACCAGCTCAAATATCGGATACTAACTGTGACTAATCAGGCTACTTGGATGTGTAACCAAATCCAATACTTCCTCTTCTTTGTACATATGTCACACAAGTGCTTTGAAGCGGCCCCCTTGTAAGATAACACATTATAAAACAAATATTAATTTGCTCTCTAAAGATTTTAAAGGAAACATGTGATGCTCAGCGTCTCCTACTTTAGCATTACTAACACTACCCTATAAGTGGAGAGCAACATTGCAATATCATTTACTTAGCCTACAAGGGATAATGGGTATGGACTAAGCCTGGGATTACTCATCCATATTATCAGGGCACCGGCTATTCAGACAGGAGAATGCTTTTCACACAATCTGCATTGTTTCCAAGTGTTCAGAGTTGGTTTGGGCATAGACCTTCACACATTATACGGTAACTTGCTTCTATACAAGCATGGTTTCACTGAGCACTTGTGTAATCCTACACAATGATTGCAAACAATCTTGTATGCACTGCAAAAGAATTGTGTACATGCAGAGTCATGACATTTTTAAAATGTGCATCCTATGTTGAGGCATTTAAATATGCCTTGCTTGCAAAGTATTGTGGGTCTGAAAGTATCCCAGTGAGTGTTTACTGCTACAATCCCTCACTTTTTACAGTGCTCTATAAACTGGTATTGGAGGCAAGCACAGGGGACACGGGTGGGTATGGGTGGAAGCATCACTCCTTGTGGATGATGAACAAAGCAACATATTTCAAAGACCAAGTCAAACGTTTTGGCAGTGCATTGAAGGAAATATGTTGCATATTTGCTAAAGGATAGAACATTATAGTACCCATCTAGACAACAGCATCTTCTTTTTCTTTCTATGCTAAACTGCTGAGGGCTTTTCAATGTAACCATGTGTTCTTTGTGTGCAGTCTCTACCATCTTCCTGCATCTTATTTAACTGATCACAAAGAATTATAGAAGAAGGATCCATATTTACAGAAGAAGGCACTCAGTCTGTTGTATCTCTGATTAATTGATGCAATTAACTTAAAAGGCATATATGTGTGATTTTCTTCAACAGGGCCCCATAATAAACCTCAGTAAGTCTCTTGTTTAATTTTATCTAGGCTATGGTGTGGAAGGGTGGGCCAAACTACACACTTTATTATGTGACCTGTCATTTCACTCCAGGGGTACAAGCAGGTCTGTAATCAGATTTTGCTCCCTGCTTAGAGTCAAATGATTTTTCAGGGAGTAAACAAGTAATTAGCTTTGCCAATAGGGACACTTTCTGCTTATTAAAATATGTAATTTACCCATAAAATAAATTTGGATATCTGGCATTAAAATTATAAGAGTTCCTTCCTTCCTATGCCATTGCTCTATAGGTCACTAATTCGAAAAAATATCAGTGGAGCTTTGTGGGTTGAAGCAATGTTAATTGTTGCACATTTTCCTTTTTGATGCATATGTCTCTTAGCTCTAAGGCTGGTGTTATCACTTCCCAGAGGAGAACGTAATGTGGATAGTAAGCAGAGAAACAGGAATTTTGGATCATCATATTCTAAAGTGCAGTTATTCTAATGTAACTATCATCCTTACACAAATTATTAGAAGCATGTTCTCCTGGCTCTTGAATTACTTCATTAAAGTGGCACTTGACTCTATTTAGCATGTTTTTCACACATTGCTTTTAATTGCCATTAATCCATTAGCAAATGTATTCTGTCTGAGTTTCACCGACATCAGTTATGACGAGATATTTGAGAGCCACAAATGCCAGGGACGTCATTTGAAGCAGTAACAGGCTCACATGACAGCCTATTCAAGGAGTGGAACCCACCAACAAGAGCCAGCCTACCTAATGGTCGATGAACAATAACACAGCAGCCCTGATTAAGACCCCTTGGGTCCAAACACGTGTCAGCTGACCACTTAAGATTACTGCATCAAGAATAAAATCAATTTTTTTGAAAAAACAGAATACAAAGAAAAATGTCTTTAAGAATAAATATTGTGAGTGCGAGATATCTGGGAATGCAACTGAGAGATATTTGTGTTCTGTAATACAAATGAGTGATTTTCCAGTGGCATAAAACATGCAGGGCCTCATTACGACTTGGGGCTGTATCCCAGCGTAAATCTGCCAGAATACCATCAAAACAAGTTACTGTTACCGCCATTTGATCCGTAAGAATTTCTACCGGATTGCAACTGGTGGTGGCGGTGTATTTCCCCATTCAATTGAGTACATTGGACTCAATGTGGCTTTTTCGGCAGAATTACTGCAGCGGAAGTTCTGTAATTTGGAGTAGTGGCAAAGTTGGCGGTAATGGAATTACCACCAACTTTACCACTTACCACCAAACTCTTAATGAGGCCGACATTTCTCTCTCTGTGCAGAAGTACACTTGCAAGGTACTGTAGCAGATATTGAAGTCTTGGACTGGTTGATGAGTTTTCTGTATAATCACATCTGACATTTCATTTTAGCCTGTGTGTTCGGAAAAAGTGTTGTAAGATTTGCAGTGGCTGGGAAGAGGACATTCCTTTCCAAACTCTGTTCTGCGATGGTAGCTCACAAAATGGCTTACCTCATTAGTCAGTTGCGAACATGGAAAATAATGTGTGCACAACAGCCAACCGGTTCCGCACATAGAGAAAAATAATTAGAGGGAACATTGAATGCCAGTGCTTACGGTTGCAGTAAATGTGCTTGGTCAATCAGGAGGGGCGTAGCGCAACATGTGCACAATCAATTGCACCGAGTACACGTGGGAAATGTACAGCAGCATTGAACTCCTGGCACACTCTCTGCCTTTCCTGCAGTATGTACAGCATGTGTATGTGCCTACCCACACACATACGTGATGTTATGCATGCCACCAACTATGGCAGTGGTACACTAAAAGGAGCCTGTGGCTATGAAATGGAGAGCTGCTAGTACCTTTTCCAGGGGGGGTGAGGGCATAGGAGCAGATGGTCTAGTATGACATGGGACCTCCTCCTGTGTCCATGTACGATGGCTCCCAGTATTCCTGCATTCATTGTGCCTGACCGACGTTGGAATGGTGTGCATATTGTTTCCTTTGCATGTTGTACTTTGCGTGTATTGTCGTGTGGCAGTGAGATACCAAGCTTTGTGTATAACTGATGTGACATTGCCTGGTGAAATCCATAAATTCAGTTATTTTTGTGCTTGAACGGGCATGTAGTTTCCTTGCATGGCCCGTCCCTCAACACGCCAATATAATTCCTTATTTTTCCTCATTCTGCGTGGGGAATGGGGAATATGCATGTTCTGCCCCCTATGTATTTCCTTGCGCACTGATTAGTGCATACAGTCACTATTCAGCGCACACAGCATTCTATGAATCGGGCCCTATATGTAGATGGCGCTTAAAAATGTCCAAACAACATAATCAGAACCTCTTTCATTTGTATTATTTGACACCCACTTCCTGCTCGCTGCTATTAAAAAAAATACAAGTTCTACACAAAGCTTACAACAGAGAAACAGCCATTAAGATATTTGATACAAATATGCAATAATGATATACGATTGAAGGTGAGGTAAAGGATACCACCACCAAAGTTAGATAAACGCCATGGCTTTAGAGAAATGAAGACACAGTGGGCCTCATTACATGTCTGGTGGTATCCCGTCATTATAACCGCGGGATACCACCAGACGGTAATACCATTACCGCCACTTCGTCTTCCACAATTAACGGCAGATTACAAGTGGCGGTAGGTGCTGAAATTCCCCATTCCATGGAGTCTCATAGGACTCCAGGGGGGAATTGCCGGTATTACTGATGCTGGTAATACTTGTGCTGGTAATACCAGCATGTTCTGGTGGTGAGATGCTGAAATCAGAGGCGTTGCTAGGGGGGGCTGAGGGGGCTATAGCCCCGGGTCTTTTGGTTGTAGCCCCGGATAGGAGCTCAGGTGCTACAACCAAAATGCAACCTAGCCCCGAGTCCCGCCAGTACCGTCATTATCTTAACCCCTGATCTTTTCCAGACCTAGCAACATCCCTGGCTGAAATTATCGGCAGCTCAGAGCTGCAGGTAAATCCAGCCATATCACCATCAAACTTGAAGTGTGCCAGTGCGGTAACGCGCCGGTATGCTTTAATACTTGCACCTTATTACTGCACTGGCACCCTCATAATGAGGCCCAAGTGCAATCAACATCCTGGCCCAAAGGATACAAAATAAATATATCAGCAAGTGGTACAGAAATGAATGAAATCCATGCCCTCGTGATTACACTACGTCCTTCACTTCACTGCAAGGGTTAAGGTGTGACAAAGCCGAATCAGTGAGATGGACATAGACAGTTGGGGCTTTCAACAGATACAGGTTTATTAGTGATATTTACAAAGATGGGGAAGCATAGTAAAGGGCAACACAAGCACAAGATTGCTTCTCCTTAAGGTTTCAATAATTGAAAGTCTCTTGGCTCAACACATAAAAAGGCTCTAAGTTCTATTATCCGCAAACCAGGGTCCTACACCTGAATTGATCATTTATCATTAAGTCTCACTCACTCAGATTCCTGAGTGTTTGAGTGTGCACACACCTCTTTTTTGACTTCTGGTTCTGTTGATTATTGCCCTAGGTTGACCACTTCATCTGAATATGGGGGACCTATACACAACTGAAAATTAGGCTGCGGTTGCTGTAGAGCGTGAGCCCAGTAATACCAAGCTTGTCAACATAGCTTCTTGCAGTAGGGTGGCCACCTATGCTGTGCTACAGGCTGACCCCAGTTGTCTTCTCTTTCTTCTTTACTTCACATCAGGTCTTGTGAGTCCCTGCTCCAACCACCCTCCTTATGCTCCTTACCAAAAACAAAGAGCAGGTGGGACTGGATGAGAATGCAGGGTACTTGAGTGGGCTTGGGTGCGGAGGAGGCTGGATTCAATCTGGGTGTTTTCGGTGATGGTGCCAGATCTGGTACAGTCCCTGCACCAACAGAACCCTCCTTCTGCA
The DNA here is from genome assembly GCF_040938575.1 of Ambystoma mexicanum. Taxonomy (NCBI): domain Eukaryota; kingdom Metazoa; phylum Chordata; class Amphibia; order Caudata; family Ambystomatidae; genus Ambystoma; species Ambystoma mexicanum. The sequence goes on along the minus strand of NC_090932.1, from coordinate 840,591,779 downwards.
CAATACATTTAGAAAGAGATACATACAGTAAGACATAGAAACATACAGAGAGGAGAGAGAGAGAGAGACAGAGAGAGACAGACAGAGAGAGACAGAGAGAGAGAGAGAGAGAGAGGGAGAGAGAAGGTCAGAGAGAACAAGACAGGAAGAGCAAGAGGCAGTGAGAGACTTAGAGAGAAAGAGAGAGTGAGAGCGAGAGAGGGAGAGTGCACAGAGAGGATGCAATAGCACCTGTAGACCATGCCAATAGCAGTAGCATGTGATATAAACCGGTAACATAACATAAAAAAATATTATGAATACAGAATGTACATAGATAAAGAGTTCGAGATACTACACAGAGAGGAGGCCAGCACCCTTATAGAGAATGACAATGGCAGTGGTGCATGGTAAAAAGCCCGGTATATATCTTAACACAATTCATGCAACATTGAAGCACGTTAAAGAAAAAAGAGAGAGAGTGTAGTGATAGAAAGACAGAGAGTGAGAGAGAGGCACACACAGAGAGAAGAGAGACAACACAAAGTGAGAGGGAGAAAGAGGGGAAGAGAGATGGAGTGAGAAAGGGCAGAGAGAGAGATACAGAGCACATAGAGTGAGCGATTGCACACACAGAGAATGCCAGCGTGCCTGAAAACCATGCAAATGGCAGCAGAATTGCACATTATAAATAACATACCATCAAAAAATATATTGCACACACAGTGTACACTGACACGTTGTCAAGGTAGTACATTACTTAGTAGGTTTGATGGAGGAAACCTTGTTCTTCACTGTCGTGTCTGGCAAGGACATATTAAAGCAGTGTGACAAGCATCCTCGTCATGCAGACATGGACAAATAGAAAATGCGCCCGCTCGCGTATGCGCAGGGGATTCTGCTGCGTTCGAGGCAGAGAAAGCGGGAAAGTGAATAAAGACAGATGCATTCCTTTCTGTCTCCGTGCGCTTTATTTCCTGACGCGCCTTTCCTGCAGGATCAGCCTGGGTTGCCAGTAACCCTGTACACAGACAGGAAACCTGAACACGAGGATGGGACTGCAACACACGTCGTCCCACAATAATACTTCTGGTGAGCAGCACACTTTGCCAAGCTGCAAGTTAAAAGAGGGGTGCTTGCTGCTATAATGTCCGAAAACAAATTCTCAAATGCAGAAGCCATTAGGCTAAGAATCAATGAGGAATGCCCATCATCCACGTTCAGAAAAAACATTTCCGCAAACCTCTCCCCCTTGCCACCATTCTGCAAATGGCACAGATGGAAGCAATAGCAGACTCACAGGCAACAGAGATAGAAGCAAGCAAAGGACAGGTGCGAGAGCAAGCCTATTATATCAGTTAAGGCGGAAGAGGCAATTACCCTGGCAATGCACTGTCAAGAAGTTACGGCACAACCGGAAAGTGTTACAGGTGTGGCCTACCATTCCCACATGAGCAAGGCATACAATGCACTATGTTTGGACACAAGTCTGGCAGCTGCAGAAGAGAAAATATCATGGTGGGAATATGGAATGCACCACCAAGCTCGGAACAAGGAAGTGGCACAACAGGAGTCAGACCGGAACATAACATTCGCAATTCAGAGTCAATGAGAGATGTCTAGATAAGAAGAGATTTGGCAAGCCATGAGTATACATGCATGATGAATGATGTAGTGACTTCTCTGGAAGGACATATTAACATCCAAGTAGGTCAACACCCTGCCAAGTTTGTCATTGACACAGGAGCCACGCTAAACATCATGTGCATATCGGACTTTCGCAAAATGGCATGTCCGCTTAGATTGATGCCATTGGAATCAAAGGTTTTCCATGGGCTGCCAGGGGACAGTTCGTAATCATGGAAAATTCTCGATGAGACTCAACTATAAAGGGCATCAAGCCATAGCAGAATTGCATGTCCTTGAAGAAGAAGTGTCAGGAAGTAATCTATTGTTCAGACTCACGGCTCTTGAAATGACGATTGTGTCTGTAATGTACACCATGCAACATGGGGTCTCAGTGATGCAACGCTTTCCAGAATTATTCAAAGGCACCGAAGACCTGAAAGGAGACCCAGTCACTCTTCACATCAACACCTCCAATAGCACAACCTCCTCGTTGAATACCCATTCACCTGCAACCACAGGTGGAAAAAGAAATTAAATGCTGATTGAGTGAGGATATAATAGAGCTGACCTGTGGTCCCACCCCATGGTTCTCACATGTGGTGGCAGTACCCAAACAGGGATCATTTGACAGAATTAATTTGTGTCTGGACATGCGACAAGCTAACAAAGCAATTTAACTTGAACAACATCCTGGCATGCACCTGGATGACATGATTAGCTCGTAAAACGGAACCAAAATATTCACCAAACTTGATCTATATTAAAGGTACCACCAAATCAAACTGGATGAACAGTCACAGTACATAACAACATTTGCGACGCACAAGGGTTTATTGCCATACAAAAGATTAAGACCAAATAATTAGGTCCTCTCGAGGTGTTTGGTTGTACATACACATAGGTGTCAAGTGCAAAGGAAGGGGTAACCAGTTTCCCACTAGTTTTGTATGCTTTGCCCTCTTCCCACAGTGAAACTGGTTCCCCGTTAACATCATGTATTGGGAAGTACCCATTATTTGATACCTAGCGAATGAAGGACATTGAGGCATGGTGGCCACTAAGAGATAAATAAGAGATACCATGTGGTTCCCAGGGATTGACGTAATGGTGGAAAGCATGGTAAAAAGATGTCATATGTGTCATTGCATTTCAAAACCGGACAACTCGGAACCACTCAAGATGTCAGAAATGGAAGAAGCTCTGTGGACGCATGTGGCGGCTGTTTTCTTCAGACCGTTTGGAGGTGGAAAATATTGGACGATGTTGATGGATGAATTCACTTGTTTCCCTCTTGTGCAAATGATTTCGTCCACAGCTGCTAGAACCATCCTCAGAGTCAACATTTGATCCCGCTCATTTAGTCCTTACGCAGATAAAGGGATCTAAGTTGACTGCTCAATCTCCCGGAAGGGTGATCACACGGAATGTGTCATCATTTAAACTCTACCGGCACGGAGAAAAAGAGAATGAAAAGTAAGAGAGTACCAAAGAAAACAATCAGGAAGGGTCAGAAAGTGATTATGCTAGAACGATGGATTGTGGACCTGCCTCAGAGATGCAATCAAGACCAAAGCGACATATCACAAGACATGTGAGACTGATTGAGGAGATGTAAATCAAACTGTGAGTAATGTACTTCTGTTTGCCCGAGAGGGGAAGCTGTCATGTCTGGCAACGGAATATTCAAATCAGCGTGATGAGAATCCTCATCGCGCAGACATGGACAAATAGGAAACGCACATGCTCACGCATGAACAGGTGATTCTGCAGCGTTTAAGGGGTAAGTGAATAAAGACTGACGCATTCCTATATGTCTCTGTGTCCTTTATTTTGGGCGTGCTTTTCCTGCAGCAGCAGCCTGGGTTGCCAGCCACTGTGCACACAGGTGAGACATGAAATTCCCTTCAACATTTGGTGATTAAGGAGTCAGCTTTTCAATACGCCTTGGCACAAGCTTGCACAGATACATAGGGTTGGTAGTGGCCATTCAAGCTTTGGATTATCATATCTCAGTTTACATGGAATGGCATGGCATGGGTCTTTTAGAAACTCCTTGAGTCCGTGGTAATTGAATAATAACGGTCCAGCAACTGTGATACAGCAGAATTTAGGCCATGATGTTAATTGCATGCCATTGCTCTGGCTGCAGACACATTCCTATGCTAATTGTGGTTGTATGGGCAGTAAGTGCAAACAAATAGTGGCTGGGATATTGGACCAATGCAGGGAATGGCTGTGCATTAATTGTATTCTTGTAATCTGTGCCCAGAATCTGTGATGCAATAGTGTGGACAGTATGTGTACTCTCTTCGTACAATATTCCTGTATATGTGCTGGAGCAGGTATACAGTACTGCAACTTTATCAAGGCTCCCAAAATTAGTATTAGATATTACCCACTATATTGACATATTTCTTTCTCATATCTTCTAAACACATACATTAACACAAACCATACATGCTCAAGAATGTGAAACTTCCCTATGATGATTCATTTAGATTCTGTTCTGATATGTATATATGCTCAAGCTACTTATGGGTTCTGACTGGAATGAGGTGAGGGGAGGAACAGAGATTTTTGTACCCCTTCATTTTTTTTATTTTGGTGGAGCCAAATATATCCATGCTCCTCCCCATAAATGCCCTTGAAAAGAAAGAAAAGAAAAGGCAGGTAAAGATAGTGCAGTCTGTTCCTGGTCTGTTGTGAGGGGATCTCTTGCACTGTGGCATTCCCATTCGATGAAGGAAAGGAGCCCAGTCAAGCACACCTACTGTATCTTTTATGATTTGGCTCGCAGCAGGCATTTTAATTGGGGGTTCTGCCCTGCAAACCTCAATAAAACTTCACTACAGCCACAACAATTATGTTTTGTGAAATTCTCCTCATGACATGCAGACAGCAAAGGCCACAACTGTCATTTGGATTCCTTCCTTTATGTTTCCGGCATGCAGGTAGGTTACAATTTATATGTTTTCATTTTAGATGTTCGTGAGACATGATGTGCTGTTATAGCCCTTTCCCAGTACACGTGTATAAATTCAGTGTAGATAACTTTGTATTTTACTGATATTTTACAGTGTATAGTTCGGGAATCCCAAAATAGAAACCCTGGAAATGAGACCAGGAAAGGAAACACTGTACTTGTTGTATGCAAGCTCACACCATAGTCTTAAGAGTTTGTGTGGGGTGGGCACTGTAACTCCGAGACTGTTTGTGAGTTCCAAGAAGAGAGCTATGCAGTATTTCTCTGAGGCTGGTATACAGAGACAGTCCTTAGATCAGTGAATTGACATAGAGACAGCAATTCTCCTGATGTTTTGGTCTACAACTCCCATGATCCCTCAACATTGTCAATGCTGGCTGGTCATTCAGACCCCGGGTGGTGGAAACTTCACCAGATCACGTCCACATACTTTAGTGGAATCTTACAGTGCTGATCAGACATATGGTGGACAAAGAATGGTTATCATTTGTTCGGGCACATGACAGTATTGGGTTCCAGGAGACATGGACTGTGGCTGCTCCTAGTATCCAGGGTTTTGCAACATTTCATCAGCCTTCATGTAAAGGTAGGGCAGGAAGACCTAGTGGTGGGCTTCTGTTTTAGATCCGCAATGAAAAATATAGGAGGGTTAGAGTCATAAAGAGTGCTCCCATGGACTTTCTGGAGTTGCATCTAACTGGGCTGGATGTGTCCAACATCATGTTAATACAGATGTATAATCGTAAAGCAGCCTCGGATTGGGTTTGTTCACTTATATACAGGCCTCCACATGGAGCTGGAGGTCAACCCGTGGCCAAGTCTCTAAGATTCTTGTAGTTGGAGATTTCAATATCCAACATGAACGACTGGATATTATGGCTATTCTTACAGAAGACGAGGATTTGCTGTGGGGGATCCCTGAGCTAGTGGCTTTCCACCCCAGGAGGAACTATACAAATGCAGAGATAGTGGCACTGATACTCCTTGCCAGCAATCTCTGCGCCTGTAATGGATGCTTTGCAGGGGATTTGCTGGCGCATAACACCTTTCAAATAGGGAATCGCTCTAGTTTGTTTGGCTATATGATGGTGAATCTTGAGGCCTGGCACTACATTTTTGACTTCCGGGTCCCCCCAATTAGGATGGAGAGTGATCATAATTCCCTTCTTCTTGAGATGTTACCAAACTTCTTGCGTCTACCGGGTGGGTGAGATAGTATCAGCTACAGTTGAGGTGCTCATCACTGGTCCCAATAGGAAATTATTGAAGTGGGAACGCGTGGATGTAGAAACAAACATTCCATTGATCTACGACTCCATTCTCCCGGCCCTGGTACCTTTTTTAGGGATCCTGATGAGGGAGATGTGGATATCGTCGAGATGCATAGTGAATTGATGAGCAAGGTGGGAGTGTTCTTTTCAAAATCTGTAAAAGCCATAGGGAAATGGGCCATTCATCAAAACCCCTGGTATGATGGTGATTGTCGCAGAGCAAAGGCAATTGTGATAGCCCAAGCAAGAAAAGTTTCCGTAGAGGGGATTTCACCTGTCCTTGAAGCACGTAAAAAGTATGCGCGGATGATGAAATTTAAAAAATCTGTCTATCAGGAATCCCTTTGGGCCTCCCTGATGGATGCTATAAAGAACGGTGAAACTAGGACTTTTTGGGAATTAGTCAGTAAAGGGCAACCTCCAATGCAAAATGTAATACAGAGGGCGATCACTGAACATGTCTGGGTTGCTTACTTTGGAGCCTTGCATAAAGAGAACAGGGGCTGGGAGGTGGTCATTCCCAATGAAACATCTGTTGTTGAAGGTCTAATTTATAATGAGACCGAGAAAAAAAACAGCATTATGCTTCCAAAGGAGGGGAAAAGCCCCAGGCCTGATATGACCCCGGTCAATTTCTCTGCTACCAAGTCCCTGATATGGGTCCCCTATTTGACTAAACTGTTTAATGAAGTCCTACGTGCCGGACTAGTACCAACGTCCTGGACCAAGGCAATCATTGTCAAGAAGACTGAGTTCCTCCTCCTATACCTTGAAGAGCTTTGGGCCGACCCCATGACTATTGATGCAACCTGAAAAGCTAATGTTCTGCATGCCCTTAAGGGGGAAAGGATGAAGGAAATAGGGAGATCAGATCAGATATATCATTGCAGTTCAGTAGCTACTGTGCCCTTAAACAGGTCCGGAGCTATGAAGACTATCTTGATGCTATGAGTCCTAAGGTAATGCACTCTCTTTTTTTTTAAAACTTGCTTTAGTGTTTTACCTTTGGCATCTGTTAAATCAAAATGGAATGCCCATGTGCGTTCAGACTGTCTGTTTTGCCCAGGGGTCAGTTAAGATCAAGTTCACTTCCTGGTTCGTTGTCCCATGTATAGAAATATGCCATTAAAGCATCTTTTTCGTCAGCTACAGGTCACAACTGTGGCTCGGGCCCATGAGCTTTGTTTGAGTGCCATGGTTCCTGTGGCCACTTTTACAACAGGTTGGTTTTTGGTACAGAGGAACAAAACAGAGCAATCCTCTTTTATAAGAACAATGATTGTGTTGTATGATGTGTCTAACTGTCCACATAACCCGACGGGTTGAACAACTATTGCCCGGCCTGGAGTTATAACGACTTCTTTTTTATGGACGATTCACCCATAATAAATAAAAACATGCATTGTACGCACAGAAGCACTTTGGTCTGGATTGATATTGGCTATAGTTATTTTTAAAATAGTTAGGTCTTAATCTAATTAATAGGCCGAATGTGTATTTTTTGTTTATATGCAAAACTGCTTTTGTAAATGGATTGTATTTGTTTTTGTTATGTATATGTTCGCTTTTATGGTAAATTCCTTTTTATCGAAATACACCGAAAGGATGAAGAATGCTCGCTGGGACTGATCGGTGCTGCAGTCCAAAATATCTGGAGAACAAAAAGTGCCATATCTTTGAGTTAGTGTACCAATGGCTGCCTAATGCTTAATCACATACAAGGTGACGGGAACGAGCCTAATGCTAGTCTGTGCTTTGATGGTTTCAGCTATGCTGTCCAAGTGTGTGAGTGCTGTGGCCTTAAAACACAAAGAAATTGCATGTTCCTCAATGCGGGTGCAATGAATCTAGCAATCATTGCAGCCGTGCTCATATTGTCTTTTGAAGAAGCAACCGCCACGTGTCTATGACAGCGCGGGTGATAATCACTGACTCTGACATTATCGAGATTTATTGCTTCATTGTGGGTATACGGCAATGATGACACAGGGGAATGCAGACTCAGATAAAATGCTCTAGTCTCTAATTGATTCAGCATTCATACTCAAAGTCACCTACATCTTTAGTTGCTGACTGAAAGCAGCTGTCCAATGTCACATAGGGAAGTGAACGGCATCCTTTGGTGACTTCAGAAAGCGTGATATCTGTGGCTAGGGTGGAGCATCATAGGCCACCAAAGTGAAGCTGCTGCACTGTCAGCAGCCTGTGCAAGAGGGGAGGGGTGATGGCTGCGGTGCCTGGCTGGCCCTCCATCATCCACTAACTCATGGCCTGTTAAATTCCCGTACCGATGTTCATGCAGGGCGGGGGAGGCAGAATTAAAGTCAGGTGTGAATGTGCTGCTTTGATGTGCGAGCTGTGAGATGTGGAAAGGTTAGGGAAATCAAATGCAGGGTGCAGGTGCGGTTGGGATGAGGAGGGATGAGGTGGCATAACAAGAGACAAGAGACAACCATGTCTGTCCCTTACTGAGACAGTTCGACAATAACACACAAGACCATAGTCAGCAGTTGGGGTGGAGTGTACCAGAGAGCATTAATGAGGGGGCTTGGTCCTCTGGCAAAAAGTATCTCAGGGTTTTGAGGCATTTTTCGATTTTGGTTAACTTCGATGGCGGATGATAGAAGATGATGGGCCTCATTGCACGGACGGCGGTGGACCAAGGTGCTGTTAGCACCTTGGTCCATGCCGGTAAAATGCCGGCACCGCCTTGGTGGAAAGGGGAATTACCGCCCTATTCCAAGGTTGGTGGGGCGGTAATTCGCCCTTCCCCCATTGCCCTTCCCCATTCCCATTTTTGCCCCATAGGGCATAATGGGAATGGGGAAGGTGCTAATTACGGCACCGCAAATTGCGGTACCATAATTAGCTCCCTGGTCCCTTTGCGGGTTGGTTTTTAACGCCTGCAAAAAGCAGGCGTTAAATTCTCCAACCCGCAAAGGGACCTCGTAGTAAGGGGGTAAGGGTTTACCGGTACCGGTAAAATACCGGTACCGGTAAACCCTTACCACCTACCGTGTAATGAGGCTCGATGTCTGTGTTCATCATTGTCTTGTATTAAGTGCTTCATCGTTTGTTGTGCAAAGATATTTGTGTCCCCATGTGATCACATGGATGTCAGATGATGTTTCTTGACTCGAGAATCGTCCTTAAGTTACCTTTTATTACATTACTGATGTTGACCGGTTCACAGAGCTTGTTCTTGCGTGTCACGGGAGTGTATCAGTAACTGTGGGTGGGGAGTGTGCAACGCTTCAGTGAGACAGAAAGAAACCCATGAGTGCACACCACATGCCATTTACATGTGTGTGCAGTAGTCTTGTCTTGCACCCTTTGAGAGTTTGCATGTTGAATACTAGTGCTCAGGCTGACACACTGTGTGACCTGGGACGGAACTTCTGTGATAATTATTCCTTGCTTTGTATCGTACCTTAAAAAGTAAATAATCCATGACTGTACAAAGAAATAATAGTTTTAACATATATCTTTTGAATGAGACATTCTTAAAAAGTGTTATAACCTGGACTATGATTGTCTTTACATTGTCTTTTTTTGTTATTGTAGTTTTTATAGTTTTACAACACTCTACAGATGCAATATACAGTCAGCACGTCTTAATAAGCCCACTGCCCCCCCCCCATAATGAAAAGTATAAACAGAGCTATTAAATGTCCAGGAATCTACCCCATATGACTTTGCTGACAGTTTCAAGTCTGCGGCGGTAATAGTGTTACCTCTGCATTACCGCACACCCAACTATGGGTTGGGTGGAAAGTTGGAGGCAGTAGAACAGCTGACCTTCCACCCATTTTCAGTGCAATTACCGTGGTGGAATTACCACCACATTAATTGCGTCAAAAATGCCCCATTCAGTCCAATGGACTCCAAAAAATGGGGTCTTACACTGCCACTTGTAATCTGGCAGTAACACCGCTGGACAAAGTGGTGGTAACAGTAATTGCATTGGGTGGTAATCTGGTGGATTTACCACCAGGATATAGCCCAACTCGTGATGAGGCCCAAAGATATTATGTAACTTTGTTAACATTGTAAATTGGATCGTTTTTAAATGTTACAATGGGTTTTCCTAGGGACTACTAGTATTTGTTGTAGTCATGATAGAAATGTTACACCTGTTTTACAGATCAAAGCTTGTTATCAAAACCTAGAATAAACATATCAATTATGTTCTGATAGAAGGTTATCAATTTTGCAGTCAGAAAACAAAAGCAAAAAAAAGAAATGCACCAATCGATATTTTCCAACCCTATTCTGATGACTTTCAGTACACGCCATACTTAATGGAAAGGTAATGAAAAGTGTGGCGAAAAAGATCAAAACATGGGTTGTAAAAAGGGAGGAGGAGGGGACTGGGGCAGCCATAAATACACAATGGGAGAAAAAGGAAAGTCAAAAATGTGGCGCATTTATCAAGGAGTCACAAAGATTGGCAATTCACATTTCTCACATACAACCAGGTTATTATTCCAAGGTGGAAACCCTGTTACACACTTTTTATACTCTTTAGGAACAACCCTAAGAAAAGGCTCAAGGGAACAAATAGCATCAGTAAGGGTTCCATCTTGCTTTGCATAAAATCGATTACCATTTTGGTAACAGAAGAACGAACACAGATTTTCAAAGTTGATAAATATGTCTGGTTAAAAGACTTGCATGCTTGAATTACTAAAATGGAAATTGGGCTTGTTGCTAATCTCAGTTTTCACAACACTCAGCCTATTGTTAAAATTATTGCTAGATTGAATCATAATACTGATTCGGACAGCTTCAGCATTTTGGTGTGTGGATCTATTGGCTGTAACAGCAGTAACTCCATTTGACCCCTTTGTCCTACCTGTCCTCCCCAAGGTACTATTTAGTTCTCACATTAAGGATGGTTGGGTTCATTTTCGCAATGCACATACATCCTGAGACAATTGTATGAAAAGGATTATTACAACCAGCCAATTAATGGTAAAAATAGATCTGCATTTCTAAAGGACAATTTCATTTTAAATTGCAAAGTTTCTTTTTCACAACACTGCTGAATTACCAGGTAAAACCTGTCAAAGTTTGATAGTTGTGAAAAATGTATCTTCACTTAGCTGCCTAAGTGAAACAAATATTCAAGGGGTCTGCTTACTTCGAAATGTATGTTCCTTATGCACTTTTCATGTTCAACTTGTCATCTGATCATGACATCAGCGAATACTTAGCTTCCTACATCACTTTTCATTGCAAGCTCATGAAAAAGAAAAGGTCCATTCACAGGCCACAAGTCCTATTATGAATACACAGTCACATGGCACACATGAACACAATAAATGACAATATATGCAAATAATAAGCATTTTGGGCCTCATTACACGGAAGGCGGTGATCCAGGGTGCTATTAGCACCCTGGTCCATGACGGTAAATTACCGGCACCGCCTTGGCGGTAAGGGGATTTACCGCCCCATTCCAAGGTCGGTGGGGCGGTAAATCCCCCTTCCGCCATTGCCCTTCCCCATTCCCATTTCTGCCCCATAGGGCTCGATGGGAATGGGGAAGGCGCTAATTACGGCACCGCAATTTTGCGGTGCTGTAATTAGCTCCGAGGTCCCTTAGCGGGTTGGTTTTTAACGCCTGCAAAAAGCAGGCGTTAAAGCACCAACCCGCTAAAGGACCTCGTAGTACGGCGGTAAGGGTTAACGGTCACCGTTGCCATTAACGGTGACCGTTAACCCTTACCGCCGTCCGTGTAATGAGGCCCTTTGTCCTTTGCAGGGGACAGTGCCTACCAACTCTCACCATTTCTGTTGACACCGATCAGGAATCCAGCCATCCCAGGGGAGGCACGCTACAATGCAGCACACATAGCCACTAGGGGCATAGTGGAGCACACATTCCGAGTGCTTAAGTCATGCCTCCACTCCCTTGAGCACTCAGGTGGTGTATTGCTATATGCACCTGTTGTAGTATGCCAAATCATTCTGTCATTTTGTGTTATGCATAATATTGCCACACGTCGTGGCATAGCAGTTCAACTGCAGGAGGTTCTCAACTCTCATCCACAGGCACCAGCCTTTCCCTTAGCAGGCTAAAGGGTGCAGGTAAAGGGCACACACAAGCTGGTAGTACTAACCTAATTCACATGAATTGCAAATCCTGTGGAACACACCCAGTAAAGCCACATCACTGATGGCCATCAATGATGCAATCAGGCTAATCCAGTTTACCCATAACAGCATCCTGAGAATGTGTTTGTTGGATTGGAAAACAGTGTGTGCCCCACAAATTAAACATACAATGCCACCCCATCGCTATACATCACACAAAGTGTACAAACTACAGCCACACTCATTTCAAGTTGAATCAAAAGTTACAATGTTGCAGGCCCAGCATTACAACCGTTGCAAAGTCAGCTCCAGGCACAATGGCTTCATACCATGTCACATGCATCAAGTGAATCAAAAATGGCTTGCCTGGCTTCAATCTTGACGATGGGTCCCTCTGCAGCATAGCTGCTGGTCCTGATCACCTCCACTCACCACTGCCATGCACGTGCCCCTGCAATGGGGAAAATCAACAACTGCTCACCCAGCCCCTTTCTCAGACATGTCTCTGATACTCTCAACATGCCCCTTGTCCACTCATGAAGATGGCCTACAAATCTTCCAGAAAGCAATGTAGCCACTGACAGAACACACAATACATTACGTAATGTTACACACCCTTCCCCATCAAGATTTCTTGATCACATCAAAGGTGTAGAGTTGCAGCCAAATGACTCTGCAGGAGGTCCTGTTCCCCTTCTGCCTGTATGTTGGAAGCGTGAAACTGCTCCATGCTTGACACCAGTAGTTGTGACCATACCGCGACGAGTGTTCAAGAAAAGGTATCCATTAAGAAAGCCATACCAGGTGTATACCCGAAGAGATGACAATCTCTTGGAGGAGATCCGAGAAGGAATATGAAAACAAGAGAAAGAGAAGCGGGTGACATCACTAGAAGTGAAAGTGAGGCATAAAGAAGATAAGAAGAAGAAAATGTATGGACCTTATAGAAACTAATGACGAAATAAGGAATCAAGTGAACATCTTTATGAAGAAAAGAAGATTGCATGTGTGTGAGCCACACTGCAGAAAATGCAAACGGTTCAATGAATGTACAGATGCAGCAACGCAAGTAGATTAAGTAATCATAGAAGCTAGCTATACATAGTGAATAGACTGCAGGTGAAGCCGCCATTGTATAGTGTCTGGACATCAGTGCCATACATTTTAGTAAGTTCAAACCCATGGAGAAAGAAGGATCGAGAGCTGTGTGTGTTGCAGCAAAGAATTAGCTGGAGATCGCCGACTTGAAGGGTGAAGCTATTTGGTTTGGCTTGGTAGCAAAGCTGAAGCAGCCAAGAAATGGTTATCTAACTGTGAGACACTGAATCATCCTGTGTTAAGGTGCAAAGAAAGAACACCATGTGTGGCAAGTTTATTAATTCAAGACAATTAATTTCTGCAAAATGGAGCGAAGTGCGGTCTCCTGTCACGTGAGCCAAGGATGGAAATAGGAGTTGGGCATGCAGACCAGAACTGTGATAAGCGTGTGCCTCTACTCCCTTCATTCCCAAGAGAAGAGAATCTACTGGAAGGCCACATTCAAAGACAGTCTGCATGGCAGAAGGCATGGGCGATGAGAGATGTGGGGCTAATTGTGTGGGAAGCAAAGTCATGTCCACCTCCCGGCAGCTGGTTATGAGCTTGCGTGCTGCTAAGGAGCCGAATGTTCCAGACATGGCCTGAGTGTGCCAGCCAATTGTAGAGGGCCATATAATTAAGGGCCTTATAGTTTAAGAGCCAATAGTATTCTGTGTACTTAATAAGTGTTGAGCATGACTTTACTCAATTATTATAAAGAAGACTGCATACAGTAATATGTGCTGTACAATCATTGTCAACCTGCAAATATTGTTCAAGCATACACCTTCCAGAATGCACAACATGCAATGGAAGTGTACATGTATGCATTACTTTAACTAATGGATGAGTGAGAAGGACCATGACCAACTGTACTAGAACATGTGATAGCATATCATATATGTTTTGAGGAAAGCATATAATTATGCACACATGCCACTCGTGTGATGTGACTGCGTAGATGTCCATGTATCCCACACCAACCAACTGCGGATGAGTTCCACTGGCGACCATTTCAAATGTAGTCAGCTCATCCACATCTGGTGATCCAGCTTCAGTAGCCTGGGTAGAGGCCAAATTGCTGCTAAGCTTCTCCTTGGTCGCCTCATGAGGTGACCCCTTTGTGGACCTCTTCCAAAAAGCACCTCTCCACACCACATGCAGTGATGAGATATGTGACCACCTGCTATATCCTCCACTGTTGGGTTGCAGGAAGGGTACTGCCAGCCCAAGGGAACAAGTCTCCATGGTGTTTGTTGGTGTAATCAGTGAGGATTTTTAGCTCCTCATCCGTGAAGCGCCTCTTCCTTGGTGACTCCTTCGACACATGTTCCTCTTTCTGGGCCGCTTTCATGCCCTTAGGGAGGTGGCGTGTTTGGAACAGATAGAGAAGGTGCTTCCATTGATTTTCCCATCACGTTTACATGGGCGTCTGTTCCTGGTCTAGTTGTTTTTGCTACGCGACCGCCGCCGGAAGTATTTCTCCAGTTCCTTCCCGATGGCGGACACATTGCAACGTCCTGGATTTCCTCCTGTGTTGTTAAGCTCCTTGGTAATTTCCCATTGGTGGTGATCCGCTCACTTTCCCTCTCCATTTCCGCTTTGGTTACTTTGCTCTCTTCCTTCTTCTCTCGCTATTTTTTCCTATTGTCTGCTTGCGGCTCCCATTTGCATCTCCTCCTTCTTTTGCTCGCTCTCTCCTGACTGCTCTCTCCTGCCTATTCCTGCCGCCTCCCCTTTCGCTGTTAGTTCCAGCCAGTTTTGCTTACCTTTACACTCTCTGTACTTCGTACTCCTCTGCTTCAGTTTGTCTATTGTTGTCTCTGCCATTTTGTGGAAAGAATTCCATTGGTCCGATTCCTTACCTCTTCCGGCTATACAACCGTTGTTGCACTCACCTCCGGAAGGATTGCCAGATCCATTTAAATTGCTCATCCTACTACCAACTACTCTTCTGTTTTATGTTTTTTTGTGCATAAGGCTTTTTCCCCATTCCCAGGCGGTCACGGGAGAGAAGACACAGATCCAATGACCGCAAGTGGCCACTGTGCTTCCTTCCGTGGCAGGCCATATCTACATAAAAAAAGGAGAGACCAGTACAGAGAAGAAAAAATAAGCTGGACTCCAAGTGGAAAACTTCAGGTGAGGAGGAAGGGGAGGAAGGGGTGACAGAGTCCTCGGAAGAAGAGAAGGACATATCTGACCCGATTGACAGCTGCTGCCTGTGCCTGGCTTGCAGGCTTGGCCCTCTTAGCCCTAGTGGGCTTTGGTGGCACTGGGGCACATGTAGGCTCACCACCACGTTTAGCAGTTGGATCCATCTTCTGCCCTCATTCCCATCCTCATCCTCTCAGGGGAGCCCTCAACTGATGGTGCAAGCTGGGATCACAGCCAGGAACACACAAATCTCACTGCCTAAAAATATGCATTGTACCACCTAAATATTGCTGCCCCCATGCATGGCAGGGAATGTACATGCAGCTCGTGAGCATGTAATTTAAACAGTTGCGTGCGCATGCGCGTGGCACAGAATTTACATGCATAGGACCCTACCTCTGATTTTGTCACTGCTGCCTGCTGCATCATTTGGCGACACCTGTGCCCTGCTGTTACTCGAGCCTTGTGCGATATCTCACTTCCTTCAGCCATATTTTGCATCCAAACCTCTACATCTCTTGCTGCCTGGTAGTGTGTCATTGACTGCTGATCACCAGCACTTCATTGGAGGTCCTGGTATTCCGCTATAGCCTGTCCGTCTATGTCTCTCCTGTCAGTCTCTGTGACCACCTCATCTGCAATATAAGGACTTTCACATTTCTATAGCACCACCACAGCTCCACAGTATGCATTTCAGGGCCAATCTTCACCCCACCAGACTCAGGGGAACAATTTCTGCAACATCGACCAGCACCCCCAAGAGGAAGCTGGGGTCTGTCAGCTTCTCAGCTGCCTAAGTTGTCAGCCTGGGTGAACAGGTCCGGCAAATAATTATGCCCTCTTCGTTCATCAGAAGCAGCTTGGAAAGTGTGGCTGTCAAAAGATGTGGGTGGACATCAGAGCTGTCATCATTGTGGAGGGGGTGGCAGTCGGTTCAATGGACATTGCAAAGAGGTGCTGGGAGGACCTTAGGGTCCGGAGCCAGGTGAAGGCGTAGGCAGCCCTTGAGGCAAGTGCCTCCATGGAGGTGCACTCTGCAGGCTGCTATCAGGTGCCACCCCTTCACCTCCCGATCCTGGAGAGGATTGTTGTAATTGCCATACTGTTTATTATTTGTTTAATGCTCTGTATGTGTAAACATTGTACATAGGTTACCAGTGTTATTGTACATAGTTCACCAGTGTTGAAATTCAGTGACCTCATGTTCTCAGGATGCTAGAAATGTTACGAGTTGAGGGTGAGAATTCTTGGATCAGTTAAAAGTGAACCTCTGAAGAGGTTGGCCACAGTCAGATCTTGGAGCTTAATATATCTTACCTGCACTCTTCTATTGCATCTTCATTGGTACCTTATTTACACTTTTTGTCTTCACAATACCGGCGATGGACCACCGTCATTGTGGTGGAGTGAGGCGAGTGATTTAACTGAGCCTGCAGTGCAATGCAGGAGGTGCCCACAGCAGATCAGGTGATTTGTGGTTGCATGGACCTGGAGTTGTGCACTGGAATCACCCCATGGGAAATCACTGATGTCTGTAGAGCAGCTCTGGGCCAGGAAGGGAGTTATGCCGACAAAGCAGGTCGTTGTGAGAAGCACTGTGGTGACGGCCCGGTGAAGAAGACTGCCATGGTCTGCTGACAGCTCTCCATGCGGATGGCGTGCCAGCAACCATATACAACAAGTAAGGAGGGAGCTGTGCTTGCTTTTGGAGATGTGCACAGGAATCCAGGCGGTGCAAGCCCAACATGAGTGCCCAAAGGGACCCAGGCAGCATAAGACCAGCGTGAATTCCCAATGCAACAGTGCGGTGTGCGGGGTAGGTGAAGGAACCTCACTGCCTGAAGGTATGTGCAGCCATTCTTTTTTTACTGTTAGTTGCCAGGACAACTAATCAATAACATGGGAGTACAGGTGGTCTTTTCCTCGTCCCAGTAAGCTTTTCTTTCAAGGAAGTTGAAGGCATATGAAGACAGTTTCTTAACAAGTAATCCTTTGGGACATTGGAGGTTTCTGAAATATGCCTTTTTTGAAGAAAGCAGCTTCCTTAAAAGGTTGCATGACATTTTTGGGAGTTACTGCACTGTGCATTTTTAAAGCAAGTTTATAGTCAGTGCTGCATATCCATGGACAATATTCAGGGACCGGGGTTGTTTCTTCCCCAGCCTGATGAACCTCTGAGAACGTGGAAAGACTGGAAGGAGGACTTCTTAGGTTTGTTTTAGCTGTGTATGGAACGTAACATGCAGTTGAGAGGAAAGATGCTTTGTTATATCACTGCATTGCTCATGCAGGACAGGAGGTGTCCAAAAGACTCTCTGAACCTACTCAATCTTCGGAGGCAGCAACAGGGAACAGTTTTGATATCAGTATTGCCAAATTAGCCAAGCACTATGTGGTCACGGAGAACAAGATTTTGTCAAGGTACCATTTTGGCACGGGAGAACAGAAAGCTGGCAAGAATGTAGATGGTTTCATCACCGCCCTGAGGGATCTTGTCATCAAATGCTGTTTTGTATTCTCCCTTCTTAACTTGAAATCAGTATATCATCAGATCCCGATGCACCCTGATTCGATAGACTTGACTGCATTTATTACGCATTTCAGGATGCATAGGTGTGTGCATATTCTTTTTGGGTTGGTGTCTGCGGTACATGTTTTTCAAAGAGTTATGCCACTCTACTTGGTGATCTTTCTGGAGTAAAGTTTGTTTGTTTGTTTGTTTGTTTATTTATTTGGTAATGCGCACCGAACCCTTGGGTAGCTGGGTGCAACAGATATAAGAATACTTAAAGCTTAATTACAAAATATACAGAGAGTGCACACATGGACAATAACCTTAGATACCACATGCAGGTTACAGAGATGCTGTGGTGCTGTAGGTCACATGAAGTGGTCAAACAGTACAATGGGGCTAATGACTTGGTTACAGTAGGTACAATAGTTGTAGTGGAGCCATAAGCAAGAGTTACCACATGAGAGTTATAGTGAAGCAGTAGTACTAAGGTTAATTAGTGCATTAAGGTGAGGTGAAGATAGGGAGTTTGTAAGCAGGGGACAGCTCTTTGCTGGATTGGAGTCCGGTGTTAGTAGTCATTGGTACGGAGCCAGATTGACACGTTACGTCTGAATTTTAGGTAAGGTTGTTCAGTTCTCAGGGCTGGGGGGAGTGCATTCCAAATATGGCCATTTTGATGGGGAAACTAGAGCCGCCTGCTTTGGTTCGTTTGAATCTAGGGATCTCTAAGCGGTGGGCATTGGCTGATCTAGTAGGTCGTGTTGAAGTTTTCCTCGTTATTCTTTGTGTGAGATATTGGGGTACTATATTATTCAGGCACTTGGAGGTAAGTGATACTGTTTTAAGAAGAATCCTGATGTTTATTTTTAGCCAGTGGTGAACTCTTCTGAAGTTTGATATATGTTCTCTGTTGGGTATGTTCAGGGCTGCTCTTAGGGCATTGGTTTGTAGCCTTTCAATTTTATCCAGGATGTATTTATTGGCTCCTAAGTATAGAGCATTGCAGTAGTCCAGTTTGGACATTATAAGGGCATTAGCAAGAGTGATGCAGCTAGTTTCAGAAAGGAAGGGTCTGCAGGCTCTGATAAGTTTGCTGGTGTAGGCAGTGGAGGAGGCTAGGGAGATGACTTGTTTCTTGAGTGTTAAAGTAGAGTCAAGGTAGAAACCTAACATTTTTACTTGGGCATCACCTTGATTGTGTTGCCGTCAATGTTGAAAGTGGCGTAACTGGAGCAGAGTTTTTTTAGGTTTGCCTCTGAGCCCAAGATCAGTATCTCAGTTTTATCGTTGTTCAGGCAGAGGCCGTGGGAGGCCATCCATGCCTGAATGAGGAGGTATATCTTGTTTACCAAGGCCATATCCTCGACATAATTGCCCGAAAGGGCAATTAGGATCTGGGTGTTGCCGGCATAATTTATGTAGTTGACACCCAGTTTTTCCAATTTTTCAAAGAGGGGCTTGGTGAAGATGTTATACATAGTAGGTGAGATGCAGGGTCCCTGTGGTGCACCACAGGTAGTTTGGATTGGGTCTGCAGAAGCTAAGGGGGAAAAGACTCTCATCCTGCGGTTAGCTAGAAAGGACTGGACCCAGGTTATAGCATCACTTGAGAACTGGGCAGCCGACTCACGGTGTTTGCATAAGACTGCATGATCCACCAAGTTGAAGGCTGCCGATAGGTCAAGGAGGAGTAGCATAGCTGTTTTCCCATTGTCCTTCAGCTCATCAATTTGGGTTTTAAGACCAATTAATGCCGTTTCCGTACCGTGTTGTGGACGAAAGCCAGATTGACATGAGCCTAGAAGGTGGTTGGCTTCAAGGTAGTCCTGAATTTGAAGGTAAGCTACTCTATCAATTATTTTGAGGAGGAAAGGGACTGTGGTGATCGGTCTATAGTTCGTTAGGATAGAAGCGTCTAAGGTTTGTCTTTTATACAATGGGAGAACCCAGGAATTTTTAAGGTTATTAGGGACAGTGTTGGTTTTGAATGATGAGTTGATGAGCTCGGAGATGAATGGCGCTAAGTCTGTAGCTTTGTCCTTTATAATTTGTGCCGGCAATTGTCACCCTGGCAGTTTGATGGCTTCAAGGACAGTATAATTTACTCAGTTTCTGGAATGGAGATTTTGGTAAATATAAAAGGCATGAAAGTTCTGTGGGAAAGTGCTATCAAGATGACAACCTGACTTGAGGGAGTGATGTGAGAGAGCATGATTGTTACTTTTGTGTAGTCTTTGAGAGGTGGGGTGAGTCTGGGCTGACACTGTAGTTGACAAAATGTCGTTTTCAACAGGGTAAGGTTGAGTATCTTTGTTACAATCTGTGAGGAGCAAGCATCAAGCCCAAGGTCGGTGCGGTTAAAGCCATTGAAGAGATGCCTACAACGAAGAACAAAATGGAATTATAATCATTCTGTGGACTTATCGAATTCTATGCAAAATGTGTAAACTTACAAGGAAAGGAGTTAAGTTTGAATGGTCCTGTGACTGTGAGAAGGAGTCAGTCAAAGATCACTTGGTGGGAGCACCTGTACTCAG
Source organism: Ambystoma mexicanum (assembly GCF_040938575.1). NCBI lineage: Eukaryota > Metazoa > Chordata > Amphibia > Caudata > Ambystomatidae > Ambystoma > Ambystoma mexicanum. The sequence goes on along the minus strand of NC_090932.1, from coordinate 840,571,532 downwards.
TACTTTAAGAGGAGATCCCAAGACTATTGTATACACTGATGCTAGTGAATTGGGTTCAGGGGCTGTTCTTATGCAGGAGGAAGCTGTGGAAAATGAGAATATTGTGACTTTTGCAACTACGATGCTTAAAGATGCAAAGGAGATAATCAGTTATTTAGCGGGAGGTGTTGGCCATGCTTTGAGTCATTATGAAATTCACAATCTATCTTTATGGCAGGTCATTCACCTTGAGCACTGACTACAATCCTCTGGTGAGCATTTTCAACAAAGGAGGATTGGATGGTGTGTCCAAGTGGGTGACAAGAGTTCAAAGTTTTAATTTTCTAGTTGAACATGTAGAGAGGAGGAAGAATGTAGTTGCCAACGGTTTGTCATGCGATGCGGTTATGGATGAATAATTTTGTGGTGATGGGAGATTGACGATGGCTCAAGGATATTTTTAATGTAAGTGAAGCGTGTGAAAGAAGTGAAGCATATCAGCATGTCAAGCGTCTTTTTAGGGAGAGATGGCATTGTGATCATGAGGAGTTAAGAGGAGTTGGTGTTCCTGATATAAGAAAGTTTAATTGAATCAAGGATGAGCTCTGCATACGTGGAGATGTGGTTTGTAGAGGGGAGCTGTTGCTAGTAACAGAGGGCATGAGAAGATCTGAGGTAGAGGTAGGTCATAGAGTTCACATGGGAATTTCGATGACCAAGTAGGCTATACGAGCAGACTTTTGATGGCCACAAATGGATATTGTCTACCATGGTGGTACCAGCAGTGCCACGGGTCCTGTGGGAGGTCAAGGCTATGGACGTGTAGGAGTTTAAGGCTATAGACTTGTTAGAACTCCTGAACTTGCAGAGTTAAAGACAGTTATCTTATTGTGGCTGTCGATTTGTTATCTAAGTGGCCTGAAATCACCACAGCCAAAGTGATTGGATTTTTGGAGGGTGTGTTTTTGTGGGAATGTTTTCCCTCTAGGATTATTAGCAATAATTGTCTTCAGTTCTCGTCCTTGGAGTTTGAGACATGGCTCATGTCATTGGTTAAAGAGCATAACATGACTTCCTTGTACTACCCGCAAATTAATGAGTGTGTCTCAATAGAACCATCAAGGATGGGGTGAGAATGGTTGTTGCCAATGTTGATAACTGGAAGGATGTCATGTTACAAAGGGTGTTTCAGAATAGGGATACTCCACATGGGATGAGCGAGGGTGACCCCCTTTGAGGTTTTTAGGGGTCAGAAGCCTAATATCCTTTTGACGCCTGGTTGGCTTGGTAGGTCGCCTGTGGTGAACGTGGACTCGGAGAGAATGAGAGATCGTCTTGTCAGGTGTGGAAAAGTAGTGAAGGAAAGGTATGATCAGAAGCCAGGTTGTCTGTTTGCCAAGTTCGAGAGAGGCGACAAGGTGAAGGTGTTGTTACGAAGAAGGTGAAGGTAGTGTGATGTGACATTTTCCTCAGAGAAGGTGGTGGAAAACGATTGAGGCAGTACTGTGAGCGTGTATGGTGGAGAGGTGTGGAACAAAGGAAGGGTGGGCAGGTTTAAGTGAGTTGATTTGGTGTGATGCATATAGGAAAATAATAAAGTATATTACTGAGGAAAGGAGGTGTGCTGTTGACTAATGCTGCACTTGCCTCCAGTTGGCTGCACTTTTATTATTTATTGCCTTATTTATTTTTACTGTTATCCCATGTACTGCACTGCCCTCTCTTCTCCCCCCACACTTTTCCCCCTTCCTCCTCCCCTGAACTTGCGCAATCTCAATGTCACCAGGATTAGTAGGATCTATGTCTCTGTCTTCCCTCTGTTTCCCCTCCCTTGCCTCGTTGCGCCTTGAAAAACGTGTATAGGCGCGCTATAAATGCCATATCATATCATATGAATGTTAATTCCTGTTTATTGCTATTCTGTTTATCTGTCTAATGATCTGTATGTGTTTACATTGTACATAGGTTACCATTGTTATTGGACATAGTTTACCAGTGTTGGAATTCAATGAACTCATGTTCTCAGAATGCTAGAAATGTTATGAGTTGAGGGTAAGAATTCTTGGATCAGTTGGAAGTGAACCTCTGAAGAGGGTGACTGCAGTCAGATCTTGGAGCTTAATAAATCTTACCTGCACTCTTCTGTTGGAGCTTCACTGGCGCCTTATTTCACCTTTTTGTCTTCACAATAAGGATCAGCCTAGCGGTCCATGCCCAGGTCCTTGACCTGCAGGCATGTATCCACGCTGCTCATGAGTACTCACAGAGAGAACATTTCCACAGATCTGGTATAGCCTGCATGGGTATGCGTGACTTGAGCAAGTTAGTTCTTTTAATGTCATGTGTCATGCACAGGCCTCACATGGCATAGAGCCTAATGCTGACACTGGAAGTATGTAGCTGGAAGTATGTGATGGCACAAGTCTGTGAATGGACAGATGTAGGAATGTGCTCAGTCAGCTTTTGGTGACAAAGTATACTTGTGTGTATGCACTGTGTGATGCTGACAGCAAGGCCTCTGACAGGAACAGTTGCCAGATTGAGTTGTTTAGGGCATTTTATGTGCATTCATGCACACTCCTCTATGGGTTATTCAATTTTGTATGATGATTGCATCATCTCCACTCAGCACCTGAGACTGACACATATGTATGGATGTGTGGTCATGGCAAGTCAGTGGGTTTGACTATCCGTTGGGAGCTGTCAGGCCACTGAATGAGGCAGCATACATAGATTGTGAGGGTACTGGGAAGAGGGTGGTCTTGTGAGTGCTGTCTTAATGTAGGGGTTTGGAACACAGATTAGTGGGGGTACTGCAACGAGGACTTGTCGGTCGCAGGAGAGGAGTGGAAGTAATGATGAATGGTAATAAGTAATCTTTGATTACTTATTACCCATGGGTACGGGACAAAAGTTGTTCAACAGCGCTATGTTCTGATTTCCATGGGCGTTTATTGTTTGCGTTCCAGATGCTACTCATTTTTCTTTGCACTGGAAGTTTCTTGGTGCTTTTGATTCCATTAATCGATTCCCAGCGCAATATATTTGTTAAGCGCAGTATTCTTGCTAGTGCTAACTACTTTGCGCGGACTTATTGCTTTTGTAAAAAATCAGGCGCTATGAGCCTGAAACTCACGCTGGCACTTGAGTATGATCAGACAGGGTCGGATTGGCCCCTCGGCCTTTCGGCCCGTGGCCGGGGCGAAATCGTCCCTGGGGGGTGGGATCGGTTTCTGGCCATGCCTAGTCTGGTTTGGAAGAAAAAAAAAATAGTAAACATTTTTTTTTCTTTTCTTTTTTTTCTCCAAAAAGCCTTTCATCCTTCTTAGGTCGAAAAATGAGTACCACCACAGGTTGGGTGATATTGTATGCATATTTCTTCTATAAAAAAAAGATCTTAAGCGTAAGTGCTATACAATAACATTATCATTTGGCCTTGGACGTCTGCTTGGACTCACAGTAATTTAGTGTACTTAGGGACAATGCTATTTGATGCCACTTCCTGTTTTGTCAAGGGGTGAAAGGTTGTGTTTCATCGCTTCCCAGATGTCACTGTGGGGTCAAAGGACATCACTTCTGGAGATGTCATCAGAGTTCAAGGGTTGTGAGGCGAGGGGTTGGCCACTTTTTTGAGGCGAGGGGTGGGCCACTTTTTTTGGGGTTACTGGGCCTATTTCTTGTCCCAGTCCGACCCTGTGATCAGTACACCACAATGACCAGTTCTACTTGCCTCTTATTGAATCAGAGAAAAATATAATTCTTTAAAGAAGTGGTTAAACATTTGATGTCTCATTCAAGACAAAACGAGTATGTTCATTTTTTATGTCAAATTGTTTGATATTAATACACTGCACATATGCTCTGCGTGGTGCATACATCACCCACAATGAGATCGTGGAAGTTGACAGTTCAGCACCAAATATGTTGACACTCTGAGCAGCAGCACTGGGAGGTAGAAACAGAGGGTGGATAGCTGCTGCCCCCTTATGGCGCAGGTGTGTTACAACACATTTAAGCTCTGGCACTTATTTATTTTACAAATTCAGCACTGTTATTAACCAATAGTTTCAAAGACGAATGTCAAATGTATGTTATAATGAAACATATATGAAGCTAATGCTTCCTGATTTATGAAAGTGCCTATTTTTTAACTAACATTCGAAATGCAATGTAAAATGCCTTTTGATTGTGTTGCTGCCGAAGCCATTGTTTGTGTTTTGCCAACCCCTGTCGATGCAACCTCAGCCATGCATATATTATTATTTCCAAAAGCAGGTGGCTTTGTCGTGCTTTTGTCAGATACAACATGTGGCAAGTCTCATCCAGCTCCAGGGCTCAAATGAATACCGTATAAAGACGCTCAACATACTTTTTGCGACAGACATCTGGACGAACCACAATGACATCTGAATTTGGAACGAGGCCGAAAGAGACCACTCTGAGGAACAAAATGCGTTCCCTTTGCCAGGAGTTTGAAACAATTAGCTGAAAGGATACAGCGCAAGAGCACAGCGTCCCTCTGTTGTTGGGCCAAAAAGCGACAGAACAAGAAGAAAAACACATTTGGCAGGACATCCGAAAACAAGGTGAACGCAGCTGGAATGACTCCCAGAAACGTCCATTACTTAAAGAATGATGGGTTGACAGCAAAAGGCAATCATGGGCAAAGCTGATCAGAAACCTAGCTCTGAGTGAGGAGCTAGGAGTCACTGCATTATGGCGCTATTGGGTTGGTATCGACCTGAAAATGCAAGTCGCTTGTCTTGTGAGTACTGACATGAGAGATAAACAGTAGTATGTTTGTGATCTTGCTGCTGGAGAAACACGTTAGAGTCAGTTGTATATTTGGAAGCCTACTGCTGATACTTTTTAACTAAGCATTCTCTTCTTATGCTCATTTAGATTAATTTCCATGTTCGTTTCCTGTTGACATCTTTAAGTAATATATATATATATATATATATATATATATATATATCTGCACGTTTTTTCCACACGGATTTCAGTGCCATTCATGCCGCAGAATCTTGAGTAGAGATGTTCACAAAGCCAATGTTTCTCCAAGTATTTGGTAATGTGCTTAACCCTGATGTCCTCTAGGATTTTAGAGTAGTGTGCATCAAGAGCAGCCGATAGTTGGCAGGATTATGGGGGGAAAGAGTTTTTTTTTTCAGGATGTGAAGCACATTTATTATTTTTTGCAAGTAGGGAAGTAATTGTATTCTGCTAATCTGTGGCCCTACCCTATGCTACAATTAGTCTATGTGCAATTTCCTAAAACTCTACCTTCAAATACTGTCATGCATTTGCAATACAACAGATATATGGTATCTTTCTCATGGCGCAAAATCTGTGTCCTGTATTTGTGGTATTGGCGTTTACCTGTCTCATGCCATTTAAACTCATGACTCAAAGTATATGCATTGGTATTTGTAACTTTGACTTGATGTTTCATACGTTCTGTTTCTATATCTATTCTGCGGTACGTGGACCTTTTTTCATTTGGCTACTGATCAATGTCCTGTATCTGTACTTATTATTCTGATTTAGGAATGGATAATTGAGATCAAGGGTTTTTAATTTGTGCCCTCATGCTAATTGTATGTTGTTTGCTGCCTATCAAGCTATGCGTTGTGACTGGACATAAGTGGGGGGCAAAGATTTGTTTATACCCAGGGCACACTAGCTTTTAAGGCCCGGATTCTAGAAAGTGTCTGACTGGTGCCTGTCTGTGAATTCAAGTGCTGCACCTGGTTTACGTAAGCACACAATATACTCACCGCAGTTAGTATAACAGTGTGTGCCTAATGATGCAGCACATAAATAGTTGTATTTAAAACAAGGCCTTATTTTCATGGTTGCAGATATGCCCTGGCAGTGTTTGAGTTCTGTGGCTTGATAAGCCTGCAAAGTGACATGTTCTGCTGTACAGAGACCATGAATATGCCAATGGGACTCGCCATGCTCATTGTGTCTTTTGAAGCACCCTATATGCCATAGCGTGTTGCTGGCAATAATAACGTAATCCATTGTGTTTAACTTTTAATGTTGGAATGTGCATACATGGAAATGAAGTTGTGGCACCTGCTTAGAAAAAGGGGAAAAAAACACTAGTCTCTATTTCATGACCCAATATACTTTGTGTTTTTCAGACCAAAACTGCCTGCCACTCCAAAACTTGACAATCATTGGCCACCGTGGGTACTGGGGCAACTGCAATATCTTTGGGGTTAGGTGCGGAAGAATGGAAATGAAGTGGAGGCACTGGTCTAATGTACATGATAGCATTCAGTGCCAGAGAGGATTGGCACATTCTTTGTTACTTGGCCTCAAATCATCACTTACTCAGGGCTCAGTGAATGATTAAAGGGCTATTACTAAAGTCAATACCAGTGGGCAGATTGAAGCCAAGTGGTAAAATGTTGCTTTGCCATTAAGTTGTCAGAGTCAAGGGGTGAGAGACTGAATGTGCATGTTGCATGGCCAGTGGAGGTTAGGCAGGGATAACAAGAGACAAAAAGAGTGTGCTGCCTCCTCAGCACTGTTTTAATTAAGTAATCATGCAGAAGAACATTGCTGAATGTGTTGGTAGTGGATAGAATTGGTGGGTTTAGAAAAACATGGAGTGCTGAAAAAATGGTGCCCCACGACCAACACCCCTTGCACATCAGACAAATCTGTTCAATGTACTACTACAGGTTAAATAAACAGTATCGGAAAACACAACACCCACAAAGTATTGACCCCAAATGTCACTATGCTCTCAGCATAAAGCAAATGTTTTGGTTTGGAGTAGCACTTTCATCAGCACTACACAGGACTTTCAGTGGGAGGGTTGATTGGATTTGAAGTTCAAATGATCTTCTCAGCCACAAGCACTCTGTCAACTTCACATCGTGTTTCCCGTAGCTTTATTGTTGATACAGTATGCACAGTATGTACATTGATGAATTTGTTTTTCCAATGGAAGAATCAGAGCCGCATCTGAAAGAGTTTATTTTTTTTTGTTTTTTTATTTATTGAAAAACTACAGTTTCTTTTATACAAAACAGAAAAAAAAACTTTTGTTTCAAAAAGAAGAAAACTCCATATCTCCATTGCTCCATTGCTGAAAACTTCAATCAGCTTAATAGAATCATAGTGTTTCATTCCACGCAACCATCCGACATCATAAATGATGCATACTTAGACCTAAACTGACCCAGCCAAATCTACACATATTAATTAGATACACACTATTCAGCAACATTAATCCTTCAAGGAACATCGTTGAGAGCAGCCATTAAAGGGGAAATTTCAGCAACACATTCAAAAAGTTCACAATAGCACAGACGTGTTTCACATTATTGCCAGAAGAGATCAAGCGCCACCACGCCTCCATGTCATCATCAAAAGGTGCAAATTGGCCAAGGTATAAGGATCGCAAGTCATTAATGGCATGACAGTCCTTGACTAAATGTTTCAAAGATTCTACACTGACAGAGCAGAAGTGGCAATGATTGTCAATTATGGCTGAATCTTTGCGACGACAATAAAATGTCCTTAGATTTTAATATATTAAGGCTAAATCTCAAAAATTGCTCGCGATAGTGGCTGGTGTAGCACCGGGTCAGATAAGAAGCCTGAGCATTTAGTTTTTTTTTATCATAGCCAAGCGAACTTATTGAATCCATCTGGTTTCGCTTTTCTACATTGACTATCCATGCCCAGGCCTCAAATTTTCTTTTTGCGTGTTGGGGCCGAAAGGTTAAATCAAAACTACATATTTCTGCAGCTTCGACCATGGCTTGTAATTTTAACCGCCATTGAGCCAATAGGCCAGGGTTAGGTACATCTTGTATATGATTGAAAATATGATAGGGTGAAGCTTTACTCGTACAGGACATCTTGCGCATAAGAGAGATAGATTTCCAGATGACATAGCTGAAAAGAGAATTCAATGATAGTTCATAGCGAATGACAGTAATTGAAAGACAGCGTGGAAGGTTAAGTGCCTGTTTCCAAAAGCGACCTTCTAGTTGGTCCCAGGTTGACTCCTTTATGTTCCAACTTGCTTCGGCACCAAACGTTAGAATGGGCACTACCTTTTGCAAGTAAAATATCAACATTGGTTTAAGTGAAAATTTCCCAAAATGTTTATTCAGTTTTGCTGCTTGAAGGGCTAATCTTGAGGTTTTCAGTTTTAAGTCTTGGATCCACTGAAATTCACATATGGAGTTATTGAACTCCACACCTAGATATCGGATGGAATTTACTGAAGAAAGGTGATGACCACCGACAGCCCAAGTAAACGCTTTATCTTTTCTGCTCTTAACAGGGCCAATTGAAACTATTTTGTTTTTTTCTGTGTTGATAGATAGATCGTTAAGTACAAGATAGTCATTAAGGCAGAGAAGTAGACGTTGGAGACCAATCTGTGTTTTATCAATCAAGACGAGGTCATCCGCATAGGCAATGTACCGTATATGTACTTGATTTATCTTAGGTGGAAAACAGTGAACCTGTGCAAGATAAAATGGTAAGTCTGCCAGAAATAATTTGAAAAGATCAGCGGCCAAGGGGCACCCCTGCTTAACACTGCAAGTCGTTGGAATGCATGTTGATAAGTCGCCATGTTTATTAAGGCGTACTTGAATAGAAGTATTTGAGTGGAGCGCTATAATAGGATTAAGAATAGCGGCTGGACAGTTCCACTTGGATAATTTCGACCAGAGGCGGTCGCGATTTATTCCATCAAACGCTTGTTTCATGTCAATGAAAGCTAGATGTCATTTCGAGCTTGATTTTAGAGTATCCAACTTCAGCAACGTGAGTAGGGCAAGATTAGCGTCCACACCTACGCCTTTAGAAAAGCCAGTTTGACGCTTGTCCTGAATGCCAGCTTGGCTGGCCCAAGTCACAAGTTTCGATCTTAAATTTGCTCCAAAGAGTTTCCCAATCGAATCTAAGAGGGCAATGGGCTGATAATTACCTGGATTGTCCCAGCAGCCTTTCTTGTGAATTGGGACTACAATCGCAGATAACCATGACTCAGGTAAGGTGTTAGATTTGGCAATTTCCTTAAAAAGATGACCAATGAAGAGAGCCCACATCGGTGCATTTTTCTTAAGCATCACGTTGCTGATGTGATCTGGGCCGGCAGCTCGGGAATTTTTTAACTGCGAGATTGCTCGAATAATTTCAACCTGTGACATTTCAACGTCCCAGGGAGCGTTATTATCTTGATTACATTCTCCGGCTGTCTCTTTCTTAAGACTGTTGAATACCTGAAATAAATGCTTATGCCAGATGTCTCCACAGATGGTATTTTGGCTTGAGTTTAGATTATTAGCATAGCCCATATTCAGGATGTGCCAAATATCACATGTATTCTTTGTTATTATTAGCTTCAACATTATTTCAGCCCGATCTTGCTCAATGATTGCTCTATGTGATCTTGCCCAGTTTCGGTAAGTAGCTCTTTTCGCCTTTACTTCATCTACAGCTTCCTGGGTTGAGCCAAATTTTCTTTTTAATTGTCCCAAGTCTCTTCGTAGGTCTTTCTTCTTTTCATGCAATAACTTACTAAATAGATATTTATGACATTTCTGCTGTTGTCCTTGGTCGCTAGACTTAGTAACATGTAGTGATAATAGAGGGGAATGGTCTACACCATACGGAGAGGACAACAGTCTTTCAGTTAAGGATCCAATTTGGTTAACACTTATCCGGAGGCGATTTCCACGAGTTAGTCTCCACTGGAAGATTGTATCTCGGAGTTGGAGACGAGATAGCCGAAGAGCAACCAAGAGATAACAGCATATGGTCACTGTCAAGCATTTTTCGAACCTGTAAAGTTGTATCTTTGGTCTCAAAATGACTTGAGACCCAAAAGTAATCAATTATACTATTGCTCGACCCGCGATGCCAGGTTGGTTGAGCGGGAATGTCACCTCTAACGGCACCGTTCATCAGCACACAGTCTTGCATCTTCATTGTGTTTGACCATCTTCGTTCCTTTGCACCAAGATTTCCTTCGGCGATGCGTTTGTAGCTTTGATTTTTCTGATCGTATTCAAACCATGAGCAGTTTAAGTCGCCACAACAGATGATTGTCAAGTGATTGAATTTCAAAGACGCATCATCCACCAGGAGACAAACTGCATCAACAAATACTCTGTCACTGATTTTTGCAGAGCTCCAATAACAGTTTATGAGGAGAAGTGATGAATCTGGCTGCGCATAGTCATTCAGTAAATGCATTATTGAACCTTGTACATAAGGATTTGGGTTCATGCATACCGGGGTAGACCAGTTTTGGGAAAGGCGGACCATGGTTAAAAGTCCCGCACTTGAGCGACCTTGTAGATTTTTGATGGCTGGATTAACTGTTATTACATAGCCGTCTCTCATTGGTGCATCAAGAAGCCATGTCTCTTGCAGACAAACTGCAAATACGTTGTCGAGCGACACGTCAAACCCATTAAACAGATGATGAAACCCGCGAGTGCTCCAAGATAAGACTGAACAAGGGGCATCCCGAATGCTCAGTCGTGACTACTTTCTAGTATGATTTTTTAGGTTGTGGACTTGTTTAGCATTGAAGGGCCTTGTGGGGCCCTGCAGGGCAACTGAGCTCATAAGATTCTGTATGTGGGACACATCGACCACCTTTTTCTCTGCAAGGTTGATTGAAGAGCCCCTCAAGTTGCTTTCCTGTTGGACATTTTCTGGTTCGATAGAAATATCAAAACCAAACAGCAGTAGGTCCTCCGTTGCTTTAAGCAAAGTGTTACGGACGCCGGCTGACTCAATATGCAACAGCACAGCATCAGAACACTGTTCTGATACATATTCAACAATTTTTATATCGTCCGAACTGATTAAACGTAGGGGCGGAATGTGTGTAAATAGTCTTAGAACATTTGCACGATTGAGATTCAGTTCGGTGTCATCACTGTGAATGTTTTGCAGTCTTAATTTGCAGCTGTAATTTACTGCACGGCGAGCATTAGTTTGGTGCACTCTTGATTTGAAGTGGATCTATTGCTTTTGTTGGTTTTGTGTCAATTTAGGATTTAGAGAGGTGCTCGCCAATATCAATTTTGGTAAAGTCGCCTCAGAGAGCACCAAATCAGACTGCTAAATTACTTTATCATTTGGCAGCAGGGGACCTTTCTTTAGTTGAGAACCACGCAAGAGAGGGCGTGAAAGGGGACGAGTCACATCACTTGGAATCTGTTGAAATTCATTGTCTCCAGAGACAGAATATGTCGAAAGATCACATAAGTCAGTTGAAGTGGCAGCCACTGAGGAAACTGATGAATCATCGTCGGAAATTAATCGACGTCATTTAATACCAATTTTTGTGGCTGGCTCTTTACTCTGATTTTGAGCTTTCAAGAGATCTTTATCAGGCCCCGAATTTCGTTTAAACAGGCTCACACCTGGCGGGGTAGTTACATTTCTTATAAAGCTTTTTGATGTTGTACGGGCCGTTGGATTCAACTTCCTCACTTTATTGGCTGCCCTGCCTTTTTGGACAGCTGCTTGAGACTTATCGGTAAGTGCAATTGCAGACAATTTTTTCGTCATGCCTACAGCGCCTGTTTTGGCAGGGCCAGAGAAAATTCCAAATGAAGAAAAAGGATTTCTCATTGGACTTTTTTGAGGCTTCACTTGGATAGATTGATTCACATCAATTGAGGACACTGAATTGTCAGCAAACAGTGGGACAGTTGCGTCCTGCACATTTGACCCTGATGACGGATGTATAGTGACGTCTGCAACAACTTGAGCGCTAGCATTAGCACTCAAGAGATCAACAATACACCCATTTTGCACTTGCTTAGCGGCATTCTTCATAGCAGCTGTATTTGAAAATAATTGACTTGCGGGCACATCTAGAGTGGAAGCTGTGGCCACCTTAGCTTCAGAACACTTATCTAAACTGCTCACTTGGGAGAATTTTGTAGCCAGGTCCTTTAGTTCAGCCAACAGATCTTTTAACACTTGATCGTGGTTCCTTTGTTGACTTACCACTTCGTCACTCAAACGTGAATACCGTTGCAAGTTTGAATCAGCTTTGGCTTGTATATGGTGTCTTGTGAATAAGGTAGAGGACTCAATTTGCTCCAGTTTTGTAGAAAGATTCAGAATCATCGCGCCTTGATCACAGATTGTGTCATTTAAGGCCTCATAAAGTTTTACAAAGGGTATCATGGCCTGCGAAGATGCTGCAAGGATGTTATTATGTATTTGAATTGCTGCAGCAACAGATAGACTTGATTTAGAGGCAGGCATCTGTGGGCTCTCATTCACTGGACTTGAGGTGCTTGATAGATCTTTAATGAGTGTTGATCGCTTTAGAGGTGTCGTCAAGTTAGCTGGAGCATTAGTTTTGTTTGCGACAGGACGGAGTTCCAAATGACTAAGAGAAGTCGACTTATGCAGATCCTTTATTTGTTTGTCCTGTTGCTGCGAGATCTGCGAAATCGGTATCAAGACAAAAGGAGCGGCAGGGGTTCGAACACAGTAATGATGAAGAGTGCCTTTTTTCTTTAAGTTGGAGCTTGCGTTTTCAGGTGTTGGAATTAACGTAAAGTTCTGAAGTTGACACATATCGTTGCAAGCAGATTTCGGTAAAAGAGGCAGACTATTTTTTGAAGTCAATGGCTGCCTGATTACTTGCGAGGAAATTGATGAAGTGCGTGAATCAGGAACATGCCCTGGGTGTGGAGCCGGGGTTGAAAAAGGTAGCTGAGTCAAGTCGACAGTAAGCTCGGAAACCAGATCTGTTACGTCTGTTACACAGCCGTCGGTGCCTGCATTGGAACCCACATCTGGTGGGTCAGTAGTGACCTGCATGTTTTCAATGGATTTTTCTGGCGCAGCCAGAGACGCGCTCATTAGTTCCACGTCGGTCAGTTCAAACGGCGAAAAAAAGATGTCAGGCGAAGTGATAGGCTTGGCCAAGAACAAATCCGCCGCCGCAGAGTCAACAACTGGGACTGGCGGCAGGTTTGCCAGTGAGAGCAGCACAATAGGTTTTATCAGCCTGGCCTCAGACAGAGAACTGTTCATTGCACAGGAAGGTACAATCTGTGTAGGGCTAGGCAGAAGGGAGGTACTAACAGGGGCCTCTTGATGTACCTGCGCTGTAATCTGGAGAGGGGTGGGCATAGCCAATGTAGATTGAGAACTCAAACAAGCCTCTTTGCTTACCGTATTGGCAGCAGCAGTACATGCCATGCTTTTTTGCCCTGCTACAGTCCAAAGGTTCATCATTCTCCGGTGTTGTAGTGTCTTGTGGCGCGTCTGTGGGCCGCCAGCCGCTGAGGAAGAAGGAACTTTTGGGGAGACTCCCATACTGACCAGTGACCCAGTTCACCCAGGTCACTTAGGCGAACTGGGCAGACTGGACTCAGTGCCGGTATCAGAACAGTAACTTACAAAGTCGCCTCGCCACCGTCCGCCAACAGCCGTACAACAGCCTGTGGGCTTGACTCCACCGGGCTTATCGCCGCAAGGGTGGCTCTAGCGCAGCTTTGAATGCGCGTCAGGGTCACGTGATGGCACACGTGGTGAAACTCCGCCTCCTCCAGGAAGCGGAAAGCAACAGGCAAGAGCCGAGCTCACTGTGCCTGAAGGTGTTGCAAAGTCAATGGAGCGCAAGGTAGAAGTCCGCTCCTAGTTCACACAACGTTCCAAAAGTGCAGCAGAAAATACGCCGCTCGGGCGGCTCTAGCGCAGCTTTGAATGCGCGTCAGGGTCACGTGATGGCACACGTGGTGAAACTCCGCCTCCTCCAGGAAGCGTAAAGCAACAGGCAAGAGCCGAGCTCGCAGTGCCTGAAGGTGTTGCAAAGTCAATGGAGCGCAAGGTAGAAGTCTGCTCCTAGTTCACACAATGTTCCAAAAGTGCAGCAGAAAGAGTTTATATTACATACAAATATGAAATAGCTGAGGCGCTGATAACAAAATTTACCAAACCATTGGGGGATAAATAAACAAGAAAACAATTAAAACAAAACAACTAATATGTCAAAAACTAGCTGAAAAAATTACTAGTAACAGAACACATTAAAAGTAAAAATGGTTGGGCTGATCAAATCTTGACCAAGTTAATTCTGTGGTCACACATTTGGTGACGCATTCCCTTGGTTAAGAAGGCAGGCACTAGGCGTACACCAATATAACCAATCTATCATGGGTTCTTCAGCTAGGCTTTCAACCCCAGAACCACTGCTGTGATAGGCACCTAAATGCCTATGTGCTGTAAAGGATGCCTACATAATACTCTCCCTCCAATTAAAGCACAGTTGTGGCCAGGACCAGTGCATGGGTCTGGGTGCTTCCACCACCATTGAACAGCATGGAGACACCAAATACTAAAATGATAAACAGTCTCTCAGGCTGTATGTGGCGTGTATAAAAGGTACATTGGAGCCAGAATTGTTGTGTGATGTGTTTGGCTTTCCCTAATTAAAAAAACTGTTTTAGTTCCCAGGTACTGTATTTTCCTCATTGTATTTCTTAAACACATGTTTTCTTCTGGTGTGTTATGTTATTTTATGTTAAGCTATGCTATGCTGTGTTACTGGGATTAATACCACACTTCACTGCATTTTGCTTGGTCTCCAGTCGCTCTGTTCTGATCTGAAAGAAAGGGGGCTATGTTAGTATAGTGGGAAGGGAGGAAAAATGTAAGACAGATTTGCTGATGCATTGTTTCATGCAGACTGAAAGTACCCTGCCATATGCATTAGGGTCAGTTCCTTGCCGTTCTGTGTCAGAAGCATAAAGGCACTTGTGTACAAAGGTGACCCTAGACTGCCTGTGGTGCAAGGATGCATTAGCATGGCTGTGGGATGTTAATTGTTTGTCAAGGTATATCGTTCTAATGTTTGATATATGTAAGGAGGGATGGCCTATTGCCATGTGTGGTGTGCTTATTTGGTATGTGTATTGTGTTTTTTTTTTAACATAGTTTAAAAATAAATCAGAGTCATAGATACACACATTTGAAAAATGGCAATGACATAAAACGGAAGCAGTATAAAAACTAGAATCCTGTGGGATGTCTCAGCCCACTCATCCAAGCCCTGCAACATCACTACGCATTGCTGGCAGCAGAAACATCATAATGCCCACTGGAAAGAATGCTGCTTGCCAGAAATCACCAGAAAATGTGCAGTGAAAACCTGAAAAATAGGCTGCCATCCACTTTTGCCTATTTTAGTGAGCACAGGAGATCAATGCCGAAAACCACAATTGGGCTACCCACAAAGCAGCCTGAAACCACTTGGAAAGAGCAAAATCTCTGCCAAGGAATACAGAGCTGTCTCAAAAATCCGTTTTTATTTGGTGTCAAATTTGCTAAAATCATGGCTCACAAACCACCTAAAAAGATCCAACCTCCTTGTTGGGTGTTCCACATCATTATACTGCAAGAATCCACATAAATCCAATGTCAGAAAGAATCATGTGTTATTAGAACAAAATCCACTTTTAAAGATATTTGATGGAAAGACAGCTGTCAACATGGGTGTAGTACCGTTACTCGCCTCTGTCAGGTGCTGGCGATTTATAATTCTGACAGGAGAGCTGTGTTTCAGAAGTTAAATATGCCAAAGAAGAGAATTCCATCAAAATGTCATATAGAGTGCCACACAGTGATTTCATTGTTGAAAAAGACTTGATTTAAAGATAGGTTGCTTATGCTAAGTTTATAAATGTTATTTTTTTTACAAGGAACTATGTTGCAGTTGAGCAGAAGGAATCTGATTTAGTTAAAACTTCAAGAGGCCTTCTTTCCATGGGAACCCTTCACACCTTATCCCTAGACAAAGAAGCTTCCTTCTGCCCTTGGCCAAGAGATTGACAGACTGGTGTGAACAGGAACAAGCCAAGGCACCCTGGCATGTTGCCCTCAGTCAAGACAATGGGGGCTTTGGGATGAATATAATATGCTGATTTGGGTGTGACTGGTCAACAACTTCTCTGGGAGAAACAAGACATGTGACCCTCTGAGTCAGCCAGATCTAGGGGCGGAGACAAACCATTGTGGATTCAGGTATCCCAGCAAATACATGTTTTATAAAATTGCGTATAACAAAGTGTACCAAGCTGACAAAAATGTACAACTTTGAGATGGTTAGAATGAAGAATGCACACACAATTTAAGACTAAGCACGACACTGTGTGATGTTCTGAGACCAAACCCTGGAATTATTAAATCACAGCTGCAGTGTTGTTGCTATGAACATAAGAACTTACAGTAATATGCCCAGAGAGGATCTGCATGCATGTATCAAATTTGGTGCAGAACCAATATTGGGAAACTCCCCAAAAGTGCAAGTAAGTTGTCATTTCGGAACTAAAGCTCTTAGGAAGATCAGAGTTGGACAAGAATGTACCTTAATTGGTCTGTGATGTGTATATGTATTAAGAACAACTTGTGTATATGGGAAATATGTTTTTTGGGTAAAATTGATTTTCTCTGTAAAAGCAAAGGGGAGGGATTTCAGTTAAGCCATAAACATGACACCGGGTGACACACTGATCCTTTCTCCAGTCAGGGGACAGGAAATTCTCTGACCTATCAGGATCCTTAGAGGGTTGGGCATAGGGAGGCAGCCTCTCCACCCCCTTTGGAAACACATAAATAGGAACTGCTGAGACCCAGATAGAACATTCTCTTTTTCCACTACTCACCGATTCCTGTGAAGCACTCTGCCAGACCAGATCCAGACAACATCCAGACAGAGACTCCAGACTCCAGATCTAGATCCAGAGACCAAAATTCTAGAACCCAAACTCTAGAACCTTGAAGCAGAGAGGCCTAAACCAAAAGCTGAATCCTTTTCAGCAGGCTTCAGAATCTTTTGCAAACCTGATTCTCACATTCAACAGCCGGGCTGAGCTGTCTGCTTCGAGCGAAGAACCCTGTGCTAGAACCGAGTTCCAGACCCAGAAAGCAGTGCTGTAATCCAAGACCCGTCAGATGCAGTTCAAGAGGCAGCAGACCGCGGTGCAGTGCTGAACGCAGAACCTATAAGGCCTGAGACCCGTCCGGTGGCGAGAGTGAAGCCAAACCCCTTGACCAGATCTTTGATGAGGCCCATTCCATTCCAAAGCCTAGGAGTGAGTATCTAGTCTAGACCTGTCCATAACCAATCTCTTAGTTTAAAGTAATCCTCTTCCATCCATTATAACCTGTCCAGAACTGCATTATAGAATCTTGTGTACATCCTATTGGTTCCGAATCTTTAAAGCGCATCTGTCATTTCTAAATCTTGATTCTATTTCTGAAAATCTACCTTCACAAAACATCTGTAACTTTTGAACCGCATGTCCTAGAAGCGAAATTTAACTTTAATTTTAAAGCTAAGATCCTAAACTTTCCAACAAACCCAAAACGACATTCCAATTATAGTTTTTCCATAATCGCGATTTATGCACATGGAAAAATTGCTGCAAATTGCAATTTGGCTCAATTTCATTTTCTGTCAAAATAGCTGCTCCTTGTTCTCAATTGCGGAAATTCGTTTTCAATTTTATAATCATTCATGAATCATTGCTAGTGTTGACCTGAGCCAATTCCAAGTAACTATCACTTATCCTGAATCTCCTTTAGTGAAGTAAAATCATTTTAGCATATTTCCCTTTCATTGCAATCATATTCAAAGGTTTTTTTGCCTGTTTTAAAATCATACCTGTTTCTCTAAGCTTGCTGGGGGAACTGGAAGTGAACTGCCTTCTTGATTGTATTCCTGAAACCTGTGTGCCCTCATTTCCAACTCTTCATATTGCATAGTGGGGGAGTGAGTAGTGACAGGGGAAAAAGTGACCATATTATCTTTTGATTGAAATCATATTAAGTCTATTTCGTGTTGCATTCTTTCCCATTATTGCAGTTCCTTGAATCATATAAAGTATTCTCTGCTACAGTATCCTTCCTATTCATACTCCTAAGTGATTAAAGAGATTGTTAATTTTGTAATATTATCCATTGTTGATTACCGTCCATATTCATAAGTGTGCTATTCAAATATTATTTTATTCATAAAAATGTGATATATATATTGTTTAATACTTCAAATAAATCTTTTAATTTGCAAAACAAACCTACTTCTTGGCTCAGTGAGGTCAGCGGGATTCAAAGAGAGGGGCGTTATATAAGGGTTCATCATCCAGATTTAAAGAACTTTGACATACAAATATATAAATAAGGGCTTCCATTGGGCATCCCATCCTAAGCATTGACTTAGTTGGATTGCTGGATTGAAGTCACTTACAATCCTCACCTTTAAACATTATTCAGGGTTTCAATACATTTAGGGCTTCGACTGGCTAAATTATGCAAGCCATGCTAAAAGTCACACTCAATGTCTATACGGATAGCATTACTATGCTGAACCACACATACAATAATTTCAGTGTGCACAATTCCAAAAATGTATTGAATTTGAACAGCAATGGCCATATAACATTGGTTGTGCGTATAGACAGATAGTTTAAATATACGCATGACAGGCATGTAACATGTATCCAGCTTTCCTTGCATTCTGTGATTTACAATGGAAAAGAGCAAACCTGCAACTACGGGGCTCCATCTTACAGAAACTGCACTGAATAAGTGTAGTTTTGCATTGTATTAGCACAAGGAAATACATTACACTAGTTCTAACATGTATTCTTTCAATGTGTTTGAGGGCACTATGTGCCCTAGTGCTAGTTCTATTACATACTAGTTAGCATTAGGGCATACCTTGAACTAGTGCTAATAAAACAGAATCTAGTCAAGGGTGAGCCAGCCACACCACTCCGGTCTTTATGCTAGAGCCGCCTGTAATTGTGGACATCTAGTCACCAGTAGAAATGTCTGCACCTAGGTCCCATGCTACAGGTCACTATCTAGCCACAAGATATCTGTAAGGACAATTATTTCAGGTGATTTCCTGAGAATACACTGCCCTCATCTTTAAAGCAAGGTGTAAAGACTGAAGGGGGGTTATCTATATTTCTGCCCTCTTTATGGTTTGGGCAGGAGCAAATAGCACCCCAGCCAAGGCAATTGGTAATGTTGGACGAGCAGCCAGGCTTAAGCTTTTAGAAGGCGATGCAGGCTGGTTCTTAAGTACAGTGAATCCCCAAGCCCCCACAAAAGAATGTCCACACACTATTTTAGGTTATAACACAGCTTCTTCATAAATAATACACTTTGTACTCAGGTAAGACTATTCTAATAATGGCAATAATCACTCTATGTGGTACCAAACAATACTTAGATTCATGAACAATGCACCAACTGCTGACAGTTTTTAAAATGCATAAGAATTTCTAAGCAAGGTTTAACGGCATAGATCAAGGAAGAAAGGCAGGTGAGTTTCAGAACCTTGGCGGTATAGTTTCTACTGTGTGAGGATCCTTCCACCTGGGCAACCTGTAAGGGAAAGGTTAGGGTGTACCTTATCTTGTCAATTACAGCTCAATCCATAAGTGTTTCAATAATTTTCTGCTTCACTTCTACAGGTCCCACCGCCAAAATACCTGAGATACAACAGGAGAACAGGATCCAAGATTAATCTGGGACCCCTGGATAATTCCTGAGGCTGGAAGATGCTCTTCTTCCTCATCACAGTACCTTTGGTGCCTTGGCAGTCGAAGTGGTAGAGTTCCTTGGCTTTACTCGACAGGACCCATTGAAGATGGACCCCCAAGAAGGTGTCACTGGGATGTTGAGGCCAAGAGAAAAGGAGGAATCAGATATTGGAAAGGCAGCAATTTCGGCCTTCCCGGTGGTCTCTGTTGGTGGGTCTTTACTCCGGCTGTGGATGTCCCACAAAGGTGAAACCTGCTGTGGACTCAAAAAGGCTTAGCTGAAGAGGATAAGACCCTTGGGGACATTGTATGCTGTTCGGCGATGACGTGTGCAGTGGCAAAAGTAGGTGTTGGATGTCAGGATATTGCGGTTTACCGACTTGATTCTTCTGTGCTGCAGCCAAAGCACAGACCTCTGGATGGCTCCTGGTGACCTGGACTTGATCAATGGAATGGACTATGGACCTTCATCAAGGTTGGACACTTGGCATGTTTTCTTTGTTTTTTTCATGGTGGGAAATCCACCCGCAGACCTTCCTCTGCACACAGCAAACTAGGATCTTCTTCAGCAGGTACAAGTGTTCAGATGTTTTGCCTTAGATGTCCCTTGAAATATTCTTTGATCAGGTAGAACTTTCCCAGCTGCGGGTTTCAAGAAGCGCTATGCCAGTGTACCCCGTCTTCTATGCGATAAGCAACAGTCTGGCTTCCAGCAGTCACAAGCACTCCTCCGGGCCATTGGTGACACAACTGGACCTCCTCAGATCAAGGTATCCATGCATTCCTCTTCTGGATTCATGAAGAACCCTTTTTTCCGGATGGCAGGCACAGAGGACTGGCTTCAAGGGCACTTCTGATGAAGAGTAGCAGGTGCACAATGGTCCCTCGTAGCTCGGGAAGAGGTTGCCTAACCACGTCCTCTCTTGGATCAGTTCTTGGAAGAACACAGCAGCTTTTGGATTTTGTGGAGAAATGCAGAAGTAGACTTCTTCCTCCAGCTGGGCTCCAAGGAACAACTTCTTCTTGCTTCTGCTTCAACATCAGCTTCTGTACAAATTGGTGAGTGAGGAGTCACTAGTTGTAAACATTTCTTCCCCATTCACTCAGGCAGAGCCAGGCTCAGTCGGCCAATCATTCACAAGGGCATTCATGCAGGCAGGCAGCTAATCAGGCTGACAGGCAATCAGGCCATTCACACAAAGCAGACACCCATAACGCAGAATGTGGATTAGAGTAAGTACCCAGCCTTTCAGAACATTACACTGAATTCACTCCAGTTTCAATCAGGGGTGGCCCAGGTATTGTGCCACACAACCAAAACCAGAACCCACAACACAAAATGTGAGTTGACTTCGTACTAAATTCACACAGGTCCCATCCTAAGGGAGTACCAACAACACATAGACCCTGACAAGGCATCCTGCAAGTCTGCCGGGAGGCAGCCCCAGAGCCATATACATCCAACAGCCAGTCAGGCAGAAGGGTCCAAGTCGGGGCTTCCCAGAACTGTGGAAAACAAGGTGTAAAGATAATAGAAGCCTTGAGGCTACAGTGACCATCTTGCCTTTGTCTAGCAATCCATTGATTCCTATGGCAAGCCCTGGGTGTCCCAGAAATGGTGTATACTCATAGAAAATGTCAAGTCAGCATATGGTTGCCACCAGCCCATACCCTGCTGTGTGGGCATCACACATGCACCCAAAAACATACACAAGGGGTACAAGAGTGTACTTCCACCCATGTGTAACATACGGGTATCCCATGGGTGTTGTTCACAAAAAGGAAAATGTAATGGCTGCATTGCCAGAAGTGCAGGCTGGACCTCAGTCATAGAAAAAATTAAGAAAACACACGGAGAGAAGTGGTAGGACAAGGACTAGGAGGCCCTGTCCCTCCAAAAGGCATTTCTAGAATTACATTTGCTCCACACCCACAGACTGAGGTTAGGGTGAAAGATCTCCACCGAGAATGTCACCCTCATCCAGGCAGTCAAAATACCTTCTGGAAAGGCCATCTGCATTGTCATGACTCGTCCCTGGGATATGCTCAATCGTGAAGTCTAGCCCTTGCAGGCTAATGGACCATCTAAGCAGTTTGGGGTTTTCACCCATCATCTGCAAAAGCCACTGTAAGGGATTATGGACCTTGAAGGCAGACCCAGTAAGGTAAGGTTGAAAATGCCTAAGTGCCCAAATTAAGCTAAAGCACACCTTCTCAACAGTGGGCCATCTACTTTTTCTACCCTTGAGTTGCCAACTGATGAAAATGATAGGGTGCTCTCTTCCTTTGCCATCTAAGTGAGACAAGGCAGCTAAAATTCTTGTGTCACTGCCATCAGTTTGCACAACTAAGAGTATGCTGTCGACAGGGGCGCATAAGACAGGCGCCCTGCACAGACTTTTCTTGAAACCATCAAATGCCCTTTGATAGTCTTCATCCTCTTTGGCAATTTGGTTGATGTCAGAGGGCCATCTATGGTGCCATAGTCTGCCATGAAGTTCCTGTAGTACCCAGTGAGGCTCAGAAAAGCCAGAACCTGGGTTTGAGTAGAGGGAGTCTCCCAGTCCTGTACAGCTTGTACTATACTAGGCAGAGGTTGGATTTGACCCCCTCCTACATCATGACCAAGGTAGGTAACTTTCCCCTGGGCTATCTGGCACTTGGTGGCCTTAATAGTGAGGTTAGCCCTTTTCGTGGTCTGCAACACCTTATCCAAGTGTGTCAAATACTCTTCCCAGGTAGAACTGTAGACAGAAATGTCATCCAGGTAGGACACACAGAAGGCCTCCAGTCCACTGAGAGCATGACTGACCAACCTTAAGAACGTGGCAGGGGCATTCTTCAAACAAAAGAAATAACCATAAACTGGTAAAGCCCAGCAGGTGTAGAGAAAGCTGTTTCCCCCTTGGCCTGGTCAGTCAGAGCTATTTGCTAATAGCCTGATGTGAGGTCAAAGATGCACACCAACCTGACAGCACATATCTTGCTCATGAGATAATCGGCCCTGAGCAATGAGTGTGCATCAATCTTGGTGACTGCATTGACTCCTCTGTAGTCCAAACAGGACCTCCAATCCTTGCTACTTGCCTTGGGGACAAAGACCACTGGGCTAGGCGATGGACTGGATGAGGGTTCAATGACACCAACGTCGAAGATTTTGGCGATCTCTGCCTGTATGTGGTTCTTAACAGGGTCTGGCATCCTGTAGCATCTGCTTTTGACAGGTACACTGTCACCAGTGTCAATATCATGTCTACATCTTGGGGGAAGCCTGGTGTCACTGAGAAGAGAGGGGCATACTGCTGGAGTAAAGCCCTGCAGGTCTTCTGCTGCACTGGTGTTAGATCCGGAGAGAGATTTACTCCCTCCACTGAGCCATCCTGAGGGTTGCTATGCAGCAAATCAGTAAGGGGCTCACTCTCACCCTCTTCTTGCTCTGCAGCTAGCAAGAGTCATGAGGCTTCTTCTCTTCCGTGGAATGCTTTGAGTCTGTTGACATTGAAGACTTGAGGGGCTACCCTTGCAATACCCATGTCAACCAGATAGTTGACTTCATCCATCTTGGAGACTATTATGAAGGGTCCAGTCCGCTTATCTGCCAAATGTCGGGGCTTGGTGGGCTCCATCACAGGGATCTCCTCACCATGAGTCCAGTACGCTTGTGAAGCCTTAAGGTCATGCCAGTGCTTGTTCAATTCTTGAATGGCCTTAAGATTTGCCTGGCCCATCACCTGTGCCATCCTCCTTTTGAGGCCTAACACATAATCCTGTCTTGCTTTGCAGGACCTGGAGGTGTGTCTTCCAAACCTTCTCTTACTAATGCAAGGGGTGCCATCACTGGATGATCAAAGAGGAGCTCAATGGGGGTGAAACCAACACCCTTTT
Organism: Ambystoma mexicanum; assembly: GCF_040938575.1. Lineage (NCBI taxonomy): Eukaryota > Metazoa > Chordata > Amphibia > Caudata > Ambystomatidae > Ambystoma > Ambystoma mexicanum. The sequence continues at coordinate 840,548,085 of NC_090932.1, read as the reverse complement.
GAGGCACCTCTCTAAAAGCGATCAACAGGCATGGTAGGCAGAGATCCCATTTCCTCCTTAGGGGTTCTTCCAAACACCCAACATGCCTTTGAGAGTATCCCTTAACCTCTCAACCAGACCATTGGTATGAGGATAGTAGGATGTTGAGAATGTGTAAGTTACACCATATTCCCTCCACATAGCTTGCAAGTAACTAGACATGAAGTTGATTCCTCTTGCGGAAATCACCTCTTTAGAAAACCAATTCTGGTGAAAATGCCCAGGAGATCCCTTGCAGCCATCTTAGCTGTTATGTTCTGAAGGGGTAGAGCCTCACGGTACCTGGTGGCATCATCTACCAGTAGCAGGATGAACCTATGTCCACCTGTTGTAGGAGGGTCTAGGGGACCAATAATGTTTATGTCCACCCTCTCAAAGGATGTGCCAATCGCTGGCAAAGGTTGCAGTGTGGCAATGACACGGTCGCCAGTCTTGCCAAACAACTGACAAGTGGAGCAGGACGTGCAGTGGGATTCCATTTATACTCCTATCCCGGGACAATAAAGGTGAACTCTTTTCCATTGCCTGCGTAGTGCCAGGATGACCAGCTAAGGGCTCCTCATCTGCCATCTGCAAAAGGAAGATCCTGTATCTCTTGGGGACAACCAACCTCTTGACTGCACCCAGATCAGGATCAGTGGGATCACTGTAAAGGAGCTCATCCTCCCAATACATCTTACAAGACCTGGGCACTTCACCTGTGCCTGGGCCTGGACCTGTTTCCTCAGGCCCTCAAGAGAGTGGCACTCTTTCTGACCCTTCGAAAAATCCACTCTAGAGAGATGACCTTCAGCCAACAAGCACTGGTGGTCAGGGTGATCCTCTTGGTTGAATACCTCTCCCTGTTGAGGGTCCTCTGGCTCTTTTCCATCAGAAGTTCAGACTAGGGTCACCACTGGGCCTAGTCCCTCAGGAGATTGGACCACAGTGGGGCTGCTGAAGCAGCAAGCAAATTAACATTCATACCATAAATATGTGAAGTGAGACCCTGTACTGTTGGCCGCAGTGCATTTCTAATGCACATATTGACAAATGCTCGGGAGATGTATCAAAGGAGCTCAATTCATTCATGAATACACGGAGTTTGAAAAGTTTCCAGTACATTGTAGCATGGCTGCCATATCTGTAATTGGAAGCCACAGCCAGTACAGTGTAAGCGCTTTGTAACACAATTCTGTAGTATAAAGCGCCTTGCAAATGATCAATAAAATAAAAATAAAATAAATAAGCACTATTAGCTAATTTTAACAAAGACCCTGGGTATTGAATTTTATTCTGATGGGCTATGAGAGGATACTCACTGGTGGGAATTGTTTGACGAGTAGGCTTATGTGATAGGCTATATGCCTTGTGCCATTTAAGCAATAAACCCTGAGCATGGTGGGCATTACCAGTCTGATAATGATGTGGTGGGCCAGCTATTACCAGGCTAGTAATGCTGCCTATGTGAGGGGTTTATTGCTATTAATCCCCCAGCATGCTGTACTCAGGTACTAATAGTGTTTTTATCTTGAGTTTAGAAACTACATGTTTGCCATTTCTCAGCTCGAGATAAAAACCACAAATCAAGATGGCCACCATGGATCGGGGAAAAGGGAAATACATGTAGTCCCTTCTCCCTTTCCTTGGTGGCCATTGCTGGATCTGGGATGCGCCGGGAACACTAATGTTCCCAGTGCCTACGATAGACGTGGAAGCACAAGGTAAGTGGGGTGGGATTGCAAATGTTGAAAAGGGATTAGGGTGGGAGTAAAGGGCAGGTGACGTAGGGGGAGTACCCCCTTAACTTCATGCCTGGTGAGCGAGGCAGCTTCCTGCTCTGTGGAGGCTTGGAGCGGGGTATTAACCAGTATGGTAAAGACACTGTTCTGAGCCTCCTCATTGACTAGAAGGCTACCTCCCCCTCACCAGGTATTCGTATAATTTACAACCTTTCCATTCCCAGACCTTGCATGTGGCTGACACCACATCAGACCTCAATTTAGAGGTACTGTGTAGTGATTTGAAGCATTGTTTTGTAATGAGTGGAAATGCTTTGTTGGTACATTGCACTGTGTTCATAGACTGAGTGTGATGTCATGGTGTGTAATGCATGGAGGACTAGAATGATGGTGTGAAAAGGTTCTGGAGAGAACGGTTGGTGAGAGAGGCGAGAGTACTAATGGAGGGGCTGGTGGATGTTCAGAGCTCCGTCTTGATTTGAAATGTGACTTCAATACAACTAGCACTAATATTTAATAAAAGTGCTCTGTACCATACTAAGCCTCGGAGTTAGTTTGCATCCGGCACACCTCGCTGCATCCTGGACTCTTGGGCAATGTGACAACATTCTAGAGCAGTAAAAGAAGCACAGGGTGAAGCAAAAGCTTCATTGTGCAATGCACAAACTTGCAACACAACCAGGTCTAAAGCCGTTCCGTCATAAATAAGAAACAGATAGAAGTAAAAGCCATCCAAATAACCACCGTATGGTAAGTACTAAATTAACCCAAAACTCAATAAAAGTAATAGTCTTTACTAAATACGAATAATAAACACACTTTTCACCCACTCTTGCAAGGAAAAGCAAACAGTAAAAATAGCGTAATATCTACAATCGGCAGACATGTAAACTGAGAACTCTGCTGCAGGAGGAATATCTCAAATAAGCACATCTTTGAAGGAAAAAAGGGAAACATTATAAAGACAGTAAACACTACAGTGGATTTGATCAAGGAGGCGAATTGGGATCTAACCAGTCTTTATGGGCCAACGTAAGCCAGTGAAAAGAGACCTAGCCTTACTTTAAAAGGCCCAACAGTTTCACACAGGTCTGCTAGGTCTTTTTTACATGTCCAAATACAGTTCAAAGATGAAGCTAGAGGATTGGCCTAGATGCCTCAGAGTTTGCAGGCTTTTGGAAGATGTTCCATTAAAGCACTGAGTGATTTGAGACCGGTTGTATGGCAGGCTTACTCAGGCAGCTCATGAGGCATAGCAATTAGTCGGATCTCATGGAAAAACATAGATCCAGCAGGTGATGGCGTAAAGTAAGCAAGGAAATAAACAATAAGATGGGACTGGCAGTTCCAAATGATATCACATTTTCTGTTTGAATGTTGTTAATCACAGGAGCAAGAGACCAAGGGAGCATATGAGAGAGACATGGAAACAAAAGATTAGGATGAGCTAAATGGGCTGTTAGGTTTATTTGTGGTCTCTCTCCATTATCGCCCATTCTGATTTGCACCTGGGCATTACAGTTCTTGGACTGCCTTCTCACGTCTAAGTCTCCTCAGGTCTATCTATAATTCATCTATTCACCTCCTTTTTTCATGTTCTCTTCATGACCCTATTTCCACTGCTCCATCATCTCTTCCATGGTTGCCTTTTCACTCCCGTTTAAGTTTAACATTCTTTTCCTAGTCTTCTGGTCCTGTCATGAGGCCCCCCCCATCTCTTTTCCTCTACACTCGTTCCCGCTCCCCTCGCTGCCAGTCAAAATGTCTTCTATCTGTCCCCTGCCCACCCTGTGCCTAGTCCCGCTACTGCTCTTTCTCTCTTTTGGCTCCACCACACTGGAACGTGCTGCTGCTTTCTCATCACTCTATTTCTTCCTAGCCCCTCCATCGTTCTGGCCTTAAAGACTACCTTCTCGAATCTTCATACTGGTCCATGATGTCATTACGCACTTGTTCTGTACTGTTCGTAAAACAAAATGTGTTCAACGCTTTGGCGTAAAGCGCTATACACATTCAAATAAAATACTAAAATAAACAGGGTCAGTATTGGTAATGAATTTTTCTCTACTCTATACCCCATTAGCAAATAACTGGGTCGACCATATATATTTTGAATGCTTCACGTCAAATTTGATTTGCACGTTTAAGCAGTTGCTGCCTTCTAATGAACCCTTCACTTCCATTCCATTCATACGCGTCGTTGTCTTGACACACCTGCCTGTATTTTAAGATGTATCAAGGGTCATATGTGCCAAGAAGCATTATGGCTGAGCCCTGCATTATCCTGCCAAAATGGCGCTGTTCAACACAGAGCGGCTGTAAACAAGCCAAGCAACGTTGGCTAATTTGCGCAGCAGAAAGTGGTTACTGTCACCCAAACATCATAATCATGCTTTAGGAATGCCAAATGTGGGTCGGATTCCTGTAGGGAAACGAGCAGCATTCAATATTTGTTCCACTGGCCTTTGTAGAGAACACCATTTGCAGGTCTCCACATTGGCAGTAACTAGTAAACTAGTAAATATTGCTACAGAGGCAAGAATGGAGAAGAGAGAAACTTAGGAGGCAGCAATAAGCTGCTGCTAGATGGGCTATGTGGACTGATATAATGGGTATTTTTCCTTGCTGACTGTGTCTGTTAACTTGTCACTGACCTTTGTATCGAGGAGGAATATTCAACTTGTAGAAAGCATGTAGGCTGCAAATAAACGAACATGGGACAAAACGACTGAAACCAAGAAACCACATATATTATTAAAAGGCATCACTATATATGTCACCAAAAATAACGAAACATCGTTCCGAGTTCTATAACATGTCAGAGCAGATATTTGTCATACTGCGGCATGGCTAGTCAGAATGACAGGCGTCGCACCACTCACGAGAAGACGCTTCTCTGAACGTCTAACAGGTTAATAACAGCTACATGTAAAGGGTCTCTTAATTAGTGAACGGGCCTCCGAGTTGTTTATTTTCAAACATAGATGAATGACTATTGGGTGCTAATATTATTTATTGCATATGCATGTGTTTGTGTGCGCGTGTGTATGTGTGTTTGAGTGTCTGTACACGTTTTTTGTGGGCTGCGCTATGAGTATGATGGTAATCATAAAAAGCGGGTGGTAATTTAAATAGCTCCTAATTTAAAAAATACTGTGATTTCTGCATTGTGATTGCATCAGACCCACGAACAATACAAGGATGACAATCACTGCACTTGCGATCGGAATGACTGGACAGTTATTGCTGTTTTCTTCCCTGTCCCCCCCTCCCACTTTTTTGTCTTCTGGCACCTTGAAACAACATTTGTAAATAAATAAATAAATACATCTCTTTGTTTAGCACTTCAGCCTAACTAGGGGATGGACGGTTCATTGTTATGGGATTCTGACCTCACTTTGCATATGGTAATAAGATGCAAAGGGGAATTATCCCCAGCAACAATGACACCTCCTGAGGTCCTTAAGGCTATTAGTGCTTTGAAGTAAAATAAAATAAAATAGTGTATTCAAAGCTACCTGTTAGGATGTTGAAGAATTCGGATTTGTTTCAATGGGAGCTATAGCAGATATTATTTGGTGTATTCTGAACATTTAGATTTGTTAAGAGAAGGTCATATGCTCAAATTATTTAGTGTGTGTGTTTGTTTGTATGTGAGTGTGAGAGAGAGTGTCTCTGTGCATGTCTCTTGAGGGCTATATGATGAGTTTGGTGGAGGTCTTAAAAACATGTGATGATTTAAATACCTCCTGTTTCTAAAATGCCAGCTCATTATGAGTTGTGATCAAACTGAATACTAACTAGAATACACAGAAAGTACTGAATGGGTACACAACACATAGTTACATCATGCAATGCTTACTTTGACCCCTCATGCACTCAAAATATCATGCAATTCCACATTCATGATCAGGTGGTATTTTAAGAACAAGAGATATTTACATTATTATGTTTTCACTGTAACCACTACACCCAGGCGGAAGCCGGCTGAATGACCAAGGGCCGCAGAACAAGGGCCTGTCTGTGCCTGTCCGGGCCAACAGGGATAAAGAGACACGTCCTACTGCCACATCCAGCAACTCAGAAACTGTCCCCTCGTAAAGGAACAATTATACCTACACTACCGTGCACTTGAGCCCATCTTGGCGCTCTTGTGACCGGGCGAACGAGGGTAAGATCCCGGATATGATTTTGATTTACAATTGCCGTTACGGGACTTCTAGGAACGATAACTGTATTAGCAATATAACAATTGATTGCGAGTAAGAATACGTGCGTACGATAGTCGTGGCTGCACACTCGTTCTTGTATGTAATTATTGGAACTGTCATTTTCATTAGCCTTCATTGACACTACCTGTATTCTGCCTTGTTTTATGGTGGTCGCTATCACATTTACTACGTGACTATGAAGCCTACACACTTCAGCAACTACTTTCCTGTTCATTATAATAGTCTTGCATTCTACTGGCACCACGGTATAAATAATCACAACATTGTTCGCACCAAATATATCCTTACCGGGATGAAGATCCGACCGTATGTGCTTAGATATATCTTGCCGTTCCGTTGGGGCTTATCTCATCTTTTCATATTTCGCTGTATTTATATTACTTTGATGTGCAACTTATATAGCTTGTGCAACATGTGGTCACAATATTCTAGAAAGTACATGTTAGGGAGAATTCTCAAGAATGGCTAATTTCCCTTACCTACTGAGTCCCTCAAGAGCTTTGCCGGATTTCTGGGATTTATTTTCTTCACCTGGTAAGAGTGTGAGCCCTTTTTCCCATTCTTACATGTGTTTTGCTGTGTGTATTTAACATTTTTGTGTTCATTGGGCCTCATTACGACCCAGGCGGTAAATTACCGCCTGGGTCGTACCTTTACCGCCATGGCATGGTGGTTGGCGGATTTACCGCCCCATTCCAAGGTGAGTGGGGCGGTAAATCCCCATTTCCCATTTACCCTTCCCCATTCCCATTTTCGCCCCATAGGGCATAATGGGAGTGGGGAAGGAGATAATTACGCCACCGTAAATTACGGTGCCGTAATTATCTCCAAGGTCCCTTAGCGCCATGGATTTTAACGCCTGCAAAAAGCAGGCGTTAAACTCAGCATGGCGCTAAGGGACCTTGTAATCAGGCGTTAAGGGTCGGCACCGTTTACGGCGCCGTAAACCCATTAACGCCTGGGTTGGAATGAGGCCCATAGACTGTGGAGCTTCACCTACTCCACAGGCATCATCTTTTTACTGTGTGTTATACAGCACCTTCAGTGCAGTGACACAGGGTTGTCTTTTAGACTTCCCAACTCAGACTCCATTTTCTGGGACTGACTACTGTCTCCCAGAACTGATAAAGTTGCCATTAACTTTTTTAGCCTCTGTAAATCCACAGACCCAGTACAAACCATCTTACATGGAGTACTGGAAAGGGGTAATACGTATCCCCTTTTGTCTGTTTCTCTTGGAGCATTGTTTTGCTCCCTTTTCATCAAGACTTAACTTAAAAAACCTCAGTATTGTTTTAGGCTATCTTGGTATCCTCATACTTAAACCCGCTAGACCATATATTTTTTATTTCGGTACCGGCTGGGTTTTTTCGCCATTTCTTTTTGAAAATGTCTTTCTCGTGTTTTACTCGAGGTTTGGTTCCTTTGTTCACTGTCTTTTCGATGGCTTCTAAGCAGAAGCCCTCCTTAGGCACCTGTATGTCTGGGGGGACAGGATGTGAGGGAGGGGTTTAGGACTGCCTGTACAGGGTCTCCTTGGAGATCCATGTCACACTCTGAACTGATTGGCTCTGGTGACTGTTCCGGCGGGACAGCCACCATGCTGTGTGATTGACAGCCAGGCTGTGTGAATGGGGGAAAACTGCATAAAAACACGTCTCTGGGTCTGGAAAGGCAGAGTCTCCACTGGAACGAAAGAACCGACGACAAGCTGATGGAAGAGGACCCCTACCACGACTGAACTGCCGGTGAAGCCCTGCTGCAGGTCTGAATCCTCGAACTCCAACGACAGAGAAGATCCTCCAGGAATCTTCTTCCCCTGAGCTGCAGGGACCAACCAGTTCACCCAAACTACAAGCCAGGACTCCCTCCTCTGTTCGTATTCGCTGTACAGAGCTACAGTTGGCCGGATAGTCAGGAAGGTCGGACCTTGCTTTGGTTTTAAGGAGCGCACCTTTTATTTGTTGCTTTGCTCTGCTGCTGGTTTCTTCCCTGGGCAGTGCAGGACCCTCGAGTCTTCCTACTTAATGTCAGTCCGACAGTCGCTTCAGGAACCGTGAGCCTGCAGGAACTGCCAGGAACGTCCGCCTCAGCTACAGCTTCTTCTCCATTTAAAGGTACTGTGCAAATCCGGTTGTACATTTTGTTCAGCCACGGTGAAAGTGTGTGGAATCTTTCACCAATCCGAGGGCTTGTCCTTCTCTACTCTTTTGACTAACTTTTCTGCCGACCATCTTCGTCTGGAACTCTTGGCAAAGACTTAACCGCAAACTACCCTGAGTTGTGTGATCTTGAGCAAAATACTTTTGTCCTATTGACTTTGGCCCTAAGCCTTTTTTTATTCCATTACTGTAGTACCTCTTTCTAGATTGCCCTGCTTACCTACCTGTTGGTGCTGTTCAATTTCTGCCTAACTTTGACTTTTCCCCCTTTTAAGTTTCTGCAGTGCCATTTTGCTCCCCCTTCATTTGTTAGCTTAACTTGTCTGGAACCTATTGGAAGTGGTTTGGTGTATCAAGAGTGTGATTTTTAAACTGCTTTACTTTAGTGAACTGTTATACAACTGATGTGTAAATAAATGTATATTCTTTTACTCAGAAACCTTGAGTCAGTGTTTGTTTGAATCATAGTAATTGCTGTCTTTTGTGTAACTATTGATACTGCTCATTTGCTCTTGAGACAAGTCTGGCTGCTCAGCCATCGCCACCACTTTTACTGTGTAGTACCGGCTTGAACCAAAGGTGAATTTGTACTGTCACTTGTAGTCTTAATTGTGTGTGGTTTTGCCAAAGGGTACTGCATATAATTCTGCCTAACAGTACATAATGTGTGTATCTGACAATTAAAGTTTTGTGTTGCAAGTCGATGCCCTCCTCCATATGTACCCAGGCTCCGGTCCTCGGATGACAGTCTTTAACTCGCTTAATGCACGCTCCTTAGCGCCGACTGACTAAAAGTTCCCATTGGTCTCTTCTCCTATATAACAGGATCTTGCACCTCATTTGACTAATCAGTCTTGAGAGTTTCGCTATGGGCTTAGCTGCTCCCCAATTTTCTAGTAGCCCAATCTGAATAACTGACCTACTTACATACATGTGTATCATGGTAGCACTCAATCATGTAGTCTAGAATTGCTCAGATTCTAGTTAGAACCATACTAACTGGCTATGCTACTTTGCATGCCCTAACTACACATACTCTCTATATTAGGGTTAAACCTTTGACTCATATGACTGTGAACACAGCCAACATAACCACAAACTCACACCACATCGTTAGGTCAGGACTGCCTTTACAATCGGCCTATATTAGACCTACCTATTTCCTGCCACCATTATTACCCAATAAAGTAAAGCTATTCCACCGGGCCTTATAGTCACTTATCCACCATAGCCCCTTACCCCAGCCCAATGGATTCAATTATTTGCCACTAGACCGATTCAGAATCAACCATGCCCTATCAATCTCAGAAATCATAGACTTAGATCTATGTTTACCAAACTACACTCACCACCTACCACTTCGAATAATACACTTAACTTGCAAATACCACCTAAGAAAAGGGCCATATGTAATCTTAACCAAGACTCCATCAACCACCTTGCTCAGAAATCCAAACCCTGCATTTCTAATTGACAAGATAAGTAGCTGCCAACGATCAAATGTGCACTTATCAATGCCAGGTCGATGGTAGCTCATGCTGTGGATATCGCTGATCTTATTGTCTCAAATCAACTAGAGTACTTGACCATAACGGAGACCTGGTTCCACCCAGCAGCAGGACCCTGTCTCTCTCTCTCTCTCTCTCTCTCTCTCCCTTTCTCTATGGTCATCCCAGAGAACTACTCAATTACAAAAGTAGATAGAGAAACATCCAGAGGAGGCGGTATTGCCTTTATCGCTAAAACACAACTGGGACTAAGAATGGCACTGCATGCACCATTCCACTCAGGTGAACTACTGACAGTAAAATTACCACTATCAGCATCTCGAACCATCACCATGCACCTCATATACAGACCTCCAGGTCCCATTTCTACATTTGAGGAAGACATAACTGCTCTACTCACCACAAACATGAAACCTGGCTCGCAAATCATCCACTAGGAGACTTAAACATCGGACTGAATGACCCGAATGACATCAATGCCTCTACTCTTGCTAATACAATCTCAGAGCTAGGCCTCACCCATAGAATTAATCTGTCTACTCATACGAAATGATGCGCCTTAGACTGGCTTCCCGACCTGAACTGTGAGACCTCTATAACATCTATTGAACCTTGTATTTGGACCGATCACTACCTCATCTCCTTTGCTATACAAGATAGTCTTCAACCTAACTCTACCAAGCAGATGGCCCCTTCAGCCGTAACTAGAAATAAGAGGAATGTAACTGTAACTAATTTATTACTGCTTTTACACCCTTTTATGTATCTCACAGAACCTATTGCAGACCCAGCAGTGCTAATAGAGTTATACAATTCAACGCTTAACCAAGCCATCAATGAACTAGCCCCGCTAAAATAATGCAAAGGGAAACCAAAAGCCCACCTTAATTCTTGGTTTACCCCTAACCTTAAAGCAATACAGAAGGAAAAACAGGATGCGGAATCCATTTGGAAAAATAACCCGTCGGCCCAGAACAAGGAGAATTTCATCAACATCTCCGCCAGATATAAATCTGAGATCCTCCATACTAAAAGAGACACGTTCGTCAAGAGAATCATCAACGCTAACTCTAGTACTAGGAAATCTTTTGTCATCCCACAAGAATTAGAATCTCCCTCTACTCCTATTAACAAGTGCATCAAAGACAAGACTTGGTGTTCTAATATCCAGGACTCGTTATGCAATAAAATATCATTACTCCAAGAAAAAAATGAAGCTAAAAAATGTAAACTCTCTTCTAACGACTTACTGCAACAGGAAACCCCCACAGAGTCCTATAAGACAGGTCGACCAATACAAATTTGCCCAGGTCTCTACTCTTGAAGTGGAGAGCATAATGGCCTTACTCAAGCCTTTCAGGTGCCAAGGGGACACCTGTCCAGCATCAATAATTAAAGAGGCAGCTAGGGATCTAGCGCCATTCATTACAACCTTAATCAATTCATCCTTCAATGCATGTACAGTCCCAACTAATCTTAAAGATGCATGGGTACTCCCCCTTTTAAAGAAACCTAATCTTGTCCCTAGCATTCCCATGAACTACAGACCAATAACAAAGGTCCCATTTCTTTTAAAAATCTTAGATTAAATGGCTTAGTTACAGATTCAAACATACTTTGAGCCTAGCAATCTGCTAGGGCTATGCTAATCAGGATTCAGACCGAGACACGGTACTGAAACTGCTCTCATTGACATGAAGAACCAAATGAATGAGTTAAAGGATAAGGGTGAATTAGCTCTCCTCCTCCTATTGGACCTGTCTGCGGCTTTTGATTTAGTGGATCATAAAGCCCTCTGCAATCATCTGACTTCAGCGCCCATTTTTCCAAGGAAGCCACAGCCTGGATCCAATCCTTCTTGAATATATGATCTATGAGAGTGTTCTCGCTTAACTCATTTGCGGAGCCAGTGACAGTGACCTGTGGAGTACTCAAGGGATCCTGCATCTCCCCCACAATGTACAACATATTCGCTAAGCCACTCTTTGATGACCTTGACAATCTGGGTGTCACCTACTCTAATTGTGCGGATGGCACTCAGATTCTCATTCCCATCTCAGGCGACTATGACAATAATGTGGCATAACTGAATAAAATTTATCTCACCATCCAAACCTGGATGGCTACCCACCAACTCTGTTTTAGTGACAAGAAGAGGGAGCTCCTGCTCATAGGTTCATCTCTCAGAATCAACAAATTTAGCAACCAGTTTCAGTCGTTCAACATTGACTGTACCAACATTCAAGTATCTAAAGAGGTAAAAACCTTAATTTTCTACCTGGACTCAGCCCTGAACCTGAATAAACAGGTCAACGCAACAGTGTCAGCTACTAGCTACACGTGCAAACTCATTAATGCATGCAAACCATTTCTTTCCAATGACAGTAGCATTACCCTAGCAAGAGCTCTAATTCTGTCAAGATTAGACTACTGTAATGCACTAAGCCGGCCTCACAGAAGAAGGCCCTAGGAAAAAGGCCAACTTCCTGTTTGCCATCTGTGGATCCATTCATTCTCCATCTACTGCGGAGAGGGCAGGAGCCCTCTTCACTTCAGGTCTGCAGGAGCAGACTGCCTCCACCTCCTCGTGCCCTGTGCTCAAAGCTGATGCTACGGTACGTTGCCCCACAAGCGACACCACTGTAACACTGTCCGTGTTACATAGATGCAAGAATCTCCCACTCTGAAGGATCTGTGACCCCGAAGCTGAGACTCGACGGAACTAGCTGTTTCTCCGCGCCTTCCGCGCTCCACGTGCATCGCCTGACCTAAAAATGGCCAGTTCGATGCAGGATGAAACCGAGACTCGGCCCGGTTTCTAAGCAACAGCGTTGCTTAATTCATTTGCATTGCCCCCGGCAGGCGGGAGCTGGCCTCATGGAAGAAGGCCCTAGGAAAAAGGCCAACGGCCTGTTTGCCGTTGGAGCCATTGTGCCATTACTCCCTGTCGCTGTATTGATGGACGCTAACCTGCTTTGAGTAAAAAACTGCACATAAAGACTAATTGACTGTTCCCGTACACTCGTTCTTACTACCGTCAAATGTATAATTGATTAACAGGTGCTGATTAACTACCTCCTCTCTGCAGTTTACTGCTTTTGATGTCGTTAATGCCACTGTATCTATTGTGAACACTAACCTCGTCTATAGAGATACCACTGTTCGAAGCCACCCTCAGCCCAGCATTCCTTGTCGCTCTACTACGTTGCTAACATACCACCACCCGATAAATAGTTTTTCATGTGCACCTTTCTTGAAACAGTACTATATGTCATGATGATTCCACCATCCGGCCCACGAAGCGCCCACATCTTGACCTCTACCCACATTAACTCCTATCCACACACACTGCCTCCCCCGACCTACTGACCTAACTGTAGCCTCAGATTGTGTAGACTGAGGACGCACACTCCTCCCATGATGCTTGCCTACCTCCCAACATCCACACCTCATAGAAACTTTAGACTAGGTTCCCGTATAGTTGGCAAAAACAACTCACAGCCAAACAGCTTACACACCCCCCGCCCACATATGACTACCATTCTCTCTCTGAAATCATCCAAACCACTCAACCGCAAGCCGGTATTAATAACAAAACAACACCCAAATAGAAACCTAGCTGCACCACTCCTCAAATGTGCACTACTTAACTCTCGCTCCCTCACGGCCCATGCCATTGAAATAAATGACCTCATCACCAGTCTAGACTTAGACATACTAGCCATTACTGAGACATGGCTACATGATGCCTCAGGCCCCTCCATAACCCTAGCCATCCCGAATGGCTACTCCATCCTCAGACAAGATAGACCTAACAAAGTGGGAGGGGGAGTGGTCATCTTCAAAGACATCCATCATGTCAGACCTATTCCACACACATGGGAAGGTAATGTCGACATTCTATCAGTCAAACTGCCGCTCTCTCACAATAGTACTATTAACATTCACGTCACTTACTGGTCCCCAGGACCTCCAGCTGATTTTCAAGGGCAAATCTCTCACCTTCTCAGCAACAACTTAAAACAATCCACCAAAACCATGCTCCTTGGTGATCTCAATCTAGGTTATAACGATCCCAACGACAAAACAGCAACCTCGCTCCTTAAGGACGTCTCCAATTTAGACTTCACACAAAAAATCAAGTCACCCACCCACTCCAAAGAAAGAACCCTGGATTGGTTGCTCGACCACAACTGCAACTCATGCATCACTTCTAACACCTTCCTCCGTGGACGGATCACAGCTGCATAGAATTCACAATCCCTACAGCCCCGACCACTAAAACCACCTCGCACAAAGCAGCAACCCTAGCAAGAAGCTCAAAAAAATGAACAGCACTTAACGTACGACCCCTTCTTAATACACCATGCCTAGCCCCGCCATTCTCACAAGACCCCAATATCTTAGCTGACATCTACAAGGTCACGCTCTCCAATGCTATTAACACAATTGCTCCCTTAGAAGAAAAAAAAGAAAAGAAGTCCTTCCACTCGAACTCATGGTTCACTGATGGCCTCCTAGCATTACGCAACAACAAACGCCAAGCGCAAAGAAATTGGCAAGCTAACCCGTGCAGCATCACCAAAGATCTATTCAAAGATATCGCCAAAAAATACAAAGTTGCCATTTTCAATGCCAAATCAAAAGCTTTCAACCGTCGAATATCAGACTCCAAGTCTCAAAAGAACTCTTTACCATCTTTAAGGAGTTCACAGCTCCGCCTATCTCCACTGACGAGATTCTCAAAGATGAGGTTTGGTGCAAAAGCATGCGGGCCGCTCTCCTCAAAAAAATAGAGCTCTTACAAAACAAAATCCTTGATCACTGCAATACTTTACCAAAATCCAACCAGACCTCACAAGTCCCCACAACTAACAAAACTACCAACATCCCCAAAATTGCTTTTAATGATGTCACAGAATCTGAAGTCATAGACATTCTGAAACACCTAAAACCATCAACCTGTAAAGGTGATGCATACCCACCAAGGTTAATAAAAGACTGCGCTGAACCACATTCATCAATGCCTCTTTCAAAACTAGCACCGTATCTCACAGCCTCAAAGAAGCATGGGTTTGCCCCCTCCTAAAAAAACCAAACTTAGATCCCACGCAGCCCAACAACTACAGACCCATAACAACAGTCCCCTTCCTTCTAAAAATATTAGACAAAGTGGCACACAGCCAAATCCAACTCTACCTCAAAACTAATTCCATTTTAAGAAACAGACAGTGTGGCTTCCGCAAAGGTCACGGTACAGAGACGGCTCTCCTGGACCTCAAAAATCAAATGATCAAGATGTTGGACACAGGCAAACCCGCACTCCTCCTCCTCCTTGATCTCTCAGCAGCGTTCGACCTCGTGGACCATAAAACCCTCACCACACACCTCACTCACTCAGCACATTTCTCCCACCATGCCACTTCATGGATCAAATCCTTTCTGGAGGGAGGGCCATGAAAGTGTTCTCAAATACTTCCAATGCAGCTCCTACAATACTACACTGTGGTGTCTCACAAGGCTCATGTACCAGCCCCCACGCTGTATAACCTTTTCACTAAGCCTCTATTCGATAAACTGGATGCACTTGGGATCGCATACACCAACTATGCAGACTATACCCAAGTGCTCCTACCTCTAACAGGCTCTTACCACGCAGACGCCCTAGCCCTTAAAGAAATGTACGCCACCATTCAAACATGGATGGCCACTGACGGCCTATGTCTTAATGGGGATAAGACCGAGATCCTTATTATTGGTCAAAAGTCTACACTTGCCAAATTAGACAGTCTCTACATCAACTTCAACATAGATAACTGCACCATCCCAGTTTTAGCCTCTGTTAAAACGTTGGGGGTACACATTGATGCAACCCTCTCCATGAATAAACAAGTTAGCGCAATTGTCTCCGCCTCTGCATTAAGCTCCAAATTAATCAACGCCATCAAAACTTTTCTAACCAAAGAAAATTGTCTCTCAATAGCAAGAGCCACTATAGGTGCAAAACTTGACTATTGCAATGCCCTTCTAGCAGGCACCTCTAAAAAAAACTTAAACAGACTCCAGGTCACCCAAAATAATGCACTCAGAGCAGCTTTAAGCATCTCAAAAAGGAACACATCTCACAAGCAAGACAATCCGTTCACTGGCTCCCGGTCAAAGAGCGTATCACCTTCAAGATTCTCACCACAACCCACAAATGTCTCCACAGCACAGCGCCGCCCTATCTCTCTGACACACTTCACAGACCCATCTCTACCAAACCCACTAGATCATGCAACGTTAACCAACTCACTCTACCACAAATCAACAAGGCTAAGGCAGGAGGCTTAGGATTCCCATACATTGCTCCTACACTTTGGAATAAACTCCCCCCTGCGCTAAGAGCATAAAGCTCTCTCACAGCTTTCAGAAAAAATCTCAAAACCTCCCTCTTCAACTAACACACTACCCTCTACGGCCAATTCAATATACAATGACAATGTTTTCCATTAATTTTGTATGTACATTACCATATTTGTAACTAAGTTCTTCCTATTGCTGTAACTAGCGCCACGATGCCCCCGGGCTGTATTGTGCACTTAACAAATTTGAATAAATAAATAGATAAATAAATAAATCTAGGAACCAGCAAACAAAATATCAATAAACTGCAAACTCTACAAAACAATGCTCTAAGAACTGTGTTAAGCTCCCTAAAATGCAGCATGTTTCAAATACCAGAAATGACATCAAATGGCTTGCAATCAAAGACAGAATCAAATTCAAATCCTGAACCCTTGCACATATATATATGCCTATCCAATTTGGCCGCCAAATACTTAATGGATACATTTTCCAACTACTCATCTGGACGCCCCACCAGAACCTTGCACGCTAACTGCCTTAAAGTCCCAAGATTCAAACTAATGAAAGCAGGAGGAAGTAGCTTCCCTCTCATGGCAGCCCAGTTGTGGAATTCCTTGCCCTCAGCCTGAAGAGCAGACTCATCCTTTTACAGCTTTAGGAAAGAAATCCAACCATGGATTTTCACCCTTGATGAATAATTATAATTAATCATGCAATCTAATTTGTGCCATTTATCTGTAACCACTTGTACAGTAATTCTCTGTAAGACATCCAAAGTTCTGTGACATATTGTTGTTTATACTCTGTGTTTTTTGTATCATGTTTAAGTAACCTATATTGTCGGATGCGCCTAGATACCCCAGGGTTTGGTGCGCTATATAAATATAGAAAGAAACAAACACACTCTTAACGAGACTCATATTTGCATGAATGCGTCTATGTTTGTGTCATACCAGATAGTGTGTGAGGTATTTTTGGAAGGCAGGCAGATCTATTTGCGAGTGAAAGGGTATGGAGCTTTTAAGGTCTGGCTGAGAAAGCTGTTGCTCCGACAGACTTCATTCATGACAATGAAAATGTGTTATGGAGTGTGTCGTGAATGAGCAGCATGAAAGCACATTAAATTGATACATAGTTTTAGTTTCAGATATATTGTGGCCCTGAAAGTGCTGATTATAAGCTAAAACCTTTGTAATGGGAAGAGAAGATATGAGAGACACAAATGTGAGAAGGGACACAGATGGTGGGCGGGATTTGGGTATTTACACACGCATTGACTACTCCTGGCAGTGCTAGTCCCTATGGTAATTTCCACCCTCTACCTGTCCACTATTCAAATGGAATCTCCCTGAATAGCTCTATCATGCCGTAACATCAAACATTTTTCTGTGAAGGCCTGACCGGGGTATTTTGAAGCAGTCTTCTGGGAGTAAATAGCTTAATTGCAGCAGTTAATGCAGTACTAGTGTAATTAAAATACATGTCTTAACCATGGCTGCCTTCAGCCACTTGTTTTGTAAGCATAATATGTGTCCTCACATCTGAAGTCCTGTCAAAAGCCAGCATTAGAAAAGACAACAGCTTTGGCTTGTTTATAGTCATTTGACAGATACTGCTATCATGTCCCTTGGCACTTACACCATTTCCAATGCGTTGAAAGGTAGTGCCGTTATGACAGTGGCTAACGAATGAATATTCCATGTTAATACAGTTGGTTTTGCCAATGCTTGATTTCTTTGTATCAGAGTCGATGTTAGAGGTTTCTGTTTACCTAGTTGGGTCTCTGTGTTCCTTCTATGCTTATATTATGCATGAAACATACACATATGTGCATGGTGATGAGGCATGTACTTTCACAAGGTGAGTATGTCCAAATGTTTACATGAAAGAGCAGAATGTCTGAAGTGTGAGCATTTTGGGTGGACCCCATTATTGTTGTATTCCACTTCATGCGTTTACTCATTTCCCCATTGGCTACTTTCCTTCCCTGTTTGCTTCCCTTCAAACATGCTCATCCTCTTCCTTTTTGTTACTGCATTTCTTCCATCCTGTTCTGCTCTTTATCCTCCTCAGCTATGGTATCTCTCCCTCCCTGCTCAGTGCTCGCCTTACCTCTCCTCATACATTTCATTCATTCCTGTGTCTTCATGGTTATATGTGATCTTACTGACCACAATTACAGAGTGGTACATTTCACCGCGGACAAAACATCGAAAAACACAGATTTTCTTTTTGTTTTTTTTTTAAATGGGCCCCACCCATCTCCCCTTTCTTCCACCCCTTTAAAGCCACCACAACCCCATCAACACCCATTTTAACCCCTTACCCCACTACCCTTTATATATTTTTAAATCTTTTCAGTGTTTTTGTCCACTCTTTTATGTACCACTCTGTGTTGTTTGCAATACAATGCCTGTTCTCTACAAAAGCAGAGGAAAAGTGTGGGGTCATATGAAAAGAAGGCACAGAGAAAATAGGTGTTTTCATATGACCCCACACGTTTCCTCTTCTTTTGTATGCATCCTATGTTCCTTTGAGTACCCAGTGATCTTCCTCTCAGAATATCTTCTTTCAATCAATAGCAGAGATCTTACTCTACACCCAAAGTGATCTTCCTTTCCACCCATTGCTTTCTTTCTTCATCACCCACATCAATCTTCCCTTCAAATTCCATTTGCTCTTTCTCTTTATATCCCTCATTCACTTATGATATGATATGATATGATAAGGCATTTGTAACGCGCCTATACACAAGTGTTTCAAGGCGCGACGAGGCAGGGGGGGAAACAAGGGGAGACAGACAACGATCTTACTAGGCCAGGTGTCATTCAGATCGCGCAAGTGCAAGGGTAGAGGGGAAGGTAAAAGTGCATGGGGGAAAGGGAGAGGGGAAAGTGCAGTATAGGGTTATTAGCATACAGCATACAGGATAAATAACAAGGGCCAGCTGGTGGCAAGTGCGAGGTAAGTGCAGACAAGTGCTGGGAAGGGGGGTTGTATGGATACAGACACAGTCCCATAGTTCAGGGGTTGCCGTGGAGGCAGTGCAGGGGAGAGTGGCTGGGCCGAGAACAGTGAATGGCCCAGTTGCAGATTCAGTGCAGTTTCAGTAGTATTAGCAGGGGAGAGGGGGAGAGAAAGCGGAGGCAAAGAGGAAGGTTTTGAGGTGCTTCCGGAACTGGAGGTGGTTCTCCTCAAGTTTCAGGGAGGCAGGAAGGCTGTTCCAAAGGGAGGCCCCTGCAGTGGAAAGAGATCTGCCCCCAACTCGTTGTTTGGAGAAGCGGCTGACCCTGAGGGAGTTGGAGGCGGATGAGCGAAGAGCTCGAGAAGGAAGACATTTAGGAAGAGAGAGTTGAAGGTATTTTGGCCCAAGGCCCCAGACGGCCTTGTGGACAATGCAGAGGGTTTTGAACTTGATTCTCGCAGTCACTGGGAGCCAGTGTAGTGATTTCAGTCCTGGAGAGATACGGTCCCTGGGCTTGAGGCCAAGGACAAGTCTTGCAGTCCTGTTCTGGATGAGTTGCAAAGGGCGGAGAGTAGAGGCGGGCAGATTTAGATAGAGGCTGTTACAGTAGTCCAGCTTAGAGAGACCCAGGGCTCTAGAGACAGTGAGCTTCTGGGGGAATGAGAGGAAAGGAAGGATACCTCTGAGGAGGTGTAGCTGGTAGTGTGACTTCTTAGATACGTCGGATATGTGAGGAGAGAAGGAGAGTGTGGAGTCGAAGATGACCCCAAGGTTTTTTGCCTTGCAGGTAGGAGCAGGAAGAGGGCCCAGAGTGGCCGGCCAGAGAGCAGCAGGGAAGGAGGGAGTGGGAGTGCCGATGAGTAGAATCTCAGTCTTACTGGCATTAAGGCAGAGGTCGTTGGCGGCACACCATTCCTGGATAGCAGAAAGACAGTCAGAGATGAGGGAAGGAGAAGAGGAGGCCGAGGGTAGCCTGAAAATGAGCTGGGTATCATCCGCATAGCACTGAAAGTAGGGGCAGAGAGCGGCGATGTGGTGGGCGAGAAGTGCCAGATACTGGTTGAACAGCCAGGGAGAGAGGTTAGATCCCTGGGGGACACCACAGGTAGAGAAGAAGATGTCAGAGAGGAAAGACCCCAGTTGGACCTGGGAGGGTCGATTTGAGAGGAAAGAGGTCAGCCACGCCAGAGCCTGACCAGTGATACCGAGGTTATCACGGAGACGGTTGAGCAGGATGGTATGGTTGACAGTATCAAAGGCAGAAGAGAGATCAAGCAAAATGAGAACACATGGAATGTTAGAGTCAAGGTTCGAGAGCAGGTCCTCACGGATGTTCAGGAGAGCAGTTTCCGTGCTTCTGGCAGCTCTGGAGCCAGACTGATGGTCATGAAGACTACCAACACATTCAGCATGGAGATTAAGCTGGGAGATGGCCAGTTTCTCCAGGAGCTTGCCCAGGAAGGGAGTGATAGAGATTGGGCGATAGTTAGCTGGGCAGGAAGGGTCGGAAGAGGGTTTCTTAAGAAGGGGGTGCACAAGGGAGTGCTTGAGAGGGGATGGGAATACTCCAGAGGCGAAGGAGTGATTGCAGAAGTCAGCAAGGGCAGGAGCCAAGGAGTCAATGTGGTCCTTGATAGTTTTGGAGGAACAGGGGTGGACCTGTTTTGACGAGACTTTCATAGATCGGACTTGTCTTGAAACCTCGTCAGCAGAAAAAAGGGGAAAGGAAGAGAAGGAGAGAGGAGGGGTGGCTGAAGAAGAGCCAGAGGAAGGGCAGGGAATAGAGGGGGGGGTTATAGGAGGAGAGTGAGGACAGGATGTCCTGAGTTTTTGAAATGTGACTAATGTATCTCTCACAATTCCTGTTGTGTCTGCTATGCCACCCTAGTGAGCTTCTTGTCTCTCTCATGCTGGCCTGTGCTCTCTGTTTTGCTCTGGCATTTGGAGTACCTGTCTTGATGTTTTGAGTGCATTTCCTGGTGTTTTGACTGCCTGCCCAGATGGTCTGACTGTCTATATTGATGTCCTTGTCCTTGCACCACATTTATATAGTTGAGTTGGACACTCAGATGCTGTCAAGGTAATGCTATGTTAGAAGGCTTTTATACTGGTCATATCACCACCATAGTAGTCTTAGAACACCTGGCTTGTCTGGAAGTGTGCACCTTGTATTCCGGCTCTTGCTGTCCATACCTAAATCTTTAAAGGAAAACGAAGTAGGGAAAAGATAAGAGGAATGTTAAAGAGGTGTAAGAGCAACAGACAGTGGGAGGGGGTGGTGAAGCAGGGAAAAAAGAATCTTAGTGATAGCTCGAAAGCAGCTGGATCCATTAACGTAGACCATCAATCTGGATTGCAGAACGGAGGACTATTGTTAGCACATTTGGAACTCTGCATAATATGTGGCGAAGCTTCAAAGATCAATAGATAGATACTAACACTTACATTTTGTTTTGTTTCCAAAGCTTTATTCAGATGTGTCCTAACACATCTAACACAACACAACACACACTGACAATCGCAATTGAAAAAATCACATTCAGGTAGCCTAAAAAAAATACAATAAGACAACAGACAATAATTCCAAGGAGGATAAGGCCACACTCATTGTGGAAAGTAAAGTAAATTAAACAAACATTTATAAAATGTAACTTAGTCCTTGAGAGGAGATAAAGGCTTGCAGCCTCAAAAGGTGCATTAAGAAAAAAAAATAAGCGAATTGAACTATATGGGCATGCACAGCTTGCAGCCTCGAGGGTAGCCTGTGGTTGAGATAAATCGATGCCCAACACCATTCCTCTTAGAAGCCAGGCATGAAAAACATACCTGTCTGAGGCAAATACCACTTTCCACTCCATCGTGTTTATGAGGAACTGCATTGATTCCCTTGTACTTCCCAACCCTATGCCAAGTAAAAGAGGTAATAAATACCTACGCCGTAGCTCCATTAAAGGTGGGCATAACAATGTGAAGTGGACCAAGGTCTCATCAGCGGTATTCTGAGCGGACCAATCACGTGTGTATCAGGCAGTTTGCAGTAGACCAACCCTAAAGCGGACATTTAAAGAACGCTCACAAGGTGGGTGAATGCTATACAGAAAGGGTTTACTACCTGCAAGTGAATTTGGCAAGAGGACTACATGGCCATTTTTTAGGGACTGCCTTTGGGACTGCAGGATCCCAAAGGCATTGCGTTTGGCGATCATCTTAAGCTCTGCCTTAAGAGAAGGGCGACACTCATTGGGATTTTCCCAAAAGTGTCTAAGGCCTAGCCCGCACATCATCTTTTTCACATGGAGGACCCAGCCCTTGCTTTTTGCACCTTCCAATTGCAAAAAAACACTCAGGGCATCTTTGTAGGGAGCCAGGCTCGGGGAAGACCAAACTCTCACCCTATTCAGTGCTGGCGTGAGGGCAACTAAGTTAGCCAGAGGCAGTACTTGCAATTCTAGATGTGTCAATGCGGTCAAAGTATCCTTAGGCAGGAACAGTAACTTCTTTAAGAAGATGTTTTCAACAGGGGACAACTGTTTTGTGTTTGCAAAGCCCCAGACCTCAGCACCATAAAGGGTTGCAGGCAGAGCTTGCTTATCAAATAATGCCAGGGCTGGGGTAATTGCTCCACTACCATGTCCTTAAAAAAGGACCAAATGGCCCGCTATACTTAGTTAGGCTTACCTTGGATATAATATGTTGGTTAGCCTCCCACCCCCACCTCATTGAATCTAATCCCTAGTTAGTCAAAATGCCCCACTTGGTACAGTGTATGGCCATCAACCTCAATGTTCACCTGGCAAGGCTTAGAGAAGGGGGTTTAAACACCATGATTTTGGACTTAGAGCTATTAAGCTCAAGTCCAAGCTCCTTACATTACTTATATTTGAGAAGTTCAGTTAAATTGTGCTTGTTTTTTAATGAATTATTATTTTAAATGTATTTTCATGGGGCCAAACTCAAGGATAGTAATTTGGGAACGGCCAAGCCTGAAAGTCAATGTGTTTGAAGAAGAAAGGATGGGTTGCTATGGATCTGCTAACACATACACAGACATGGTACAAACATGGTACTCCAAGGTGTTAGAAGATTTTTACAGACAAACGCCTTCACTGCTGCATCGAGTACAGCTCATGCAGATACAGTCAAGGTCAAAGTTAGCCACTTTATCTTCCTAATGCACATTGTGGTGGAGCCAAAGTGCATTGCCACAAGAAGTTTGGTTTGTTATGTGAATGAGTCCCTACACTGAGCCAAACAGCAACAGATAGCAATGTATGTAAAAGAAAAGGTAGTAGAAGGAGACACATGAAGACATGTATGAAACATGTGGGTGAGAAACAGTCAAAGTTTTCTGCAATCCAAATGAAAGTGTCATGCCAAGAAATGCAATGTACATGAACAAAATACCAACACATCATATAAAAGCTCTGAATAGTGAAAACTGGAGATGTTCTACCCGTTCATTCCATGATCCTTTATTCCTCCATCCACTCAATAACAAAATAGTTGTTAAAAAAGAACCCCGGCATATCCTCGTCGCTCTCATAAGAAGCCCATCTGGCCCAGCACAGCAACATGTGGAAAGGCTGTGCCCACTACCCCCCAAGAGAAAGATGAAATCTCTCAACACTGCTGCCTGCACTATAATCAGGAGGGACATCAAATTCCTCAACAATCCCCCAAGACACCCAAACATTGTCCCCCATGTTCTATAAAGAGCAGCTTCCCATGACCAATCACCATCAACCACCATGCTGTCATTCCCCAAGTGCGATACACCCTAAATAGCACCAACACAGAGGTATCCTGCCACAAAACAATCAAATTCTTCAAAACCATAAATCCACCCCCGATCCAATGGCATACATTCCTCTTCCATGCAGCCACAGCCAAAGGTATCAGAAACCGTGCCGAACACTCAAGCAACCTTCAAATTGCGAGGTGAGATCACTTCTCTGTGACACCCCCACCACAGCTTTCACTGTTAGGTCATCTCATTCTGCCCAAGCGTGGAGGCCTTTCAGAAACACCATCACTCCCACACTACCATTACACCCTTCACATCAGCCACTTGTCCACATAGGTTCAGAATCCACCATCTCACCACACACACTACACACAGCTCCCACTTCAAAGAAGGCCCTAAGTCTGTAAAACAATCCTCATCCACTATCCAGCGCCTTAGGAAGTCTACTGGTACTTGTCCCTGACTCCCAAATATCACATGCCTCTGGGCGAGCCATCAGCACACCACTGACCACGAAGCCTGAGAATGCAGACCCATGCCAGAAGCATGTACCAGAGTAAACATCAAAGCATTTGAACAACATTGTCTCTCTCCCTTCACATTCTTTTTAAAATGGACACTGGGCCTCATTAGGAGGCAGGCAGCCACATAATGAACGGTGCCGGTACGAGACCGGCACCATTCATTACGGGCTGCCCTATTACGAGGACTGTGGCGGAACCCTCTAAGGAATGCCTGGTCAGACCAGGCATCCTTAGCGGGTCCCGCTAGCAGTCCAGGATGGTAACAACGGGCCCGTCATTAACGGGCCCGTTGTTAGCATCCTCCCCATTCCCAATGAGCCCTATGGGGCTCGAATGGGAATGGGGAACATTTTTTTCCAGAGCCCAGAACAGGGCAATAACCGGGTCCGCCAAGGTCGGCATGACCCGGTTATTGCTCTTTTCTGGGCCCCGGAAAAAAATCATTACCAGTGGCAGCCGTGCCCTTAATAAGGGCACGGCTACCGCTAGGGTCCTAATAAGGCCCACTGTCCCCAGCCAATCCACAACCAAGAAAAATCATGTTAATAGAACTGCACAGGAAGCAATCCCTCAAGGACTACACCAGAATATGGAGCAAGCCCACCCAGGGCCACTCATAGCCCCTGTCTACTGGCTGATCCAGGATCACAGAACCATAGAATGTTGCCCCATCCTAGCCACTGGATGCGTCTCCACCATATAGCCAATGGCACCTGCAAGCAAACTGCAGCACTCCTTGGCTTGTTGGCCAACCATGTCCTGTTCCACTGCCTTCCACTTTTCCTCACACAATCCAGACAAAAAAAATATGTACAAGCTGTGTGGCATTTCTGCGGCACCAGAGCCAGGACAGTTGCTTAACCCAGCACTGCTACATACAAGACAGACAAGTAGTGGTAAACGGTGCAGTGCCCCAAAACATAAGCCACACATTGTAAAAAAGGGAAAGCCAGCACAACATAACAAAAGGACTGTCAGGCCTTGAAGAACCCCCAACACAAAAACTGCCCACAGCCACTATGACCCCATACAATCGAGCCAATGTCTTCAAGCACAAAAGCACAATATCTACACAAGTGAAGGGCTTTATGAAAATACTTTTTGTGGCTGTATTCATCTTGATAAAGCGTGGACCCTGAGACCGGCGTTGCTGCTCCTTTAAGAACTTTGATCCCGCCCCCTCCAGGAAGTAGGATAAAAAGCTTCCAGTGTCGCCCTTGCAGTGTTAAGCCCTGCAGGAGTGAAGGGCTTTGTGGAAATACTGTTTGTGGCTGTATTTCAACTTGATACAGCGTGGAGCCTGAGACCGGCATTGCTGCTCCTATAAGAACTTTGATTCGCCCCCTCCAGGAAGTAGGATAAAAGCTTCCTGTGACGCCCTTGCTACGTTAAGCCCTGCAGGAGTGAAGGGCTTTGAGGAAATACTGTTTGTGGCTGTAATTCATCTTGATACAGCATGGAACCTGAGACCGGCGTTGCTGCTCTTTTAAGAACTTTGATTCGCCCCCTCCAGGTAGTAGGATAAAAAGCTTCCTATGTCACCCTTGCTGTGTTAAGCCCTGCAGGAGTGAAGGGCTTTGTGGACATACTGTTTGTGGCTGTTTGGGCTGGGAGGCTGGAATATAGCCGACTGTTTGCTGCTCCCAGTTACCATTTCTATCTACGGAAGTACTGAAGGGCTGAGACTGTCTGCTCACAAAAATTGGAGATAAAGACTGTAACACGAAGCAACATTGGCGCAAAGGCAGGGGGTAAGTGCTAATGTGATCCATTACAACCTCAGCTGCTGGGAGACTGCGAAGGTGTTCTTTTTGATCCCGGCTTCTGATTAGCCAGTTCTATTAATACGGCGAGCAGTTCTCAGGTGTACTGGGTCACGCATTGCTTCTTATACTTCCAGAGTTGAACCTATTTGCTGGACACTGGGGGGGAGAGACAGACTAAGGCTGCTCCTCAAGCTTCCAGGCGTTCCCAGGACGGCAATCACCTCACACTTACTCTTACATATTGCTCTGCGAGGCAAGAGGTTTGACTGAATAACAGAGTGCTGTTTATTAGTTTCATATCGTGATATTGCTCATTGTGAACTTGTGAATCTGTTAGTTAAAATGGCTTTTTCGCAATATAGCCTGAAATCAGGAATGCCAGCCAATGTATCCAGCAAGGTGGTAACTCAGAGTAATGGTGAATCTCCGGCCCACAAAAAAGTGTTGGGCATAATGGCCAAAAGAAAGACTTTTCTTAAAGAACGCCCGCGCTCCCAGTCTATGGGAATAGACATAAGATCATACTATAACTGTTATGAGTATTCAACAATTGTTGGTGCGGGGAGCAATAACAAACTAAATCAATTTGATGCCAGAATCAACAGTGAAATGGTAGCTTTACTAAAAAAAAAAAACATTGCTTGTAACAGTGAAAGGAGCCTTACTGGTGGGAGGAGTTTCAGATATGACAGTGGCTACTGAAGGCAATCGTTGTTACCTGGCGGATCCATAAGAACAAATAATGTCTCTGAATCAGAGTATAACGCAGCCTACAAGATGCACAATGGAAAAGCAGAAAAAATTACAAGCAGCCTACAGTGAACAGCATATTACAGGCCAGGTTGACAAAGAAGCTTTGGACTTTATGGACATTAGCAATACCTCCGGCATTGAGGATGAGATTGTTTTTGTACACTCGAACACTGACAATTTAATGCAGCTGGAGGAAGTCTCTCCAATCCAAAGTCCTGTTGGAAAAATGTCAAACTTGCAGTTAGAGTGTTCTGCATCAGCAATTGAAAATCAAGGAGTGCACAGCACCTTGAAAACAGTGAATGCAGATGAACATGATGAATTGAAGACCACACCTGTACCAAAGCAAGTGAATGAGGAAAGTAATTGTGGAAATCCAGCTATGCAGGGTTCTGTAATATAAGAAAATGTGGTGGGGCTTACAACAGTCAACATTTCGCTGGCGGTGAGGAATCTGGCACTAACAACCCTAACCAGATTGTCTGAGGGCATGGATCAAAAAATAAACCATCAAACTATTATGCTATCACAAATATCAAATCAAAAGCAGAATAACCATCCAAATAATAGTGTGGATGTTCAATTTGACATGTATGAAATATTCAAACACTGTAAGCAAATATCAGCAGGATCACAAACAGAAGACTCTTACGATCAAGATGTAGATAGTAATGCGAGAGACGAAATTGACAAAGTAAGGAAAGCATGGTTTCGCCAACAGTGAAACCTGGCATCAAACAAATTCAAAAAGCAGATGAAAGTTCTGATGTATCAAAGGCGAATTGCAATAAATCTAAGTTAAAACAACATCAATTGCTGTGAATGACAAGCCATCCAAGTGGAATCAAATGAAAATCTGTGAAATATGAAAAAGTCTGTAGAAGTTGTGAACACCCAAACATTTCAAATATTCAACTGTAAAAATTCTAAATTAGGCAAGAAAGCAAAACTGTCGGGAAATAAAGCTTCAGAAATGAGGAAGAAGATGGAAACGATACAAAAAAAGAACACACAGCAAAAACAAGGAGATTCTTGAAAATCGTGAACGAATCACAAAGACAATGGGGGTCATTCCGAGGTTGGAGGTAAGGGATTACCGGCGCCTGTAAGGGCACTGATGGCGGTAATCCCTTACCTCCGTATTCCGAGTTCCCTTTGCGGGTCCCTCTTTACCTCCTACTTTTAGCAGGAGTAAATTACGGGACCCGCAAAGTGACCTTGGAGTAAATTACGGCACCGTAATTTACGGTGCCGTAATTACCTCCTTCCCCATTCCCATTGAGCCCTATGGGGGCAGAAATGGGGATGGGGAAGGGCTATGGTGAATGGGGAATTACCGGTCCATCCAACCTTGGAATGGACCGGTAATTACTCCATTCACCATGCCAATATTCCATGGAGTAAATAGCTCCATGGTTGCCAAACATGGAGCTATTTACTCCATGGTGTAGTCCTAACTCGGAATGAGGGCCAATTAGATTTATCAAACAAGGAAGTGATACAAAACAACTGATGAAGAGGGATCAGCAACTGAAGCAAGCTAAGCCTCTTAGGATTGTGGCATATGACTCAGTCAATGAAATAGTAGCCTTGGCTGAAAATCAAGGCTTAGAAGTTGTATCAAAGGCAGAGGCACCAAAACTGGCAATTGCGGATAAACAAGAAGTGGAGAAAGTAGATGGAGAAATTGCAAAAGGGACATTATAAAGGCAAAGACACTCGACTGATCAAATACGGGAAGAAATTAAACAAACAGTGCCACAATACTTACTTAATCAGCAGACCACTCAGATTATTCAACCAACAAATCAAAATGACTCAAGAACAGATGCGTACCAACCGATATTGAAAGATCCAAACTGGTCAGAAAAATAACAGCAAAACCCTCCACAAAAGCAACCGATTATGGGACAACCCCATGCATCTAATGAATCTCGCCCAAGGCCAGGAGGACTAGAAAGTATGAAAAAACTGATGAGTTGCAAATCACAACAACCAATGATGAATTATCATAACTTAATTGTTGAATGTCGAGGGCATCCTTTTGCTAAATTTGATCTTAATCGCTCGTGTATAATGAACATATGTAGAGATGTGCCACAATTAAGAAATATAATCTCCTTCGATATAAATGTTATTGAATTCCTTGACGATAATGATCTATGGAGGGTACGGATATCCATACATTCTACTGTAATAGTGAACACAATATGGGGAGAAAGATCGATACTTAATGAAATGGGATTCACCCTTAGTCAAGAATCGAATCAATCAAAATGGAGCCAAAATGAGAAAATGGAAAAGAAAAGCCTGCACATTTATGGAATGGAAAGTTCAAGCAAGCATCCCACAATACCAATTACAATCTCAGAATATGTATCAAATGGAGAACTGCAACCAGTCATAACAATGACCAATAATGGAGTCTATCTCCCTAGTATCCTGGAATACCAGAAGATTCCAGCACTTTATTAATTCAACAGCAAGTAATCTGAATGACTTTGATATTGTAGTGTTACAAGAAACATGGCTGACTAGCATGCCAACCTGGGACGGATATAAGATTCTGTTTACATCGGCGATAAAGTTAGTGAGAGGCTGTCCCATAGCAGGTTTGATGGTAGCAGTGAGGAAGTCAAAACATTTCAATGCACAATTTTATGAGTCAATTTTGCCTTCAACCAATTGATTATTTTGGAATAAACAGACTACTCAATGGCGATAATTAACATCTAGTGGGCTAGAGCCCAATTGTCTACAGAAGACTTCTTCATGCAAATAGAAACAATATTAGATAGATTGGCAATCATGAGGAAGATTGACTCAGTGATGATCACGGGGGACCTAAATCTACATCTAATGTTCGAAGTGATATTGAAGCAAAAATATGAAGAATCACGATGGGTCAATCTAATGGAAGAGAGACAATTTGTGATGTTACATGGGGCAGTAGAAACAGATGTTCCAGCCCATTATACATGGCATAGAGGGTAGTCTGATGCCACACTGGATTATATCTATACAGATAGCAAGTTTTTTCCCATGATTGAGTCACTATATATAAGGCCCAACAATTTGAGTGACCACTCCCAACTATGCCTAACATTTTCTTGGAAAGGGGATACCATCAAGAAGAAAAGAGACTTTTTTAGAGATCAAGTATTAGTCAACAACAGAAAAAATCGGTTACAAGGGTCAAATAATGCTCTCCAATAGATGGATGAATCAATTAAGGTCCAAGGTGCAAGCAATTACGTATCCCTGATGCAAAAATATGTGGTCCTAAAATCAAATGCCAACTGTCAGGGGAAAAGACATATGCATGCCTTTGATCCGGAAGTAAAACTCAGGAAACGCAAGCTTAGATGTGAAATTCAAAAAAACAATATCTACCAGTCGCACAAAGATCAAAACAAATAAAACATCTAATGTCAGTACATAAGAACTGGATTAGAAGTAGGAAAGCACTAAGATTCCAAAAGGACATCAAACAAATGTTGAAGAAAATGGTGACAAAATCCACAGCAGAGATCTGTGGGCCGTTGAATGAAGCAACTACAGTGTCACAAGAATCAATCCAATCAAACTCTATAGCGGAGAAAACATGGTGTGAATACTATCAAGGCATCTATCAATCGCCGTTTACTATTGATCAGGTAGTAATTCAGTGTTAAGGGGAGCCATTTCTTGGATTTCGATGAAGATGATATAAAATATTTTATTGGGAAACTAAGTACATCACGTGGGCAAAGATTCTGAAAAAGATCTTCCTAAATGTCATGGTAACAGGGGAAATACCAGCGAATTGGAAACAATCAGTGATTGTACCCCTGTATAAGGAAGGAAATAGATCTGATCCTTCTTCCTTTAGACCAATAGCATTACTTGATTGCCCTGGCAAGATTTTTGGACGCATTCTGTTAAAAAAAGTTCAATGTATGGCTAACAGAAAGGAACTTAAGAGACCCGTACCAAACAGGGCTTATTGCCGATATTGGGACCAGTGTAAACCTGCTAGCCCTAAATGCTATTATTGCAAGACATTGCAAAAAGAAACAAGCGTTGTACGTAGGATTTATTGACTTCAAAACAGCCTTCGATGCAGTACCAATAGAACTACTGCTTATGAAACTCCTAAAACAAAATTGCCCATGGAACTTATTGAAATGGATTATGGAACTTCACTCAGATACCTCAATTCAAATAAGATTGAGCACAGAGGGGATTCTTTCAGAGAAGATAACAACAGCGAGAGGATTGAAGCAGGGGTGTATTCTCACGTCCACCCTGTTCAACTTTTTTCTTTTTGACATGGGTGAAAGTTTCAGAGATATTATAACAGACTCTTCTAAGCTTGATGGCCAGGAAGTAAAATGGCTATTTTATGCTAATAACTTATTGTTGATATCAAAGACACCATCCGGGCTAAGAAATGTGCTTAAAAGCCTGGCAAACGATGCCAAACGTAATATGATAACAATAAACACACACAAAAAAACAGATTTTGCAGTTTGAAAATGGAATACAGCGCTGTCGGAATAATACATGGCATCTGGATAAAGTTAAACTCCAAACTGTACCATCTTATATATATCTAGGGACTAATATAAATAATCATCTGCAGGATCTGCCACATGAGATTAACTTAAAAGTGAAACTAAGTACAGCCACTTCGCAGGCACAAATCATTGACAGCAGATTTGGAAAATGTTCTGTTTGTCCTATTGTAACCTACTACAAACAAAAAACTATTCCAATATTAACTTATGGATCAGAAGCCAAAGCTGCAAAAAATTGTGTATATTTTGGAATAAGGATTTTTTGGGAAATCAGTCCTAAAATTACCAACTGCAGTCCCAATAAATGTAATTAGACATGAATTAGGACTGATCTCCATGTATGCACATTATCAATGGAAAGTATGTATGCTGTATCGTAAATGCCTACTTGCTGATAATAAAAATAATATTCTATCGATAGTGTCTAACTATGTAAAAAACTCAAATGAAATGCTCATGCTTAAATGGAGGTTGAAAGCATAGGAAACTATGAGCGATGCTGGCATATCAGAGGAGACTCTTCTTTTAAACCCAGAGTTAGCTTAGAAAAAATTATGGGAATTCGATTGGATTTAAACACGGGAAGGTTGTAGAGATTATAAGATATTCAAGGAAAATCCATTCACGTATAAAAGTTGTGGCTTAACAGAATGGTACCTTTCTCAATGCCCTGATAGAAAGCACTGATCAGGTCTTTTGAGACTGAGATTAAACATTTGGAAAACACGCGAGGTAACAGGGAAATGGCACTCCCTTTCACCCGAAGAACAATTATGTCGATATTGTAGTAATGAAGTGGAAACCTTGAAACATATCTTAGAGGAATGTGTAAATCTGCAATCATTAGATATCATATATTTTTGGAGCCACTTTGAACAAAATGAAAATGTTGATGTGGAGACAATGTGGTATTGCATCTTTCATATATATTCCAAATCATTGGGTTTTGCGACGATGAACTTCCTGGCTGAATTAGATTTGGATAAAGATGAATTTCCATTATGAGAACTAATCAGAAAATATGGAAAAGTATATAAGAACTATAAGAGTTTTAAAATTGATTGTAATAATGAAATGTGATCATTTTATTTCTGTTTTACATTGTGAATTATGTATGTGTTAGAGATTTTGTATTTATTCGCATTTTTATGTTTATGTTTAAAAGAATGTAATTTTGAAAGGTTCATTATATCAGCCAAACAAAATAAAAACAATAAAAAATAATAAATATCTGCACAAGAAATAACTCCAAAATCTGCCAAATCCAATCAGAAAATCAGAATGCAAAGCCTGGATGACATTGGAAACAGATATAAATAAGGATAACTCCTCTCAACATTAAGAACGGCGGGTGGTCATCTTGTGTTAACCATGAGTAGTCTTAAGCACCAACACTTGTCAAAAAGAACTTGCTCTGTGTAGGCAGGTTGGCACGTGAAGAGGTGGAAAGTTGGAAGTCAAAAAATGTACAAATGACTGAAAGATGAGATGAGAACTGTGAATATTGGAGATGGGGATTTGATTATGGAAGTGTACTTTGATGCTTAGCCATGTAGGTGGGTCAGACACAGCGCTGATCACAAAAGAGACAATTAAGTCTTGATCTGAAGGTTTCAGCATTATTGGTGAACAATGGGCCTCATTACGACCCAGGCGGTAAGGGGTTTACAGCAGCGTAAACAGCGCCGACCCTTACCGCCTGAGTACGAGGTCCCTTAGCGCCATGGCGGATTTAACACCTGCTTTTAACAGGTGTTAAAATCCATGGCGCTAAGGGACCATGGAGTTAATTACGCCACCGTAATTTAAGGTGGCGTAATTAGCGCCTTCCCCACTCCCATTATGCCCTATGGGGCAAAAATGGGAATGGGGAAGGGTAAATGGGGATTGGGGATTTACCGCCCCGCCAAGGTCGGAATGGGGCGGTAAGTCCGCCAACCACCATGGTGTAAACGTAGTTTACGCCATGGTGGTAAAGTCACGGCCCAGGCGGTAACTTACCGCCTGGGTCGTAATGAGGCCCAATGTGTACCAATACCTTGCTGGGAGAAACCAGATAGAGTCAGTGCATTTTTTAATGATGAGCTGAAGATCTAGCCTTGAAATATGCAGGCGTTTACCAAGATGACATTTGTGAAATGTCCAAACCTGTAGCAGGAAGACAGATTTGGAAGTGCCAAGCCAATTGGCAGGATTGGCTGGAACAATGGATAGTTTTGTATAGGTCAATGCAGGGACAACTAGATGAGAGAAGGAATGGGGAAATGAAGACAAGCACCTACAATTTCCGAGGCAAATTCTGCTTGGCCCCTTGAGAAAGGCATAGTAGGAGATACATGTTATGGTCATTTCTCTCCATACTTTCTCAAGTCTCCCCTGCAGTCACCCCAGAGCACCAAGACCCATCCACTGTGCTGCTCCAAAAGGCACACCAAAGAAAAAAGAACAACATGGAGAAAATGACTATGTTGAGGGCTCTGCAATCCACCACACACACATTGCAAGTACACTATCAAACATCACATGCACATTTGGCCAACATTTGGTCATTAGCCTGCATGCCACTCGATTGCCTTTCGAATACAAATTAAGAGCAGCTATTAAATAATTTCTTAAGGGGCAAACAGGCAAAAGAAAAATTCCCAGGAAGAGGTAACAGCATGGCATGTGATTCATTTCAGTCTTACCTATGGATGACCCATTCCATAACTGTTCCACGCATCATAACAATGGTAGTGGAGATTTGTAGATTTGCACCCGAGGAAGGGTGCTCAGCCAATCAGGTGGCTAGAACAGCAGGTGAGAATACGCATTCCCTGCTGCTGTCCCAGCCACCCAAGGCCCGTCCCCGGGTGGCATCATTATTTTTTTGCTAATGTGGGGTGGCCACCGGGAGCCTCTCCCTGTTTGCCCCTCACCCCACTCTTCAACAAAATCCATGATGCCCTTTCCCACCCTCAACCCACCATCCCCAGTTACCTGCGAGACTTACCTGCGAGACTCTGTGCTTCGGTCTCAGCATTTTTCCCATCTCCCGGCTGCCACCATAGACATGAAAAAGGGACTAAGTCCATTTTCCATATGGCAGCGTGATCTTTTTTTTCTTTTTCTTCGGAAGATCGGATGTGCAAGCAGCGAGCATCTCCAGAGGAAAAATAATGAAAACCATTTCCACCCCGAATGAACCCCGGGGGTGTTAATGGCTTTCATGACCAATCAGGAGGGTAGACATGGCCGGTAACGACCCGCAGCCCAAGCTGAGAATCTCGCTTCACATGGGCGTGCAATAGCGCGGAATGGCTGGCAGTTACAATGGTAGTGGAGATTTGTATATTTGCACATGGGAAGGGTGCACAATCAATCAGGTGGCTAGAACAGGAGGCAAGAATACACATTCCCTGCCTGCTGTCACAGCCATTCAAAGCCCTTCCCCATGTGGCGCTAATTATTTTGGTTGTTGTTATTGTGGGGAGGCCACTGGAAGCCTGTCCCTGTTGCCTCCACTCCCGACCCTTCACCAAAATGCCCCGATCCCCTTTCCCACCCCCTCCCTCCAACCCAACTTACTTGCGGGACCGGGGCTCTGTGCTTCATAAAAGACAAGGCATATTGCATGTGTGCTATATGATAAAATACAGCCAGAAATGTTTCCCCATGGTTGTGTTTTATAAGTTTACGGAGTTGTCAGGTGGTATCCAAGCTGATTTCTCATATGATGTCATCAGGGATGGCATCTGACGGTTCCTAAGTGGGGAGTGTGGTCAAGTGGAAGAGCTGTAAATCTTGCAAGTATTGTCAAATCTTTGAGACACCTTGGCCTACGTTCAGTGTTTGGTTGGAGTCACTGCACATGTAGGAGTAAGGGTGAGTGTGCATGGAAATGTGGCCTGTAAGTGTTAAGTCACATGATGACAGACACAGTGCCATGTAAATGCACCTGAACCCACCTTGCAGAAACACACATTTGAAATATTGCATCTCACTGTCTTGCATATATAAACTGCTTTACCAGTGTTGTCCCTCATGATGCCACAAGTGATGTCATATGTGATGTCATCAATGATGCCATTTGTGATGTCATCAGAGTACATATGGGTTCTAAAATGTGGGCCTCATAGTTAAAGGGTGTAGCTTCCAGCACCTTCTGATTTTCAGGGGTTTTGTTGCATTAAATCAGCACCTTAATGTCACTTTAACTGATGACTTAAACTGGCCGTGAATCTTAATATTCACTGTTAAGTCATGTGAAATCCTTGTCCAATAAAACAAAGGCTATAGTTACAAAAAATCATTGGCTTCCTCTGGCCTTTCTTTATGCACTTGTTATTGAATTATTGAACAATTATAAACAGTTTAAACACATTTAACACCCCAAAAACTAATTCCCTTTGCACATTGTAAGTTAATTTAGGTAACAATCTTCGTAATTTGTTTTATAATAAAAAAAGATTGCTTCCTGAATTGACTTAAAATTCTACTCTTCTCCTAATTAGTAATCAATGTGATTGCCACATCTCAATATATATTAGTTTTGCAGTAATCACTCTTTTTTTGCTGCTTTTGCCTATTCTCGAACTTGAAAAAAGTCTTGAAAAAATGAACAAAGCTACACTATCCCTAATCCCCAAACCTCCACAATTCATACTTTCCTACCCTGCTGACATGCCCACATGCTCTCTAGCCTACAAAAACTCCCCTTCTAACACCCCTTATATAATTTTATGACTTTTTTCAAAATCGATTCCAGAACTTGGTTAATGGCGGATTTTCAGAAATGGAAAAAGCTTGGCACCAGCAATTTATCATGGGAGGTATGACTATGTTTTTGGGTACAAAGGATTTACTTTCAGCGCTTTGTGCCCAACCTGTTTCTTATTTGTTACAAATCCATCCTGTGGCTTTGCCACTGTATGTGTACTTGTGAAAAATGTTGACATTTTCTGTTATGGGAAAATGAATGAAAAAGTATAAAAATGTGCTCTTTTTTGGATCCTGTATATAATTTGAACCGTAACACAAATTTGCAAAAGATTTTCCAGTTTTGGGGAGCTTGGCACCCAAATTAGGAATGTCAAAAGCTGTGCTGCTCCATCCTACGTCTCGAATGTTATCTTCTATAGAATGCTTGCATTGCCTATGGATGATAGGTTTCACCTTAACACTGCCCTGTATTAAACATATCAGTGAAACTTCTGTATTATTGGGATCTTATGGTTAAGTTGCTCTAGACCGTTATAATTCATTAATTCAACCTTGTTAAAAAGATGTTATGGTTAAGTTGCTCTAATACAAACCTTTGAATGTCAGTGAAGATGGATGTATTATGGTTGCAGGGCAGTTTCTGGCATAGCCCCTCACCAATGGCCTAACAAAATGAACCAAAAAACGTTTCCAGAACAACAAAGCACAACCCTCTTTCTTGACGTCTTGATTGAAAACAATGGCTTGTAATTCCTTTACAGGTAGACCTAGTATGCAATGGTATTCAAATGTTTCCATACGGAGCCCCCTTAGGCAAATATATTGTGTTGCACCCCCCGGCCCCACACACACAAGGTGCAATCGCTTATCTTTTCTATTATAAGCAGTCAACACAGGTTTATAGTGATGGCATTGAATGCCAAAGCATCTAAAACAAAGCAACAAAAAGAAAAAAAACATCAAATGTATTATTTATTTCATTTTTTAATGGGGGGATCCCCCAACCCCTGTTTTTCGACCCCTTAAAACCCATTACAATTAAAATTAAACCTTTACCTTTTTTTATTAAAAGTTTTTTATTATTTTAAAAAACTTTTACAACATAAACACATCATCATTCATAGATCATAAAAGTGAATAGGAGAAAAAGAAAGAAAAAGACTATAGGGGCCTCATTATGACCGTGGCGCTAACGGGTTAACGGCACTGTAAAAGGCTGCGGCGCTGTTAACCCATTAGCGCCTTACTACGAGGTCCCTTTGCGGGACCCGACCTGAACAGCTGGTCTAGACCAGCCGTTAAAGTAGGGACCCGCAAAGGGACCTTGGTGCTAAGTACAGTACCGCAATTTGCGTTACCGTACTTAGCGCCTTCCCCAGTCCCATTGAGCCCTATGGGGCAAAAATGGAAATGGGGAAGGGCCAATGTTCAATGGGGAATTACCGCCCCGCCAACCTTGGAATGGGGTGGTAATTCCCCATTGAACATTGGCGGACTCGTTACGATACCGGCACCAACCATGGTGCTAATAGCACCATGGTCCTCCGCCTGGTTCGTAATGAGGCCCTTGGCCCTCATTACGATACTGGCGCTAAACCATGGCGCTATTAGCACCATGGTCCATGGCGGTGTCCACCAATGGCGGAATGGGGAATTACCACCCCATTCCGAGGTTGGTGGGGCGGTAATTCTCCATGCCGCCATGGCCCTTCCCCATTCACATTTTTGCCCCATAGGGCTCAATGGGAATAGGGAAGGCGCTAATAACGGTACCGCAAATTGCGGTACCGTTATTAGCACCAAAGTCCCTTTGCGGGTCCCTACTTTAACGGCTGGAAAAACCAGCCGTTAAGGTCGTGTCCCGCAAAGGGACCTCGTAATCAAGCGTTAAGGGCATAACGGCGCCGACACCTTTTACAGCGCCGTTAAACCCTTAACGCCAGGGTCGTAATGAGGCCCTATGTCATTTTTGACTAATTCAGAGACGAACATTGTCAAAAATGTTGTTAGTGCTAATATGGTTTTAATAGATGCTCCCCACATCAAATTCATCCAGCAACATTCTCCGGCTCGTGGTGAGGTTCCACATATTACAACTCCAAGGAGATCTAAACGCTCTGTTTCAAAGTGAGTACAATATATTACAAGGTGTTTCAAAGACTCTCTTTGCTCATTGCAGAAACAGCAAGATATCTTTTCATCGGTTTCTGTTCCTTTATCCCACCTTAGTGTTTTCTCCAAGGTGTGTAGCTGGTTTAATTTGAATCTCATATATAGATCTCTTAAATTACAGCAGGGACATTTTTATAGATACTATATTTGTGGTATTCTTGTACAGACAAGCAAGGCTGCTTCGCAATATTGGGACTTACAACTAATTGTATTCAACGTCTTTGCCCAATCTTGTTCGAATAGGCGTTTTTTTATATGAAGGATTCCATGTTCCAAGTCCTCAGGACTTAGAGCCATTTCATCAAGTAGTTTGTGCATTGAGTTATAAAAGCTCATTACTGATGGTGGGTTGGAATCAGAGATCATTGTTCGAAAATCTTCGTAGAGTGAGTTGCCCGGAGGGTACAACATCTTTGAAAGATTCAATAGTTGATGCCAATGGTACATAGCAGATAATGCCGTTAGTCCCAATTCCTGTCGCAAAACACAATTGGGAAGAGATTGTGCTAGTAATAGAGTGCTTTTCCAGAGTTTTCCTTGAATCTGATCAAGAACAGAATCAATGTTCAACAAGCAAATATCTAACCCATAGAGGATGGATGCTTCTACTTTTAGCGTATAGAAGTCAAATAGTGGGCACAACTAGAATTTGCAGAATCTTGCATAGATCATCTTCATTTGAGTCCCGAGTGCAGCAATTTTGGCGTTTAACCCCACCTTCCATCTTATTTTAGAGTATGGGCCTCATTACACGGTAGGCGGTGGACCAAGGTGCTATTAGCACCTTGGTCCATGCCGGTAAAATACCGACAACGCCTTGGTGGAAAGGGGAATTACTGCCCTATTCCAAGGTTGGCGGGGCGGTAATTCCCCCTTCCACCATTGCCCTTCCCCCCCATAGGGCAGAATGGGAATGGGGAAGGTGCTAATTACGGTACCGCAAATTTGCGGTGCCGTAATTAGCACCAAGGTCCCTTAGCGGGTTGGTTTTTAACACCTGCTAAAAGCAGGCGTTAAAGTACCAACCCGCTAAGGGACCTCATAGTAAGGCCGTAAGGGTTAACGGTCACCGGTACCATTACCGGTGACCGTTAACCCTTACCGCCTTCCGTGTAATGAGGCCCTTAGTGTCAGTAACATCATATCCCAGATATTTTAGTGAGGTATCTAGAGGAATTCTGATGCTATTGATTGATTATTTCATGGAGAGTCCTTTCTTTTTTAGATTTTTGAATATGAATATTTTTGATTCATGAACATTGCATTGCAGGTTATGCCTATATAAGCAGTCTACAAATATGTTAAGCTTCAGCTGCAAACCATACAGAGTTCTATCAAAGATTAACATGTCTTCCGCAAAGGTGAGCCATTGAATTTTTAATTGGCCCAGCGTTGTTGGATACGAAATCTCATTAATCCATATTTCATCAATGTCGCAGAGGTAGAGGTTAAACTGGGTCGCTGTCAAGTTGCAACCATGCTTGACCCCCACCTCTGTCGGTATGGGCTACATGGTGGCAGCAGAGCTAATCCTCACTAGATAGGAGGTGTTGTGATGTAGTTTAGCTATTAAAGCTATCAGATGTGAGGGAATTCCCTTTTGTTTCACCTTTGAAAAAAATGCATTCAATGTTTTTTTTCGATGCTTTTTTTGGATGCTTTTTTCATTCAATGCTTTGTATTTGAGTCATTGACTGGATACCGTCAATACAAAGTCCTTTTAAAGAGTGTTGTGTCTGCACAGACATCCTTTGGGCCCCCCTAGAAGGGCAAGCCCCACAATTTGAAGACCTGAAGTATAGCACCTTTCTTTCTTTCTTTCTTTCTTTCTTTCTTTCTTTCTTTCTTTCTTTCTTTCTTTCTTTCTTTCTTTCTTTCTTTCTTTCTTTCTTTCTTTCTTTCTTTCTTTCTCTTATCTTTTTCCTTTTTCTTTATTTATAGACTTCCCCTATTTTCTTTCTGGCCTGTGCTCCTTTTTCTTCTTGTCCATCCTCAGACATCCCAAGGAGAAAGTAAGGAAGAAAGAAAGAATGAAAGAAAGAAAGGAAGAAAGGAAGAGTACAGATACAGGGGAAGACATGGAAAGGCAGGTATAGAAGATGGGCCAGATGCTAGGTCCCCGGTGAAGGTGCAGTATTGGGTGATTTGATCCTTGTTTGTGTGTAATGTGAACTGCTGTAACTTCAGCAAAATAAAATCATTGAAACATGTATATGCTATGCATGACGGTGCAAAGTTTACATTCTCCGAATTCACCACCAGCCCAAAAAATCGTTCTTATCAACATCGTTTATGCGATCCTTGTGCTAGAGAGCAACAGGAGTGTTTTGGCAGTACAATTCCAGCAGTCTTCGCAGGGGAAACAACTGAAGATCATAAATATAGCCGTTTAATTTGCATTATCACGAAAATTAATGATACTCATTTTATGAACGTCGAAAAGTTTAAAGACTTTAGGGCCTCATTACAAGTACGGCGGTACGGTAAAAAACAGTGGTGACGTTGCACTGATCCCGTTACCGCCGCATTACTGCACCGCTGTACTACAGGTTTCTTGGTGAGGTGGAGGATTTACCTACAGCAAGAAGCTGGAGAAAAATCCACTGCCTTACCTCAAAAAATTGGCAAAATTACCACTGGCAGTAATGCCGCCAAAATCCCAAGGGAATTCCATGAACACAAAAATGGGGACTTACACTGCATACCACCATTTGTAATCCCGCAGTAAATACACAGGACCAAGTGGTGGTAACAGTAATTCCGTTTGGTGGCATTCTGATGGATTTACAGCCGAAATAGCACCAAGCTTGTACGTGGCTAATTGGTTGAATGTGTCATTTGCAGGCTGCATGGTGTTTCTGTAGTGGGGATGCTAATTCACATACGCATTTTACTGTGATATACTTGTGGTGCACGTAAAAGCAGCATAGTCGAGAGTAAATATGTATTGCATTGTTTAACAAGGAAATGTGTGAATTGTTTCAGCTACAAAGCTAAATATAATGTCTGCCATTGGTAGATAGCCGACGTTTTGCAATTATCTTTAAATCCTAAAATATGCATTTTGAAGGAATTTCGTTGAGTGATTATCCACACACTCAGAAAATGAAAATACCCAGAACATCATTGTCATATTACTGCTTCCTATTAGAATATTAATTTCCATAACTTTAAGTATTTTTAGCTTCATGTGATAGACAGCTTGTCATTTTATCTTTAGGCTATCGGCGGTACTGTGCTGTCATACTATGAAAAATACGCGAACAGATATTAGCTTGTTCTGAGGAGGTTTGTTCTGACACTCTACAGAGTAAGTAATGGACAATTTTATCACTTTCATTCAAAATTCAGGGCGGTTAATTAGGAAAAGGCTGCACAAGAAATAGCAGGGTGGTGAATGTGGTGATGAAGAGGGAACTGTTTAGCTGCAGTGCACTGGCTTGTGATTGGTCCCCTCGTGTCCTGTTCAGAGGAGAGTGAGAAAAAGAAAATGACTGCCAAGCATGCATTTGGGTCACCACATTGTTTTCTGTCACTCGGAAGCTATGACTGCAAATGCATCATGGCAATTATAACATCTGATCAAACTCGAATACAATTTCTGTTTTAGCACATTTCTGGAGGAGTGGCGTCGCTAGGGGGGGGGGGCTGATGGGGCCGGCACCCCCTCTGAAATCCTTTGCCCCCCCTTTTTGTTTCCCCCCTACCTAAGGCGAGCCGTGACTGTGTGCTCTGTTCATGGTGTTATTTGTGGCACTCACTAAGGCAAATGTCTGCATATCATACGGCAAATATTCTCTTTTTATCTCAATGCAGAGCAGCTTGCAGCCCCTCCCGTCAGAATGTAGCACACAAAACTGCTAATGATGGGCCATTAGTCACTGGGCCTCATTACGAGGTTGGAGGTAGTCATGGCGCTATTAGCACCTTGACTACCTCCAATACCGGTACCGTGTCCGGTCCCTTTCAATGGGGATTTACTGGTCTATTTCTACCTTTGCGGGACCGTCAAGTCCCCATTGAAAAAGCCATTCCCCATTCCCATTTCAGCCCCCATAGGGCTCAATGGGAGGGGGGAAGGTGCTAATAAAGGTACCGCAAATTGCGGTACCGTTATTAGCTCTGAAGTCCCTTAGCGGGTTCCTTCCACTAACGCCTGGTAAAAGCAGCCGTTAGTGGAGGGACTCGCTAAGGGACCTCGTAGTAGGGCGGTAAGGGATTACCTGCACCGGTGCCCTTACCGGTGCCTGTAATCCCTTACCGCCCACCTCATAATGAGGCCCACTGAATGGTTTCGTGCTTGCATTCTGATGGGACTGAAGGTGCAGTGGGGTGTGCGTAGTTAGGGTGCACAAAAAGCCTCTCAACAGCAGTGCTTGTGACCTCATAAATTACCTTTCATAGGCGCTCCCCCCACACTTTTGTCTGTGGCCCCCCTACTTTTGTCTTTGGTCCCCTCTGTGCCCCTTCTTAATTTGATTCCTGGCGACGCCACTGTTCTGGTGCCCATTCAAGCCGCACTTTGTGCTGTTTGCTCTCCAGGAGCCACACGTTGGTATCACTGCAAGATCTCCTCCACTATGCCAAGTGTGGGGTCATCATTGTTGCGAGCGTGCATTCAAAAACAGACAGCAGAGCAAAATAATATTTCTTTCATGTCACTTAGAAGCCCAAGGCGATTATGCCCGTTTTCCGTGGGCATGGCAGTATCTATTGGTGGTTCTATGCATTTCATAGTGTGTGCTGCCCTTCCCCACCATGCACCATCGTTGGAAAT
Source organism: Ambystoma mexicanum (assembly GCF_040938575.1). Classification (NCBI taxonomy): domain Eukaryota; kingdom Metazoa; phylum Chordata; class Amphibia; order Caudata; family Ambystomatidae; genus Ambystoma; species Ambystoma mexicanum. Next base: position 840,505,114 of record NC_090932.1, on the reverse strand, counting down.
GATCTGGCCACCTATTAAATGGGGATCCACTAGCATGAGTTCCCACTCTCCATAGCCGCCATCTTGAGCAGGAGAAAGTGTGTCAGAAATACTTGCTCTGGCAGCCATCGGGTGTGGTTGTGGCAGATATATCCAGCTATAAATTAAGTCACGCAAAGATGTTAGCACGGCCTAATTAGTAAAAAAAAATATTTAGATTTTGGAATTAATCTTGTGTAGGCAGAATCAGAGTCAGCAAGTTGCACTGCAGTTGAAAGAAAAGGGTCTAGTGGCGGAATATTTAAAACATGGTTAATATATAGTTGTCGTAGAGGCAGAAAATTGAGAAGAATTAGTAGAGGAAGAAGTTGAAGACTATAAAAGGCATTAGCTAAGGGAGAGATGAATGATAAATTATGATTGATTTGGGGTATAGGTAGAACATACAAATAGGACATAGTGAAGGGTGAGATAAGCCATTGAAATTCGATAGGCCATTTTTTTTTAGAAGAGCCTTGCTATCATAAAGGCACTTGCCATTCAGGAGAATTTGATGACATTAATCTTTGGAAACAGCTGCAGGCAGGGTATTATATTCAGTGCATGTAACTAAGTGCAGGGTGCTTTTGTGGTCATTTCACATACTTGTGATGAGAAAGCTTGTTGCCATTAACGTTTTTTTATACATTTGTATGCTCATCAAATATTTTAGAAATGCGTTTGTGCATTAAAAGTCTAAGAAAACCTTCTGCCAATGAAAAGTCTCAAGACATTTTAGGCAGGAGAGTGCATTTAGTGGTATTAACTGAGAGTGGCATCTTTTTGTTTATTGATCACGTACTTGATGTTTGTGTAGACAAGTGATAGAATTCGTGGGAGGTAGGAAATTATAATATTTAGTCAGTCACTGTAATTGAGAGTTCTATCCCAGTACATGGTATGAGGGAGCCTCAGTAGCCACCTTGCATTACGTACTCATACATGCCATTGCATGTCAGTAAAGAATGACAGAATTGCTGGCCAGCAGTAGGCAAGAGATGTTCTTTGTTGTCTGAAACTACATAGTTGCTGCTTGAGTAGAAAAGTCTTTAAAAACAATCTTTTTGATAAGGAACTCTTAGAAAACATTGTGCCAATGAAAAGTCTTAGACATCTTTAGGCGCATTCAGCGACTGCAGCTGAGAACATTGTTTTTTTTCTGTGACCAGTGCACAGACATGTTTCAATAACAACGTATTTGCTTTCTCTAAATATGTTTTGTTGCTATGTGCCATCTCAATAACCACCTAGCATGCCATAAAGCATGTACCATTGCTTGCCACATTAAGAATAGGATGAATTACTCCCATAATTGCTTAGAGGCAACAGCAGGCAGGAGATTACCTTCTGTGTCTGTAGCTAAGTGTGCTGTCTTTGTGCAGCCAGTCTACATACCTGCTGCGTAGAAAGGTCTTAGAATTCTATTTCTATTGAATATTCTTAAAAACCTTTTTGTGAGTGAAAAGTCTTTTGTGCTGTTTTAGGTAGATTAAACATCTTCAAAAGCTTTTAAAGCAATAGTATGAATTCAGTTGCCTTAACTGAGCCTGTTGCTTTGGTGACTGGGCTACGTAGTTTTTGTTTTTATAGAAAAGCCGTGGAATTCGTTTTGCCAATGAAAATTCTTTGAAATATGCTAGCCAATAAAGGGTGTTGGAAATCTCAGAATTCTTTTTGTCAATGAAAAGTCTTATACATAGTTGTAGGAAAAAAGAGTGCATTCAGTAGATGTAACGGATAGAGTCACTTTTCTGTCACCAGTACACATACCTTTTGCTTGTGCAGAAAAGTCTTAGACATTTTGAGAGGCAGGCAGAGATTATGTTATAACCCTCATTAGTACCAACATATCTAGGCCATCCAAACACAAAATGGGGGGTGAAGGGGAATGTGCTTAAAGTACATTTTACATCAGCCACGGGAGATGTTGGCTGAGCCTAAAAGCTTATAGTTGTGTGTAGCAAATTGATGGCATCAATAGTGCCTTAAGCAGCAACTGCTGCACCATTGATAGTGAGTAGTACATGCTTGGGAATTCTGGTTGAAGGAGATGAATGAGTTACAGTCCACTGTCTCTAGGTCAGTTGGAAGATAAGTGGAGACTGCTAGTGCTAATAAGCTGAGACAAGCAACACGCAGTGTAGAGGAGCATGATGAGCCAGGAGACACAGAGCATCATTTAGAAGAGCATGATAAGCCTGTACAAATAGCACTCAGTGAAGAAAGGTATGATGAGCCAGGAGACATAGCACAAAGTATAGGAGACCATAAAGAGCTCAGAAAAACAACACAGTCTAGAAAAGGATGAAAGACTAGGAGAACCATCATGAAGTGTAGAGAAGTGGTAAGTTACTGGTCCCTACACATCCCATAAAGTGAGGCTCAAAATAATGATGACGATGATGAGCAAGTTATGGCGTGTGACTCATTTGCGTACCTGGAGCAGCAACACATGAGCCTGGAAACCACTGATACCAAAAAGGAGGACAATGCCACATTTCCTGGGATGCACAGAGAAAAAAGTTGTTATTCCACTTATGTACAATCTGTCCGACGTTTTATTTTATTTTGTTTTATTGCTTATATGACAAACCTAGCTCAAGAGCAGTGCAGCGCTTTACAACAGGATTGTGCCAAAACTGAGCATGGCATTTCACACAGTAACACATACAATTGCCACGTCACTCAAGAAAATGTGGGGTGCATTTAAAGGGAGCAAACAGAGGTCCCGTTCACCTGAACAGCAGCATTTAAACACTGCAACCAAAAAGAGCCTTTCTTTACTTTTATTTCACATGAATGGCAAGAATTGCAACATTGCCACAAAAACGGCCTGGCTTTGTCCCTTTCACATGAACAGCAGCCCTTTAAACTGTGCAACCAAAAACGGCCTGTCTTTTGCTTTCCCTTTCACATGAACAGCAGCCATTTAAACACTGTAAGCAAAAACGGCCTGCACTTGTATTTGCAAATACAAATGGCTTTAAAAAAAGCCACAAGTCAGGGCAACATGATGTGGTAGGTGACCAAAGCAAATGTATATTAGGTTTCACTCCCAAAACTACTGTAACCTGTGACGAGGCACTACTTCAGGAAAAAACGGTTTTGGCTGAGGCAGAAACTTCACAATTAAAAGCTTCACTTCCAGCTTGATATCATACCTCTCCTCGAACAACCCTGCAATAAAATATGATACTGTGAGGGCATCATAATTCTCTGTTCTGCAGACATGATGGCAGGAATGCACAGATTTCAAAGAAGGCAATCCTTGGCTAATGATAAAAAGGTGTAAGTTCTTGTTGCACCCACCTCAAAGAGACTCATACAAAACCTCTGGTCACAGGCTGACCCAGGGGAACGGATGGCTGAGGGGGATAAAGCGGCTCTCCGATATGTTGAACAAGACACTCCCAATAAATATTAAAAGACTATTTCGTTTTAGGCATTTTACGTAGCCATTAGACTGAGGATTAATGTGATTTTATTCAATTTTTTCATGTCATTTCCAGGCAGTTTTAACGATATAAATTGCATTTACCTGGGACTCTGGGAACTGTAATGGCCAGTTAGATCAGGTTTCTGGCTGATCTGAACATGTGATAATTATGAGTTTTGATGAAAAGGTGGACAATGAAATTAGGAACATGCTTGAGAACTTACATATTCATAACTGTTGTACATTTTATGAAAACAACAAAAAGGTGGCACATGCCATGCTACATTGCACCGATTTGGTGGTCGGCTTATCTAATTCCCCATGAACAAATAAAACAGAATATATGTTGCATATGGCAGTTGCTAGTACAATTATGACGTTATGATACAAAACTAATGTTTGGCAAAAAGTTGAGCTGAGAACGCCGGGTTATGTTAATGTTAAAGGATATTTGTACCGCACGCTATCACCACCGGAATGGTCCCCTGGTGCTCTTTAATAAAGGGGAAAGACAGACGGTGTTTCAAAATCCCTGATGCAATCCTGATTCGGGGCAGAGAGACAGAGAGAGAAACTTTCCAATCCTGGCAGTAGGGATAATTACAGGGTACTCCCCCAAGATTGTAAAATCAGTGATGTCATTTCTGCTATATAAGGGGGACTGTACTAGGACTTAAGACACACAAAAACCAGCGAGACAGGAGAAAGAGGACATAGAGAAGGCTGATGAACATTACCATCTTTGAGAGTGCAGTGACCAGACCCTTGCCCTATATGTCCAGAGTGTCCTGAGATCCAGCTGGCTTTCCTGAATCCTAAACCAAGGCTTGCTATGTAAGTAGCAAAAACCTCAGCCTTAAATTGCAAAAACCCTTCATTTTGTAGTAGTGCATCCAATATTTCCCTTTGAAAACCCCAATTGCCCATGTAGTCCAGTCCTTTCCCCATAGAATAATCTCTTGTTTACCTGTCTATGTTAGCATATCCCCATTAAAAACCCTGCATTTGTCTTTGTAAATCCTTAGTATTTTTGTAAGTAAATCAATTAATTCCCCCATTGAAATTCATGGTTCAAGATTGTTGCAATTCAAAATCAACCATCTTGTTCCTGGTGTTTTTATTTCATTGTTATAGTCAGACATGAATGCATTGCACGGTTTGAGATTGGGCCAAAAACACTTATATGTCCCAATAACTCATGGGGACTAGAGAGGGAACTAATACTACTAAATATCAACTTTCTCTTCAGGAGATTAATTCATATCAAAAGTGCACATATTTGTACATTCTAAAAACAACGGTCCACTCTATAATCAATGTATGTCCCATATATATCTGTCCTGGTTTCAATATAGCCTGTCCAAGTGTGACCTAGTTTGCCATCTGCTTCTAGATACTCTCCGACATAAGTCCCTTACACTGTACTACATCGTGATCTGCTTCTAGGTGTTTTCAGGCAAAAATACATTGCACTGTTCAAGGACCACCAAACAGGCAGGTCACATTGCCCAGAAAGTATTCTGTGCATAGGCATCCAATACAAGCACCTCACATTGCTCAACTTTGTGCTTTCCAGCTGGGAGTACCACTATAGCACACTCATCTTTTCATCTTGCGTTCTGCATCTGAGTAACCAAGAGAGAGCATGTTTCACCATCCCTACATTGCTTTCTCATAAAGCACTTTAAACCTGAATGCCCCACAGAAAGCATATTAAATAGGTCTTGCATAGTTTCTATGAGTCATAAGGAGCAATGCATGGAGTTCAAGTGATACACTCCTTGCACAATGGCATACCACTGTCCTGCTTGGGCACAGATGCTAGGGACTCCATAAATGTTACGCTCACGATGGAGGAACCGATAGCAGTGATCAGGGAGTTACCTAAAGGGAAGGCCCCTGGTCCGGATGGACTAACATCAGATTTCAATCAAGAATACAGCACTAACTGTTTCCTCATCTTCTAGAGGTATGAGAAGAATCTCTCGATAACCCCGTCCTCCCTGAATCTCTATGAGAGGCTACTATAATTGTTCTTCTAAAGCCTAACAAACCATCCAATGCGTGATTTTCTTACCATCCAATCTCATTGATTAATTTGGATTCGAAAATGTATGCTAAGGCATTGGCAAATCACCTGCTCCTGTTGCTCCCCCATATGGTCCATCGGGATAAAGCGGGATTTCTTCCTGGCAGGTCTACTTCACTAAATATCCGGTGTTTATTCAATGTGCTAGCAAGACTGAACTCAACATCTGAGGCAGTGGCGGTGACGGTCGATGACCAGAAGGCTTTTGACATGGTCTGGTGGAAAATCTGTTCTTAGTGCTCAAGAAGATGGGTCTGGGGACTGAGATGCGCCAATATATTAGGCTCCTGTACACCCGTCCAATGGCTAGGGTCTGTGTAAACTCAGGCCTCTCCGAATTAATTGTGCTAGGAAGAGCTACCTGTCAGGGCTGTCCCATGTCCCCTATACTGTTTGTGCTGGCTATCGAGCCCATTTCCTTATATGTGGACAATGTACTGTTATACATTAGAGACCCTCAAGAAAATATCGACCCAATCATTCGAGACATCATGCAGGTGGGTACATTCTTGGGTTTCGAGATAAATGATACAAAATAAGAGATCTTTCTCCTAACAGAGTGCACAAAAGAGCCTAAGGGCGTATATCCTCTTCGTCAGGCCTCAGATAAATAACATACCTAGGGGTAGTGGAGACCAGGGATAAAACCTCTCTCTTACAAGAAAACTACGTGGCACAATCACAACATGTGGACGTTAAAGTGGCATGATGGAGGTTGCTTCCTATTACACTGGCTGGCAGACTGGCACTGATAAAGATGATTCTCCTCCACAAATTATTATATACCTTTGTCAATGTCCAGATATGGCCTGGTAAACAATTCTTTGTTAAACTGCATGGCTCCTTTGTGCAATTCCTTTGGCATTTGTGTGCTGTTCTGGAAGCAATGGACAGACATGGCGCTTCCATATAAAAAGGCAGGTTTCAAGGTGCCGCATTTTGAGGTTTACTGGCTGGCAGCCCAGGCCCAATTTGCCACCTACTGGTATGTCAGTGACTTTCAACAACCTCATGTTAAGCTGGAGGAGCTTATAGCAGGGGAGGTGGATTCTAGGACCCTGATTATAGATTTAAAATAGAGGGGCGACTGCCCATATGACCCGGTGCTGGTTATGGTGGGAGCTTGGCGTACAATATTTGCCAGAACTGGTGCGATCCACCCCTACTATAAATGGCATCCACTGTGTAGATTCCTGGGATTAGGCCCTACGTGGAGTGGGTCATTGGTGGCCTGTTGGGAGAGACTCGGTTTTCGGGTACTGGCAGATATATTTTCAGAGGGGAAATTTCTCACACTTTCAGCATGGTCCCGGAACACAGGAAGCACTGCAATGAGTTTGATTCAATATTATAGAATCCGGGCAGCGGTAGCCACGTGGTGGACGGATTATCCTCCCGTACCTCCTAAATGTGTAGAACCTGCACTTATTGTCAATTCCACAGGCTGTCGTGGATTACTTTCCACACTATATAAAATGGTAATGAGTAAAGAACAGACCCAGGTACCTAAGGCTAGACTCCAATGGGCTGACATCCTGTGCATGGTGTGCATCTCCACACCAAAAATATGTAACTAAATGCCAGATCTAACCTCATGCAGTTCAAATTATTGAATAGATAGTATAATACACCTGAGAGATTGGGTGAAATGTATTGCAACAAGTCTTATTCTTTCCCAAGGTGTCACTCGCAAAATGCGGTCCATTTGCACGTGTTTTGGAGCTGTACCAAATTGGTGAGTTTTTGTGGAGAGGTTCTTGAAATAATGACTGAGGTGGAGGAATTTCAGGGTGAACATTTGCATGCTGGTGTACTATTTGGGTTGTGGGCAGTATCTCTGAGTAAGCGTCTCAGGTCCTTTGTAAAAATGGGCTGCATGATAGCCAAACGTTGTATACTTCAGATGTGGAAAGACAGGAACCCACCTACAGCCAGGGGGTGGCTGTGTGATTTTACGTGAGCCCAGAACTGTGAGGAAACTTATATTGGCTCGTGTCCATATACTGCCAGACCAAAGGACATATCGTGGAAATTTGGTCATATTTAGCCAGGCAACTCCAAGATTAATGTACTGAACATGCTCCTATAGAAAGTACTTGTTTCTTATCTATATATCATGAACTGTACCAACCTGGCAAGTTATATAGACAATACCTTGTTTGTATTTCGTTCCCCGATCTCTGTAATTCTGTTTTACAGTGATTGCCATGTCTCTTACATAACTGTTATGGGATGCCTTGCTTGCTAAAACTAAATAAAGTTTGGAAAAAAAAACAGAACGCATATTAAATACTTCTGTCTTGGAATCTGACCTGTAGGTGCACAGGCATCAAGCTTCCTATATCATCATCCGCATTCAAGAAAACTACCTGATGAAGGAGCGTATTGCCAGATATAAAAAAAATACTATTGACTTACACCAATGAACCAAAGACAGAGGGGCACAACTAGAGCAGATGTGGGTGACTTCCTAAGTATCCTGACTCTAGCTCTCCCCGTTGCCGTAGCACACGAAAGGCAAACAAGCACATAAAGGGAACAAAGTTCTATGAATGAAACAGATTCAAAGAAAACATGCAGAAAAAAGAAATTCTTATCAAATGGCAAACAACACTAGGAACCTGGCTGTTTTGGCTCTCAGGGTGCTGTGAGTCCCAATTCCGAAGCTCAGGGACAGGATGAGCTGTTTTCCTGTGCCCACAAACATGGGTCAGGCTGGTACACAACTGCAGGGGTCCTTCAACACATTGAGGTCCTGGGTACTGCTGTGGCTGGAAGAGAGGCAGGTCTTGATCCAGCAGATGGTCACAACTCATGTTGCTGTGAGCCCCACACCAGGGACTCTGGGACAAGATGGGTCCTTGTTTTCAGGCCTCCGAACACAGAGGAGGCTGGCACACAACTGCAGCAGTCATTCAATGCAGTGAGGGCCTGGGAACCACTGTGGCTGGCAGAGAGGTTCACCCCCATTGTTCCTTAAGGATGGAAAGGGGACATAGCCTATCTCTGCCTTGGAACACCTGCCTTCACCTCATAGCTGGAGGACTCTGAAAAGGACTGCCCTCCCAGCAGGGTCCAGATGAAATCTTATTCAAGGGAAGGAGTCCAAAAGATGATTCCAAGATGATTCAATGAAGTGGTGTGAGACCCCTTCTTTTAGAGGTAAAACCCCATGGGTGATTGGACTAACGCTATCTTGCCTTAGTGGTCCAATGCCTGTTCATGAAAGGCATGGACTTTGCCCTTCTGACATCACCCCCAAAGTGTTTTTCTATTGAGGAAGGAGAGAGAGGCAGAGAGAAACAAGATGGTGGATGTCTTCCTCCACTATACATAGATCATCTGTCTACACTAACCCTGCCCCTTCCCTTCTTACTAGGATCAAAGGCCTTTAGAACTTCAGCACCCTGGTGTGAAGCTTCTCCCTTTGAATGGGTGCACCCCTTTGATACCTGGGCCCAGGAAAGCTGCTTGTTGTGCGGCTGTCTATGAAGGAGGGCATTACCTTCCCTCACAAAGAGCTCAAAGAAGAGGCATGGCCGTTCAAGTCCCTGTCCTATCACTTTGGCAGGATCAGCCTGTCTGGCCAGAATACACATCACCTCAGCTCACATGAGCCGATACATGTGTGATATCAAATTGGATATGGCTGCCGTGATCATGAGGAGTTCTATTCACAATGCTTTAAGCCAGGCATACATTCTATCTATCTATCTATCTATCTATCTATCTATCTATCTATCTATCTATCTATCTATCTATCTATCTATCTATCTATCTATCTATCTATCTATCTATTTCTTTTTTTGCGGCACTCGTCCATGGGCCTCAGGGCGCTCATAATACAAACATACAAAGAACACAGAAAGTGAGATAAACAGGTTATTTTACCAGGAAAAGGGGAAACTGGATTTAGATGGGTTTACCCCTTTCCTATATCAAATTAAAAGGCTTTTAGATGTTTCTTAAATTGTTCTGTCGATATACATCCTTTAGGTTCTAGGGGTAAAGCGTTCCAGAGGGCAGGTGCCCACACATTGAAATGTGTACCACCTATTTTTTTGCAATAATGCACGAGCCTGGAAAAGTTGTAAGTGATTATTGAAGCGTAGGATGCACGCAAGCATAGTTTCTGAACTCTGGATGTGAGATATAAAGGTGCTTCACCATTCAAACATTTAAACACCTTGAACGAGCCCTTAAACTGAATTCTGTGGTCAACAGTAAGCTAATGCAGCGTCCTATGGGCATCTGACACCTAAGGCCTACAGCCGAGTCCACAGACGGATCGCAGTGCTCCATTTTGGAGCACCTTCAGCTTCTTTATGTTGGTTAGAGAGGCCCCAACCAATAAGCTGTTGCAATAGTCCAATTTCGTATTGATAATTGCTGCCACAATGAACGCTTTAGAGATTAACCTGCCACCAACATGAGCTGCCTATGATCATAATAGTTTTGGTACAGGGGGCATATCTTAAATGGATCCCCTGTGCTACAAAGACTTGGCTAGCACTGCAGCTGTCAAATGGGCACCTGTGACCTCTGATACTGCTCTGTGCCACTGGTAGTGCAGGCACTGCTGATCAGGCTACTGATGTAGCAAGGTAGCAAAGTACAATACACACTATGCTTTTAGCATTGAGCTTATGAAAGGGGAATATACCAGCACAACACAGAAATAAAAATGTAGTCTATCAGACTCTTACCAAGATGACTTACAAAATATTATTTTCCGGGTTGATCTGATGGTGTGCGTTCCATTCACTGCTCTAAGACTATGCTCGATCAACCATAGTCCCAAATGCAAACCTGTGTTATTTGTTCTTTTAGCTAACAAGATTGGTTTATCCAGTCCAGGAGCCCGATCACACACTGTGTCATACAGATCATTCACTGGACCTTCACCCATTCGAACATTACAATCACCTTCAATTAACCATATGGTGGTTGTGGGTATGGTCTCCATCAGATGTTGCATTGTTTCATAAAACCCCATTAGAGACGGCCCTCTGCCATTTTCTTTCACGTTGTTAAAGTGCACAAAATCATATTGCGTGTTAGTACACCCAATATTCACACTTACACACTGAAAAATCCCATGTTCATTATTTATACATTTAGAGGTACCTTTCATTAGGGTTGGCACAGATACTGCCAACCTGCCAGAATTTCGGCCCCTCTTGCTTTCAGTAGCTCCTAAGGAATGTGTACGATACCCCTCTAGTACAATGTCATCTCACTGCCAGGTCTCCTGCAGAAGGATGATGTCATATTTGTTAATACACTGAAACAACCCAACTTGTGATGTGTTAGGAAGGGCCCCAACAATATACCACAATCACCAGGGATACGATCACTAACTCATCAACTTCCAGGGTTGGCTGTCCACTGTTCTGCTGCATTTAGATCATTGATATTAAGTAAACACTTGTTTCCTGCTTTATAGACACACCTGGATGACTGATTCTAGTAGAAATGGAAATGTAACAGAGCTATTCTCAGGGGATGGGTTATTATTGATCATCCCTATGCATACCAGACTAGATCCAAGGTCTTGGAAAGTGTATGTCAGTACATTCCTCTAAAGATTCAAACACGTGGAATGTATTATAGAGGGTAGACTGTTAGAATAATCTGCCATGTTTCTCTTTCCACCAGTTGCAATCTGAGATCTCCTAGGATGATAGGGCTATTTACATATAAGGGCTGAGTGTGTTCTGATGTAAATCAGGGCAAGCTCTGGGTTCCTTTGCAGAAAGTAGTGGAGTAGGTGGATTAAAGAAGCCCAAGGGCATCACTATGATGTTAGTTTGTAAACATGGCATAGAAGCAATAGCCAGGAAATCTGAGACCACTTGAGACGAGGCAAAGAACAAAATGATACAGTTACCCATTGATTTTCTTGGGGGGACCTATCCACAAAGTGTGTCTGGCCCCTAGGAGCAAATGCAGGTTAAAAACCGCTGTAGGGTACATAGAATTCAGCCAATGGGAGGCTTGATTAATGAGTGTCCTTGAATCATTAATCTCTGCTACAGATGGAGGGGGAAGTTGATTGGTTATTATTAGCACAGACAGGCAGACAGACGTAGATGTGGGTTCTGGCCCAGATTCTCAGGTACACAAGAACTACTTGCCTTAATCCTCCCCATCCATTGTTGGTACGTTTCTTCTACTTCAGAAGCACATTCACCATAATTATATGTTTTCCGGTCCAGAAATAAGGAACCAGTAACAACGTGTACTGGCACCTGTTAGGGCCAGCAAACTACAAGTCTGCCAGTAGGGGCGGTGATCTACCAGCAGGCCTGACCTGCTGGTTGATGAAGCAGATAATTGCCGCAATCACAGACACCATTATTACAGGTGCCTCTGATTACAGCAACCCATTCCAATGGAGTGGGACTCCATGGGAATGGAGATTTATCGGCATCTACGTCACTCTGGATATGCCGGTAACACCGGGATATCAGGCGGCAGAGATGGTACAGTAGTCCCCCGGTATTCCACATGGATACCGGGGGACTTATAATGAGCCCCATTGTCCTCTCTTCTAGATAGGGATGAACCTGAATTGTAGAGATACGGGTCTAAAGTCTTTTTTTTCTTTCCCCATATTGATGGTAACATATCCCCTTTGTTCAATCTAAGTTCTGACATAATTCCGTTGGTCAGAATGTATTTTGAGCTTTATTCTTGGTCCTCCTACTCTATTGGAGGTGGAATGCCACCACAGCTCATCTGGGTCTTCAGCTAGGATTTGTTTACTGCTGGTACATTTTCACTGGTCTCTTTTCAGTGTTATTTGCAATATCTGATTTAAAGTATACTTGAGTTGACCAAAGGGTTTTGTATCCAAATGGAACTTTTTATCCATTGAGATCTATAGAGATGCCCTGAAAACATTGCAATCATTACTCTCTTTCTCTCTACACCTAGAGTATACAAAATTACAAATGTGTGGTCACTAGCATGTATTTATTTATTTAAACTTTTGTAAGGTGCCCCATGCCCGAGGGCCTCAGGGTCCACAAAAAAGACAGACAGAACAGACACATAGGAGAACAGGTTACATGAGGGCTTTGAGGTGAGGAGTCAGTCAAGAGAGGATGAAGGATTGATTAATCAGAGGACTCAGTCGAGGGGGAGGTTGAAAAGGTGGGTCTTCAACCTCAGCATATTGATTATCCGTTTCTCTTGCCACATTAACTTGAGACTTTAGAAGGGCTTCATGAGTACTGGGTCCTAGCTCACAGTCAATATCTGTGGTATTATCACACTTACCCTCAACTTTAGACTCAACTTCACTGGGATTCAAGGAATACCCCAGCTTTCTTTTTCTCCCAGGAACCACCCCAGCTTTCTTTTTCTCCCAGGAACCTGTTGTATTTGTTGATCATGTTTACAATTTTTGGTCCTAAATTTGTCGGGAGTAACGCTGTTATGTAAAGCTAAACCAGTGTAGATATCAAGACTGCCTAGATCTCATGTCACAAAGCTTTTCAAGAACCTTTTTCAGATGTCTTACATAATATCTGTGGGATGTTTTTACCCATGCATCCAAGGCCTACAATAAAACTGTGCAGTACTGGCATGGAAAACATCATGATGGCCAGAACTCCCCAGAGAGTGCACAGGGAAAACATGAAGAATAGGCTGCCACCCATCTTTGCCTATGTTGTGAGCACAGGAGGGCACTGCCTTAAACCACCAGTGGGCTACACACACAGTAGCCTGAAACCATTGGGAATGGCAATGCTGATTGCCAAAAAAGCAACTTAGAACTGTGGGGAATTCATTTTCTTAATCCCAAAAATGGTTGCATTACCAGTACTCACCACTATCAGAAAGCCGGCGTTTTAAAACCACCAGACTTTTGTGTAAAACTGAACAAATGAAACAAAACCAGACCAAGGAAAGACTTGCTAAGAGGTGGATACAATGTAAAACTATATTCTGAAATGACTTGAAGGAAGTAATTATTGAATGTATATGTAAACATTGTAAGTGATTTAAACTGGGAACAAAAAGTGACATTTAGCTGAAACCTGGCTTAATGAAACTGGATTCTGCCTGACAACTACCTCAGACAGGAGTTGAAACCTGCTCAGCCACTCCCCTTGCCAAAAGGAGTTTTCACCTCTCTGATTAGATTAGGGGTGGAGCAGCTGGGGACTACAGGGAGTTGAACAAAGGCCTGTCCTGGACTCAGGCAAATGTTATATTGGGGGCGTCGTAAAAGTGGCTTCCTCTTAGGGGAAGCTGGGAGGGGCAGTGCCTCTGCTAGCAGCTGAGCTTGGGGGAAGTGGATAAACCAGTTATTCCACCCTGTGATGTGGGAAGCCACACCCCTTTTTTGACCAGAGCATAATTTTAAAAAGATAGATAACTCACAGTGCGGACTTGTCAGAATTATATAAGTAATATCATTATTTTTGTGATTTTTCTGTGAACATTTTGAGAGGCGTTAGGACCCTATGGTGTATTCTGGGGGGTTGCTAGCGGAAAATAGGGTCTCACTCCAAATGTCTGCATGTTAAAAATCTGACACTTCATCAATTAATGTCCATACTCCTTGCGCACATGTGTGTAATTTTGGGTAAATGTCCGATATTGCAAAACCAGTTAAAAAGCGCAAAATGTTGTCATTTTTGAATGCAAGCCCCCAGAAGATCAGAGGCGGACAAGCATGGACCATAAGGAATATATAATGTGCACATGTAATTTCAACAAATTGTATATCTGGGAAGGATGTATTTGAATCAAATATAGATTTGTGGGCAAACTGACCAGGGGAGGATCCTCTGACCCATAAACAGACTTCATCATGCTGACAATCCATTTCCTTCCCCCAATCATGGGAGAGGGGAGAATTGGGCCAATGACAAGTAGAGAGGGGCAGGCTTAGCTAGGCCCAGGCACACACCCATTTTCAAAACACATAAAAAGAGACTGCTGGGACAGGTAGAGAGATTCAATTCCATTTGCTGCGGAGCATGCTGACCGACGACTTCACATCCAGAGATCCAACACTTAGACTTCCAAGCTAAACAGAGACTACAGAACTTTGAACCTAGAAGGCCCACTGCAAGCAAAAGTATTTGTCAGAAGGCCTCAAAATCATTTGCAAACTCTTCCACAGCCGGGCGAGCTGTCTGAATTCTTTTGCCAAGAACTCTTGCCAGTACCCAGAAAGCAGTGTTACATCCAGAATCCACTTGATCCGGACCGGAAAGCAGAGCAGTATCCAGAACCAGAGGCCTCTGAATCCAGAGAGGCTAGACCAGCAGAGCAGAGCTGACCCAGACCGCTGTGAGCAGAACCAGTGACCCAGATCGCTGTGAAGTGCCGAGACCAGAACCGGAGTCCAGTCAAAAACCTGACCAGATCCGTGGCGAGGCCCATTCCTGCACAAAATATATTGTGAGTACCTAGCAGAACTGTGCAGAACCAATCTCTTAGTTAAAATAATCTAATCCAAACTATTTTAACCTAAGTAGAACTGCCTCCTAGAAATCGTGTCATCTGTCATTTTTAAAGCTGCACAACTGTCACCTGTCAATTCTGCAGCTGCAAGCTGTCACCTGTCATTTGAGTTTACTTTAAATCCGAAAAACTACCTTTATTTAATCGTCCGTATCTCTGGAACCGTTTGGGCTAGGAACGAGATAGCAGCTTTTTGCTTTCCTTTGCTAAAAATGTGTTTGCCTCTTAATAACCATCCCTGAATCATTGCTAAAGTGAGCCCGAGCTCATCCCAAGTATCTCTCACTCACCCTGAACCTCCTAAAGGGAATTAAAAGCATTTTCAGCATATTTCTCACTTCATTGCCACCCCATTCAAAGCACTTGGGCCTATGTTTCAAACTCCTACCTGTTTTCTCTAAGCTTGCTGGGGTGGGAATTGAATTGCGTATTGTATTTGATTGCATTCCTGAGAACTGTGTATGTTACTTCCATCTCCTTCCATTTCTTACATTGCATAGGGGAGGGTGGTGAATTGCCAGAGAAAAGGTGATTATCTTATCTTTTGCTAAAATCATATCAAGTATTTCTGTACTGCATTTTATTCCTCATTGCTTTTCCCTTGAAATCATAAAAGTATTTTTGCTACTTTATCCATCCTACACCAACTCCTCATTGATTATAAAGAAGTGTGCTAGTGTCAGATTACCCCTTGTTGATTAACATTATATTTATAAGGGCGATATCGATTATTAATTTATTATAAAAGAGTGGTATCTATATTTTGTTTTATTTCTCAAATAAACCTTTTAATTTGCAAAACAAACCTACTTCTTGGCTCAGTGGGGTCAGGGGAATTCTAAGAGGGGGGTGTTATACAAGGGTTGTCATCCAGAGTACTGAACCGAATATAACAATACATCAATAAGGGTTTTCCTCAGCATCCCAGACTAGGCATTGACTTAGCTGTAGTGTTGATTGAATATCGCTTACAACAGTGGGGGCTCGAGCCGGGATATTCTGGGTTAGATCTATCACTTGTGCAGATTAATACAGTGTGCTAACTGACGGGAGACATACATCCGGTCGGATCACCACGCTGTGTTACGCTGTAAAGCACTCCTCAAAGGAACGCTCTAACGAAACGGTCTGTGTTGCAAAATAAAATACAAACTTCTGTAAGTCAGGAAGGAACTCAAATTCCAGAATGACGACCGTGGTAGACATGAAAATAGCGAGGGAGCACCTCTTACATAAGCTATTTGTGAGAGGTGAGTGGACTCATCAGGACCAAACGGTCTGGTTGCAGGCAATCGCGCAACAGGTCACTGAAACAGGGTCAGATATATGGGGAGATCAGGGTCCCCTACATGTGGCCCTGAGTGAACTATATATGGCCCCTAAAGCCAAAGATGAACATAATAAGATTGCCAGGATAGCGGCATATTTGTATCTATATATGGGAGCCATGCAGGACAAATGTGCTGAAGGCCAAGATCTGGCAAATAGGCAACAGATGGCGTTAGAAAAGGCCCAATCTGACCTGGTCTCTTCTGAGCAGAGGCTGCAGAGGAGCCAGGAGTCAGAAAATGATAGCAGACAGTACATCACTAAAATAAAGGAGGATATGGATGTGCTGCAACAGGAAAAGGCTGACCAGGATACCAGATTTCTGGCCTTGCAGAAGGAGTACCAAGAAGGTTTGGACTCCCTACTGCAGAGCCAGAAAAAGCTGGAGCAACAATTAGATTTCAATAGGGCATGTGCTGAGCAGGTAGTCACCCTGCAAAGCCACCTAGATAGGGAGAAGGCAGAGAGCAATAAACTGATTTTGAAAGACCTGGATACCCAGGCAGAGTTTGACCAGGAGCGCCAGAAAGCTGGTGCCTTCCAAAGGCAAAGGGACGACCTGGCGGCACAGATGCAGGCTTTTAGTCAGGAAAGGGATACCTTAGGCCAGGAAGTTTGCCACTTAAAAAGAAAAATTGAAGAAAATCACGTGGCCCTCCAGGGGCTGGGTGACCTCCAAAATGAGCATCATGGCTTGCTAGATCACACCAGGAGGGTGGAGGAGGCTCTGGAAACAAAGGAGCAGGCCAGTAGGGATGGGACTGAGGAGGTAGCCCTCCTGCAGCAGAGACTGGCCCAGTACTCCAGGACCAATCAGGAGGCACAGAGAGAAAATGAGGCTCTCTGTCAGCACAATGATAGGCTCCAGCAACAGGTAGCCATGCAGGAGAGACTGATAGAGTCTAGTAAGGCCTTAACTGAGGAACTGAAAGCGCAGGCACTCGCATTGCAACAGGAAGCAGGGGCGGATAGAGATGAGGTTCGCTGGGAAAGAGAAACTCCTGAGCATAACCTCAGGAGCCCTAGTACCAGAGGCCTTCATCTCTCCCAGTCCCTGGACTCTGCCAATCCCATGTCCCCTCGCGCACATGAGCCCAGGGCCACGGGGATGGCAGATTACTATCCAGCTAGAAGTATGGGGCTCATAGGCCAGTACCTCCCAGGAATGGATGGGCAGGCATCCGGGTATGGGCACCCAAGCACAGTGCAATTTAGTGGGGAACCCCAGGAGAGTAGGCCCATTAAGGGCATCCTGAAAACCTCGGCCCAGTTAGGTCAGTGGGGGGGGGGGGGTACCCATCAAATCCTGGCAGCAAGGAGGGGTCTGAAGACTCCTCTGAGCATTACAGGACACAGGAGACCAGGTCCCCACATTCTGCCAGCCATTCCCAGGCTCGCAGAATCCGGGAAAACCTGGAAGATCAGACGGGCACCTCTGGGAGCAGTGCTTCTGAGTCAGAGGATGAATGGACCAGGGTTACTCGAACCAAAAAGGCCAATAAGGCAAAAAGGTTCTTGCTTAAGGACCCATTGAAACAAATAAAGGCAATCAGGAGTGTCATCGCTCCTTATCATAAGAACGCCAAGTATTCCATTTGGGAACACCTGGAGCTCTATGAGCAAATGATGGAGACTTTCCATTTGAAGGACAGCAGTAGCTGCATCCAGTACGTCAAATGGACATTCTCCCCAGAATACTCCAGTTTCTTTGCTGGGCTGGAGGACCAAAATCATTTAAGATGGTCCACCTATAAGGCGGCCATCTTGAAACATTTTTCTGTTCACAGAAATCCTCAAGAGGCTCGCAAGGCCGCCTACAATTTGCAATGTTGGGAGGATCAGGCCCCACAAGAGTTGTACAAGAATTAAAGTGTGCTTTTTGCGCAGACCACCAGAAGGGTGCGCACGAATAGCAGAGAATTTATCAATACGTTTTTCCATGCCTTACCCAAATACATAATGACCCAGCTCGTGAGAGATTTTCATGAGAAAAGATCTTTAGACTGGGTCATTGAACAGGCTACCCGGATCTATGAGGTGCAGAAGCCCATCGAAAATAAAAATAATGCGCCGAAAAACCCCAAAACCAACAGCACCCCTGCTGCTGCCAAGGTGGCAGAGGTAAAGGTTGTCCCCGTTTTAGATTTGGAGATGGGGGGCCTAAAAACCTGCCTGCAGCAAATAATTCACAGCCCAGAAGGCCCTCGGGCCAGTCACAGACAGGGAGTCGAGGAGGTAGTCCCACAAATGGGGTCCCCCGCTCCTCTGACTATGTAAGTCCCCGCTACAAGGGAAACCGACCAATCCTGGGTTATGTGTGGACTCCTCCAGCCCAGGGGGGGGATCCAGCCAAGCACCTAACCCAGGGAACTTCCCTCCCAACTTCCCACATGAGGGCAGAAATTCTCCAAATCCTGGGCAGAACTTTTTTCCCAGGTATCCACCCAATTTCCAACCCCAAAACCATCCATCCTTCTTTCCCCAATTCCCTGAGCCCAGACAACCTAATCCGGGAGAGGGGAGGCCAAAGGTGGAGGGGTACCAAAATCTTCCCAACCAGGGGTACTACCAGAGAAGGGATAGCTACCCTTCCCGGGATCAGCCCAGGGGAGAAAATAGAGCCCTGTATCAGCCTGAGCGGGTTTCACAACTTGAGCGCCAGGTCCAAAATATGGCACGAGATCTGGGTCACATACTGAGGGCTCAACAGAACCCTCAGATGAGCATGCCACCGCAGAATGCCCCAAACTCTGGACCTGGTGCTCCAGAACAATGACAGGGGCAGCACCCCGATCACCCACCAGTTCCCAGGGAGGAGGCACACGGGGAAGGGGGGTGTAAAGCCTTGGAGGAAGCTTCCTTCCCAACTTGTAAACAGCCCCTGGAAAACCAGGAACCGGAAACAAAATCTCCTGCCCCTGAAAGCCTGCCTCCCAAGGAGCAGAGGGGGGGTAGGAGAAACAAAGGACCCAAACAGACCCACTTTGTGGAGGAGGTACAGGTCTTCCCATTTGAGGGAGAGGGATCCTCAGAAGATCCTGGGAAAAGGATCTTCTCCTTCAGAGATGGGGGAACTGCTCCCAAGGAAAAATGGGTCCCAAGGGATGCCAATTCAGACTGGGGAGATGTGGAGGCTGAGCTACCGCCGCCCATCATCTCATCCCAGAACTGACAATACCAAAATCCCGTCGGTCAAACCCATCCTGAGGACTGCCTCCAAAAGGGGGGGTGGCCCAGAACCCGAAACCATTTCCAGTTGCCAACTTTTTCTTTCAGATTCCCCAGGCTCTCCACAGAATTCTGCCCAAATCTCTTCGCTAGCAATTTCCAAAACCAGAAGGTTAGCCCACCAGTTGTCCAAAAATGTGCATTATCTGTGCCCCCTTGAGGAGAAGGAGGGAAGATACTATGCCCCGGTACAAGTACAGGGGCAGGGTACAATTTTGGCACTGGTGGACACTGGATCCCAAGCTACCCTTCTGTCCAAAAGGGCCTTTGAGGAACTAAATGCAGGAAGGGGGGAGAATTACCAAATTCCTCTCACCTCTCTTCCTGGACAACTGCAGAACTTTGACGGGAAGGAAATTCCCGTTGAGGGGACTGCAGACTTGGACATTAAAATTGGGCGACACAAGGTGAAACACCCGGTCATAGTAGTGACTCCAGAGGGCACCCCTTGTTTACTAGGGAATGACCTCCTGAGAAGGTTGTCACCCCTAATAGATTGTGTAAACAAGGTCCTCTGGACCCAGACTAGCCGACCCATAAAATTAAAACAGAGTGTCAACCATGTTAGTTTAAACGGCACCTGCACATGGTTGAACAAAAATCTGACCAAGTAGAATTTCACTTCCAGAACAACCAAACTCCAGACGTGACAGTAATAGGAGTAGGACAACAGACTGGTGATGGGGGGTCCTCTCTATTTCTGAAAATCAACCTTCCTTCCAGTTTAAGGTGGTATTCCACACTGGAAGGAAACACTCTGAAATTCTTCACCAATCCACTATCAGAAACTCCCACTCCTATAGTCCAGAAAGATGTGAAATCAGCTCAGAGCCTGGCTGATATTCAGCAAATTGGAGAGCAGTTGTTCATCCCTGTTCAGTTAAATGATGGGAAGGACTCTGTTCTCGCTCGAGTGTGTGTGAACAACGGTAAGAGCTTCATCAGCGAAGCCATGTTCCGCCAACTCCCAAAAGATCCAGCCATTCCCACATTCAAACTGATAGACAAATGGGAAATGGACCTGGAAGCACCTAATTACAAACATCTCCTGCCAAGCAGGTGTATGCTCAAAATCTCCGTTGGCAACAAGAGCATAGTCCATAATTGTTAGGTCGTGCGAGACGTCACTGCCGCCTTTTACTTAGGCAGTGACATTCTCAATCGCTTTGCCATTAGTTTGGACCTAATAAACTTCAAAGCTTGGTCCCGATTAGCGGATAATCCCATGGGCTTTGATGATCCAGAAAAAGCATTTAGGTCAGCTCAATTGCTACCTTATGCAGTTGAAATTCAGATCAAAGAGGAAGTCACCATCCCAGAAAGGACCCAACAATTCTCCCTGGAAGTGAAAGTTAAAAGAGAACAAAAATTGCAAAACCCTGATGCTTATATACATCTAAATGCTTCTCTCCAACAGCAAGGGTTAGGGGTAAACCCAACACCATTAGTCAACATAGAACATGACACCATTCCAATAGAGGTGGATAACAGCGACTTAAAGAGTATTACTCTAGCCGCAGGCACCATTATTGGAATGGCGGTTGATGACCGACATTTTTCCATTGATCTAGGAAATGAACTGTTAGGACCAATCCCCAAGGACTGTTTTGACGGTGACAGTGATGACAACACAACACCAGACAGGATTTTCACCCGGCATGGGGGGAACTTCCTGGTGTACACTTCTTGCCCTTATGGTAAGGAAGATGTGACTTGTGACTTCGGGAGGGATGAGGTGATTTTCCAGGTCCATGAGGGCTGCCTTTCCCACCTGAAGCCTCCAGTCCAAATCAGCACTCTGACCAGGGACTTCTCCACCCAGCTGGAGGAGGCCGCTGAGATAGCCAAACCAGAAGTCTTTCCAGGCTTCAGGCAGATGGTGGAAGAGAGAGTCAACCTAGCTGATGGCTGTGTGACTCTGGAACAGAAGCAAAAGTTGAAACAAGTTTTCTTGGATTTCCAAGATCTCTTTGCGATAGACTCATATGACTGTGGTCGCACCGACATCCACACAACAACAATTCCCACGGACCCTGGAATGACTCCAGTGTTTGTGAAGCAATATCGTTTGCCTCTCGCATCCATGGAGTCCCTTACTGAAATAATTAAGAACCTTGAGTCCCGGGGAATAATACGTCTAGTACACAGCACCTTCAATAATCCGGTGCTGGGAATATTGAAGCCAAACGGCCAGTGGAGACTCTGCGCCGACCTTAGGGAGCTCAACAAACGGGTCCATACTTCCCGATGGCCTCTGCCCTACATTGACCAAGGGCTGGCCCAGATTCAGGGGTCACAGGTATTCACAGCAATAGACCTGACCAATGGATACTGGACCGTGCCTGTCAGTAGGGAGGACCAATACAAAGTGGCTTTTACCTTTGGGGGCCAGCGGTACACATGGACCCGGACTCCCTTCGGATACCTCAACTCCGGCAATGAATTCAACATCTTCCTACATAAATCCATGCCCGACCTGGGTACAAGGGGTAACCTGGCTTATGTAGATGATGTCCTCATCAAAAGTTCATCTGTGGAGGAACACATAGCGGAGATCCGTTATGTTCTGACACAGTTGAGGGCCGCCGGAGCAAAACTTTCCTTTCAGAAAGCACAGTGGTGTAGAACCCGTGTTAATTTCTTGGGGCATGAGATTACTCCTCAGGGTCTCTGTCCCCAAGAAAAGAAAGTGGAAGCACTCCAGAAACTGAAAGACCCCACAACTCTGCGGGAACTAAGGAGCCTCCTTGGACTGACTAATTACAGCAGAAAGTTCATTGACGGCTACGCAGAGATCACTAGACCCCTGATTCATCTCTTGAAGAGGGGGGTCAAGTGGGAATGGGGTCCAGAACAAGCCGAGGCAGTAAGACAACTCAAAAGAAGCCTCTCACAAGCGCCTTGCCTAGCTTACCCTGTCAGAAACAAGGAGTTCTTCCTGGAGACGGGGTTCTCTAATACGTGCTTGACGGCAGTATTATACCAAAAGCATGACAAGGTCAATAAAGTAATCTCCTATGCGAGCAAAACTTTATCCTCTGTGGAGGAAAAATTCAACGATTGTGAGAAGGCGCTCCTGGCAACGGTGTGGGCATTGAAGAATTACCGCCCGTTTATCCAGGGGGAACACATCATAGTGGAGACTCCACACCAGCCTCTGCAATATCTCCAAAGTGACAGAATCCGGGCCGGAAATGTGAGTAATTCCCGAATTACTTCCTGGATTCTGTCAATGCAAGGCTTTCCTGTGGAGGTCAGATATGGCCAAAACAAGAAGAGTCCCCTCGCGCAAGGTCTGGCTGACTTGCATGATTGTGCCAGAGAAAACTGTCTCGAGGACGAAAGTCTAAAAATCAAGGACAACATGGAGGCATACCTTAATTCCCCACACAAAGTCTTTGAAGAAGACAAGTGTGAGGGAATGCCCACTGTCTATGTGGATGGATGCTCTTACCATGTTGACAACGACGGGGAGAAAGAACTGGTTCCTGGCGTAGGGAATGCATGGGTGAAGGAGTTCCCAGAACCCTCCGCTGGATACAAAATTGGTCCCTGAAGTAGTCAGGTGGCAGAATTGATGGCTGTGCATCAGGCCATCCTCACTGCTGTCCAGCATCAACTCCACAAACTGGTCATAATCACAGATTCGGATTATGTACGGAACGGGTTCGTGGAGCACCTGGTCAACTGGAAAACCAGAGGCATGTTATGCGCTAATAACAAACCCCTGAAACATGGGTGTTAATCCAAAACATTGAGGATCTGGGATGACCATCTACTGGAAGAAGATCAAGGGTCATTCCAAAGTAGAGGGACCAGACAAAACTGGAAATGACTTAGCTGATCAGCTGGCCAAAACCGGGGCCATCCAAGGGGATCTAAT
Source organism: Ambystoma mexicanum (assembly GCF_040938575.1). Lineage (NCBI taxonomy): Eukaryota > Metazoa > Chordata > Amphibia > Caudata > Ambystomatidae > Ambystoma > Ambystoma mexicanum. The sequence continues at coordinate 840,481,645 of NC_090932.1, read as the reverse complement.
CGAAATAGAGTCCCTGTTGGGGGAAATCCAGGTCACCGCTATCACTAGGTCCCAGACAAATGCTCACAATGATCTTTCAACTGCACAATGGAGTAAGGAGACCCCTGATGCTGATTTAATTACAGCTCAGAAGTGGGATCCAATTATTGGTAAGTTTTACCAACACCTTGAGGACCCTGAGAACTTTCCCCTGACGGATACCGATTACATTGGGAAAGAGGACCTAAGAGTGTTGATGAAATGTCCAAAAATGTTCCGAATCCAAGACGGTTTGTTGGTAAGGAAATCCCAAGCTGGCCATGATCAGTGGGTGGTTCCTACCTCATTCCGAAGCCTGATGTTAAGTCACGCTCATGATGCGGCCACCGCCGGTCATAGGGGGTTTCACACAACACTGGAAATCTTAAGAGAGGTTGTATACTGGCCACACATGGGGCAGGACCTCGACCAATACTTGAAGGGGTGTCTTGTGTGTGCACAATTTCAGCCATCATCCCTCACACACCGTGCGCCTCTCCAAAAGAGGGGGATGACACTGCCATGGTCAGATTTGCAAATCGACTTTGTAGGCCCTGTGATTCGCTCGTTTAGAGGAAACAAGTACATGTTGACCGTTACATGCTTGTTTACCAAGTGGGTGGAATGTCTCCCAGCCCCAAACTGCAAGGCAGAAACAGCAGCTGCCCTAACGATTAACCACATCTTTTCCCGTTTTGGTCTACCTCAAAGGATTGAGTCAGACAGAGGTAGCCACTTCACCAGTGAAGTAATGACAAAGATGTGGGAGATACTGGGGGTCAAAAGAAAGCTACTTATTGCTTACCGGCCAGCTTCTTCTGGGGCAGTAGAGAGATACAACCGAACCATTGTGAGCATCTTAAAAAAGTTTGTGGCAGATTCTGGGCCAAGTGGGGATATCCGATTACCTCTGGTCCTAATGGCCATCAGATCTACCCCTTCATCTGCAACCAAAATGTCACCATTTGAGTTGATGACTGGACGCAAGATGGTGCTTCCCCAGCATTTGCTCTACAGAACCCAAGAGCAAACGTTGATAAATGCCTCCACAACTCATGAGTATGTGGAGAATTTAAGGAAACACCTTCAGCATGCTTTTGCCTATGCTCAGCGGAATCTAGAAAGATCAGCCGAGAGCATGAAGACCCACTATGATTTAAAAACTACCCGAAAGGAATATAAGGTGGGTGATCGGGTCTATCTATACAATTTCCAAAGGAACCAGGCCAAACAGCGAAAATTCTTGCCTACATGGAAGGGGCCGTTTGAAATTATAGACAAGATCTCCCCTGTTGCCTATAAGATCTGCATCCCCAAAGGCAGTCTGGCTGAAGGGGAAGACAAGTGGGTCCATATTAACCAGCTAATGTGTTGCCATCCCAGGCACACTTTGCAGCAACTGGAGGAGTCCTCTGCAATACCAGAGGGGACCGCTCCAGATTAATTCAGTTCCAACCCTAAAATATCCCACATATAGTCTCTAAAATATTATACTCTTGTAAGCCACTGTCTTTGAATGATAACTTGTATCTCAAAAGTAAAATGTTAGGTATGTTAAAGTATAAAATGTATATGTCTGCCACACCATTAGTAGTGATGGAAAAATGTCTACGAATAGGTATTGCCGCTTTTCCCAATGTCGTCCTAGGAGAAAGAAAACCTGGAGACTGGCCAAGGAGGACGATCCGGAGACGGGGAGCAGAGACCCAAGGGGCCCGGGGTACCGCCCAATCCTCCCATCAGGACCAGCAAGGAGAACTGATTGATCGTCTGGAGGGAGGAAAAGATGCTGAACTGTGCCACCTATGGAATTGGAAGAAGAGGAGGCGAACATCCCAGATCTTGCGAGTTCCATCAGTGAAAGTACAGAATGGCCATCGCAAGAGGGGGGGCTTTTGGGATGTTTTTACCCATGCATCCAAGCCCTACAATAAAACTGTGCAGTACTGGCATGGAAAACATCATGATGGCCAGAACTCCCCAGAGAGTGCACAGGGAAAACATGAAGAATAGGCTGCCACCCATTTTTACCTATGTTGTGAGCACAGGAGGGCACCGCCTAAAACCACCAGTGGGCTACACACACAGTAGCCTGAAACCATTGGGAATGGCAATGCTGATTGCCAAAAAAGCAACTCAGAACTGTGGGGAATTAATTTTCTTAATCCCAAAAATGGTTGCATTACCAGTACTCACCACTATCAGAAAGCCGGCGTTTTAAAACCACCAGACTTTTGTGTAAAACTGAACAAATGAAACAAAACCAGACCAAGGAAAAACTTGCTAAGAGGTGGATACAATGTAAAACTATATTCTGAAATGACTTGAAGGAAGTAATTATTTAATGTATATGTACAAATTGTCAGTTTGATTTGAATGTAGAAAACTGGGAACAAAAAGTGACATTTAGCTGAAACCTGGCTTAATGAAACTGGATTCTGTCTGACAACTACCCCCGACAGGAGTTGAAACCTGCTCAGCCACTCCCCTTGCCAAAAGAAGTTGTCACCTCTCTGATTAGATTAGGGGTGGAGCAGCTGGGGACTACAGGGAGTTGAACAAAGGCCTGTCCTGGACCCAGGCAAATGTTATATTGGGGGGCCGTAAAGTGGCTTCCTCTTAGGGGAAACTGGGAGGGGCAGTGCCTCTACTAGCAGCTGAGCTTGGGGGAAGTGGATAAACCAGTTATTCCACCCTGTGATGTGGGAAGCCACACCCCTTTTTTGACCAGGGCATAATTTTAAAAAGATAGATAACTCATAGTGCGGACTTGTCAGAATTATATAAGTAATATCATTATTTTTATGATTTTTCTGTGAACATTTTGAGAGGCGTTAGGACCCTGTGGTGTATTCTGGGGGGTTGCTAGCGAAAAATAGGGTCTCACTCCAAATGTCTGCATGTTAAAAATCTGACACTTCATCAATTAATGTCCATACTCCTTGCGCACATGTGTGTAATTTTGGGTAAATGTCCGATATTGCAAAACCAGTTAAAAAGCGCAAAATGTTGTCATTTTTTAATGCAAGCCCCCAGGAAGATCAGAGGCGGACAAGCATGGACCATAAGGAATATATAATGTGCACATGTAATTTCAACAAATTGTATATCTGGGAAGGATGTATTTGAATCAAATATAGATTTGTGGGCAAACTGACCAGGGGAGGATCCTCTGACCCATAAACAGACTTCATCATGCTGACAATCCATTTCCTTCCCCCAATCATGGGAGAGGGGAGAATTGGGCCAATGACAAGTAGAGAGGGGCATGCTTAGCTAGGCCCAGGCACACACCCATTTTCAAAACACATAAAAAGAGACTGCTGGGACAGGTAGAGAGATTCAATTCCATTTGCTGCGGAGCATGCTGACCGACGACTTCACATCCAGAGATCCAACACTTAGACTTCCAAGCTAAACAGAGACTACAGAACTTTGAACCAAGAAGGCCCACTGCAAGCAAAAGTATTTGTCAGCAGGCCTCAAAATCATTTGCAAACTCTTCCACAGCCGGGCGAGCTGTCTGAATTATTTTGCCAAGAACTCTTGCCAGTACCCAGAAAGCAGTGTTACATCCAGAATCCACTTGATCCGGACCAGAAAGCAGAGCAGTATCCAGAACCAGAGGCCGCTGAATCCAGAGAGGCTAGACCAGCAGAGCAGAGCTGACCCAGACCGCTGTGAGCAGAACCAGTGACCCAGATCGCTGTGAAGTGCCGAGACCAGAACCGGAGTCCAGTCCAAAACCTGACCAGATCCGTGGCGAGGCCCATTCCTGCACAAAATATATTGTGAGTACCTAGCAGAACTGTGCAGAACCAATCTCTTAGTTAAAATAATCTAATCCAAACTATTTTAACCTAAGTAGAACTGCCTCCTAGAAATCGTGTCATCTGTCATTTTTAAAGCTGCACAACTGTCACCTGTCAATTCTGCAGCTGCAAGCTGTCACCTGTCATTTGAGTTTACTTTAAATCCGAAAAACGACCTTTATTTAATCGTCCGTATCTCTGGAACCGTTTGGGCTAGGAACGAGATTTAACGCGAATTTTGCCGCGATTTGCGATTTGGCCTGATTTCTTTACCTGTAAAAAGATAGCAGCTTTTTGCTTTCCTTTGCTAAAAATTTGTTTGCCTCTTAATAACCATCCCTGAATCATTGCTAAAGTGAGCCTGAGCTCATCCCAAGTATCTCTCACTCACCCTGAACCTCCTAAAGGGAATTAAAAGCATTTTCAGCATATTTCTCACTTCATTGCCATCCCATTCAAAGCACTTGGGCCTATGTTTCAAACACCTACCTGTTTTCTCTAAGCTTGCTGGGGTGGGAATTGAATTTCGTATTGTATTTGATTGCATTCCTGAGAACTGTGTGTGTTACTTCCATCTCCTTCCATTTCTTACATTGCATAGGGGAGGGGGTGAATTGCCGGAGAAAAAGTGATTATCTTATCTTTTGCTAAAATCATATCAAGTATTTCTGTACTGCATTTTATTCCTCATTGCTTTTCCCTTGAAATCATAAAAGTATTTTTGCTACTTTATCCATCCTACACCAACTCCTCATTGATTATAAAGAAGTGTGCTAGTGTCAGATTACCCCTTGTTGATTAACATTATATTTATAAGGGCGATATCGATTATTAATTTATTATAAAAGCGTGGTATCTATATTTTGTTTTATTTCTCAAATAAACCTTTTAATTTGCAAAACAAACCTACTTCTTGGCTCAGTGGGGTCAGGGGGATTCTAAGAGGGGGGTGTTATACAAGGGTTGTCCTCCAGAGTACTGAACCGAATATAACAATACATCAATAAGGGTTTTCCTCAGCATCCCAGACTAGGCATTGACTTAGCTGTAGTGTTGATTGAATATCGCTTACATATCCCTACCCTAGTAGGATCTAGATTAGCTTTAAGTTTAGGACTAGGCTTTGACTTTGTCTAAGAGATAATCCGCATAAAGGTTTTAAAACTCTGGCCATTTTATTTTAATGATAGGACCATCATTTCCAGCGTTGTTAGGGGCACTATTTGTAATTAGTTCTGGTTCTTGTTTTGCTTCAAAAGTGGCAAGTGTAGGGTGGCTGAGAGGCAGTGGAGGGCATCAGATACATATCTATGAAAGTGTCATCCAAACAGGTGCTCCCCTGTTTCTCCAGGACAATCAAGGACCACATTGACACCCTCGCTCCAGCCTTGGATGATTTCTGCAATCACTATTTTGCCACTGGAACTTTCTCCTCTCTCCTCAAGCACTCCCTTGGGCACCCCCCACTTAAAATCCTTCTGCTGATCCTACCTGTCCAGCAAACTATCACCCGATCTCTATCGCTTCTTTCCTGGGCAAACTCCTGGAAAAGCTGGACATCTCCCAGCTTACTCTCCACACTGAATCTGTTGGTTGTCTCCATGACCATCAGTCTGGCTTCAGAGCAGCCAGAGGCACAGAAATTGCTCTCCTGAACACCTGTGAAGACCTGCTCACTATTCTTGATTCAAGCCTTCCTTTGTCCTCATCCTACTTGAACAATCCTCTGCTTTTCACACAGTCAATCACGACATCCTGATCAATCGACTCTGTGAGAACCTGGGCATCATGGATCAGGCCCTGGAGTGGTTGTCCTCCTTCCTCCTGGACTGACCAACCCAGGTCCAACTTGAGTCCTTTCTCTCCACCACCTATTTCTCCACATGTGGTGTTTCCAAGGTCTCTAACCTCTGACCCTGGCGCTTCAATGTCTACTTGGTCCCTTTGGTCCACCTTATCTCTACCTTCTCCTATAATTTTCAGGCTCCCCTCAGCCTCCTTTCCTCTCTTGCTCATTCCTGACTATCATTTGCGATTCAGGCTTGGTGCACCTCCAATGATCTCTGCCTTAATTCCAGTAAGACTGAGATCCTTCTAATTGAGACCCCTGCTCTGGCTTTCCATCTCTCTTTCTGGCTGCCCTCCTTGAGCCCTCTTCCTTTGCCTTGCTGTGAGGCAGAAAACCTTGGTGTCATCTTCGACTCCATTCTCCCTTCTCCTCACTTCACAGACCTTGCCAGGAAGGCCCACTACGAGCTGCACCTCCTCCGAGGTATTCTTCCTTTGCTCACTTTCCCCTAGAAGCTCACTGTCTCCAGGGCCGTGGTTCTTTCTGAGCTGTACTACTGCAACAGCCTCTTTCTCAATCTGCGTTCCTCTACCTTCCGCCCTCTGCAACTAATCCAGAACAGGACTGGGGGACTTGTCATTGGGCTCAAGCCCATCTCCACTGGCTCCTGGTGGATGCAAGGATCAAGTTCAAGACCCTCTGCATCGTCCACAAGGCTTTCTGGGGTGGGGACCTGCACTACATCCAACACTCTCTTCCTAAACACCTTCCTTCTCGAAACCCTTCGCTCAGCCACCGCTAACTCTCTGAGAGTGAGGCACTTCTCCAGGCAAAGAGTGGGAGTAGATCTCTCTCTCCTCTGCAGGTGCCTCCCTCCGAAATGGCCTCCCAATTACAAGAGCACCACTTTGTATTTTAGAAAAACAAAATTGTTGATTTATAAATACGTGTTGTTCCTGATTGGTTACATCATCAAATCGCCAGGTGCATCCCTCAAACAATACCATATCATACAACTATGTACCTTATCCCACCACATATTAGGCAATTTGTGCCATAACCAGGCGCAGGGTTGGGTCACTGTCAGCCACGTGGAACACATGACATGCCATGATATTCAAGGTACTATCGCGCACCCATTGAACCAAGAGAAGGAATATTGCTGTGACCGAGGTTTGGAGCAGACAGGTTAATTAATTTGATGACCTCTTTATGCCAAACCTCTACATAAACAAGATGAATTGGTGCAATTCGCATTCAGCCATTTGACAAGAAAAGGAAACACCAGGTGACCAAAAGCTCTAAATGAATTCTGTATTCATTTGAACAAACAAGCAAGTGGTTGTTAAACACATACAATTACAAACAAACATTCAAATAATGTGTGTCAGTACAAACAATTAACAATTTGATTAGAAAAAACCTAAATACATATGTTCAAAAAATCATTAAATGTTAACCCAGGACAATAAAGGAAAAGGGGAGAAAAGGGGGAGCAAACATGTAGACAAAACGAAATTGGCAATTATATGAAAAACTTGGAAAATAATGATCTAGGCAATCCATATGTAGCTCATAGTCACGATTGTCACTTATCAATCCTTATTATAATGTAGGTTCAAAACATACAAAAACAATAGGTCTCAGGGACAACTTAGTTTCCCGAGGTCAAAACTGCCAACGCAGTGGGGGGACTGGATTAAGAGCAGGGTCTCGTGTGATTATGTAGACGAGAAACTGCAAACCCCTCACAGGTCTTGCGTTTTGGCGGCAAGAGCCAAACTAAGGAAAGTAAAGGGTTCTGCCTTCATCAGGGCCGCAGTCATAAAAGCCTGCAATGCACAAAGAAGAAAAGGAAAGAAATGCATCGTATCATGCACCCACACATGTTCAGAAAGCCTTATGCAACCATCGAATGCCTTTCAACATAAGCCTATAGAGAAACGCACACTCACAAGGACAGTGTTTGTTTGGTCTTGTCATAGTAATCTGCAGTGTGGGGACCAAAATGGTCCCCATAGTGTGGGATATACAAGCCTACACAAGCAAACACACACAAGTGGGCATGCACACATACACACACCCATGCATGCATCACATATCACCCACCTTCACATTACCCTCCACACTGACTACCCTACTTGTTAAGTGTCAGCTGCTTAATTGGGTTTGGGAAAAAGGCATCAGATAGTTCCTATCCCTCTTCTAAAGCTTAACAGTACCTGAGTCCGTTTCTGGGTGAGGCTTTGAGGTCAGCAATAGCCTCACTCTATCCTCTCACTAAGCCTTACACGTCCATCTCAGGCACAGATATGAACAGAACTAGTTGTGATATTAGCCCTGCCTGCACCATCTAAAATGTATCTATTTCTGTATGCTTGCTGCATTAGCCCACTAAGTGTGTCATAGACAGGCGTTTACCCACTCATTGATGGACATGCGCAGTAAGTGTCTCACAGTGAGGCACAGACCGAGTATAACCACCCAATGCGAGAAACATGAGACCTCATTACGAGTACTGGTAAGCTTGCCGGGTTGTGCTTGCGGGTGCCTTTCATTCCACCAGGTCTGACCTGGCAGAATGAAAAGCCCCCGCAAGCATAGCATTTCGGATACACAGGCACCGTTATAAAAGGTGCCTGTGCATCCGGCTTCCCCATGGGAATGAGGAAGAATTTTTCCGGCGGATAGGAATGGGCAAATACCAGGACTGTGGCACGGCTACCGCCAGGTTAGTAATGAGGCCCATGGTCTTTTTCCGTGCTGCCACCGCTCTGAGGCTGAACCTGCTCCGTGCTCTAAGCCTCGGCCAATTGGTGAGGCAGGGTTCCACCACCCAACGGAGAGGAGGACGCTGCCCCAGATGAAGCAAATGCAGTTCTATGTCTGCGTAGCAAAGTGAGTAAACGTAAAAGCATCGACCTTGTTTTCCACGATGTATGCACGTTGCACCTTCTCGATATTTTGTTTCCATAATAAGAGCACATTTGGTTGGCGGCCAAATATTTTACAAGGCATTCGTCGTTGTTCGTTTGATGAACCCCAGATGCAATTTACTATAATTGACCATTCAAAAGCAGTGAGTTTTGTAGACATAATTCGGTTCTGAAATCTGGTTTAGGATGAACGTGATCAGAATCTCTCACCTTGAACGTTTTCTAAATATTAAGCCTCACTCCCAATATTTCTCTCTCTTGGTACGTTTTGTATGAGATTTGATTTTAATAAATGAGAATGTTATAGCAGACGCGTTTACAAAGCTTTAAAAGAGTAAAACAAATGGAAGCATAGGAGCGTTTTTAGGGTAGTCACATTCTGTCAGGAGAAGCCAGCGACATGTCATGAAAGTGGCGCCGAATTAATGTCAGATCAGAGCGGCGTTGATAGGTACTAAGCCCAGTATGTACTTGAAAGCTCTTTCATCTTTGACTTTCCAAAACAGCAAGGCACTAAACAAAAGTATTACAGCAATATTTTAAAGTGATTGCACTTCAAAGGTATATTTTACTCTGTCATGTTTTGCTGGGTGTAGACACAAATCTAGTTGACTTCACAGTTCTATAAAAAATGGCTTAATGGGAGTTTCGGGGACATCAATGTGTTTCTTTCTATTGTTGCAGTAGATGGAACATACTTTCTGCAAGACCTTCTTTGTCACTACAGGTAAACCGCAGGGGCCAACACGCGGGGCAATTGTTAAGACTAAAAGCTACATTTGAGAAAGCGATGATTTTCGTACAGCAGAGCATCAAGAAGTAATGTGTAATTTTGAAACACTACAAGTCTCCTTTGGGGAAACATTCTGAAAATATGATGGAGACGAAATGGTGGTTGATGTACATTGTGAGACCAAATCTAGAAGAGCGACAGGAACGTGGCAAGTACAATGTCTGAATCAGCAAAGGTGCAAACTAATCCAGAGAATATGTCAACACCAATTGGAGACCCAGCAAGGTGAAGTCCTGAAAGATATTGCCAAGATACTATTATGGCAGCATAGTAATTCCAATCATCGCAGGCAGACCCCCGTGCACATAGACTGATGTTAATACTTTAAGAATCTCAGCTCCCCTCCAATCATGGTCAGAAATGTCCTTGTGTCCAAAAGTGTCCAACAACCTGCCTGCATAGAAGTACTACATATTCCACACACATATTTGGAAACTACAATGTGTATGCTCACACGACTAAATACTGATATGTACTGAACAATACTGACAAACAATCACCATCATATTGTTTTGGCTTATAGGGCAATGATATTGTATGCATACATTATGGACCCAAGACAGGCAGCTCTGAAGGATGCACACAACCACAAATGTATCTCACCCTTATTAGGGATCAGTGTGGTATAGTGTGGTCTGATTGCGACTGGAGCATTGTGGCATGCTTCACAAACAACGTAATGATATGGGTATAGAAAAAAGCATGACAATATCCTCCTAGCTGACATTCAAGAGTAGAATATGCAATTTGAGATAGCCAACCACATATTCCAGAGCGCCACCCAGTAGATATCCCTGGAAGTTCATCTCCACTTCAGAGACACTGAGCAATGCATTGTGGGTAAATTAGCTCAAATGCATGTTTTTCTCTCCTGAAAACTGTCTATGTATTATAGGACAGCACTATTTTCTGAATATATCTATCAACCAAAGACAGGCAGCTCTCAAGTATGCAGGCAACCACATGCTAGTTTCACCAACAATGGGGGTCGTCAGTGTTGAATGGTCTGGCGTCTTTATCATTGGACCACTGGGGCAGACTAAATACCCCATGGAAGCTCCCTAATGAGGTTAAAACCGGTATGTGGTTGTGGGATGTCTTGTTAACTAAAAGGTATTTTGACTTTATGAATCTGAGCTGCTACAGTCATACAGCCCAACATTTGTGCATTACTACCCAGGCCAAGCTTGTAACTTGAGGGCCACAGCTTCAATTCATAGATCGCTATTGGTTTCCCAGAAGAGGTGGTGCAAATAACTTGATAAAATGCAATAAGTTCAAGGCCCACCTTGCACTGAAACAGGTGTGCACTACGTCATAAGGTTGCAGGCATTTGCCGGAAGTGCACGCTCCATGAGTCAAAGCTAGCATCTTAAAGCAGCCACTGAAGACACGGGGGCTCATGACCATGAGGAACTCAACCTGCCCCACTGAAGAGTATACATTGTGCTAATGTTCATAGTACTACTTACCCATTCGACACTTGGAAGTATGAGTAACCAGAGCAGCTGACAGCCCTGCTGTGGAGGAAAAGGACGGAAACCAAACTGGAAAGGGGGGAGAAGTGTGCTCAGGTTCATAAAGGAAGAAACATGTGTGTGCACACACCACACGCCAGCAATTTAGGAGGGAAAAAAGAAGTGAGATGGGACAGAAATTCCAAGGTAGTGCAGGGTCAAGCAGTGCCTTTTTAGTTATAGGAAGAATAAGCACATGCTTGAAACAAAAAAAGGGGTGAAGGCAGTGGACAAAGAAAGATTAAGGAAAGAAGTGAGAGAGGGAAGGAGTTGAGGATAGGGTATTAAGGAAGACTGAATAGTATCAAGAGGAGAATCCGTTGCATAGGCACGTTTTAAAAAGAATTTAGTGTGTGAGTCAGAAATGAGGGAACACAAATATAGGAGAGAGGGTTGGGGAGATGGAATAAAATGAGTTGAAGAATGGATAAAGGAAGAGAGCAGAGAGAAAACGTTTGAGTTAAAGTAATCCACAAAGTCAGAAGACGCAGGAGTAGGAAAAAACATTCCCAGTGAAAAGATCTTTTTATATTGATCTTTTCACTAAAATTCCGCTTTCGAAAGACTGCTCCGTGACTGCACAGAACTACTGTCTTTCTAAAGCAAACTGTCATGCCCCTGCCGAACATGAGTGCGTGCAGGGGCAGACAGGCTCTGCGGGAGCAGGAAGCGGAGGGTGAGGAGAACAAGCAAGTGGGTGTGGGCGCATGCATGTGTGTTGTATGTTTGTGTTTTGGTTTAGGGGTTGGGGGCTGGGACATAAATATTGTGGGGAGGGTGTTGGCACTGAAATCCAGCAGGAGAGGGCGGGCGGTGGGGGTAGAACAATGGGGTGCTTGGGAGTTAATCTCCCTGAATATAAAAAAAAAAACAGCAAACCAAATTTTAAGTTAAAAGACCTTTACAATGACGGTTTTCCAATCAAAAGAAAATCGGTCAAAGTAAATCGGTCTTTTTCTCTTGAGACCTTTAAAAATGGTAATTTCACATAGAACCGAAAAAAGAGAGGGATCGGGGTGAAGGGAAAGAATGCTGTTAAGCAGTTGGAATAGGTGGCATGTGTGGGGTGTAAGAGATTTAGTGAGATAAGTGAAGTAATAATTTTTTGCCACAAGTAAGGAACAGTCAAAAGAAGAATGAACCGAAGAGAGGGTGGCAAGATCAAAAATAGATTGAGCTTCCTTGCAGCGTCAATGTTCATGACAAAGTAACGTCCAAACGTCAATAAGAGGGGCGATAACCAGGATTGCAGAGCATTAGGAGAAGGGGAGGAAGGACAGCAGGGAAAAGTGAATCAAAAGTGGAAAGAAGGCTGGTGTGTAGAGCAGACTACCTCTGTTTAGTTTAGCATGAACCTGCACAGGGATAGAATCATTGAAAGAGACCATTTGACGAAGTGTTAAAATATGATTGATCGAGGATTTAGCAATTAATACTATAGACAGTGATAATGACCGTCCCACCTCCCAGTGACTTGGAAATCTAGTCGGCATACATAATAGTCCATAGCCGACAAGGCCATATGATGAGCACCCTCCCCAACAGATATTGATTGTTCTTAAAATGTGGTTCCAAATGTATACTCATAGCTTGCATTAAATGTACACAACTCTGTCAGCATAGTACAATCACATTATTGTGAATGGGAATTATTTTGCTATTCTAGGTCCAGCCCTGAAGCCTAATGCTCTCCACCTGCTGTTGCTGCCTGAAGATGCCATAGAAAAGAAGAGGAACTCATTGACGTCAACTAGTTCTCCTGATGTAGCATGATCTTCCAGAGGTTCACCCAATAGCAGCTCCTGCGCCCAGAGGTTCACATTCATAATGTGGACCAATGTGATAGCGCATTGCTTAAACACTCCTCACACACACATGTGATGTGTGCTATGGCAGCTCCAAGGAGCTAACGCTCTTTTAATTGCTGCCACTTGTTGAAGCCCACACAGAAATAAAATGCAGAGTGCAGATAAATTGGAGTGAAGCAGAAACGCTTCTCAAACAATTAGTCCTTATGAGAAGTGAGATACTCAAGATAAACATTTTACTTTGAACATCTCTAGTCCTTCTCACTGCAGTGATCCACAGGATCCATGTGAAACCAAGTCCACTTTACAGAAAACCTAAAAGAAAGTGGACCAAGTGGAGACTTTGATATATTATGTACAAAGAAAATACTTAATTGTGGGCGTCTGCATTTCTCAACTGACTAGTAGTGGCTGGTGAATTTTTAACTTTGAAAGGGGTACATGTTTTCCCAAAATTGAGGTGAGAGAGCAGGCATTGTGAGCTCACCAGAACCTTCCAAGAGGTGGTTTGGGCAGGGTCTCCTCCAAGTTTTTTCTTTTTTTAATAATGAGTCAAAATGGTTTATTTTGTTGCACAAATATTACAACCATTGGGTCTAAAAACATACATTTTTAAAACTGACTCTGCAGGCAAACACATGAACAAATACAATACATTTTAAGTCACCAATAGTGCACAGGAGCATTTTAAAACATATGTTCATGCTGGCTGTGCTGCAAGAAAACGTGGGAGTCCTCAACAATATATGCCAGTGTTGCTGGTTGTGCCAAAAGCGGATCATGAGATCTGTCCATACATTCTGCCATGGCTGCCCTACTTTAATGCTGCCACTGCATAGGAATATATGCCAGCATTGCCATTGAAAAACATGATTTCCTGCTGCCAATGCCAACCAATGTAGCCAGCATAGTCACTAGAATATGCATGTGCATGCATCCTTGTGAGGCCTGTCAACAATACATATGGTAAATATGGGTTGGAAGCAGAACTCAAAGGGTACAATGGGAGGAAAAGAGTTTTCTTTCCGGCGGAAGTCTGTATAGCAGAAAGTGTTGATATGGGAGTGATGACGTCCCCCTCTAAGGGCCCTTCTAAGGGTCACATACAAGCCCCTGTCTGGGCCTGTCTGGGCATGGCTGGATCTACCCCCAGTACCCCATGTGTTTCCCTTTTTCTCCGCCCAGCTCCTCAGCATCACCCACTTGTTTGGCCATTGTCACATCCTGTGTGACCGGTGGCCATTATGATGCTCCACTGTATTTCCTATCTTATGCTTAATGTTCTCCCTTCCATCCATTGGGATATCTTGGTGCACACATCATCGTACTGTGTGTGCCCACACCCCACCCCAATTCCCAACTACTCTTTTTCATGTTGTGATGGGATGGGGTCTCGACCTGCCTACCTGGTTAAGTGCTCCTCTGACTTCCAACAGCCCCGGCTTCAGTCGACACCCTGCACTAGGTCACTGCCATCCGGCCATTGCAGAATTGGATTCTTTTTGGAACTTACCTTACTGCATGCCGCATGTGGCTTGGTTTTAAACTGTCCGCCTGTTTTCTCCTCCTTCAACGATGACTGCTATACTTGTGTTCCGTTCTGCACCCCATGCATTCACGTTCTCATTTCCTCTTACGTCCGGTCTCTATGTACCACCTGGACATCCGCTCCTAATGTGACTGTAACTTGAAAAAGTAACACATTTCTCTGTCAATGATTGTAAAGTTATTTGTGCCTTGCTTGTTCCTCTCCTGCCGACGCCCCCATGCACCCTGTAGTGAACCCCTAAATATAAATGTTACCTTGCTATTACTGTATACCTTGTTGTATCTTCTCACCATGTACTGTGGCTTTACTTTGTTTGTGCTTTCCTTCCTGTATGCTTGCTCGTAAATTTCTAATTTCTAATCATTGACTCTTCACTTACCAGTAAACTTCCCTCTCTGCATAACATGCTGCTTCCCTTACCTTCTTGGAGCACCTGACATCTTCTCGCTTGATGTAGCCCCTGATGCCATGAGTCGAGGCTTTTCCAGTCTGCATTCTTGCATTTTTTCAACTGCCACAACACTTGTCTGCATGCCTGATGTTGCCCCTCATGCCATGTGGCGAGGCTTTTTCAGTCTGTCAGTCTGTGTTCAGCATTTTTTCACCTGCCACAACACTTGTCTGTATGCCTGATGTAGCCCCTCATACCATAATGTGTAGCTTTTCCAGTCTGTAGTCACTCTTACCTGCTTGTCTTAACTTCATGTCTGGTTTTCCTTAATAGAGTTTACCTACCTGTTCCTGCACTTTTCATCTGTTTTTTGTATTGTACCTCTCACCTTCTTCCCCTCCTGCACTTCCCTCCCTCCCTCTTAACCCCTCTTTTCATGTTCACCACTTGCACATTCCAAATTGTCTTACAACCTAGTCAGAACACTTCTGTTGGTTTCTTCCCTACCCCAATCCTGCACTTCCCCTCCTCCCACTCTCCCCTTCTCCCATGCTATAGCACTTGCACTTTCCAAATGTTTCAATACCTTTTTAAGAAAGTTTTTGTTTTTGTTTTATCCCCTTTCTCCCTCCCTATTCCCCCTATTCCCCCTGGCCCCCTTGTCTTGATGCGCTTGAAACACAATTTTTACTGTATAGTGTGCATTAACCAATAAATACAAAATAAAATAATAAAATGTTTAATGTATCTGCTTAATTCCACAAACGCTGTTTAATTTTCAATCATTTTGTTCAATTGCCCAACAGTGCAAAAGCAAGAGTTTGTTGGGGTGGTCATGAAAGGTCCCAACAATGAAGGAGTTTATGATGTACACGTCATATTTGTGACTGGGGGTGCGGCAAAATGGGTGCAATTTTGCAATTTCACATGCATCCAGTGTAGTTAAATGTGAATTAGATATATTACTTTAGAGTTACTTTTTGTTTAAAGTTGGTAAATTGGTACATGTTAAATTTGCTCGCACGTTGAAAGACAAATGGCAAAACCACAAAATGAAGTATAAAACATGATCCAGATATATTGTGCTACGGAGTGCCCAGATGCTGGCAATGAGGAATTTCATAATGCGTATGCGAGGAAGGGGGGCCGGTCATGAAGAGGTCATTGTGGAGGAAAAACAACAGTTCTTGAACATGCATGCACACTGAGATACACATAAAGGGAACATGTACATCTACATGTGTTGGGCTTTCTTTATAAATGCATTAAAACTCAGCAGCTGGGAAGTCACAGGATGAATTCTGAGTGTTTGAGAATAACTTGTTTTGCAGGCTTGAAGTTTGAAGGAGAAGCAATGATATCCGAGTAGAGGGTCAGCCGTTGAACAGGACAATATTTGTGGCTTAGTAGTTCCTCAGAGTACTTGGGAATTTGCAGAGAGACCAGGCCATTTTTTTTTACCACTAATAAATATGGGGTGAAGTGACGCTCAAGGCTAACGGGATAGATACCAAGGGCTTTCAATTGCATTCTCAGATGTGCCGTGCGTACAGAAATGGTAGTCGTTTTGATTAAAATGTTTCTGGGATGTCAGTAAAGTTTGGGTGGATGAGATAGTTATCGTCAGTTCAAAGAGAACCTGTTTAATCAGCTTTCCTCATGCTACTTGAAGTATCCATGGGAACCATGTGCAATTATGTTTACAGTTAAGAGGTTTCAGGCCAGATGTGACTCCTAATGAATTATGTTTGTATATGAATGTGTAACCATGTGCTGATGTATCATCTATTCCTCACACTCTCTTCCACCCTAACAGTCTCATCCATTCAATCTCATGCTCATTCTTTTGACCATCCATCCTAAAACTCTCAGCTGTCTACTAATCAACTGCATTCATTCCTATTGGTTTATACCTTCTCAAATAATCACTCATCTGTCCTCTTTCATTCAATGATCCATCTTTCCTCATGTATTTCTTGATTCCATTGCTCCATCCTAAAAGCCCTTGATCTATTCTCCTAACCATCCATCCATACATTCTGCTCCATATTTGTTGACTTGTTAACTATCCTTCTGCCGATACATATTCATTCATTCTCAAGCATCTCAGTCTCATGCATACATCCCCATCACTCATTCATCCAACCAAATTCACATTCTTATTTATTCCTTGCACCAAAAACATCTCTACAACACTTTCCAGTTTGTGGAATACAGAAAAGATGGCAGCCATACAAACTCAAACCATTGCATCTGTCAATGCTTATTCTACACAGCAGTAATTTCTTACATCCTGTTGTTTCAGTTCCAGAATGGGGGCAGGCAGTGCTGGAAATGGAAAACATTTACTCTGGGAACCCCCATCCTCCTTGTGGGGCTGGGGAGGTGTGAGATGAGCGTCAAGGGGAGGTGCTGTGTGGCATGGCCCCAGGTCAGGTCACACAACACCCAGTCTCATAATGGAACCCAAGGCTGGCGATTGGCATAAAAGCAAAAATCATCTCGGGAACATAACAATGCCCACAAGATTAAATTTGAAACATGTCTGTGATAGTGATGCAGCAAGAAACCCTTTTCAGGTAATGGAAGCTGGGTGCTGCTTTTCTCATAGGCCAACACTCACCCTAACAAAATAAATTGTTTGTAAATTGCAAGACATGTATACCAATTTGGGCCATTATGTGAGGCTATCGTTGTTTCTGCATGAAGAGCATAGTCTGTTTCACCTGGAGTGACTTCTTCTGAAGAGTGGGCTGCTCCTGGATGCGAGCTCAGCGGTTACTAGTCTTTCCATCGAAGGTAAGTACCATTGAATCATTTCCAACTAAAAAAATTGCATAGAATGCATGCTTGTTTTGGTTTTTTTGTTCCCCCCAACCCCCTGTTTTTAACCTATTTTTAACCCTTAAAAACAGACCCAAAACAAAATTAACCCTTTACCCCTCAAAAATATGCATTTGATGAATATATTTTCGTTGGAACAAATTCTATGGAAATACTTTTGATGGAAATATATTTGATGGAAAGTCTGCATACCGAGCTCAGCTCCACAGATCTGAGAGTTTCTTGGGCTAGGCCCCGGTATGGAGCTCTACCAAGACAAGCTTTGTGTAGCTCACCTTTTTCGTTTTACCAGCTCACTCAGACATGGACCTTCGGAGCACTTCTCGCATACTATAGTCACAAAATTCAGGCCTTCCTAAGGTGGTATGAAGCTGAACGTGCTGTTATTTGAATGTGTCACTTTGTGAATATTGTATATTGCATGAGCGTTATTTCTTCTGAAATACTGTTTCTTTTCCGCATTCACTGTATTGAAATCACACAGATGCATTTTTAAATCATACACTTTGCAGAATGTCCTTTTGCAGAATTGCTTTTTCTGATGTGCTCGTCCCTCCTTTGAGAATGGTTCATACTTTATTTGACAAACATGCTGTATACATATGTCTTTTATCCTATGTTTATCAAGTTGTTTAATTTAATCTAAAGCACACGTTAAGCTATTGAATGACTTCCAGTAAAAAAAAAAAAAAAACATTGCGCCTTGTTGGAAAAGTAAAGATGGGATGCAGTCTTCTGCAAAGAGTACACTATGGAAAGAGTAAACGTGAGTTCAAATCCCAGCGTTCACCGGAGCACATTATTTGAACCTGGGCAAATCACGATACCACACCATGGTTCAATTTCATTAGCTGCTATCACTGCACATGTGGAAACGATCCTCTGAATTGCATGCTATATGGAAAACCACACTTATTGTGTGTTTGCACACTATAGTGCTGCTTCAAATCTCATAATGAGTCTTTAAAGAAAGTACATCAAAGGCTTAATTTGCTACTTAGTCAAGCAAATTATATTGAATTGAATTTATATTTTATTTCTATCACGCTCATAAACATGTGTTTGAGAGCGCGACAAGGCAAGGGGGAGGGGAACAGGGGAGAACAAAAACAACGATCTTACTAGGCCCAGTGACATTGAGAACACGCAAGTGCATGAGTGCATGGGAGAGGAAGGGGGAGAATTGGATAGTGCAGAACAAAGGGGAAACAGATAAATAATATCAAATACACAAATATTAAAGGAAACAACAGTGGTAGTGAAGCCAGTAAGTGGCAAGTGCTGGTTTTAAGGTAGCAGGCAGGGTAGGTCTGATAAGTGCAGGGAGAAAAAGGGTCGGGGGGCTGTATGGGTACAGATACAGGCACCAGTGCAAGGGGTGGCCCGGAAGCAGTAAGGGCGGGTGGCAGGGTGAGCAGGTACCTGGGCCTGGAGGACAGAGGGTGCTGTCAGGAGCTGGTGCTGTCTTTTGTCATGTCATCTCCTCCTCAGTAAACAATATGTGGATGGTCAAGTTTTTTTTTTCTCACACTCCTCTTTCTATTTATATAGATTATTTTACATAGGTTACAGAAAAAGCGATTTCTACTACACTTTAAAACATGTTTTTATTTTTATATCCACAGATGTTGTGTAAATCTAAATTTAAAAACCATACAAAAAACAATGTGTATATATATATACACATTCATTGGGCAACAAACCAGCCTTTGCACGATATTTTGCACATTGGCATCAACATAATACATTTTGTAGACACATAGAAGAGACGCTGAGAATCTGCAATGTCTTGTTGTCAATTTCTTTGCTTTCTTGTGGGGCCTGCCCGGTTTTCAGAGTGCTGACAGTTGTTCTATAATTAGAGCGACACAGTGTGTTTTCGGCCATCTAGCCACCGAACTACACTGTTAAAGATAAGCGGCCTACATCAGGACGGAGATGGATTGAAGAAGCACAAGCTAATGTGGGATGTGTCTAAACCTGGGGACAAACAAGAGGAGGTGATGAGTTATTTTTGTATGAACGTGTTACTACGTTTTAGAAATAATTGTGTGTCACCAAAAGGGTCTACATCCTACCTGTTTTGGTCGGAGCCTGGTTCAATCATAGCAGGAGGGAGCCCTACGTATGGAGTCCACTCGATGGAAGCAATCAACGGCACCTAGCTAAATAAAAAGGCACTGTTAAGTTATCCAGTATATTTCAGGTAACTAACAACGTTGTATATACTAATAATCAATAATAAAGTTTTACCTATCATACCTATTTGAGGTGGAGATCTTCCCGAATGTAGGAAAGGGAATAGATCCAACAAGTAACAGGTCTGTTTCAGTAATTGACCAACCGGACCTGGAAATGCTAGGTCAAAGCTATCACCACAGGTGCAAGAGAGCAACAAACACAAATGTATTTCCTATTATTCCAACATAAATGTACAGTGTCATTTCTTTTGGGTTATGGGGAATCACGTCTGTTACTAAATTCCATGGTGCCCCGTATACAGCCACTAGGTAAACTAGGCCAGCCTCTATTCCACCACCTGTTTGCTTTATTGTAAAGCGTGGGTCCGTGTCTATGACCGCTTTTTAAATAGTGCAATGACTAATTGACAGATTGTGCAACTAGCAAGTGATCCCTCTTCTTGGTGTAAACCTCGATGCTACATGGGTGACTCCTGCTAAACCAGAAGGCTATATTTTAATGCGACGCGGTGCACGTCTAACAGCAATGTTTCGCATGGTCCCTGTGGACTCGTGGCAATCGAGTGAAGTGACCATTGGCGATCACTGCCCGTAAAATGAGTAGAGCCTGTAAGAATGCAATTTTGCAATATAACATGGCTGAGCCGTGTCAGTACTTTGTGCTCTCACAGACAAGCGTTGTTTGCTCGTGTTTGCCGAGTAACTGTTCCAAACAAACCAGCCCTTATTTAAAGGGGCTGCGAATCTGGAGGCCATCTTGAGTTAACTCGGTGTTGAGAGGCACCCTGTGTAGAGTGAATTGTGTGTTCTGGTCTTGCGTGTATTTACACATTATTGTTTACAAATGCATATAACCAACAACAGTGCTATTTGTTTCCATTTATGTACCAGCATGTCATGCAATTTGATCACAAACCAGTACAGCATTCTGGTCAATATACCAACCATTCTACAAGTACTTTAATAAATCTGATTAATGCTGAAAAGCAAAAAAAAACAATGAATGAGAGAATTTCTCATATGGTCTATAACCATGCATGGTCACACCTGTTACAGTTTTAATACTTGCAATCATATTTATACATTTGATGTCATTTATACCTCACTGTAACATGAGATGCAATCCCAGGGTTTACATGATTCTTGTTAATGTCCCAATCATTAAACCGTCAGTTCTATGGATACTCTTAATAACAAAACCCTTTTTTGGTCAATTCTCGAATGGCATATAGTTGGACAGAAGGGTACATAAATCTTTTGTCTCGTTAGACAGTTAATGGTTGGGACCACCCGTTTGGCTGTTTTCACGGTGGTTAGAAGTCCCATCTTCACAGTCCTAATATTGAGAAAAACGCCAGAGAAAAAGACTTCTTCTTTTCTTCTGGCAGCAGTGGCAGATGACTAATCGTCAATCTGCCCTAACTGCACATTACAAGAGAGAATTTATGTTTAACATGGGACCCTTTTTAGAGGGTGGTGTCAGGAGATGCATGGGTATTGCAGACAGTCCAAGTTTCCAGACTTTAATTCTTCAGAAAAGGGGTTTTCCAGGCAAGGGATACATTTATGGTACAATTCACATGGAAAGGAAGAGAGCTAATGGATAGGTTGGAGGGGCCTGTACCGCAAACGGGGCTTTTACCCTGATCTTCTGACAGCCAGAGGTTTTTATGAGCATTTTATTCCTTGTGCACAGAAAAGACAAGTTAAGACCTCTCATGAAGTTGAATGTGTTGAATGCCAGGCTGTTATAGCTGATAGGATAACAACACGTATGGTTATCTTAATTCCCAACAAGAGAACAATTTGGAATAGACACTAACCTGATCGAGCCTTAGCGTGACTGAAGCATCAACTGCAGAAGGAAAGAATCACCCGGAAGTCCCTGCCTCCCCTAACACTGGGAAGTAGACACCAGCGAAGGCAAACACGAACCCCGGGGAAACCCTCTGGGGAAAAAAATCCTGGGCGTCTGGGATCGGTCTTCTTGGAGTGGCGACTCGGGAGGTCTTGAACAAGACTTCTCGGAAGGGTGACTCTTCTCAAAGTGGAGAATGAGGGAGGAGTCCTACAGGATGAAAGAATGACAGGTAAGTGGGAGAAGGAGAGAGTGTGAAAAATTACAATCTGGGAGAGTGAGAGCGCTTACTAATGACTGAAGTGACTGGAAGTAAACCCTTCGCCATGAGCAATCTGGGTGGCTGGGAGCGTTGTAATCTGAAGGGGGTAGAAATCACTGCCAAGGTAAGAATAATTAATGATAGCCCAAAGCAAGAAAGGAACGGAAGAATCAATAGAGGATCGGGACTTACTTCCGCAAAGCGGACTCTTTCACTGATTGGGTGTTTGAACCGAAACCCCTGCTCGAGCGAACGGGAGAAGTCAAGGGAATCACAGAGGGAACAGAGGCGGGAAGCTCGAAATGGGACACAATTCTATAAGAGAAAGAATGGGAGTCAGGAGAGTGAGTAGGTAGCTTGCAAAGGTTAGATCACAAGGATAGAATCTTCTGCAAACTTACAGAGCATCACATTCAACAGAAGCAACGCCTCGAAGCGGTGTTCCGTATTCCTTAAGAGACGTCAGGTGACCAGTCACGTGCTTCTGCCGGCAACGTGAAACAACTTGTC
The DNA here is from genome assembly GCF_040938575.1 of Ambystoma mexicanum. Classification (NCBI taxonomy): domain Eukaryota; kingdom Metazoa; phylum Chordata; class Amphibia; order Caudata; family Ambystomatidae; genus Ambystoma; species Ambystoma mexicanum. The sequence goes on along the minus strand of NC_090932.1, from coordinate 840,459,357 downwards.
TGTTGAAACAGTTCACTTTTGCCCTATCGGAATTACCTAGTAAAACATCTCCACACAGAGACCAATGACGCCGGATGCCATCGCAGGAAAGGTGTAACAGTATGCCCCCTCCTCATGGGAGGCGAACCTGGCTTGCCCAGGTGAAGGCGAAAGAAACGTCGAATCAACCGATGGGCATGTATCCCTGACGCCGGTTCCCATGTTCTGTCTGCAGGTGAGTAACCCTTCCAATCAATGAGGAATTGTAAACGGCCCTGATGATATCTAGAATCACATATTCCTGCCACTTCGAATTCGGGCCTCCGAAGTAATCATAACTGGAGGTGGCAATGGTCTGGCTGATCGAGGGAATCGATCTTGTACACTAGGTCTGATCTGGGACAAATGGAACACCGGGTGGATGTGAAACCAGGAGGGAGGTAAAGACAACCGAACTGCCGCCGAACCCACTCATTCTAATATCATAAAGGGTCCGAAAAATCTTGGGGAAAGCTTGGAAGAAACCAAATGTTTGGGAAGGAAACGAGAGGCCAACCATACCTTGTCTCCCTGGTTCAAAACTGGAGCATCTTGGCGGTGTTGATCGGCGTATCTTTTGGCCCGATCTTGGGCTGCTTGTAGTGCCACACATGCAGTTCGGTGTCCCTCTAGGATATCTGCAATCAGACAGTCCACTCCGGGTATTTGTGATGAGGTGGAGGAGACAGACTGTATAAACGAAGGATGGTATCCATACGAGCAATTGAAAGGACTTGTCTTCAACACTGCATGCTTGGCATTGTTGTAAGCAAATTCGGCAAATGGTATAAGATCCACCCAGTTATCTTGAGCGGCCGAAACAAAGCAACGCAGGTAGCCTTCTAAGGTCTGGTTTAGGCGTTCTGTCTGCCTCTTGGTCTGGGGGTGATATCCTGAGCTCAGAGCTCTCTTGATGTTTAAGACTTGGCACACTTTTTTTCCAGTAACCAGATTTATATTGAGGACCTCGGTCGGAAATGATAGTATCTGGAAGACCATGTCTTGAGAAAATTTCAGTAATGAATATCTTAGCCATTTGAGCGGTTCCTGGAATCTTGGGTAACGGAGTGAAGTGGGCCAATTTGGTGAAATAGTCGATGGTAACCATAATAGTGGTGTTATGAGAAGAAAGAGGGAGATCCACAATAAAATCGGTAGATATGATTTGCCATGGTCGTTCTGGTATAGGCATTCGGGCTAGTAGACCAAAGGGGGGAGCACGTAAGGTTTTTGATTGAACACATAAACTGCAACCTTTCACATAATCTGTAACGTCTGACTGCAGAGTAGGCCACCAGAAGTGACGCTTGATCAAATCGAGAGTAGTTTGAATGCCACGATGTGCAGCTGCCCGGGTGCCATGGCACATCCGAAGAACCTCCAATTGTAAGGATTGTGTAGGTACCAATACCTGGCCTTCATGAAAATACAACCCCTGATCTCTAGTAAGGTGGTAAGATGCAACTTTTTCTTCACACAATTGTTGCTGATTTGAGGTCTCTGATTTAAGGACTTGGAGAAAATGGGAGATGACTGAGACAAACCATGCTCGGGGAAACATCTTCTCTGGACAGAAACGGGTGGATTGCGGGTTTTTGCGAGAGAGAGCATCCGCCCGTAGGCTTTGATTCCCAGGTAAAAAAGTAAACTCAATCTGAAACGGAGGAAATAAATGCGCCCATCATGCTTGTCTGCTGTTGGTTGTTTGAGCTTGTTGGAGAACCTTTAGATTTTGGTGATCCGTGCGTACCTCTATCGGAAAGGGGGAACCCAGTAAGAGATGTCTCCATTCTTCAAAGGCTTTCTTTATTGCCAGTAGTTCCTTTTCAAGTACCAAATAATGTTCTTCAGAAGGAGTGAACTTCTTCGAGAGATAGGTTACCGGTCTTTCGTCCCTAGTCTTGATCGTTGTAATAGAACTGCTCCTAGAGCATGGTGCGGGGCGTCAGTTTCTATGATCAAAGGACGATTCTAATCTGGAGTGACCAGTATGGAGGCAGAAGTGAACAGTTCCTTCAGAGTGTTGAAGGCATGTTGAGCCTGTTCGTTCCATGAGAAATTGACTCCCTTCTTCAGCAGTCTTGTGATGGGTAAGACAATCTCCGAATAGCAAGGGATGAACTTCCGATAAAAGTTTGCAAATCCCAAAAATCGTTGGATTTCCTTTACCAAAGTGGGTGATAGCCAATCAAGAATGGCTGAAATCTTCCTCTGATCCATGGATATGCCCTGAGCTGATAAAACGAACCCAAGGTAGGTGATCTGTGTTTGATGAAACTCACACTTTTCTGCCTTACAATATAGTTGATTAGCCTGGAGACGGTCCAATGCTATGTTAACATGACAGATATGATCGCTTTGATTAGCAGAGTAAACCAGTATATCATCCAACTAGATGATTACAAAATGAAGGAGGATGTCAGAAAATAGATGGTCCATAAAACTTTGGAATACCGCTGGTGCGTTTACCAGTCCGAATGGCATCACCTGGTACTGGAAATGGCCAAAGGGGGTACGGAAAGCTGTTTTCCACTCACCACCTGGTGCAATTCAGATCAAATGGTACACCCCTCGAAGATCCAATTTGGTGTAAAGTGCTGCTCCCTGAACTGCTTCCAGAATATCTTTGATCAAGGACATTGGTATTTGTCCAGGACAGTGATCTTATTGAGTTCCAGATAGTCTATGCAAGGACGCAATTCTTCTGTGTCTTTTTTAGGAATAAAAAAGAGAGAGGCTCCGGCTGGAGATTTGGATTCAGTGATCAACCCGTTCTGCAGGTTATTATGGAGATAATCTTTGAGATCCGCCTTTTCTTTGAGTGACAGCATATACATGCGTCCAAGCGGAAGAGGTTGGTCCGGAAGTACTGTGAGGTGACAATCATCCCGGCGATGAGGTGGTAAAGTAGGAAAAAGGGGTTTAGAGAAGACCTTATAGTACTGCCGGTGACATGGTGGCACAGTCTTTAACTGGTTGATAGATGAGGTTTCGGCAAGGTTAACATCCTCAGACGGAACCTGAATACCAACTGCTTCTTGTGCTACACAATGAGCTAAACAATACTCCGAACCCAAAAAAAGAGTTCCTGCCGTCCCGTTTATGAACGTGTTATGGGTGCGGCGCCAAGGGAGTCCCAAAATTACAGGGAAGTGAGTAGCTTTTATCAGGTCAAAAACCAGGCTCTCCTTATGCGAATCGATCAAGCAAGTCACCGGTCTGGTTTGTTCTCGAATAGGCCCGGAAATTAACAGACTACCGTCTACTCCTTGAATAGGTGTGGAGCAGGATCTAAGAGTCCTCGCAATCCCGTGTGTGGCTGTCCACAGATCATCTAAAAAATTCCCCGCTGCTCCGCAGTCAAGTAATGCAGGGATACCTTGAATTAATCGATCTGGTAGACTAAAGGTCACAGAGAGGACTATCATGGACTGATTGAGGAGGGGCTGGTCAATAGATAGTCCTAAATGATATGGGGAACCCATACTAGGTTTCCCTACCATGGTTCCCTCTATGGCAGGGATTTGGCGTTTCCCGACATCGGGACTCGTGTTCTGCGCGGGGGTACTAATGTACAATCCCGTAGTATGTGAGAGGAGGATCCACAATACATGCAAAGCCCCAAGGTCTTCCTCCTTTCTCTTTCAGCGGGAGTTAAGGGACCCTTAACAGATCCTATCTACATGGGTTCATCAACAACAGGGGACTTGGGTACACTGGGGAGCGGATCAGAATGAGAACGATTTCCCTTTGGTTTCTTTTTCTCATGGGCCCTTTCTTGAAGCCGGTAGTCGATTTGCATAGTGAGGGTTATCATTTCTGCCAGATTGGCCGGTCGAGGAACCTTGTAAACCTCATCCTTTAGTTCCTCCGACAGACCCCGGCGGAACAAAGTCAGTAATCAGTCATCTGGCCATCCTACCTCCGAGGATAGTTGATTAAATTGGGTAATGTAAGAAATAAGATCCTTACTTCCTTGGCGGAGATCAAGTAGTTTCTCTTGGGTAGAGACCGAAATTTCCTGGCGACTAAACATAGACCTCAAACTGTTGACAAATGCTGGGTAGGAATCTAATAAAACGTTACCTGATGTAACTAAGGGTAGTAGCCCATGCTAAAGCGGGACCTGACAAGTGTGATACTAAGAATCCCACCTTATCTTTATCCGTTGGGAAAAAACATGATTTAAACGTGAATTGCACGGTGCAACTATCCAAAAAACTCCTTGAGTTTGTGTGGGTCCCCATCAAACCTGCCCGTGCTTAAGGTAATAAGGGGAGTCTCAGAAAATGCTCGGGCAACCTGTTGCTTTAATTGAGCATTATCCTGTTTGATCGCCTGCATCTCTAAGAACATGGACTGCATGGCGGCCATTAATTGTTGCATTTCCTGCTCCATCTTGCTACTGCCCGATCCTGTCAGTATCTCTTTGTGGGCGTCGCTTGCTGTTATAGCTGATAGGATTACAACACGGTATGGTTATCTTAATTCCCAACAAGAGAACAATTTGGAATAGACACTAACCTGATCGAGCCTTAGCTTGACTGAAGCATCAACTGCAGAAGGAAAGAATCACCCAGAAGTCCCTGCCTCCCCTAACACTGGGAAGTAGACACCAGCGAAGGGAAACACGAACCCCAGGGAAACCCTCTGGGGAAAAAAAACCTGGGCGTCTGGGATCGGTCTTCTTGGAGTGGCGACTCGGGAGGTCTTGAACAGGACTTCTCGGAAGGGTGACTCTTCTCAAAACGGAGAATGACGGAGGAGTCCTACAGGATGAAAGAATGACAGGTAAGTGGGAGAAGGAGAGAGTGTGAAAAATGACAATCTGGGAGGGTGAGAGCGCTTACTAATGACTGAGGTGACTGGAAGTAAACCCTTCGCCTTGAGCAATCTGGGTGGCTGAGAGTGTTGTAATCCGAAGGGGGTAGGAATCACTGCCAAGGTAAGAATAATTAATGATAGCCCCAAGCAAGAAAGGAACGGAAGAATCAATAGAGGATCAGGACTTACTTCCGCAAAGCGGACTCTTTCTCTGATTGGGTGGTTGAACCGAAACCCCGGCTCGAGCGAACGGGAGAAGTCAAGGAATCACAGAGGGAACAGAGGCGGGAGGCTCGAAACGGGACACAATTCTATAAGAGAAAGAATTGGAGTCAGGAGAGTGAGTAGGTAGCTTGCAAAGGTTAGATCACAAGGATATTTCTGCGAATTTACGGAGCATCACATTCAACAGAAGCCACGCCTCAAAGCGGTGTTCCGTATTCCTTAAGAGACGTCAGGTGACCAGTCACATGCTTCTGCCGGCAACGTGAAACAACTAGTCTGTTGAAACAGTTAACTTTTGCCCTATCAGAATTACCTAGTAAAACATCTCCACACAGAGACCAATGACGCTGTATTTGCCATCGCAGGAAAGGTGTAACACAGGCAGGTACATATGAACTTTAATATGAGAGACTTTTGTCTCTTATGCGATGTTCCACAGCCAAGAGTTTAGTTGGCCCATCTGATCCTAAAGGATACCTATCTGATGGTGGCTATCCACCCTCCTCACCGGAGAGTTCTTCCATTTCTTTTGAGTGACAGGTTTGTTATTTTCCCTTCCTCCCTTCTGGTTTGGCCTTAGAGCCTTAATTGTTCATGATACAAGGCAAGTTGTGGTGTTTTGGTGCTGTCAGGGTGTCAGGATGATCATCCATCTAGATGATGTGAGTTCCTAGTCTGAGGATGAGTCCATTCTTTTGAGGAACATTGAGTTAGCCTCAAAGGTTTCTCAAAGCTTATGCTTTTTCATCAGCCATGAGAAATCAGAATTTCCATCCTTGTACCCCACAAACCTTTTTTTTATTGTTTTATGATTGTTTAAAGCATTGCCCTAGCTCCAGAGCAGAGTAGCTCTGTACAGAGTGTGGGCAACCCGGCATTTGGGCTGGCATCTTTTAACAGCAGCTCAGTACTGTGAGGTAAGTGCATCAGTATGTGCACCCATTGAAATTAGTCCTCGCCCAGGTGTTGTTGAAAGAACCATGTTTTGAGAGATTTGGGAAATTGGAAAATTGTGGGGATATTCTGAGCCGACACCGGGATCGAGTTCCAGAGGGTGGGTGCATGACAAGAGAAGGATTGCTTGTGTGTCCTCCCTTTGCGGACCTTCTCAGCTGCACCTTGGATAAAAAAGTTGGCTTTTCTTCTGCTGACCCCTAGAGAAAAGAAAGTCATCAAGAAGGAGATGTTGTTTCCTTAGGCAGGTTCTACAACCTGCTGCTCTCCAGATGGCTTAGACTACGACTTCCTTGAATCCTGACAGTTAACTATGCTAACTAGGGCTGATTAGGTTTGCAGTTTGAAATATCTGGTGAGAAAATGTTATCAAACCCTACCTTAAAGTAACTGGTGAGGATAATAGCCCTGTTGTCCTCTGGAGGGGCATTATGTGAAATCCTTTACATTGGTGGTGACCTTTTCCGAGGAAGAACTGACTTGCATAAACTGCCCCGGGTTGTTGCATGGTTCTTTTGTCATGAAATCTCTATTGATCAATTTATTGACTGCCTCATGTGCCTTCTGATGGACAATATCAAATTAGTTTTATATATCATTCGATTATCATGTCCAGCTGATTGCGGAATAAGCCAAGGATTTCTGTCGGTATTGTGTGGCCATCAGGGTTTCTTTCCAGGAATAATATTTTTCAGGCCAGTCCAACCTGCAGGCAGACTGGTAATCCAGTCATAAGGAAGCTCAGTGATTGATGTCAGAGGACATATGTTTTCAAGGCACTCACAGATGTTGAACCCCCTTTTAGACAGACCTTTTTGTGCCCCAATTGAATTGCCAAGTGAAGATGTTTTACAGTTGGAGGCCAGATCTGGTGACAACAGGTACACATGCTTTCCTCCAAATTGTGTTGACCCCCCATGGATTGTGCACTTCCCCCCATTTCCATGATGGTGTAAACATTGTTGTGCGGAGGAAGCAGGCCTTGTATTGTATTGTAGTTATCATTTAAATAGCGCTTTTTCCCATTTGTATTACCTCAACGTGCTTTGTGGTAGGACCGCCCTCGTGGACCGAAGTCCAGGTATGGGAAAATCTCAGAAGGTTTAAGGTGCATGTGTGCATTTGGCCAAGATTAGGAATTAGATGGGCTGGTGGCTTGGCTCCAGCAAGCAACCCAAGAGGTCAGACATGTGGGCGGGTGCTGAGGGAGGTTACGACAGAGCTAGTGCAAGAGACTTGACATGTGCCCAGCTAAACCGAAAATTGTCATATCTTTTTGCTGCATTCTAAAGGGTGTCGATGGATAGCCCTGCCTGCGATAGATGTCCACTGAAGTGGTGCATTTGAACATACCGTAAACTCAGATGGAGCTTATCTATGATCTTGTTGTGTAATCCTGCCGTCTGTATGAAGAAGGGACGCAACCCTCATATGCTATACTAGGCATTATAGACAGTTTACCCTCAATGTCCTCTTGCCCTAAATAGCCGGCTATCTTATGCTGTCTTCTAAGTGTGGACACAGACTTCCCTAAGATCTAGAGTCATAGGATTTTCTCTAGTGCAATAGACAGGCTACCCTTATAGTCTGGTCTAGTTATATTGACTTTGTTCTAGAATTCGCATGTCTAGTTTTGGGATCTTCTGGAACTTTTTTGCAGATATTCTAGTTTGGCATTCGCTGTCCCTGTATCATCTGTCAGTTCCAGGAGGTATCCCCAACCTCACATATCCCCATCCCCACATATCAAGTGTCTTGCCCTAGCTCTGTCGAAACCTCTACCCATCCTCTGATTCTGTCTGAGGCACCACTACCCTGGAGGATTTTTGCTGGGTCCTTTGAGTCAGGCTGTCTAGCTAATATAGGACTCTTGGGCTCCAGCCACTGGAAGATGCTATTGGGATGGGTGGGCTCACTGCTGTCTGCCATTTCTGTCACATTTATATTAGAATTTAAGTTCCTGATCTCCTTGTCATATGAAAGAAAGGCATTCTACACTATCAGTGTCAATCCTTTGGCAAGTTCTACCATTCACAGTATAGTAGATTGCAAGCCCTTGAGCCAACAGCCTTCAGTGTGTCGTCTTCTCAAGGGACTGCATTCCACTCTCTATTCCTTCCAATGGGTCGAGCTTTGGTTAGACACTTTACATCTTTCTTTTAAAGATATATGAGGGGAAATGGCTATCATTTTGTCTCTGGTGTCCTCTTAGAGGGTCCCTTATGTCATCTGCTTTGAAAGTTCTCATAGAATTCTTTTACCAAGAAGGTATTTCCTTAATGATTTTCAGGTTCACCACAGCTAACACCAGGGTGGCATCTTACCCAGCTTTACTGGATATCCTTCCCCTTTGCATGTGATTCTATGCACAAATGAGCAAAACACATCACCTTCCAGGTCAAGGAAGGGCCAGCGCTTCAGAGGTCTTTTCAGGGTGCAGTTGGCCCAACTGTAGCTCACTGGAAGGTATTTGATACTGTCAACCACTACATCCTCCCCACCTCCCTCCAGCACTATCTGAAATGTCGTCAAGCCTAGTATGATAGTTGCTTGTTTTGTTCCTCCCCTCCCTTTCTGGACCCCTCTCCCTCACCTTTTGGTTTTCTCCGGCTCCACCAGAAATGTTGTCAGGCCTAGTACGGTAGTTGCCTGTCTGTTTCCATTTCCTTCCCACTACCCCCTCCCTTCCTTATCTATGTCTTAGCTCTTGCACTATCTGAAATGTTGTCAGGCCGAGTATGATAGTTCATTTTACATCCTTACTGTTCATGGCCTGTAAGAATGTCATTGCATTTCCCCTTGTTCCCTCCCTTACCTTGAAGTGCTTTGAAAGACATTGTGTATAGGCGCTATATAAATAAAGTATCATAAATGGCTCCATGATACCATTGGTATCTCTGCATGGGCACTGGACTGGCTCACCTCCTTCCTTGCTGACCGTCCCTCCCAGGTTATCCTGGGTTCTTTCGCCACTCCCAACTCTATCTCCAACATGGGCATTCCCCAGGGCTCCATCCTCTCACCGTGGCTCTTTAACGTCCATCTCGCCCCACTTGCTCACCCCATTTCCACTTTCTCCCCTCACTTCAAGTGTTATGCAGATGACATCCAACTCATCTTCAAACGTCCCTCTCATCCTCTCTCTACTTCCTCCACCATTCCTGATTGCCTATCTGCTATCCAGTCCTGGTGTGCCTCTAAAGATCTCTGCCTCAATGCCAGCAAGGCCTATTAGAACTCCTTCTCCCTCCTTCCTCCCTTAACTCTGACCACCCTCCATGGGCCCTCCCACTTCTCCTTTATCTGAAGCCAGAAACCTTGGAGTCTTCTGGGGCTCCTCTCTCTCTTTCCTCCCTCACATCTGGGACCTTGCCAAGAAGGCCCACTGTCAACTCCACCTCCTCACTATTCTGCAGAATCTCAATGTCTCTAGAGCTCTGGTACTCTCTAGGCTGGACTACTGTAATAGCCTCTTCCTTAATCTACTGTCTTACTCTCTCCGACCCCTCCAGCTCACCCAAAATAGGGCTGCAAGACTTATCCTTATCCTCAAGCCCAGGGACCATATCTCTGCAGCCCTAAAATCTATCCACTGGCTCCCGGTTGCGGCAAGGATTCATGGCGCCGTCCGCTACGCTATCTTCAATTTGCTCTCACCAAATACTTTCCCTCTAGATCTTTACACTTTTCTGGCTCCAACTCTCTGCATGTCAAGCGCTTCTCTAAACAGCGAGCTGGTGGCAGAACTCTTTCCTTGGCTGGCGCCCTCCTCTGGGACAGCCTCCCCCTTCCTCTCCATCTTGAGACGGTCCTCCTCATATTCTGGAAGCTTTCCTCTTCACCTCCTCCTTCCCCCTCTCCCTCCTGTGCTAAACCCCACAGTTGCTGAGATTGGTGGCTTTGGCTTTTATGTGTCCTTCTGGGTCCTGGCCTTCTGTCCAATCGCCTTCAGCTTCTGCCCTCTCCCACCACTTGCCTTTGGGCACCCACTGGTGTGTGTTGTCCACAGGCCTGCACTTACGGTATTGGCAGGTAAACACAGTTCAACTAGTGATCTCGGCCAAGCACTTAACTTTTGCATGCAGCTGACTCTCTGGCACTTCCCCCTCTGTTGTGCAACCTCTAGCACTTATCCCCTTCCCTTGTTCCTCCTCTCTCTGCACTTGCACTTTCCAAATGCTCACATGGCCTAGTAGGACCGCCTCTTTCTTGTTCATCAGTGTTAGTGTACTTGCATTTTGGTCCCCTATTGCCTCCCCTTTGCCCTGTGGGCGCTTTGAAACACAGTTTAGTGCTGTATAAGCACCTTCAAAATGCACAATAAATAAATAAAAATGTTCTTTTTAAATGAACATCATTTGCTTTTGGGACCTTAACTTGGACGGTGTGCCGTTACCTACAGGGTGGGCCTGCCACCTCGGGGCATAGCGCCTAAATATAATAGACAATAATAGAAGATATAACCAACAGATAATCAGCCATTTCTGTTTGTCACTTTCTTTATTTAAAAGAAGTGTGGGTTTTAAAGTTCACGAGCATGTGCATTTATTTATATGTTCATGGATCCTGAAGTGACAGAATTATCAAGTTAACACCTTATTAAAGCACGCTAACAAATCACTTTTATGGCGTAAATTATGTTTCACAAAGCCTGTTCCCAGGACTTGCGTCATGTTTTTGCAATGCACTTGGAGGCTCATAGGACTTCTTGTTCTTTCTTGAGCACCAAGAGAACATATTGCATAAAGATGGTTTACATATACCTTCCATTTCTTTGAAAACGCCAGTGTAGTTTGCTGAATTTCTATTTAAGCATCATGAGTCTGCACTTCTATGGTTTCATGATTTCTGTATGTCAGTAGGCCTCTCCTTTAATTTCTGTATTTCACATGCAGAACAATCCAGTCACTGAGCTGACTGCTGAATGAACACAACAGTAGGTCAGGTCAACATTTTGCTCTTGTTTAACACCCATAAGTGAAGCCCATCCTATACTGACTGCTCCCGCTCTCGAGTGGGAGAAGTGCTGGTGATTTCAATCTCGGACTGTCCATAAAAGCGGAGAGTCAAATGTGATTTACCCTCAATCTTTTATCGTAATGCAGAGGACTGAATTATGCAGCTCTCTCTTTAACATGTTTTATGCATTTGAAGTACTATTTTAGGAATTTTCATTTCAGTTTCAAATTAGGTGCTTCTATTTCATTGTACCAGAATACATAACACTGACACAACTGTTCATTATTTAAAAAACGCACATGTATACAGGCGGAGCCGGTTTCTTATGTGTGAGTGCATTTATATATTTGTATGTGTATCTTGTTTAATTTTAAGAACTTAAGCTCCGAAGTGCTTTGACAATATTTAGAAGCAACGACAATACAAATAACAGCAATGAAAGTGAACAATCATGGAAACAGAATTAAGTTTGAGATAATGACGGAGTGCTTTGCAGGGTTGCCTAGTTTGGAGATACCCTTCATTTGCCTTGCCTTGCTGTGGTGAATCCAGTAGCTGCAAAGTCTTTTCTCTACCTCTGGTGTCTAAGGAGGTGTGGCTGCATCAAACAGCATTTCTGGTCACAGAGCGACATGGAGTGCATCGGAGTGTTGGCTAGTTGGGAGACACTCTTTGTTTGCCTTGCCTTGCTGTGGTGAATCCAGTAGCTGCAAAGTATTTTCTCTACCTCTGGTGTCTAAGGAGGTGTGGCTGCATAAAACAGCATTCCGGTCATGATCAACGTGGCATGAATCAGAGTGTTGGCTGTGTTGCTTGGTTGGCCTGGGGGGGCCTCAGGCGACTGAAGATCTTGTTTTGAAGATCCTCTGAAGACTTCTTCGCCCTGCCACATATGAAAATACAGATATTTTTCTTGATGCCGCGTACTAGGCAGCAAGTAAAATCACAGGTGAGCGGGCCTCCTTCTTCATCTCCCACAAGTGTCATGAGAGTATTACACTCACCCCCGTCCCTGCAGCTTTACATAAATGTGTCCCTGCGTCCACCATGGAAAATGCAAAAACCTGGCTACAGGACTCAAAGGGAGGGGTGGAATGCGGGGGTCTTGTACATGCTTTGAATGGAAGAAGATGCCAGTTGAATATACAAGCCGCATTACCACCACTACATTGGCATCTCTGGGGCATGACTTGAACAGGGTGCCTACAAGCCCACTTGAAGTGATAACGAATATCCCTCGGAGATCCCTTCCCCCGATTAAGAGCACCACTGATCATACTGATGCTGACATTTTGCTGGGAGAAAAATCAATCAAGCTAAAGGTACATGAGCAATTTACAGAGGATAGAGTAGAAAAGGAGGGCCTTGACCCCCCTACTCCAGTGGATGATGTTCGAAAAGTGGCTGCTCCTGTGCGGGTTCATCTAAAATTGACTTTTTTGTTTCTCAAAGCATCACAAGGAGGCAGACTCCCTCCCAGGTCTCAATACATTTGAAACATCTTTGGGGAATTTGGGTCTACGCCTCAATGCCTCCTTAACTACAGTGTCCTTTCCTGACCTCATGCTGAAGAAGACTTATGGTGCTAACGACGGTTTGCCTTGGCCAGAAATACTGAGGGAGAAAGAGGAGAGTATTGCTGTATCGAATACATGTCTGGGTGAGAAGGGGGACCTCTGGGAAGCAGCAAGGGTCCTCAAGCAAAGCAAAATGGGCATGAAGGAATGTCCCTCAGAATCCTTATTGCATTTGCAAAAGGAGACCAGTATGTTATCCCGGTAAGCAGTACTCCCTATAATGGAATTCCCCCATATCAAATTGTCCCTCCCCTTAATTTCTTTTTCAACTGACACTCGATCAACTCTGCCTCTGTTGCTGTCCCCCAACCTGCCAGAGAATCAACGTTTGGAAGACTCTGTCTTCTCCACTCATGTTGCGGATGAAGTTAGGCAGAACTCTTTGCCTTCTTCATTTAGCACTCAGTGTAATATGATGGCAGACCTTACCATTTTGTAGGCCCCTTTCTTGAAATCTTACGAAATGATGAACAAGAATGTGAAAGATCAGGCCACAAATCTTGGCCATGATTCATTCCAAAATCATATTCATTGAATCATTTATTATGTTGTTGCAATCCAGAGTGGACCATGAGGCTGAGTGTTCAAATGCCATCCAGAAGAAGCTACAGAACGCTTTGGACTTGGAAAGAGCAGAAAGAAAATGCCTTCTAAACTCTGTAGTGTAACTGCTCCAATTGAAATCCTTGGCTCCCAATAAGAAAGGAGATGCACCGGCTAGTCACAACAGGGTGGATAACTCCCGGAATAATAATGTCTGTATAGAACTGCCCTCACCTAGAATTATTGGCGGTCTCCCCAGTAAAAATGCTCCAGCTGTGAATACGCAAGATGCAACATTGGTTAGCTCCCAGGCTCGGTTGCTTACAGCGGACACAAACAAAAGTGGAGAAATCATCATACGTTTGTCTCCCAAGAACATCATGAACAAGACAGCTTTCCCTCAGCTCACCAACCTATTTGTCCAGCTATTTCTGAGCCTTCTTCCACTGAGAAAGGGAAATCAACTAAATCTTGTTGGATCTTTCAGAATGAGAACAAAAGTAAAAATAGCAGTTTGCCATCTAAAACTGCCCCAGATGAAAGAAATCCCCAAATGTACTGATGCCTATTAACTGAAATGGGAACAACAGCAGTGCGTTTCTTTGAAATCTTTAGATTCCTAGAAAACTTTCACCCAAAGACTCCAATATTGAAAAACATAAAAGTGTTTGTGCTGAACGTGTACCATGCCGGCCTCCACTACTGACCATTCAACAGCGGATTGTTTAATTTTTTCATCCTACACACTCGACGAAGAAGAATTTGGTGCTGAGGATCAAGCATTGTCTGGTCAGCTTTTTTGTTGAATGAACCCAGGGAGTTCTCACATGAAGTCCTCACAATCTATGGCTAACCCCCATGACTCAGAGGAGGTGCTTAGTTTGCCCCCCATCGCTATTGATCAGTTTCCGAGCCTAAAGTCTAGGAAAACATACAGTCCCTTTTTGACTCTTGAGGAAAAATGAGAAATTGTGATTTTTAAAAACAAAAATACGATGAAACAGACTGATGCACTTCCAGTCCCTAGGAAACCTTTGGGGCAGAAACAAGATAGTGTGGAACTACAACGGCCAGAGACGAAGGAGTGTAACAACAGATAGCAAACTGATACTAGAAGAATTCTGGAAGGAGCCACAAAAAAGTTGGTCTTTCTAGGCTGCTTCTGGATAGATTATTGTCAGCGGACAACAGATTTATTCTGAATCGGGCCAGTGTAATGCTGCTCATGCACCAAATCCCTCTCCTCCGCTTTCTTCAATCGGAAGATATCTGGATAGTGGATTTCCCGGCAGAAAGTTGTCACGACAGAGTAATCCTTCATCTATGATCAAATAGAGTGAAATTATCACTCCTAGAAGTTGCCCAACTTCTATTGCCAATTGGATATGATCTCACTGACATAACTAATGATGAACAGGGCACACTGCATAAGCTTTTGAACCGCGTTATCCCATCTCAGAATCGATCTACCTCTTTAATGAAGAGAGAGATAAAGGATAAAATAGACATTGCTCCGCTTGTAACACGAGTGCCACTTGCTTACAATATTTGCGATGAGCATCCAACTGACCATATAGGTCAGCATAGAGGAGAACTGTTAATCACTGGCACTGGGAGTGACCAGAGTAAACACACAATCGCCTATCTTGGAAACCTACAACAAAGGAAAACCATTGTATGCAAGGATTTTGTTAACTCTAACACCTTTCCCTTCAGTTGTAATTAACGAGACTCACTATTGCTCCTTGCTTTTTGGAATACTGGGGTGTCTCACATCTGCAGACAGACACACTGATCCTTTTGGGATTGTTTGACATTATTTGTCTTCAGGAAACTTGGTTAACTACGCTCCTGATCCTTGATGGCTATGCAGCGTTTCTTAACCCTGCCTATAAAGGCCCAAGAGGCGGCCCTTCCGCAGGTCTACTTACCTTTGTGTAATCGGGAATGGGAATTAAAGTAATAGAGGCTAGCTTACCCCATTCCTTTTTTGCAGATGATGGTAATAACTAACGTGAAATAATGGGAGAGGAGGTCGAATGGGGATTAATCTTTAATTTAGACTGGAATCCACTGATAATAACAACTGATATTTTCCTGAGTGAGATCTTGGATGCAATTGATAATCTATCCCTTGTTCATAACCCCCATTTCATTATCATAGGAGTTGACTTAAACTGTACTTGTATAGAGTCAAACAACGAACATCTGGCCTAAATCGACCATCCACTCAATCAATGAGAGCTGAGAAGTGACTTGGACTTATGAATGCTAAAGACCTGCATATTGTGTACAGACAAAACAAGGGGGATATGCCGGCTATGAGCACTTGGTCGAACAAGGATAATGCCAGCATACTGGATTATATATTTGTTTCTAATTTGGTCATTCCGGATGTCTCTGGATTTGAAGTGATCCCCAAAATGCAAGTGACCATGCGCTAATGAAATTACCTTGGGATGGAAAGTATCCATCTACTCGAGACAAACTAGCCAGGCTTATTGATGCAACCCAGGGAGAGAATTGCCTGAGACTGAAAAAGCAAGACATCCGCTCCATAGGCAAACAATATGCCGATCAATTAGATCCTGGGGAAGATCTGAACTATGTCTCGCTTCTCCAGGAATTCATGATCATGCCTAACAAGAATAAGACAACTGTCTCACCACATAGGCATGTCTTTAATAAAGCAGTGAAGCAACAGAAGAATCTCTTACACAAAGAATTAAACATGATAAGCAATCCGGACATACAACAGAATGTCCTACTGATCAAAAAAAGAAAACAGAAGTATAAAACTGGTTGGGGTTTCAAAAAGCCTCACTGCTGCAAGTGGATGCGGAACAGATGCTTGTGAGCCTAGTCAAAAAAGACATAAGGTCTACGTGGCAGATGCTCAACGAGGCAGGTTTTCTGCGTCCCACATCTTTGGCAAATGCTGTTTCTGAAGAAGTACGGATTGGCTTTTACAGTAAATTATTTGAAGCAGACATAGGAATTACTTCAGATGACTGAAGCAAGTGGTGTAGGTTGGCCATTCCAACTTTATCACTTGGACTTGGAGCTACTTATTAAAAAAGCAAATCATTCTGGATTCCTTTTATTATGGATCCTTTTCAATAGATTATGACAACCAGCAAGATCCCAGGATCATGCAAAAAGGCAATAAGTGTTCCGATTCATAAAAGGGGTAATAGGATGGACCCATAATTACTGACCTATTGCGTTATTAGATGCATTGGGCAAGTTGTTTGCTGCCTTTCTCTTAAAACAACTGCAGACTTGGATTCAGACTACAAAGAGTGCTGACCTAAGACAAATGGGTTTTGTGAAATGTACTGGCACTGAGCTGAATCATTTTCTGCTAAACATATTGAAAGGGAAAGCCCATAACAGCAACACAAAGATATACTTAGCCTTCTTCGATCTGAGCAAAGCATTCAACAGCATTGACCGCCTACGGCACTGGGGGAAAATGTAATCGTGGAACTGCCCGGCCCTGTTATTGCCCGCTATTAAATCCCTTTATGAATATACAAGCATTCAAGTCCGACTGAACGCGGGGGACTTTTGACAACTCTGATTTATACCTTTGAAGGCCTTAAACAGGGATGCCATTTAGCCCCGACCTTAGTTAATCTCTCTCTCTGTCAGATGTAGGTGAATTTCTTGACACAGTAAGAGCATTCCACCCTAACATCGGGGACGAGAAATTGCCTAGACTGCTCATTGCGGACGATGTCGTGTTGATGGACAAAATGACTATAGGCCTGCAGAGGTCCTTATCTTCTCTAAACCAATACTTGAAGTTTAATGGTCTTTCAATTAATTCTTCCAAGACAGGCATTATGATATTGGGTCCTCAAAGAGGCAGAATAAGGTAATTGTTGTAATATCTCCAGGCGCGTGTGGAATGTTGATGGCTGTTCAGGCATCAACATTCCACATGGGCCAGTTGGTTCCTGGATCCTCTGGTGGCAGCTGTTCGTCTTTGGGGTCCATACAATAAACAGTTAAACGCACTTACCTGTGTCCGTGGATCTTGTCACTGGTGACGAGGACTTGTGTGGACCCCATCCGACTCCACGCGTGAGCTTCCAAGCTCGTCCGGCCCTGTGCATGCTGGAAGGTTGCCGTCATCTGGCGGTGTGCTCGCCTGCCGGTGTGGTCACTGGTGTGCTGTTGGCCAGCGGGTGGTGCTCCGCGTTCTGCAGGTGCCCCCGCGTACCGGAGGGCCGGTGCACTCGGGTGCCACAGGATTGAAAGTGCCCACGTACTGGACGGTCGCCAGTGTCGTTGGGTGCTACAGGTCTGCGAGTGCCCCGCGTACTGGGCCTCCTGGTGTTGCTGGAGTGTGGCGACTGTCGGCGACCCCCTCCGTGGGCGTGTTGCCCGGCCCACGGCTGTGCGAGCTGCCACCGGCCTATGTGTGCTTGGGGAGGCGTTTGTAGTGGCCTCGGGCGGCTGCATCGGAGCCTAGCTGGAGGAGTCGAGGCGCCGGAAGACATGACCCGGAAGCACGTCCAGCCTTGCTTCCTCCTTCTGTCTTGCTGTGTTTAGCTGCTCGGCGCCGCTTTCCAGGGGGCAGAGCCGACTCCCCTGCATCCGCGGCTGCGCTGAGGAGACACGGCCATAGCTGCCGCCGCATACTACGTCCTGGGAGGAGGATTTCAGAGTTTTGTTGCGCGCTTAACGGCGGCCCAGGTCTGCGGCACCGTCCCATCCAATTCTGCCTGCAAGTGGAGCATAATTACTGTGGACTGGTAGGTTTCTGTACTTTTGGGCATCCCCGGTGTGGCTTCCAGGAGTGTCTGCTTCTTCACGGATCGGATCCAGGGGAGTGCAAGTTGTATCTTGTCTTGGTCGGTGCCGACCTGCATACTGTAGTACTGCAGTTACTTTTTCTGTGTGGTTGAGAAAAGGTGACACTTATTCCTTGAAAGTGTCCTCCTGGTTGACTGGTGATCGGTGGAGGATTTATTTTGTTTATTTTCACAAGGCGACTTCAAGCTACTTGGGATCTGTGAACTAATTGGGGGTGGATAGTGGTACTCTCGCCCAGACATGTTGCATACAGCTGCGAGGCCGCCCCCAGCCTTTTTGCCAAACCCTGGTGAACCTGTTGCTCCATGGGACCAGTAGGTGGATGCCTTCAAGGTGTATTTGAGTGCTGCTGGCGGTGCAAAGTTCACTGATGATGAGAAGGAGGCTGCACTTCTTAACTGTCTTGGTACTGAGGGGTTGAGGGTTTTCCGTCACCTGTCTGGTGAGAACGTAATGGTGCCAGGTGGTGGTGAGGGAGAGATGGCCATAAGTGCATATGAGACTGCCCTCAAGAAACTGCAAATTCGTTTTGGTAAAAGAGTTAATGTTGTTTTGGAGCGATACAAATTATTTTCTAGGGCACAAGGATCCACAGAGAGAATTGATGCTTATGTTACGGCATTACGGGCGCTCATGGCCACATGTGGGTTTTCGGGTAATTTGAATGAACATATCAGGGATCAAATTATGATGAAGACCACTAATCAGAAAATCAGGGAAAGGTTGTGGTTTGAAAGTGACCCACCCCTGAATAAGGTGTTGGAGATTGCGAGGGCAATCAAAACCTCCAGGACTAGTGTACAAATTATGACTGAGAGGGATGTGTCTAGAGATGTGGTTCATGCTGTGATGCCAATGAACAAAAAAGTTATTGATAAGTCTAATGGTCAAGGGGGTAGGTGGTCTAATGGTAAAGATGTGTGTAAACATTGTGGTTGGTCCAGCCATGGGGCTGATTCCAAGGCGTGTCCTGCTAGCAATGTTGAATGTAGGAATGGGCCATTATGCACGCATGTGTAAGGTGCAGGTGGTGGCTAGTGTGAATCCAGATTATTCTGCACTGTTGCAAGAAGGTGCCTGGGGGGGGTAGACGGGAGCAGGGAGTGATTCTGCATGTGGATGGAAGTGTGCGCAAGGGCCCTTGGGTCTCAGTATTGGTTGATGATCATCCTGTGGATATGTTGGTTGATTCAGGGTCACCTTACACCTTGGTGGCTCCAGAAGAGTATAATGGAGATTTGGCCAAGCAGATTTCAGCTTTACTTGCTGCGGACATCATGCCGTGTGCATACGGGCAGAACCCCATTGATGTACTGGGCTACAGTTGGTCCAATTTCTCGTTCAATGGTAGGCGGGCTCTGGGTAAACTGTATGTGGCATCCAAGGGCACTAGTGTACTGGGTTGGGATGAGCAGGCGGCTTTAGGTATGCAAATACATCCTGGTAAGGAGGTTCCTGTTCTCAGTATTGCTGAGGGTGGTGAGGATAATGCCATGGTTACTCCAGCTTTGCTCATGGCAGAGTTTCCAGAAGTATTTTCCGATACTCTTGGGAAGCTCAAATGTTTTGCCCATCGCATTGTGTTAAAGAAGGGTGCTGTGCCTAAGGTACACAAGGTAAAGAGAATGCCAGTATCAGCAAGGGAAGGTTTGGAAGCTGAGTTGACCAAATTACAGACGGCAGGCATAATTGAACCCATTGAGTCATCAGAGTGGTTGTTTCCCGTGGTCCTGGTCAAAAAAGACGATGGAAGTATCAGAATGTGTGTAGACCTTCGGGAGCTTAATTCCAGCATTTGGGTGGATCGGCACCCCTTGCCGAACATTAACGAATTGTTGTTAACATTGGGGGATGCAAAGTATTTTTCAACCTTTGATTTGTCTATGGCATATCATCAAATAGACCTTGACATTGACTCTAGGCCTCTCACGTCATTCGTGACTCCTTTTGGGGCATACCTTTTTTGTCACATGCCATTTGGCCTTGCTTCGCCCTCTGCAGTATTCCAGCGGTTGATGCAGGAAATGTTTGGGGGAGTGTCTGGAGTAAGTTATTTTCAGGATGACATCTTGGTGTGGGGTAGTAGTAGGGAGGAACATGATGTCAGGGTCAGGAAGGTGATGCGAATGCCCCGTGCCTGAAATCATTTGATCCCAAAAGCAAAACTGTACTTACGGTGGATGCAAGTGAGGTGGGTTTGGGTGCGGTGCTAGAACAGTGGTTGGATGGTGAATGGAAGCCGGTGTCTTTTGCCTCAAAGACCCTAGGAGATGTAGAGAGCAGGTACTCAGTGATTGAAAGGGAGGCCTTGGCGGTGCTGTGGGCTTCGAAGCATTTCAGGACATTTCTGTGGGGTATTCCATATATAGTCAGGACGGACTATAAGCCTTTAGTCCAAGTGTTTTCTACCAAAGGTGTGGTGGCAGTATCCCCAAGGATTGTGAGATGGTCAGTTGAGTTACAGGATTACAATTTCACCCTGCAATATTTCCCAGGTAAGCTCAATGTAGTGGCGGATTGTTTGTCCCATTTGACCACGGTGGAGGGGGACAGTCAGGATCAGGTGGTGTTGGAGAAAGAGGAGGACTTTCAAGGGTGTCAAGTTGCTTACATTGCACCTGCGGTGGAGAAGTCG
This sequence comes from Ambystoma mexicanum, assembly GCF_040938575.1. NCBI lineage: Eukaryota > Metazoa > Chordata > Amphibia > Caudata > Ambystomatidae > Ambystoma > Ambystoma mexicanum. Next base: position 840,438,798 of record NC_090932.1, on the reverse strand, counting down.
TTGTGGGATGTCGAGTCTGAGGCCGACGTTGAATTGAAGTGGATCAGGGAAGGCCTCGTCAGAGGCTGGCAGGCTGTGAAGGATAAACCTGAGGGGAGGGGCTATTCCCAGGTATTGCATGAATTGGCTGTGGGTCCCTGGGGTGTTTCCAGAGGTGTCAAGTTGATTCCGCCTGTCAGTCTCAGAGGTAAAATTGTGGAATTGGCACATGCTGGGCATTTGGGTCGTTCTTTGACCAAGAGGAGACTTAGGGAAGACTACTGGTGGCCGTCGATGGAAAAGGATGTTGAACAGGTGGTGAAAGATTGTCAGGCTTGTGCCATCAGTGATAAAAGCAAGGTATTGCACCCCCAACTGATACATCCAGTAGATGTTCCCAAACAAGTTTGGACTAAATTGTCTTTGGACATCATGGGCCCCTTTGAATGTCTTCAGCCTGAGAGTAGATATTTGTTGGTTCTAGTGGACTACACGTGTAGGTGGATTGAAGTAGCTGCGGTTGGAAATGTCACCACTGAGTCGGTTATAGATTTTTTGAGGAAGGTGTTTGACCGAGAAGGGTTACCAGCAAGCTTGGTGACAGATAATGGCGTGCAGTTCACGTCAAGAGCCATGAAGGAATTTCTGGATCAACATGCCATCTCCCATCATCGGACCGCTTTATACAATCCGTGTGCCAATGGCCTAGTTGAGAGGGCGAATGGTACCATTAAGACGGCCATACAATTGGCTTTGGCTAATGGTTTGGCTTGGCAGGAGGTTTTGACACAGTATTTGGATGCTTATCGCAGGACTCCTTTGTTGGTCACGGGGAAGTCCCCATTTGAACTTATGAGGGGCAGGAAGGCAGGGACCTTACTGAGAACTCTGGCTTTGTGGGTGGAGGTCCATGTGAGCTGGATCTGGATGGTATCCATCGCAATATTCTGGCTCGCCAGGAGTCCAGGAAGGAATTACAGGTTAAGCCTGGGGATACTGTGTACATTAGAAATCCTAGGTTTGTTCAAAAGGGCAATAGCACATTTTTGCCTCCAAGGAGGGTGGTAAAGACGGGTAAGGGTCATGTACAATTGGAGGATGGCTCTGTTTGGAGTAAGAGACGTGTGCTAGTGGATGGAGTCAAGAGTGCTTGTGCTTCAGGTGCAGATTTGAGTGTGGAGTCTCAGGATGTTGCGCTGGAATCAGATCCTGTTGGCTCCCAAGGTGTGGTGCACAGATGTGAAGAGGATGTTGCTTGCTCTTCAGGTACTGGTCTAAATGTGGAGACTCAGAGGGTTCCTCTTCGGCAAGCTGAAGTGGGGCATGATGTGGGGCGTGCTCCTAGGCGGTTTGGGCCACCCATAAAACTTAGAGACTACATTTGTTAGAAGTTGCAATGTCTGGAGTGACTAAGTTGAATTATTGTTTTTAATTGAAATACTGCTGTTTATGTTTTTATGGTTTGTTACATTCTATTGCCTATCCTTTCATCATTACCTTATCTTCTTTTATATTGCATTCTGTTAATGTTGATTTTTGGTTATGGAAGGGAAGAGGATATGTTGTAATATGTCCAGGTGCGTGTGGAATGTTGATGGGTGTTCAGGCATCAACATTCCACATGGGCCAGTTGGTTCCTGGATCTTCTGGTGGTGGCTGCTCGTCTTTGGGGTCCATACAATAAACAGTTAAACGCACTTACCTGTGTCCGTGGATCTTGTCAGTAATCATTCAATTGGTATGTAGAGAACAAGCAGCTGAGAAGGACCCCTTAGATCATTTATTTAGGGGCCCTTATCTATAACAGCTGATGTGACCAATCCCAGCAGTTGTCCTTGAAATCTAGGCAAAAAATGTTATCTGGTCAAGGAAGAAGGATCCATCAAATGTTTGGTACATATTTAATCTTGCCAGTACTGTTGTTTTATAACCTGGAACTGGTCACAATCCCTAACATACAGAGCTGAGGGATTTCTTCTTACTCCTTGGCAAATATGGCTTACATTGGAAGGTGCTTATTGGAGAAAAATCTTGCGACTTTCGAACCTAGCTTCGACTGCCTTGATTAGGTATGAACTAGGGCTCATCTCAGCACAAGCGAGAGGAACATAGAAGACATTGATGCTTTATCAGAAAAGTATGATGCTGTAACCAGCAGCATCATATGAAATTGTATAGACCAAGCACTGCAGAGAAAATAACATCTTAATGAACAAGTGGTCTGTTGGCTACCACCATATTCTTGTAAACTTACAATCTTACTCGGAAGAACTGAGTTCTTTTCCAGGAAAGGTGAACATGAAACTCTGCCGAGATGACTGGATCAGAACCCAGGCAGAAAGAAACTCACATTGTCTTATAAATGCTCTCAGAAATGAGACTATACATAGAGGAAAAACCTTGCCAAGGCCTATAATGGCTGGTATAGAAATCAGTTTCTACGATTCAGATTTGACCTATACTCAACGAATCAACTACTGCAGATCTATGGGAAATCTGCTATTGTGCGAAACAGATTCTACTCAACTTGAGAAAAAAATGGAGTCACTAAAGCATGTGTCCTTACTTTGTGAATGATTGACTGATTTAAGAACCAGTCAATTGAGTAAAGTAATTAGGGTTCGTAAGTCGTTGGAGGTGGAGGAAATTTGGTCTTTTCTCCTGAAGGGAGATAATCTAATGGCTATGGTCTGTCTGCTAAAATTCTTATAGGAGGCATTTGAACTGACTATTCGACCTATCTGGGAAAAGGCCTGTCTCAGTAATGTATTTCCTTCTTCTTTTTAATTACTTTTTCACTAACACGTTTTAAGGTGTACATAGAAGGAAATGAGGAAATGTATGATATATGATAAAGGTTTGAAATAAACGCAAATCATTTAAATACATTTAAAAAAAGATTGTTTACATATACCTTCCATTTCTTTGAAAACGCCAGTGTAGTTTGCTGAATTTCTATTTATGCATCATGAGTTTGCACGTCTATGGTTTCATGATTTCTGTATTTCAGTAGGCCTCTCCTTTAATTTCTGTATTTCACATGCAGAACAATCCAGTCACTGAGCTGACTGCTGGATGAATACAATAGTAGGTCACGTCAACATTTTGCTCTTGTTTAACACCAATAAGTGAAGGCCATCCTATACTGACTGCTCCATCTCTCGAGTGAGAGAAGTGCTGGTGATTTCAATCTCGGACTGTCCTTAAAAGCGGAGAGTCAAATGTGATTTACCCTCAATCCTTTATCATAATTCAGAGGGCTGAATTATGCAGCTCTCTCCTTAACATGTTTTATGCATTTGAAGTACTAGTTTGGGAATGTTCATTTCAGTTTTAAATTAAGTGCTTTTTTTTCATTGAGCCAGAATACATAACACTGACATTTCTGTTCATTATTATTTTTTTTATTTTTTTCGAATTTCTTTATTGAGATTTTTAAACAAGAAAAGGTTGAGAACAGCAAGTAAACATCATTTAGATAACATAACATTATATTTACACATTTTTCTTATAAATAGCGTAATAAAAAGAAAAAGGAAAATCGAATCAGAGCAGAAAGAAGAAAAGAAGGAGCAAGAAAGGGAAGAGAAAGAAAAGGGAAAAATATTTAACAATGAAAGGGAATGTTAAAGAATACAAGTCATTAATGATATTCCATATAGCTGAATATTTATCAGCTTTTTTCCAATCTCTAGTTTCTCTACCTGATAAAATCCCTAGGTCCTGAACCAGCCCTAAATAGTAGGCTTAACTTCACTTTTCCAGCACTTTAAGATCTGCTTCTTAGCTACCAAAAGTGCTCTATAAGCCCAAAAGAGCTGGTCAATAGATAATTGAATACCTACCGGAAACAAACCCAACACACATAGCAATAGGGTATGAGGAAGTGATATGCCTAGGACAAGTTCCATACGCTGTAGTACGTCATCCCAAAAGCTAGTCATTTTCACACAGGACCAGAACATATACAGACCAGTGCCAACAACTGACTTACAATTGCAGCATATGTCAACTTGCACAAGCTTACAACTTTTAATTTTCAAAGGTGTCCAATAAATACAATGCACAATTTGTTGTTGGGTTTACCTCATATCCAAGTCAACTTTGTATCTGTAGGGCCCTGCGCAAATAAAATTCCATTCTCTCTCTAATAACTCTAAACCCATTTCCAAGATCCAGGTAGCTCTACCTGCTCAGAAGTAACATTAGCGTCCACCGGCGCAAGACGTTTATGCAGAGAAGAAGCTGAAAAAGACGTACTTTTGGATAAGTTCAAAATAGGTGGAGCACTATGCAAAGGGGCATTTAAAGGTGCAAATAAATTCACAAAATCTTCATAAAGAACATGGTATTGAGGTTCTTCTGACATACTCAACTTATATTTAAACCTAAGGAACTCCAATATAAGCAGAGAAACTACATTATGAATGTGCCCCAATACTGCCAAGAGGACCAGGAGAGGGTATGATTATTTAATTGTATTGCTGAGTTTCTCCAGATGGAGGTGTCCAGACTCAGCAAATATTTAACCCTGAGCTTTCACGGTATTTCTTCGAATCATTTAGGATGTGTTTAACAAATGGTGTGAAAAGGCCAGCAGCTATCTTTTTTCCATGCTAAGAAGGCAATCCAGAGGAACTGGATGAACAGTGCTCTTTTCTACATTAACTCAGTTTGGGCAATTCGGTGCATCTTCTCTGAACCAAAAATGTAGAGTGCGCAAGGTGAAGGCTCTGTGATATGAGACTATATTAGGTATACCCAGGCCCCCCAAACATATTGATTTCGTAAGTATATGCATTGGAATCTTGGATCTACCCCCCTCTCCCATAGAAAGTTTCGTAAAGCTCTATTAATATCACAAAGCAAATCTCCTGTCGGAGGAAGAGGAAGCATGCTAAAGACATAAAGCAGTTTTGGAAGCAAGGTCATCTTTATTACATTAATGTTTCCCCACAACGTTAGGTTAAATCTTTTCCACTTCAAACATAGCACTGCTATCTCTGAAAGCTTGATTCGAATATTAGAAGCTAATAAATCAATTACTTGCCTAGAAATATGTATTCCCAGATATTTCAAACCATTCTCAGTGCATCAATCCTGCTCAATTCCAAATAGACCTCTATAACACGAGACTGAAATCGGAAAGATCAATGTTTTAGATACATTGATTTTATAATCCGACACTTGGCCAAATGTGTTCATAGTCAAAATGAATTCCTTGTATTAGTTCTCAAGGTCAGACAGCAAAACAGGAAGGTTGTCTGTGTAAAGAAGGACCTTAGAGGAGAAGTTACCTAGCAAGATAACTTTTATGCCAACATTTCCCTAATAGCAATAGCCAGAGTCTCTATAAAGAGAGCAAATTATAAAGGGGATAGGGGACAACCCTGCCTTGTACCCCGATGTATTGAAATGTATTGAAAAACAATCCAATAAACAACCGTTCACCAATACTCTAGCCTCTGTGTCATTACAGAGGGCATGAAATAGCTTAAAAAATCAGGAACCACATTTAACACACGTTAATACTTGATGAAGGAACACTCAACTGACCATGTTGAATGCCTTTTCCGTATCAATGTTTGCTAATCGCAACACAGGGATCCATTGGTCTGGCCTTTAAATGTCTAATGTCCAGTAGTTCCCTTAGGTTATCGTGATTGTTTCTACCAACAATGAAGCCTGTTTGATTTCGGTGAATCAGTTTTGGTAGAAAAGTGTTAATTCATAATGCATATATTTTGGCCAAGAGTTTAACATCTGCTTTCAATAAAGATATTTTTCAGAGGTTCAATATTTCCCTCCTGTTTTGTAACGGTCTCCCCTTAGACTTTGCTGTAGATAAGTGAACATATGTTCTATAGTTACTGCAAATTGAGCGGTTCTTGCCAGGTTTAAGGATTACTGAGATTACTGAAGTTTTCATGGAATCACCCACTCGCTCAGACTCAATGATCTCTTTAAAAAGTCTAACCAGGGAGGTGTAAGCAGAGAGCTAAACATTGCATAACACTCAATCGGAAACCCATCTGGACCCGGACATTTACCAGGTGATAATAGCCCCATAGTGTACACAATTTCCTGCTGTGTGATCTCCCCCTCCTGAAAAAGTCTGTCATCATCATTTAACTTAGGGATAGAAATTTGGTCAAGGTATTCCGATACATCGTCATAATTTATATACCCAGTTTCACAGTATAATGACACATACAATTTCTGGAAAGCACAAAAGAATATTGAAATTCAGAAATTTCATTTTGAGCAATTGCACCTTAACTATGCACCCCCTTTTGTGCAGCATATGACTACAATGATAACATCACAGATAACATCACAGGTGATATCACTGGTGACATCACTAATTACATCATACATGACATCACTGATGGCGTCAATAATTACAGCATGCATGACATCATTGATGTCACTGGTTTGATTAATTACATTTTGAAATTTTAACAACATGGATATACATATTTCATACTTACACAGTACAATGTATTCTGCCCTTGTTTCTATACATTTAAAACACAGTATACAATTGTAAATACATACAGACATTACAAAGAAGAAGAATACGTAAACATGTTTGTACTTTGGAAGGTAATCTGTTATTGTTATAGTGGAATACAAATTCATATTTTATTTCCAAAAGAAATGACTAAAAATGTTAGAAATTCTATTTCTATGTCTTTATTCTATGTCTATATTCTATGTCTATATTTCAATATATACATTTTAATCTTCATTTCTTTTCTATAAATGTAATTATGTAGCATAAGTAACTGATTTTGTTTGCACATTAACCAAACTTCCATTTCTTAGATTATATATGATCACAATGCACACGGGCCCGTACTTTCTTTTGTAAGTGATTATTTTTTTGTGAATCTTGTCATTTAGAAAATAATGTATTCATGTAATGTTGATAAGAACTACAAATGAATGATCCACACTTAATCATATCATACTTCTGTATCAGTGAATTGTTCCATCTCATGTTGTTATTATTAAGTCTACTAAAATAAAATATCTATCAAAATAGGTCAACAAACATATTCAAACTTTTTTAATCATTAATGTCACATTTAAAGTAATTATTGATCTCATCAGTGATGTACTGTATGATTTAATTAGTGATGTCACCTGTGATGTCATTATTGTGGTCATCCGCTGTACAATAAGGGGCGCAAAAGGCCATGAGTCTGGCATTACTTCGATATGTGTGGCAGTACGGATTAGTCTTGGGGACCATATGGCTAAAATGGGTCTATGGCCAGTTTGTAAGAAATGAAGACCTGGAAAAGTCCATAAACCCTGTTCTGGGTATGATATGGGTCTCTAACTGACCCGAATAAGGGCCTTCAGCCCAAACGCTGTGTCTGACCATGACTTGTAGCCTGCACCCTCAAATATGGTCTGAGCTGGTTCAGCAGTGCAACTTAGGTTCTCTAGAGCTGGAGGCAGGCCTGAGCTGGATTGCAGAATTGCTCACTGTCTGCAGTCCTATAGCAAGGTCTGTGCAGACTCCAAGCTTTGTCAGATATGGGACTGCGTGGGAACTGTGACCTGGCTCACACCATGCAATGCCCAAGCTAGGTCTTAACTGAGTCTATAGTCTGCAGTCCCTCATATGGGTTGGAACGGAGCCAGAGCTGGGTCAGAGCTAGGGTTCTGGAACAGAGCATCCCATAATGCTTAATCATTGTATTGGAGGCATGGCCAAACCCCTAGCCACAGGCATTGTGTTTACTGGACATGGCCACAGGCCAACCCCAATTGGATTGATAGATTGGTTGGAATTGCTTGGATTATGAAGAGAGTCCTTGCCTCAGAAGAAGTGTCCACTAAGTATGGGTGCATACTTTGCCCAGCAGCTATAGTGGGAATATTGGAGGAGGGTGAGGCATAACCCACTGCCCAAGGCAATGAACTAGGTGCACTGTCCACTCAACCAGGCATCGAGACATGCCAAATGGGCACATTGGGTGTCTCATAGCAGCATGGTGATTAGCTGATTGCCAGTTCCTGGTTAAAGTGTCCACAGGACATGGCCACAGGCTAAGCCAAACGAGCCAAATTGGCATCTTGGAGGTTCTAGAAAATGGCAAAAGGCCATGTTGTTGTCAATGTAGTCATTTAGTATGGCATCAGACCAGACTTAGTAGGTGACTACTGGCTTTAATAGTCTCTTAACATGCATTAACCAAACATCATGCCCCAGAAAAGTGCTGAATGGGCATATTGCATTTCAATGAGATGTCGATGCTTGGGCAAGCTGTCCACTGCACATGGCTGCAGGCTCTGCCCACTGTGAACAATGAGTGTCTTGAAAATGCCCATGGCATGACAAAAGTGATTTTGTCTGGTCTATGTTAGCCTATAGACAAGGCTAAGTATTTCAAAGCCCCACTTTGGGTCTGTGCCCGGTCTGTGTGGGCCATTAGAAGTGTAGGTCATCAGTCATGACTCTGGGCCTTTTGGCCCATAGCTGGGTTTGTTTTGGCCTCTAGACCTAGCTCAGGGCCTGATATTTCTAAGCCTGTTTTTGGGGCCTTCAGACCTCGAGCGGAGTTTAAGTTGGCTCTTGTATCCTGCTTGGGCTCCATGGGACCAGAGCTAGGTCTCAGCTAGGTCTTCAGCTCCAGGTGTGCAGACCCAGAACTGCGTCTCTATGTGTTCCCAAGCTAGGTGTGAAAGTAGCCTGTACAGAGATGCAGCCCAGTTCCGGGATTTTACAGGGGATTAAAGATAGAAACTGTTATGTTCTGTGCAGTACTGGTGTTCTGATTGTTTCCTCTTGGTTTTGGGTCTCAGCCGGGTCTGTAGCTCCAGGTTTGCAGACCCAGAGTTGAGTCTGTATTTAAGCTATGCTGAGTGTGAAAAGGGTCTATAGAGAGATGGAGATCCAATTCTGGGAGTGAACAGTTTGAACGTCTTTTTATTATCAATTAACAAATTCAAAGCGCATTTCATGGTAAGACAATTTGGTGACTGGTTGCGAACAATGAATTAGGATCACAATTCAATTGTAGATATTCAACATTGCAAAAGTTCATCGTCCAATCCTAGTTTAAGATAAACTACTGGTGACATGTAAATGGATTGTGCAATCTTGTCAAGGTATTCTCAGAAGCATTTCCAGACTCCTATAGGGTGGGCCCTTGGTTACACTGTTTGTCTTAAAAGGTTTTCGTGCGAGTTAGACCAAATTAACATCTTCGTCCTCCTTTCAATTACTGGGTCAAACCCTTTAGACACACCTTTACAATCAGTGACTTCGCCACGACATGTGCATACCCTATAAACCTCACATCTCTTCTTATGAATTTCAGGACATCTTTGAAGGTTATTTCCATATTTTTTTGCCAAACCTGTTCCCAAAATGCATGTATAGGAGCATACACCCAGACTACATGCAGAAAAATATGCATGTGGCGCTCTGCATCACAAACATTCACCATTCATCCACGGGTTGTATTCAGCTCTCTGTGCTGGGATCCAATAGTATTGGTGCAGGTATTTGAATTGGATCAGCCTGTGTCTATACCTCACTGAGACAGTGCAGACATGTTTCAGAGCCCTAGCCCATTCAGCCTCTTCCAGTTCTTTATCCAGCATTGCTTCCCATTTCCTCTTAGCAGCTGAGAATTGCTTACGTGTAGTGATCACCAGTTCATATAGTGTCGATATGGTATGCGCATCGTATCCCGCTGTGTGATGGGACTATCAGGTGGCAGTTCCGCTGGAAAGCCTTCAATCATGTGTTTGAGACTCGCATATCTCACACATTCTCCGGAGGCACCCTGCTCCTCAAGTGTCTTGAATGTTAAGAAGTAGCAATTGCAGATAGGCATCCTGCAATCTCACCGAAACCCACCACAACAATCTCCTGACAGACTTTAGAATCGAATGACCAGTATGCCTTCTACTTTATGCAGGAACAACTTTGAGGAAAAACATCTTCCTATGTCCATGATCTTATGCATCCTCTGACATACCCAAGCTGTCCACCGTATCATTCTGTTCTCTGTCTTTGCTGGGATGCTCAATCAGCACCCTAGTCTGCCGTCTAGGGTGGCGCAACGCCCGTACTATTTCGTCATGAAGGGGAGCCAGCCCTGTTGTATACCAGTAAGTTGCAAATTACGTTTGCACAACTAGATAGTACAATTCTAGGTCTGAGATTCCCAGTCTTTGCTCATCTAGCGACTGTGTTTTCGAGCCCCAGATTACGTTCCTACAAAGTTTACAACGGTCTCGGGAGGATAGGTCAAGGGCAACATGATCACCTTAGAAGCAAGACGACGAGGAACAACACAACTTCGATCCCTGGGTCCGCGCTTAGAAACCTCTGGGTATTAAGCGTGTTATAAATAACCAATTAAAAATGATACATTTCTGAAGAGAGCAGGGGGCATCCTAACAGGTGCATTGGTGAACAACTACCGCCATATGGGCAGCACCACCATACATATTATAGTTATTTCGCCTGGCGTGAACAACTAGAGGGTCAACCATTAAATTGCTGCTCTCTATTCGATTCAGTAGTGCCCTCTGGTTAAGTGCAATCAGGTCTTTCCGGGACACGGCCAAGGGTATGCCCAAGAATCGCGCTGTGTCTGGGAGCCACCTTCACCCTTCCCCCACCTCAGGAGCACAGTCTGCCAGCGGGAATACTTCGGATCTGGAAGGATAAACCTTTAGTCCAGAGATCTTACCAAATGCTTCCACCTATAACAGGAGATTATCTGCATATAGCGAAATGAAAGTGTAAATCCCGTATATGCTTAATCCTCTTGCCGAGTGCCGCTCCCTCAGTGAACATGCCAGCGGTTCTGTTGCTAGTGCAAAGAGCAAGGGCGGCACAGGGAAGCCCTGTCTAGTTCCCCTCATCATCCTTAAGGGTGGTGAGAGGTTGCAGTTAGTTAGGCTGCTAGACATTAGTGCTACCGTGTTCAGGAATAACTGATCCCCACCCCCACCTGGCACAATACCTACAAACTAAAATGATTCCAGTCTAGTGCATGAAATGCTTTTTGTATATTCAGCAGTAATGCTGCTACTGGTATCTCAGGGGCTTGGTGGTGCAATATTACACATAGCCTGCGGAGGTTGTGGTGGGTGGTGCGCCCTAGTACGAAACTAGATTGGTGCTGTTGGATAAGGTTCTGACATAAGTGGGCCTTCATTTTAGCATATATTTTGTAATCCATATTTAACATGGTTAATTTTTTTCATTTTGTTATTGTGCGTTGGCTTTCAGGAAAAAAAATACAAACCTTTTGCACTGTTATAGAAACAGGTGTAAAAGGGGAAGAAAAACCCCAGACAGCACATAACAAGACTAGATTACATTTTACACATCTAAAAACAGCAAACTTGCTTATAATAATTAATAATAATCATACAACAAAGTCATACATTAATACAAGGCTGATACAAAATTCTTATAGACGACATCAATTTAAATAATACTAAAAAGGCAGACATCAAGATACTAATGCAGTGCAGTGATACCAAGATCTTCTCTGCAGACATGATATGCAGCAGCAGAAATTACCAGTGCCTCAGCCCCACAGATATAACTCCAAAATTGGTCTGTTTCAATTGAGTCACCATTTGAGAGGATATGTAAATAGCTTTTTAAATAGCCCGTCTCCAATTTAGGGCACCTTGTAAGGACATGACGTGCCGTCTCTAGTGTTAAATTACCGAGACGGCAAGTCCTGTCCCCATGAGGCTCTCCAATCCACCTGCCTGTATATTCACGAGTAGGGAGAATATTAAATCACATATAGGTAATAAATATGCATTGTTGTAAAGAGCTCAACTTAGTCAGTTAGGAGCAAGGTTAGTTGCTACAGACAGCCTGCGTACTATATAGCACACACATCTTATTTATCACTAAATTATCGAAATTTGATACAATGCCCAAATCCCTAGTTTTGTTCTCTAGTATTGCCGATGAATTCGGGGCCTCAATCAGGTCCACTAGCACAACATCAATACTTTCCACATGATCAAGTCCGCTAGAAAGGAAATGGTTTGTGCACATAAGTATTGGTTAGCCAGAACACTGATTAGACTATCCGGGCCACAGGGGCAAGTAACAATACTAAGAAAAAGCGTGCTGCACTGGATGAGCCTTAAAGAGTGAACTGGTGGTACTCCCACTTCGCACCTCAGAGCCTCAACCGGCACTGGCTTGGGCACTCCTAGAAGAGACCATAAAAGCATGCCCTCAAACCTTTTCAACCAACTCATCATGGGTTCAGATAGTATGGCCAGACCATACAGTACCCCTAGCACAATACACCTACTATAAATCATGATAAGAGCCTCTATATTGTGGCCCCCCTTCTTGACAATGTATCTGTTGAGCAGCAACCAACATGGTTCATAGGCTGCACTACTCTTTACTGTCTTTCTGGGCCTCAATAAAATTACAATATTGGCTTCTTGCAAGGAGTCAGGCAGGCCGCAGGCCCCCTATCGACAGTAAATATACCTTATGCGGCTTGGGGGCCAGGATATCCAAGAGGTGGCAGTAGCATTCTATAGTCAGCCCATCAGGGCTTTGCCCAGTGCCATATCACCCATACCCTCCTTTATCTTGTTTAGCTCAATGGGTACCCCTAGCCATTCTCTGTGGGTGTTTTCCAGCCAGAGCATGGCCACCACGAAAGCTTTGATCTACTCAATTCTCTCCCTTTCAGCCCCCGAGGAGGTGAACCGTGATTAAGGTCTGAATTAAACTTTCTAAAGCGCTCACTGATTTTTCTTGAGTCGTAAACAAGATCTCCACTTTCTTGTCGGATGGTACCCATCAGGGAGTGGCCACTCCCTAGTAGGAGGAGTCTTGCTAACAGCTTCCCAGGGCTTTCAGATTCACCCTATCGCCTCTCATCCCTGTAGTGTGGACCCAAAGTGTGGGAGGTGGGCCGGTGTTGGGGTTGAACTGGGGACTCAGCTCTGTGTCTGCAGACCAGAAATTTGGTCAGAGTAGGGTCTGGGGAGCGCGATGACCCCACATGCGGCACACTGCTGAATAGATGATCACAGTGGCCTCTGCGTCCTCCCAAGCCATGCACACGTGCAGCTGGACATTATTTCAGAGGCCGGGGTGTTGCTACGTCTGGAAAAGATCTGGGGCTACGCTAATGTTGGGACTGTCGGGACTCAGGACTAGCTAGCCGTTTGGTTGTAGCCCCTGAAATTCTATCCGGGGCTACAACCAAAAGACCCGGGGCTATAGCCCCCTAAGCCACCCCCTAGCAACGCCTCTGAGTGGAGACAAGAAAGGAAGCAGTGAGAAAGGGTGACATGACACCTGTTAAAGTGAGCCGAGTGGAAAGCAAACATGACTCGGTGCAAGAGAGGGAGAGAAGCAAAACAGTGGGCGTAGAGAGAGAATACAAGGAAGGAACAGAGTGGGTGTCAGGACCTGCAGGCAGAGAAAGAGAGAGAGAGAGAGAGAGAGAGAGAGAGAGAGAGAGAGAGAGAGAAAGAGGGCATAGGGGAAAAAAAGGGCATTCGTGAATGGGTGGAGAGACGCGAGAACAGGGAAGAATGATAGAGGGTGAGAGAGAATGGGAGAGATGCGGTAGAACAGAAAAGGGGGATAGAGAGAGAAAACGAGGAGACAAGAGAGTGGCACCAAACTGAAGAGGAGAAAAGGAAGCACAAGGGTAAAGGAGGACAAAAACGGCCAGAATGGAAGCAGAGGGTGATTAAGAATAAGCGGAAGAGATACATCGAGCGGGAAAGGGATGAGAGAGTTTAGTGATAGACAAGAGCAGAGATTAACTGGAAGTAGAGATAAAAGTTTGCAGAGGTTTGAATTGAAGTAGAGGGAATGGGAACGGCAGAAAGAGAGAGAAGAGGAAGAGAGAAGAGGCAAAATGGGAAAGTAACAGAGGAGCCAGAAGGGGATCAGATAAAAAACGGTGGAAAAAGACAGCGGACATAAGTGAGGGTGAGGAAGAGGAGATACACATCCAGAGTTATTAAGAGCGAATGGGAGGAAACAATATAAATAAGAGGAAGACTGGGAGAGAGAAAGGGGAGAAACATCAGAATGATGCGACAAGCTGGCTCAGAGAGACGGTATGGGACGGGATAAAAAGGAAGAGCTCGTGGAAGGGTGAGGGTCAGAAATCAACAGAAAGGGGATGAAACGGAAAGCCATCACAGATGAGCAAAGAAGGAATCTGAACAGGTGCAAGAGACAACGTCCGACAGAGTTAAGAATGGGAGCGAGGGCAAGTAAGGAGGTGTGGCAGAGAGGAGTAATAGACAAAGAAGCAGCGACAAGGAAAGCAAAACAAAAGATATGAGCTCATTGTATGGGGGAATCTGTTGCTGAACTTCACTGTCAATCTAACAATTCAATGCTGTCTGCTTGCGACATATGTCTACCCCTTACCCTTCCATAATTAAACAACTTGGGGAGGGAACCCCCTGGAACAGTCTGTTGCCTCAACCTCCCGCCACACAAGCAAACCGCTCAACTCTTCCTCGTTTGGAAAGTGTCATACTTTTTTGGCTAGCTTCACTGCACATAAACACAACATGCACTTCTCCTGTCCCTTTCCCCCTTGCACTACTCCTCTCCCTTTCCCCCTTGCACTTTTCCTTTGCCCCCCACCCTGCACTTGCGCGATCTGAATGACACCTGGCCTAGTAGGATCGTTTGTCTGTCTCCCCTTGTCCCCCCCGCCTCGTCGCGCCTTGAAACAATTGTGTATAGGCGCGTTATAAATGCCATATCATATTATGCCTCATATTGACTTAATTGTGCCCACCTTCAAAAACATCAGATTTTACTCTGTTTGAAGACTAAACAGATTGGGGTGGATAGCTCATGTGTAAAGAGCAGGTCTCTGCTTACAGGGCACCCTCAACTTCACAAGTTCAAATCCTCTGACCGTACTGATTTAGCCTTTCATCCTTTCAAGGTTGATAAATCGAGCACCATAAATTGGGCTAATAACACATGTTTTCACAGTCCTTAGAGAGGGGGATCTGGCATGAAGTGTTATACTGTATATGAAACAAGTGTGTATAGGCGCGTTATAAATGCCATATCATATTATATACAGCAGCACATATTATTAATATTATTATTTTTTTCATTTAGCTCTATGGTTGAGAAAGATCAACCTTTCCATTGTTACAAGCAGTTAAAAACAACAAGTGCAAATCATTAAAAGTCACAGCAAATAGAAATGTTAATTACAACTAAAATGTGCAGTTAAAAAAAAGTGAATGTAAGATACACAATTCAGTATTATTTACATTATGTGAGGCCCTGCACATTTCCCCTAAAGGCGTGATTTGCACAGCAATGTCTTGTGCCCTATTCTGAGTAAAGGCATTTATTACATAAAATAAGCAGACTCATGTAAAATGAATTCGTGTAAGAACACAACAGCAGTTTAAACAATCACAAGAAGTGACCTTATTCTCAGGCTAGATTTAGCTAGCCTAAGTGAGGGGTTAGCAGAAATGTCATGGCTGCAATGCTGACACTTAAGCACTCGCCACAGAGAATTGTTAGCCATAGTAAGTCGCAGGTTAGGCTTGCGTAATCCTTCAACAGGGAGAGCAAGACAAATGTTCTCCTTGACAACAGGTATGGACAGAATGCAAGAAACGCTTTAGAGTCTCAAGTTAGTCCGATGTTTGCCAAAGTTTGCAAGCAAAGTCTGGTCTGATGTTTTGCTTTCGTCTGAAGTAAATTTCTCTCATTGGCCACAAGTTGAAACATAAGTTCCTGTAGATGGGACAGGGGAACTTCATTAGATATGCTTCAGGCTCATTGAGGCTCTTCATCTTAAAGCTTCCAGACTTGAAATGTTGATAGCAGCACTCATTATATGTATGAGAGGTTGGGTCTTTTGCAACCAGCTACTTACAGTTAATATAGGTAGGTTATTTTTGCTACGCTGTGCCCTCCCAAGATTCCTTCCAGTAACCTCGATGACAAGGGAGGCGGGCGACCTCAAAACTTTTTTTAAAAAGCAGTCTTGACATAAATCGTTTGAAGACCACTGGTGCAACCATTGTGCTCACGCACACGTTGAATGGGCGTAGGCTATTCCCCAGGAACATTTCCCAATGGGCAGCATGCAGGCCATTTTCAGTGTCCAGATGAGGCTCTTGGAGAATCCAGGCCATGTCCTCACTCCATGCCCCAGCCACAGTGTCCATTGTCACTGTCGTAGTCAATGCCCAGTGGGCACATTTAATGCATTATATCTACCTATTGCAGGGCTAAAGCCACTGCGCTCTGAATAGTGTCCACTGAGCCTGCCCAGATGCCATGCCAATGGGAAAAATTGGTGTCTTTGAGGTATCTGGCAACTGCCCAGAGGATATGCCATAGGCAAAGTGGTCATGACCCAGTGAACACAATAGGGGTTTTGATGTCATCTGAGGCAATGATGAAAGGCCATACCCCGATCAATCTGTCCACTGGTAATAGCTGGTTTCCAGGCACATAAACACATTGAGTGGCTTGGAGCTGTTTTGGCATGCCTGAAGGCTGTGCACCGTGATACATGTAAGGATTGTGTGACTAGGAGATGCCTGGAAACCAGAGGACCTACGCCAGGCAAAGTGCAAAGGGCCCACTAGTCAGGGCCACCAGCAAGGACATGTGTCATATTGCTGCTTTTAGGGGAATCTGAAGTCCATGGCATAGGCAAAGAGCTCAGCTAGCTGGGCGAAAGGTCAGGCCCATTGAGATCAAAGGTGGCTTTAAGATTCCGGCGACATGACAATACCCCAAGCAAAGTGTGCACTGGAAATGACTGCATGCTATTTTTTTTATTTTTTATTATTATGTTTTGAATGGTTATATCCAAAATGTCAACCTTTAAACATTTGATCCTAGGTCATTGCGATACAAGATTGATTTTTCTTTCCTTATTTACAATGAAATATTGTCTACTTTCAATATTTTTTCAAGAAATTTCAAAGCGTCAATTGTTTGCCCTATTTTCGTGGCTGACAGAGTTCTCTCCAAGGTGATGTCTTCCCCATATCGATCAAGGTCAAGTTGTAGGTGTTGTAGAACCGTGCGTCTTTCTTGACTTAATTTCAGGCAGAGCAGCAGTAGATGTTTAGTTGTTTCAATGGAATCGGGAATTGCACAAAAACGGCAAACTGCCTCTTTGGCCGTTATCATCTTTCTGGCTAGGAGCAATTCCTTCGATGGTAAGTTTTTAGCCTGCAGCTTAAGAGCAGATTTCTCAATTAAGGTGAAGGAAATTTTGTCAAATAGCCCGGTAGTTCATTGACCATGTGACGCTCCAAGGTGATAGGCAGACACAGCTTACTCTGTTGTTTTTGTTCAATAGTTTCTATCCAGTCTCTTATCAAGATAGCCGTTTTTACCTTATTTGGGTTGTTCTTTAGAGTAACACAATCAATTCCCAGATTTATCCGGTACCCTTTAGAGCGATCTTTCCATCTTGAGAGGTTTTTGTGTTTGTTTGCAACCATCCCTTTTAAGACCTCGAAGGGAGCAGGAGGATTATCGATGATGCTTTTCCGAAACATTGATAGAGACTTCCAGAGTACAACTGATGTTAGAGATTGCAGTCTTAATTCGAATCGTATCACCGTAGCAGAGACAGCCTTTGGTATTTGCAGGATTTTGCTCCAGAAGAAGACCTCACAAATCTCCCAAATTTTCCAAGACAGAGTTATGAGTGATTCCACTCCATAGGTTATAACAGGCGTTACCTTTTGCTTAAAGAAAATGACAATTGGTTTCAGGGAATAAGTTCCATAGCGATGGTAAAGTGCTCGCCCTTTATTTGACCGTTTTTCTACTTTCTCCCTTATTAACGTGTAATGGCCTAATTCAATGATGTTTTTGTTGATACAAATTCCTAAATAGAGAATGGACTCTACTGATTCCAGCGGCCGATTGCCAATTTTCCATATGTAAGGTGCCCCTCTACCTTTGTTGGTTCCTTGGGCTGATTGCATAATCATTATCTTTGACTTGTTGATGTAAATTTTCATGTCATTGCTATCCAAATATGTTTTGAATGCATTCAGCCTACGTTGCAGTCCAATTGGTGTTAAATCAACAAAAACTAGATCGTCTGCATATAGGATCCATGGAATTTTGTCATCTTCAATTGTTGGAGGAAAAGCTCTAATTTCATTCTGTGAGTTAATCATGTCCGCCAGATAAAGTACAAACAAGAAAGGTGCAAGGGCACATCCTTGCTTGATTCCCTGAAGTGTTCTTATTTTCTTAGTAAGAGTACCATCTCTGGAAAGATGGATTTGAATTGAAGTCTCTGAATACAGGGCTTAGATTGCTTCCAAGAGATCGACCGGGCACCCCCATTTCTCCAACTTTTCCCACAGTCGATCTCGATTGATACAGTCAAAAGCCTGTTCCAGGTCAATAAACCCCAAGTAAACCCTGGTCCTTGTTTCCAGGGCCTTTGCTTTCAACAAATTTAAGATGAATAGGTTAAGGGAGGTACCCACTCCACTGACAAAGGCTGATTGTCTCTTATCAAGGAAATTTCCTTGTTAGGCCCATTTCTTCAGGTCCCGTAGCAGTACCAAGGCAAAGAGCTTGCCAATAGAGTCCAATAGGGCTATGGGCCTATAGTTCCTAGGATCACTACGGTCTCCCTTTTTAAAAATGGGTACCACGACAGCTTCTTTCCATGTCGAGGGGATTGTTTTGGTTTTTACTATGCGCTCAAATAGTAAATTGATGAACGTTGCCCATTTGTCTTTATTTTCTTTTAGGATTTGGTTGGAGATACCGTCCGGGCCAGCTGCCCTAGATGAACTTAGCTTACCTATAATTTCGTGGATTTCTATAAAGTCGAAGTTAAACGACCATGATGGATTAGCCCTAGACTTTGTTACGTAAGCCGGGGTCTCTGTTTTTGCAAAAAGGGAAGTATAGTGTTTGACCCAAGTGTCTTCTGAGACTTGATTTGTTCCCACTGCAGGTTGGAAATCCTTTCGGTCATTGATGATGTCTCAGAGATATCTTGGGTTGCACGAGTTGATGGCTGCAAGCATTTTCTCTCCATCTAGTTGCAATCTATTGGCTCTTGTCATCTTAAGCCAATTTTTATAGGTTTGTTTACATTGTCTTATTGCTTCCTGATTTCCTGGGGAGAAGTCTTTCCGAAGATACCTTAACTGTGCTCGATACTCTTTTCTTTTTTTTACCACACTTTTGTTATAAGTGTGGTTAGTTTTTATGTAATCAAAATTCTTTGAATTTTGTTTCATTTGGTATTCCATCAGGAGCCATCCATAGTTAACTTCATCTGGGTTATTAGATGCCTGCCTCGTATAACCCTTTATTAGGTCAACTACGTTCCTTTCCTTTATTCTGATTCGGTTTCTTCCCCAGCATACTTCATTGGGGGTGATTTTAATTGGCTCTTGAGCCTTTCCAATAAAGATTGCTTCTATACTGAGGAGTGCATGGTCACTATAAGCTTGCTTTTCTACTTCAAAAGATTTGATAGAGTCCCAGAGGTTATTTGAGACAAAGCAATAGTCCAGACATGCACTAGTTTTTTAACAGAACCAGGTATCGGCACCTCTCAAGTCACCTTTAGTGGCTCCATTAAGCATCCTCATGTAGCAACTCTACATGAAAAGCTTCCATCTTTGTTCTTTTTCGCCTATAGGGATTAGGCTCTCGCTTTTGCCACCACATTGGACAATAAATTGTTTCGGTTCCTCGATCATGGATTTGTCGATTATGTTCTCAATTTTCACCATGAAGTTATTGTTCAGCCATTTGTTATCACTCCAATAGACATTCATTAGTAGGATGGAAGCTTCCCTCGCTTCTAGCGATAATTTCATTTTCAGCATTTGTATAAGACGGCTCGGTGTTAGATGCTCAATTATCCAAACTCCTTTCTTCAGTTTTATCAACATTAACAAGCCTGCAAAAGGGCGACCAGTAGCTCCCTTTTTAGCTGGATTAATAAAGACCTCATATCCCTCACATAGTGGTTTCTCTCGTAACCAAGTCTCTTGTAGACAAATTATTTCATAGGCACTTAAGAAGTTATGCGCGCCTGAGAACAGATGATTAAAGCCACAAGTATTCCATGAGGCTATGTGCAGGCTTGTTTCCTGGATCTTTGCGCTAGCCTATTGTTTTTTCTTGGCTGTTAGAGCCTTAGCCATCCACGCCCAATCATCACTATTGAGAGACGGTTTTCCCCGACATATCTTAAGGTTTCTCATCGATCTGGAATTGTCGATCGTAAACCTGTATTTCTTTCCTTCACTTCTTGAGGGTAGGGTCGTCTGTTCCTCTTTTTGTTTTCCATTTTGAGTCCTGGGGTCCTCTCGTATATTCCCCTTTTTTTCTGTTAGGGGACCATCCTTTGGCTCCTTGCTTTAGTTGTGCTGTTTTTGCTGATGTTTGTTATTAGACCCTTCAGCCTGGGCCTGACTTTTTTTCTGGGACTAAAGAAGTTCTTTTCTCCTCACTTTCTCCTTTTGAGGTCTTCTTTCCTTCTCTGAGCCGTCCAGAATCGGGTGAACGGTTGTCCTTTTTCCACTCCGATAGCTCATAGCCCATGTTCTGGAGCTTTATTTTCATCTCTAGGAGAACTTCATTTATCGTTTCTGTCCTCACATGCAGAATGACTAAGTCCATTCTCTTTTCTTTTAGAAATTCTATTATAACAATTTCATTTGAGTACAGAAATCTGAGCATTGGAATCTGCCAGAATGTGGTCATCACTGTTTCTCGATTTCAGATAAATCCTTTAGGACTCCTCAAAGTTTTTTCAAAATGTAATTTCAAAGCTTTTTCACTTCTACAATCGACTTTCTGCTTCGAGGGACTTTCTTTTTTTAGTTCTTTGATCCATTTCATCAATGTTTTCCTTATTTGTTGGTTTGAATGGGACTCCCTTAACGTTGGGGGTTTCGCCGTTAAAACACTTTTTTCTTTTTTCGGGCAATGTTAAGAATGGCTTGGCAGCATCTGGGGCTGCATCTATTGGTTGGTTCGGTGTCAACTGGATATCTTCCTTAACAGGATTCCCTTGTTTAGCCTTTGATGTTTGTTCGAGAGCTGGGGAAACTGAGGATTGTTCGTTGAGCCTCACCTTGTGTCTTTGATTTGCTGGATCATCTAATTGCTCCCAATCTGCTGAATTGAAGCTGTTCCAAGTGTTTTCCTCTTCCTTATCTTGCATGACTTCAATTAGGTCACTTAGGCAGGAGTCTGATGCAAAAGACTCGTTCGATGCCATTCCAGCTGTGGCACTGTTAGTTGGTCATTTTCATCTCGTTGTCTTCTGATAAGTGCCAATTCCTTTCTTGATCTTTTGGCACATTGAGTTGTCTCCAAATTTGGTGGAGTCCTTATCTTACTTAAGAAGGCCCTTGAGCCATGCTGCTTTCGGTATCCAGTTAAGTTTTTGGATTTCTTCCCCCTTTTTTGTTCAAGTTGGCGATCCTGTGGATGGGCTTGGCTCACCCCTACATTAAAGATAGAGAAGCGTGTGTTCTGAAGTATTCCCCCTTCATCCCCCATTGGACGGGCCCCTTCGGTTTGTTTGTTAGCATTCTGGTTTCCTATTCCTTTTGGGTTGGAGCCCTTGAGGTTCTTGGCCAGCTTGAGGGATTCTTTTTTTTCCAACAATGTCGATTGACTGGCTACATCTTGCCTTGCTGATTCCATACTTTCCTCCTCCGGGGATTTAGCCTCAGACAGGGCATTAATGATGGCACTGTCCTCCTTGTTTTCTAATTTCTTGTTGGCGTCCACATTTAAGTGATGAAATGTCCTCATCCACTCACAATCCTCAAGGATTGCTTCCATGAGTAAGGACTGGCCATTTGCTTTGTTATGAGCTAGGTCCCCAAGTTGATTTTGCCATAGCCTGGATTGATTAGCTTCGTAGTTAAGCCTACTCTCAATTGATGTTGAGAATCACTCCAGTGTAGCAATTTTTTCTTGTGATTTCAAAATGGCCTGTAATAGGTCTTGCATAGAGTCGTTGATTGATTCGTATAATTTCAAGAATGCGGCCACCGAAATTGTGAGGGCTGCCATGACAGTGCTATGCAAGTGAGTAGAGGTTTCCATCCAATCCTTTCAGTGGAGAGCCTCCCATTTGACAAATTGACGGTCATCCAATTGTTGTCATGTCGGGTACGATGGAGTCACTCATATTTTCTGATATTTGAGTGCTCCTTTTCGGATTTACCGAGAAAGGGTCCATCTTTGGGGGTGGGGGCTTATCAAGAGCTGCAATTTTGTCCTTTATAAATGATAGGCTTCTCCTTTTTTCCTGAGCAAATTTCCCAGTCAGGGCGGTGATGTCTTTGATCGATTTGTCAGCCAATTTAGAATTGCTCAAGTTTCCCGAGGATGGGGTTGAGGGGAGGTCTTCAAGATGATGGTCTTCCGCTAAAGGGACTTGGGGGGACTTTGCGCCTTTTTTTCCAGGACGCTCTGGGTAGGTTTCTCTTGTTGGTTGGGTCGAGAGTAGTGGATCCAGTGTGGGTAAATTTCCATTGCTCGCCTGGGCTGCGCGTTCTGAAACCCTCCCTTCAAGGGTTTCTTTAGGCATCTTTAGGCATCCTTTTCAAAAACGTATCCGTTTTCCATATCCTCCCAGTCTAATTGTCAAGGTCTTGGATACTATCTTCTTCAGCCCCTCCTAAAGCCTGCTGATCAGGGCTTGAGGGGATAATAATTGTCAGCTCCATATTTTCTGAATTCGTTTTATTACATTGCGGACAAATTTCGTTTGGTGTTCCAGGTTGGAGGACTTGAAGATGACATTTCCTTGCCAGTAGTTCTGATAGCTCAGGAGACATACACTGGTATGGCTCCGTTTACGGGCTCTGATCGTACTTCTAACGCACTAGGGCTGCAGAAACCACTGTTTGCCCCACCATTAAAGGGGGCAGCGCTCTCCGGCGGCTCTTGCCACACAGGACCAACACTCACTACCGCACAGGACAGGGACACTCCAACAGCGCCGCACCCGGGGTCAAACCGCCAGTGCCAGTGGGCACCAATTCCATTCCATCGTCAGGGCCCGCCTCCCAAGGAACCCAAGGAGGAGCACCGGACGTGGGGCAGAGCTGGCCCACAACGCTAGGTAAAAGCCCCCCATTGTGATATAGGGGTGTGTTTTGGAGCATGTTAACTAGGTGTTGGTTGAGTTCAGGGGTCGAGAGAGGTGGGCTAAATAAAGCTGCAACTACCCTAGATTGGAGCGCTGGTGGTTCATCTCGTTCGATCCCTCCAACCCCCTTAACGTTCTTAGAGGCTCCATTTGAGTCTATAATTTCCGCCTCATCCCTCGCAGAGTTTTCAATGGACTGTGAATGCAGGGGCTGTTTGTCCGAGGGTGTAGTAGTAGGTGATTTGGGCCCGAATGTCAATCGTGTTTGTTTTAAGGGAGGGTTGGTTGGATTTACCGGGGCAGCAGTAGTCAGCAGGGATTGGCAACGCTGTCTCAACTGTTGTCTTGTGTGGGAGTTTCCAGCACTCCCGGTTTCACTGATCACCTCCCGTTGAGTTGAGTTTGATATCTTCATTCAAAGGAGCAGGTTTCTTTCTTCTCTGCTCAAAGACCGCTGTATACAAGGCCCCCAAGCCCACCAAAGAACACCAAGAACACCACTTGCCAATCACTTTCGCAGCCACTTTCGCATGGTGGGCTGGATTTGTAGGGAATCTCGCAGCAGGCAGCAGGTTTCCAAGCCCCACCTCCAGGTGGACTTAAAGGAGCAGGTAGCAGTTAGCAGGTAGTGAAAAGCCATCCAAGTCACCAAGAACACAACTTGCCAACCACTTTTGCGGCCGCTTTCGCGGTGTGGGCTGGTTTTGTAGGGAATCTCCCAGCAGGCAGCAGGTGTCCAAGTCCCACCTCCAGGTGGACTTAAAGGAGCAGGTAAAAGGTAGCAGTTAGCAGGTAGTGGAAAGCCAGCCAAGTCACCAAGAACACCACTTGCCAACCACTTTCACGGCCGCTTTTGGAGTGTGGGCTGGTTTTGTAGGGAATCTCCCAGCAGGCAGCAGGTTTCCAAATCCCACCTCAGTGTACTTAAAGAAGCAGGTAGAAATGAGCAGGAAGTGGAAAGCCTGCCAAATCACCAAGAACACCACTTGCCAAACCCTTTCGCTGCATGCTATCCCCATTTGGTAAACAGACTGTTCTCAAGGTGCCATGACCTGGGCTGATTTGCTAGTGGGCATGGCTGATGGGCATGCCTGATGGGATCATTCAGGGGCTTGGGAGAGCCACAGCATGGGCAATAGTCATGCTGCAAGCACATTGATCACTGGGCATGGCAGAGAACATACCCATTTTGACACAATGTTTTGCGTTTGGATGTCCTGGGCCTTGGCTATGGCTATGCCTCAGGAAAGGTTGCAGCAAAAGCTTGGCAATTCGAAATAATTGAAGGTCACTTTATTTTACTGGTCTCAGCCCTATTTTCCATACAAGTCCATCCCTCTTTAGAAGGATATACGAGAGAGGGGAAAGATAGCCAATTGGCGTGCTGCCTGTCACCACTTTCCACTCCGCAGCCACGCCACCATCATAGCCAAGAGCAGGGGAGGCCCAGCGCCAAAACTGGTTTCTCTGGTGACTTTCAGCCCAAAATTTTTGAAGACCACTATTATATGGCATTAAACAGAACCACGACAACGAAATCGGATCACCAATACCGCACAGGATATAAGAGTTTCAATCTTTAATCCCCTGTTAATACTTAAGCACATTGCCTATATTATTCAGTGCATTCTCATGATTAAGATTGGGGCAGAGCAAATGAGTATAATATGCACCGACTCTAAATGTTACCAAAATATTGATCCCAATAACAGCTCATCGCCTTCCCATGATGTCCCTGCTCTTTGGTATTATTTTGCATTTATGGTTGCTGTGACAACATTGTCACTGCAAGCTTAAAGCAACAATACTTGTTGCGCAATTTGTTCAATACAATTCATTGTTATCATGTTAGTGCTAAAGTAAAACGAATTGCTTCAAAGACAATCTCGTACACATTTGTGACAAGTGAATCCAGAAAGCACATTTCATGAAATGCAAACTTCTTCCAGGGTGCTGCTCAGGTGGAAATACTTTAAATAGGACATGACACATGCTACATTTCGCACCCTTCCTAATAGCTAACTGATTACACATCGGATTGTACCTTTGGTGTGATTTGCACACAGCATCACACTCACTAGGAAAGAGGAGCTATTATCCAGTGGTGGGCACACAGACATTGTTTGCAAGGCCTTCGCTGGATACACACGGACTGCACAAGTGAAATCGCTCACTCACTCACTCACTCACTCACTCACTCACTCACTCACTCACTCACTCACTCACTCACTCACTCATTCACTCAATCACTCACTCACTCACTCACTCTGTCCCGCCAGTCCCGCCGTTCATGAGGACCCGCATTGCTCCACACACAGTCCATCAGTCAGGACTATGCGGTAGACGTACCCGTATAATGAAATGTGCATAGACTGATTAGTAACTCATGAACTATAATGGCTTAACATTAAGACCTAAGTCCCCCATGGTGCCTGGAACAACGGTGCTTTAGGAGAAGGCAATATTGCATGTAGAACATGCAGAAAAAAAGGCAGATTGAGCTGAGACTATTTCTTTTGGCAAAGACACACAAATCGGCAAGCATTAACTTTCCCTCCCCTAAAATAATGGATGCAATAATTACACCACGAACACACGCACTTGGAGCACTCGGGGTTCTTGAAAGTCTAGCAATAAAGGCACTATGCAGCGTTTCCTGTAATTCCTCGTACACGCGAGAGAAGGCTAATGTAAGAATTGATTTCTAATATTCCAATTATACGTGGCTCTCGGAAAGAAATGAAGCATACTCAACTTGATTACATCTGCGTGAACACTCGAGGCGCCATGTAATTAGAAGGAGTAAACAGTCTGTGGAACTAGCATGTACCTAATTCCTGTTTAATTAGTGCTCGGGATAGGCCTGCACAACATGCACCAATGCAGACACACACTGAACCAAAACTTAACAATTACATCACGTTGTTCAAATCGTTCATCGACATCTCTGTGTCCTCCAGGGCCAGCATTCAAAGCATATTCTGTAAAAGCCAGCATGGGCATTGTTCAAAAACGCTACTCACTCCGCAGAAGAGCAACGTCACACAGCTACATACACGCCTTCTAAACTGCATCTATTGGTTAAGCATCATAAAAGAAATCATTTAAAGCCTGACCATGGCTTTCGCAAAATGTCTGCCTATAATAATAATAATACTACGTGTAATATAGCGCTTACGGTCAGATTGATCCTGCTGCTAGGAACTGCAACAATTGTTTTTTTGGATCAGTTTAGTGGTACTGCAGCTGGCCTGTACATATCTGGGACAAACTCTTACCACAGCAAACGTGAAAATGTCATGCTACTGAAGTATTTTTTTAAATGTGAGATAGCATATGCTATGGCTTGTAGTGAGTATAATGAGTGCAGACAGATGATTCAAAACAGAAAGCACGAGCTGCTTAGGTGCTCTGAGAAAGCAGATAAAAAAATAGAATGAGATTAAAAAAAAACAAGATTATGTGAAGAACAGCAAATAACAAGTTTGATAAAGAACTGGTGTATCACCTCTTGTGCCTACTGTGTCTACTGTCAGATGCCAGATATAGTCCACAAGGAGAGCACACTGACAAACAAATAGAACTTCTGCTGTATCACCGCTTGTGCCTACTGATGTGTCTACTGTCGGATGCCAGATATAGTCCACAAGGAGAGCATACTGACAAACACAAAGAACTTCCGCTGTATCACCGCTTGTGCCTACTGCTGTGTCTACTGTCGGATGCCAGATATAGTCCACAAGGAGAGCACACTGACAATCATAAAGAACTTCCGCTGTATCACCGCTTGTGTCTACTGCTGTGTCTACTGTCAGATGCCAGATATAGTCCACAAGGAGAGCATACTGACAATCATAAAGAACTTCTGCTGTATCACCTCTTGTGCCTACTGCTGTGTCTACTGTCCACAAGGTCTACTGTCAGATGCCAGATATAGTACACAAGGAGAGCACACTGGAAATCATAAGCTGTGTACATAGGGGAATAGAACATGGAGTTGATATGTTTTCTGAAACTGAAATGGCCCCTCTGAGTGTTCAAGTAAGAACATGCCTTTGAAATGGTTAATGACCAACACAGCTATGCAGCCCATTCCTCCAGTCCTGCCTCCCCATTCCATCCTCCAAGTTGTCCATAGTCGTCCCCTTTCTCAAGAAATCAACTACAGTTCTCTCAGCCCCCTCCTACAACTGACCTACTTCCCTCTTTTCCTTCTACTGTGCTGAAGCAGGGATATTTGTAATCTTTCCATTCACGTCTTCCCCCTGATATATGATATGACATTTCTAAGGCGCCTATGCACAAGTGTTTCAAGGCGCGACGAGGCAAGGGAGGGGAAACAGAGGGAGGACAGAGACAGCAATCCTAATAGGCCAGGTGTCATTGAGATTGAGCAACTGCACGGGAGGGGAGAGGAGGAAAAAAGTGCAGGGAGAAAGGGGAGGGGACAGTGCAGTACATAGGATAATAGTAAGATAAATAAAGGCAGTAAATACGAGTGCAGCCAGCTGTTGGCAAGTGCACGGGTAAGTGCAGACATCAACAGGCCGATTCATGGAATAAATGTGTGCCGAAAATCCCGGCGCAGAGGGGCCAATACGTGCGCTGCGCCGAAAAATAGCGAAAAGCGCAGGGAAACCAGCGCACGTCGATTCATGGAAGTCCGTGCGCAAGAAAAGCAGAGGACGTGCGCTGAAAAAGCGCGCGGCGCAGGCCGGCGCACAGGTCAACCAACGTCGTGCGCCACGGCCACTGCGCTATCACTCCGAGCGCAGCGCACAGCTCTAAAGTAGGCGGAACACAGGGCGGGACACTCGGAATGGGGAATAAAATGGGGCACAACACTCGGAATGGGGAAGAATGTGGGCGGCACGGGGAAAGTTTAGGAGGCAAGTGCGCGGAACGCCCACACGCTCGCATACAACACGTATTAATGGAATAGAATAGGGCAAAAAAGCGCACGCTCAAAGCAGCGCACAGGCACAAACAGGCACAAACACGACCGCCACAAGAAAGCAGGCGGTAGCGTCTCTGCGCCTGCAAGAAATGTGCGCTAAAAGGTGCGCCAACAAATAGCACCTATATACAGACATGATCAATGTCCAATACTGTGGCCCTCCAGGACAAATGACGTACAAAGGGGTACCCACAAACACAGACACGCGCTGAGAGAAAAAATAAACGTGTGCGTGTATACCGGGGTGCGCGGGAAGTTGCACACGCGATATGGCCGGGTACGTGGATTTCAGGGGTGCGCGGGAAGTTCCACACGCGATTAGTCAGGGTACGTGGATTGCAGGGGTGCGCGGGAAGTTCCACACGCGATATGGCCGGGTACGTGGATTTCAGGGGTGCGCGGGAAGTTCCACACGCGATTAGTCAGGGTACGTGGATTGCAGGGGTGCGTGGGAATTTCCACACGCGATATGGCCGGGTACGTGGATTTCAGGGGTGCGCGGGAAGTTCCACACGCGATTAGTCAGGGTACGTGGATTGCAGGGGTGCGCGGGAAGTTCCACACGCGATATGGCCGGGTACGTGGATTTCAGGGGTGCGCGGGAAGTTCCACACGCGATATGGCAGGGTACGTGGATTGCAGGGGTGCGCGGGAAGTTCCACACGCGATATGGCCGGCTACGTGGATTTCAGGGGTGCGCGGGAAGTTCCACACGCGAATAGTCAGGGAACGTGGATTTCAGGGGTGCGCGGGAAGTTCCACACGCGAATAGTCAGGGTACGTGGATTGCAGGGGTGCGTGGGAAGTTCCACACGCGATTAGTCAGGGTACGTGGATTGCAGGGGTGCGCGGGAAGTTGCACACGCGATATGGCCGGGTACGTGGATTTCAGGGGTGCGCGGGAAGTTCCACACGCGATATGGCCGGGTACGTGGATTTCAGGGGTGCGCGGGAAGTTCCACACGCGATATGGCAGGGTACGTGGATTTCAGGGGTGCGCGGGAAGTTCCACACGCGATATGGCCGGCTACGTGGATTTCAGGGGTGCGCGGGAAGTTCCACACGCGATATGGCCGGGTACGTGGATTTCAGGGGTGCGCGGGAAGTTCCACACGCGATATGGCAGGGTACGTGGATTGCAGGGGTGCGCGGGAAGTTCCACACGCGATATGGCCGGGTACGTGGATTTCAGGGGTGCGCGGGAAGTTCCACACGCGATTAGTCAGGGTACGTGGATTGCAGGGGTGCGCGGGAATTTCCACACGCGATATGGCCGGGTACGTGGA
Source organism: Ambystoma mexicanum (assembly GCF_040938575.1). NCBI lineage: Eukaryota > Metazoa > Chordata > Amphibia > Caudata > Ambystomatidae > Ambystoma > Ambystoma mexicanum. The sequence continues at coordinate 840,409,396 of NC_090932.1, read as the reverse complement.
TTTCAGGGGTGCGCGGGAAGTTCCACACGCGATTAGTCAGGGTACGTGGATTGCAGGGGTGCGCGGGAAGTTCCACACGCGATATGGCCGGGTACGTGGATTTCAGGGGTGCGCGGGAAGTTCCACACGCGATATGGCAGGGTACGTGGATTGCAGGGGTGCGCGGGAAGTTCCACACGCGATATGGCCGGCTACGTGGATTTCAAGGGTGCGCGGGAAGTTCCACACGCGAATAGTCAGGGTACGTGGATTTCAGGGGTGCGCGGGAAGTTCCACACGCGAATAGTCAGGGTACGTGGATTGCAGGGGTGCGCGGGAAGTTCCACACGTGATTAGTCAGGGTACGTGGATTGCAGGGGTGCGCGGGAAGTTGCACACGCGATATGGCCGGGTACGTGGATTTCCGGGGTGCGCGGGAAGTTCCACACGCGATATGGCAGGGTACGTGGATTGCAGGGGTGCGCGGGAAGTTCCACACGCGATATGGCAGGGTACGTGGATTTCAGGGGTGCGCGGGAAGTTCCACACGCGATTAGTCAGGGTACGTGGATTGCAGGGGTGCGCGGGAATTTCCACACGCGATATGGCCGGGTACGTGGATTTCAGGGGTGTGCGGGAAGTTCCACACGCGATTAGTCAGGGTACGTGGATTGCAGGGGTGCGCGGGAAGTTCCACACGCGATATGGCCGGCTACGTGGATTTCAGGGGTGCTCGGGAAGTTCCACACGCGATATGGCCGGGTACGTGGATTTCAGGGGTGCGCGGGAAGTTCCACACGCGATATGGCAGGGTACGTGGATTGCAGGGGTGCGCGGGAAGTTCCACACGCGATATGGCCGGCTACGTGGATTTCAGGGGTGCGCGGGAAGTTCCACACGCGATATGGCAGGGTACGTGGATTGCAGGGGTGCGCGGGAAGTTCCACACGCGATATGGCCGGCTACGTGGATTTCAGGGGTGCGCGGGAAGTTCCACACGCGAATTGGCTGTGTGCTCCCAGGCATTACCTGTACACCCTCCACGGCCCCTGCAGGCAGCACACACCACAGGGAACTACCCTGCACACCTGCTCATGTCTCCCACCACCCCCACCCCCCACCCCCCAGGGGCACCCTCCACCAGGCCCCCACCCATGTCTCCCACCACCCCCACCCCCCATCCACCAGGGACACCCTCCACCAGGCCCCCACCCATGTCCAACCCATGTCTCCCACCACCCCCACCCCCCATCCACCAGGGACACCCTCCACCAGGCCCCCACCCATGTCTCCCACCACCCCCACCCCCCACCCCCCAGGGACACCCTCCACCAGGCCCCCACCCATGTCTCCCACCACCCCCACCCCCCATCCACCAGGGACACCCTCCACCAGGCCCCCACCCATGTCTCCCACCACCCCCACCCCCCACCCCCCAGGGACACCCTCCACCAGGCCCCCACCCATGTCTCCCACCAAACCCCACCCCCCACCCCCCAGGGGCACCCTCCACCAGGCCCCCACCCATGTCTCCCACCACCCCCACCCCCCATCCACCAGGGACACCCTCCACCAGGCCCCCACCCATGTCTCCCACCACCCCCAGCACTGTGGGGAACCTGCCAGCAGGCCCCCACCCATGTCCAACCCATGTCTCCCACCACCCCCACCCCCCATCCACCAGGGGCACCCTCCACCAGGCCCCCACCCATGTCTCCCACCACCCCCACCCCCCATCCACCAGGGACACCCTCCACCAGGCCCCCACCCATGTCTCCCACCACCCCCACCCCCAGCACTGTGGGGAACCTGCCAGCAGGCCCCCACCCATGTCTCCCACCACCCCCACCCCCCACCCCACAGGGGCACCCTCCACCAGGCCCCCACCCATGTCTCCCACCACCCCCAGCACTGTGGGGAACCTGCCAGCAGGCCCCCACCCATGTCCAACCCATGTCTCCCACCACCCCCACCCCCCATCCACCAGGGGCACCCTCCACCAGGCCCCCACCCATGTCTCCCACCACCCCCACCCCCCATCCACCAGGGACACCCTCCACCAGGCCCCCACCCATGTCTCCCACCACCCCCACCCCCAGCACTGTGGGGAACCTGCCAGCAGGCCCCCACCCATGTCTCCCACCACCCCCACCCCCCACCCCACAGGGGCACCCTCCACCAGGCCCCCACCCATGTCTCCCACCACCCCCAGCACTGTGGGGAACCTGCCAGCAGGCCCCCACCCATGTCCCCCTGGCCCCAGGTCCTGACGATACACAATCATGGCAGTAATGGCCAGCATACCCAGCACAAACACCCAGGCAAGGATTGCATGCACCCACATAGTGAATGCAATCACATGACACAACCCCAAAGGCAAGTATGCAAAAGAACACATGTCCGTCACACACACATACACAATGGGTGCAAGTGAATGTCAAAACCCATATCATGACATGTAAGAAACCAAAGAGAAAATAACACAAGTGTAAGATAATATAAAAATGTATTAAAAACAAAAATTAAGTAAACCAATAAAACATACAACTATGTGGCAAAGTAAATAAAAGGTCCATGTCCGAGAACAAAAATGATAAACCAAAAAACAAAGGATTAAAAAATCAATAGAATTTGTCCAAAGCAAAACCATGTAGTAGGAAATCAAAGAAAAACCATTACGTCATGGTGTAAATAATAAGAAAATAAAAAAATGTATCTCCCAAAAAATAACAATATATACAGGAATGTTCCAGGGTCCATGAGCCCAACACCACAAATGAAACCTAATACTAACTAATAAAAAAAATATGTACAAAAAAGTGGCCATTGTCCGAGCGGTCCAAAATAATAAAAATAAATAAAGGAAACCTAGCACTAACTAACTAAAAAACTATATACAAAGGCAGCGGGCTAGTCCTGCGGCTCACTTGGTGATGCTGGCCAGGGCATCCTCGAACTCCATGTCAATGTCCTGGAGGCGGGACTCTGTCCTGGCCCCGAGGTCTCGCAGGGACAACCCCATGTGCTCACCAAAATCCCTGCGAGCCTCCTCGAGGCACTCAGCCCGCCTCAATGCCCGACGCATGGAGATCTCCGCCCTGGCCATGGCGAGCCGCTCCTCTTCCGCCCGCTGCCGCTCCGCACCTATCCGCTGGCCAAACTCCTCCCACACGGAACACACCGCCATGCCAGGGTTGCCCTGCCCTCCGGCCGATGCCTGCCCCTCTGATCTTGATGGCCCTGAGCCATGATGCCTCCCACGTCGAGCCCGCTGCTGCCTCCGACGCCACTGCCTCTGCCAGCACGACGGCATCCAGGCTGATGGTAACCACCGACGCCGTCGTGCACGTGCCCTGCCCGATGATGCCGGCACATCTTCCATCTGCTGGGGTCCACTTGCTGTGTTGTCCACCCCTGCTGGACCTCCGACTCCCAACTGTGGCAGGGATGGGATCCCCACCGAGCTGGCTGCATTGGTCGGCGCAGGTCCACAGGGGGCCATGGTGGCATCTGGGCCGGAAGACGGCAAGGAGAACGACCGGTGGATAGCCTGCACAGAGGAGGAGAGGGCCGTCAGATTGGCCAACACATGCAGGAACCCCCCGAACATGGCCGATCCCAATTGGGCCACGTCGGCACGGTGCACTTCGTGATGACGTGCGTGCTCCTCCCGGGAAGCACGCACGTCATCACGAATCACAGCCGTGCGCATCGCGACCCCAATCAGGACCTGCTCCACGCGGCCAGGGGTTCCCACGGCCGCAGGTGGAGGGGAGTCAGTTGACATGGACATCCCCTCTACCTGCGGACGGGCCTGGGACGGGGCATCCCTGCTGGTGCATGGTGGTGCACTCACAGGGTCAGGGACAGCGACATGCAGAGGCACCTCCACGGTGACCTGTGCTGCCTCCTGCCCCTGGACTGCACCACTTGCACCAGCAGGGATGCTCCCACCAGGCCCCATGTGTGCACCAGTGTCCGCCTCCTCCTCCTCTGTGCAAACCACCAACCTGGATGGCTCCTCACCGTCTCCCGCCGTAGCAGGCCCCTGTGGGGGCTCACCCACCCCTTCCGCTGCAGCCGTGGGGGCATCCCCGCCGCCTTGCTCCACAGCGCCGTCTCCGCCCTCTTCTTCACTAGCCGCTGCGTAGAGGGAGACAAAAGACACAAGCATCAGGCTACTGTAAAATGGTCACCTAGACAGGAAGCAATAGCAGATGAGCACCCCTGTCAAAGTACACTTCCATCATGTCCCTCCACAACACATGGGTCAGTCCAGGCAAAACACACACAGTAACAGGCATGGTGCATGCCATGCACATTTCCATGCATGTCCAATTGACTCTTGAAACATTCAATGATATGTAACTCACATGCATCATGGCTCATGCATATCACATGCACACACTTCACCTCAGTCACATCCATCTGGCCCCAAACACAACGAACACAGGCGAAACAAGGGTAAGTTGGGTGCGTCACTGAATCTGTGCATTGTCACACACATGTGTCATGCATCCATGGCATGCACAAGTCACAGACACGCAGGTCAGGCACACAGACATGGCTACCATATATGTACCTGGCATCAGCACCCATCCTTCACCCCCATCCATGTCCAGGAACAGAGACTGGCATGCTCTCATGTCCTAAATCTGCATAGGGCTCCCCATGCCGCATTTCAACACATGCAACAACCATGTGGGTCACACATCACTGGTCGCACATGCATTACCATGATGTCCCTGCACACATACATGCATACATGGCCCATGGCACACATACAGGCAAGTATCATAGAACCAGCACACCGCAACATGCCCTGTCTCACACAGTAATGCTTGCACACTTACCGCTCAACTCCAGACGGGCCTCCCTCTCAAGGACCTGGGCGTGGAGCGCTGGGCGTACGCGTTCCAGGACCCTCTTCTGGATGGAACTCATGCAGCCCCGGCCCCCCTCCACGAGGCGCCGGGCCTTCACAAGGGTCCTGGACCTCAAGTCCTCCCAGCGCTTCTTGATCTTCTGGACGTTGCGGGTTGCCACCCCCTCCGCGTTGATGGCAACCACACAGTCGGCCCAGATCCTCTCCCGTCCTTCCTTGCTGGCGCGGGACGATCCAAAGAGGGCATCATACTGCCCCAGGACATGCTCCACCAGGACACCAACTTCGGTGGCAGTGAAGCTGGTGCCCCTCTGCCCCTCTGGCCTGGGGTTGCCACTGGTGCCAGATGTGGAAGTGCCTGACATGGCAACCCCAGAGGCAGGTGTGGGTGGGCAACTGGGTCCTGGGGCTGGGCTGTGGAGCGATGTAATCCCAGTTGGGAGTCTTCAGTTCCAGCAGGGGTGGACACAGCAACTGGACCCCTGCAGATGGCTGATGTGCAGGCACCAAATGGCAGGGCACGGTGGCAGCAGGCAGGCAGGCAGGCAGGCAGCAGCAGATAGCACGTCAGAGGCTGCTCAGGGCACTGGGGGGGCAGTAACTCGGCCTTCTGGGCAGGAGCGTGGTGTTCCGTGTGTTTTCGGGTGGCCAGCTTGATACGGAGTGATTTGGCACGTGAAATTCCTGCACGTCAGCGTGAAATCCGAGGAAAGGCCCTTAGCGCGTAAGTGCGTCAGCACGCATACGCGATTCTATTGGACCAGAGTCCCTCACCGCGTAAGCGCGTCTGACGTGATCCGCACGGGCGTTCCCCACTCAGCACGTGATGACGGAGCACACGCGGAAATACTGCACGTCAGAGTGTCATCGCGTGTAATTGGCCAAAAGTGCGCGTACACGCGATTGGCCTATGTACGTGTATCACATCGCGTGTAATTGGCCAAAAGTGCGCGTACACGCGATTGGCCTATGTACGTGTATTTCATCGCGTGTAATTGGCCAAAAGTGCGCGTACACGCGATTGGCCTATGTACGTGTATTTCATCGCGTGTAATTGGCCAAAAGTGCGCGTACACGCGATTGGCCTATGTACGTGTATTACATCGCGTGTAATTGGCCAAAAGTGCGCGTACACGCGATTGGCCTATGTACGTGTATTTCATCGCGTGTAATTGGCCAAAAGTGCTCGTACACGCCATTGGCCTATGTACGTGTATTTCAGGGGTGCGCGGGCACTTACACACGCAAGTACGTCAGCGCACCTGTATGCCTGCTGCGTGGGAATTTCCACACGCTATTGGAGTGGGAACTAGATTCCAGGGGTGCGAGGGTCACACGCTCGCCTAGAACACGCGCAAGGCATTAATTTGCGCACTTATCAATAAACAAGCCAGATGCCAGGATGAACATACCGTTCCTAGCAGCAGTGGCAGTGGGCTACCAAAGGAGGAGGAGGAGGAGGAGAGTCAGGGCCAGAATATTCACACCCAGAACCAGTCTATTCGGGATGCCTGATGACCAGGTGTATGGGAGGTACAGGTTTCCAGCACACATCATACTGGACCTGGTCAGTGAGTGGGAGGATGACCTCACATCACCCACCCTGTGCTCCCAAGCACTCAGCCCCCTGCAGAAGGTCCTGAATGTACTGCACTTCTTGGCCACTGGATCCTTTCAGCGGACAAGTGCCATAGTGGGTGGTGTGTCACAGGCCACGCAGTCACGCTGCCTACACCAGGTCTTGAACATCATCACTGCACGGCCATCAGTCCGCAGGCACATATATCTCCCCAGGACTCATGCAGAAAGGCGGACGTGCATCCAGGAATTCTATGGTGTGGCTCAATTCCCCAAAGTGCTTGGTGCAATTGACTGCACACATGTGGCTCTACGTCCACCCAGGGCAACAGAGCACATCTATAGAAACCGCAAGCACTGGCATTCCATCAACGTGCAAGTTGTATGCAATGCCAAGGGAATAATCACATCAGTATATGCCAACTATCCCGGGTCCACCCACGACAGCTTCATCTACAGAATGTCTACCCTATGCCGGGACCTAGAGGCTGGCCAGCATGGAGATACATGGCTGCTTGGTGAGCATGAATGCCACTGCACATGCATGCATGTCAAATACTGGGTCATGACACAACACCACTAATGATACCCATCACCACCTCCGCAGGGGACAGTGCCTACCCTATCAGCCCCCACATGATGACCCCAATCCGGAACCCCACCACGCCACCCGAGGTAAGGTACAACACAGCCCACATTGCAACACGGGGCATAGTGGAGCGCACATTCGGAGTGCTGAAGTCACGCTTTCGCTCCCTTGACCGTTCTGGCGGGCAGCTGTTATATGCTCCCCGAATAGTGTGCAGGATCATAGTGGCAGCATGTGTCCTGCACAACGTTGCAACACGCCGGGGCCTGCCCGTGGACATGGTGGTGCCCCCACATCCACAACCACATGCACGCCCGCTGCGCATGGGAGGGGAAAGGGCACGGGGGGAGGCAGCCCGTACGCAACTGGTGGCCAACTTCTTCACCTAGGAATCACAGTGCTGGCTAGTGCACACTGCTCTGGCACATACCATCTGACAATCAATGATGACACTACCTGACAATGTCACAAAATTACTTGACAATAAACTGTCAGATACACATCAGCCTGAGATTGTTAACATGGAAGTGTCACTATGTGTGCACCCCTACCTACACATACACCAGCAATGCATCACAACGAAAAGACACAACTCCATCAATCAAATATGCATTGCCACAGGCGATTCACTACATGACAACATTGCCATGTCTCCCATTCCCTTCACAGTCCCGCCACTGAGGACACCATATCATGGTATGTGAGAGCAAACAAACTGGCCATCACAACATGACACCGGTGTCACAAATAGCAGTGCCCCAAATGGAACATAGCCGCACTTGAACAGCTAACCGCGCTGGAGCCACTACTACACACCTGTGCAAGAGTAATTTCAATCAAATTACACACCAACCCACCCTGAAGCCCACCCAAACAAGACACAATGCATGTAATCAATGGTAGTCTCATTACCTGATTCTGCTGGTATGTCCTCACCGTCCAGATGTACAGTGATGGCGCCACGCAAAAGTGTCAGTGCACATCTACCGACATGTAGTCTGACTCCAGAGAGTATGCCCGTGTGAATAACTGTGTGAAATACCTGCAAAACATGAGCAACATATGTAAGTAGAGGCACATATCAAACCATCATGCATAGTTAGGTGCAACAACAATGTACACTATGAATGTCTACACAGTATTGACTATGGACTGGCCAACAGCTCATGGGAGTCCAATGTCACGGTGTAATTTGCTGTCACTTGGGCACACCCTTTGCAAGCCCATGGAAACGGAAGCAGGAGGGGTGTGGATGTCTGGTACCCAAGCATCGAAACCAAACTCAGGACAAGCCTGCATGTGCCCAGCCACAATACAGTGTATGCCCAGGTACCCACACAAGGCAACACTATTGAAAAAGAAAAAAAAATTGAGAAAAAATGGCCATGAAAGGGCCGGCGGGGGGGGGGGGGGGCACCTATGAGGTCCGAGGACAGGATGCACGCCACAATCCACCTTTGTGGATCATGGGAAACTAAAACACCCCATAGGCTCGTGGCCCACACGGCTACTCTGTTGTGGGAGATGAGTCGCTATCGCTCTGGCCAGACCCTGCAGCTGACTCAGGAGGTGGGGGAGCTGCCTCAGAAGATGGTGTGACAATGGGAGGCAGCCCACGCAAAGCACGAGTTTGCTCCTCCATGGCTGCAAGCAGGCGGGTCTGGTAGTTCTGGTTCTGGGTTATAATCATGCGGAGGTCCCCATGCAGTAACTTCCGGGATGACCTGACCTCCGCACGAGTTGCCTGCATCTCGGCCGAGAGCGTCCGTGTCAGACGCTCCAGCTGCTCCTCTGTCCTTCTATGGGATGAAGCCTCAAGCTCTAACAGGGTCGACCTGAGGTGATGGAATTCTTCCCTCAGGCCTTCCCTGTGGCGCTGGGACTCCATGGAAAGTGATTCCCGCAGAGTCGCCAGTGCCGCCCGCCTGTCCATGTTGGACGCCAACATGTCCTCCCTGTGTGCCTGGCAGATGGACTCTGTAGCCTGCTCCAGTCGCTCCATCAGCCTTTCTGGGGGGACAATGGAAGTGGCCACCCTATCCATGGCCTGTGCAATCATCTCGGATGATGCTGCCTGTTGGGTGGCCATACCGTAGATGGATTGCTCCCAAGCGGTATTGCCAGGTGGCATACGGCCACCACGTTGACGGGCACCACACCTGCCTGGGGCAAGGCGGACTGCGCCTTGCTGTGCCAGCAAGGCCTCAGGCTGCAGGACTGCATTCCCTCTCTGATCTGCAGCCCCAGGAACAGGATCAGAGATTGTGTGGTGTGGCCCTGCATCCGTAACCACCGGAGGCTGAGCTGCCGACACTGACATCCCCATTGAGGGCAATGGCCAGGCTGCAGGTGGGTCGGACAGAGGAGATTCTCTCCCAAGAACACTCACCTGCGACTGCACATAGGTGTCATCCTCCGAGTCTACACCTGAATACTGCTCGGGGGAGGAACCCCCAGAGACACCCCTCGACAGCACGACCTGCAGCACTTGTGGGTTTTCACCCACAAACACACCACGTCCCTCACTTGTGGAAGGTCGGCCCGGGTTGCCCTCCTGGGACGGCTCAACCACCACATCCCCAGCATCAACAAGTGCTTCGTCCCCTGCAAAGACATGAAAGAGAAAAATGGAAACAGGCATTAGCATCATGGCATGCAACAAGGGCTGATGAACAACAGAGGCAGTAGTTCTACGACACATGTCCCACATGACTGGGAGACCTCCTATGCATTCACCATCACTGGGTCTGTAGGGGAGGCTCAGGGCATACAATGTACAGATTGGAGAGCAACGCCTGCTCACCATGCTGCCTAGCACTGCCATCACACATTGGCCGGTGATTGCCATGTCAAAGGCACATGCCATCACACACATGGCATGTGACATAGCCACCAAGTGAAGAGGGAGAGGAGGGCAACTTTTTTGGATTTCAACCACTCTGGTCCTGACATTGCATCATCACATCAATAAGTTAACATGTTGTACATGGATCTGCTAGTCCAAATTGGCCACGATGCACAGTGCCTTGTCTACATCAACAAAATGCAGTAAACAATGAGATTCCACCTCCCCATCACCTGTAAAGGAATCATATAGCATTCGTGAAGCACCGGTCCAGAAATGTATGAAGGTACAGCGGAGCACTGAGGGGTGGTGGGGCAGAAGGGGATGCCAGTCAACAATCCTACTGGTGCTGGTGTCATTCATGTCACGCAAGTGCAGGGGTGGGTGGCACAATGAAGTGCAAGGGGAAGTGGCGGCTGGAAGTGCTGTACAAGGTAAGTAGGACTTAACGTCAAGGGCAGATGGTGTTAGGCGCAGACAAGTGCTGGGGGGGGTGGCCTATAGGGGTACAGAGACAATCATGCAGTGCTGTGGGCTCGGAGGGGACAGGGGAGGTACACACTGCATCTGGCTCGGCAAGGTCCTTGCAGATTTCTATGTGTCCTGCAGAGTTGTCACATGCCGCAGATATGTGCCCTTGGATTGGGGATCTCATCTTGGTGAAAAGGGTGAGGCGCTATTGCCTTTGGAGCATGTGGCAGGCCAGTTTGCCAGAGGATGAGCATGATGCAGGACATTCCCTCTCTGCCACCCGGCACCTGTGGTTTGGGTTCACAAGATACGAGTCATGCCAGGACTCTGCATTGGCATGGGGCTTCAGACAGGTGGTCATGACCGTGGCAAAGACATCCAGTGTACCTGACATAGAGTGGAGCATGGAGTGGGCCCTGTCAGGATGGGAGTGAGCCTAAGGGGGAGCTGGATGGGGGGGAGATTTTGGCAGCATAAGCCTCGACTGACACACACTTCATGGGTTGGAATACCAAGAAGGTGTGTGACAGTGGTGAGGGTGGCTTTGCCTGTGGGGTGGTGAGGGTGAGCTGGGAGGAGAGGAGAATGTGATCACTCCAGGAGAGAGGAGTGCAGAGATGGACGGAGAGGGGAAAGTCAGATGAGATCAGAGCATCAAGAGTGTGCCCTGCAGAATGAGTAGGGACAGACGGGAGTCTAGAGGGTGAGAGGGAGTTGCTGAGGTCACAGAAAGGTCACGTGGGGGGGTCAACAAGCATGCAGGTGGATGCGTACAGCACCAAGGAAGAGGATTTCTGTGTCTGGGGACATGAGTGAGGAGGAGAGGTGAGGACACTCAGAAAGGAAGTAGTACATTTGACCAGTTTTCCCAGACACAGTACGCACAGTTTGTGAATGTCAAGGTGTGGTAGAGAGAGACGTCACACAAGCCATTCCAGAGTGGAGTAGGTCTAAGTAGGAGTGACAGTGGCAGGAATACCCTCAGGGAAGCCAAGGGCACACCCCCCCTGCACAGTAGTGGCGGGCCAAGGAGAGGGTCTCCTGAACATCAGGTAGGAGTGTGTGAAGGATGCAGACAGAGCTGGCCGTCAGACATGTTTCCATGAGACCAAGGATGTCAAGGTGCATAACCTCATGTAAGCGACAGATATCGGAGGAATGCCTGATGCAGCCGCAGTGAAAGGAGTGTAATTGTGGAGGAGGTTGACAGCCTTGTAGGACTTACGGGGAGTGCTAGAGATCAGAGGTGCAGCATGTGTAGGAGTTGGAGTGGGAGGCGGAGAAGGATCATGGGAGGGTGCAGGGAGGCAGTGCAGGATTGATGAGGAGAGAGGAGGGGGGACAGCAGGAGAGGAAAGGAAGTTGATGAGATGTGGGTAGCATTTCTCAAGGAGAATGAGGTTGGCCTAAGGGCCTTGGACTGAGATGCTCCCATTACCATGCACATCAATTGTGGCCTCTGAGGATTGGAAGGAGGCCAGGAGTACACCCCAACGGGTCCCACCATTGATGGTGGAAGAGGAGCAAGGAGAGAGGACAGGGACCATGTGAAGGGTCTATGGGACAGGCAAAGGCATGTATGAGCAGATGTCAGTGAGAGTTAGCTTTGAGTAGGCTCAGATGCACTTGTCAGCAATAGGGTGGGTCGCATTGGAGGGCAGGGTGCCCTCATTTGACTGTTAGCAAGCAGGTGTCGTGAGTAGGGCACGATGGTCTGAACTGTAGAAGTCAGGGAAGATAGACCACGAAGAGCAGCATGGAGTGTGAGGGAATGGTGCTCGAAACCAGACGGTACCAAAGCACACAGGTAGGAGGTGGATGTCAAGGCAACATCCACAGTATGACAGCATGTTGGTTGGCATTTATATACAGAGGACGCATTAGCATGTGGTATCATTGCATGTCAGGCATGTGAAGATGAAACTTGAATGGCTGGGGGAAAGTATAGGAATGGTATGTAAGACATCAGATGAATAGACAGGGGAGTATGAGCAACAATGTAGTGACAAAATGACAATTCAAGGGCAACTTCCATGGGGTAGGGCCATATGTGCACTGTTGCCAGTAGGGATAGTGCTGTGGGCAGATGGTGTTGCACTGAACATACTGGATGAGGCACATGGGTGCCACTATCAACTCTGCCACACACCCCCTTGACAGGCACCCAACATGAATGCTTCACACACACACCATGCACATGGATAATACACACATGCATGTGCACTCACCGGATGATGCCTCGTAATCAGGGAGATCTCCCACACCTTGGAGTTGTCCCTCGGTGACGTAGGATCCAGCTACGGACTCGTGTGGTGTGAGTTCTATTTCCTGTGCTGGGGACCCACCTCCAGTCACCAAGGTTGCGGCATGACTTGAGGCCAGCTTATCCTTTGCCCTGCGCTTAAGGTCATTCCAGCGCTTCTGGCAATCACTAGCTGTGCGCCTCACTACTCCAAGGGCACTTATTCTGTCAGCAATGGTCTGCCAGTGTGCCTGGCGTCTGGCATGTGTGGTCTTGGACCCTGCAACGATGACCATTTCCCTATCATGATCTGACACATACTGAACAAGTGCATTCAGTTCGGCGTCTGTGAAGCTTGGCTTCCTTGATGGGCCGGTCTGTGCAGCCGTGCCTGGGGCATCAGCCTGTGCCGGACGTGCACTCTTCCTCTTGCGCTTGGAAGGGGGTGGGGATCCAGAGTGTCCTACACCGCTGTGGACACTAGGGGCAGGAGCCGTGGTGGACTCAGTACTGGGTGTGTGGGATTGCACACTCAGCATGGGAGTAGGTGCAGGCATTGGGGGTAGAGGGATGGGGTCAGGCCTGATCTGAGGTGCATGAACTAGGACCGACACAGTCTTGGCAGGGTGTATGAGAGGTGGGGTGGATGGAGCCACACCCTGGCTACGGGGGCCAGCAGATGACCTATCTGGCATAGATGCGCGTGCCCTGATGACACCAATGTGCACCGGTGCACGTGCAGTGGACCTGCCGACCTGGATGTCAGCGATGGGATCACCCTCGGACAGGTCTGGTGCCACAATGGGCTGGTCCAACAAGGGCTGATCAGGGTTGGTATCAGCCACATGACCCTCAACTGGGGGGGGGGGGGCATGGGTGTCCCTGACTGGTCCTCCAGACTGGGGGGGACAGGGGCACCCTGCAAGTCACAACCACGTCCCCTAGTGGATCCTCCACGGCCACCACGTGTGGCTCGGCCACCTTTGCCACCCTTACGGCTTGCACGCCTCCCAACCATGGCACTGATGTTATTGTGCGTATGGGAGTCGGTGTGCACAATTGTCCTGGGCAATTGGGTGTCAAAGGGGTTGGGTACCAGATGGTATTCGTACCCTAGTGCAGTGGCAAGGCTATATGACACCCCTGGGGAAAGATGAGGGGTCACGCAACGCACAGGCACCCCAAAAAAGTTAAGGAACGTGCACAATACCCCTCCTAGACCACGTGTGCTGATGGAAAACCCTGCACTACGCTGTGGCATCCAGTAACACTTAAATAAACGTATGCGTGTCACACGCAGCCTAGAATGACCTCTGAAGGGGTAGGCTACACACGGGGCAAGCACAGAAGTTAGATACGTGCGTGACTCACCGTCTGCCAGGTAAAAGAGCGTGAAAAATGAGCGCGTTTGGTTGGCAACACCCCCGCCAAAAGAAGATGTGTACGCTGTCTGAGGAGACAGGACAACAGTAGAAGGGGACACTGTTTGAGGGAACAGGCCCAGGTAAACCAGTACAAGAGGAAAAAGAGAAAAAGCTGTCAGAGGTAACAGGGAGTACGAACTGGAAACGCCGTGAAGTAAATCGCGTGTGAAACGACAAGAAGTACAGAATTCACCCACTCGCTCTCCACGAAAAGCACGTACAAGGAAATGGTGTTCTACACTACCTTATATACAGGCCCACACGTACAGCGTCACTTACGGCGTGTACGTGCTTGGCCCATGTTCACCAATCACACGCTTTGTCACTTCTGCTTGTGGATCCTTTTTCTCCAATCACACGCTTTGACACTCCTGCGTGTAGCTCACTTTTCACCAATCACACGCTTTGTCACTCCTGCGTGTAGATCCATTTTCACCAATCACACGCTTTGTCACTCCTGCGTGTAGATCCATTTTCACCAATCACACGCTTTGTCACTCCTGCGTGTAGATCCATTTTCACCAATCACACGCTTTGACACTGCACGTGCAGGTAACTATAGACGCACATATGCTGGTGACGGGTTTTCGCGCGATTCGCTGAGTGTGGGATTTTCACGTGCAAAATCACTCCCTATCAGGCTGTCCACGCGTTCAAACACGAAAGACCACGCTCCTGGCCAGGAGGCCAAATTACAGTCCCCCAGAGCCCTGAGCACGCTCCCACCTGCCATCTGCTGCTGCCTGACTGCCTGCTGGCCACGTGCCCCACAGTGCTGGTGGGTGGGGGTGGTGGGAGACATGGGTGGGGGCCTGGTGGAGGGTGCCCCTGGTGGATGGGGGGTGGGGGTGGTGGGAGACATGGGTGGGGGCCTGCTGGCAGGTGCCCCTGCACTGCTGGGGGGTGGGGGTGGTGGGAGACATGGGTGGGGGCCTGGTGGAGGGTGCCCCTGGTGGATGGGGGTGCAGGGGGACATGATCAGGTGTGCAGGGTAGTCCCCTGTTTTGTGGGCTGCCTGCAGGGGCCGTGGAGGGTGTACAGGGTACACCTGTGAGGGCCCACCCAGCCTATTCGCGTGTGATAATTCCCGCGTACCCCTGTAATACACGTTCCCTGGCCTATCGCGTGTTCTACTTCACGCGTACTCCTGTAATACACGTTCCCTGGCCAATCGCGTGTTGAACTTCCCGCTACCCCTGTAATACACGCACCCTGGCTGTTCGCGTGTGATAATTCCCGCGTACCCCTGTAATACACGTTCCCTGGCCTATCGCGTGTTCTACTTCACGCGTACCCCTGTAATACACGTTCCCTGGCCTATCGCGTGTTCTACTTCACGCGTACCCCTGTAATACACGTACCCTGGCCAATCGCGTGTTGAACTTCCCGCTACCCCTGTAATACACGCACCCTGGCTGTTCGCGTGTGATGATTCCCGCGTACCCCTGTAATACACGTTCCCTGGCCTATCGCGTGTTCTACTTCACGCGTACCCCTGTAATACACGTACCCTGGCCAATCGCGTGTTGAACTTCCCGCTACCCCTGTAATACACGCACCCTGGCTGTTCGCGTGTGATAATTCCCGCGTACCCCTGTAATACACGTTCCCTGGCCTATCGCGTGTTCTACTTCACGCGTACCCCTGTAATACACGTTCCCTGGCCTATCGCGTGTTCTACTTCACGCGTACCCCTGTAATACGCGTTCCCTGGCTGTTCGCGTGTGATAATTCCCGCGTACCCCTGTAATTCACGTTCCCTGCCTAGTCGCGTGTAGAACTTCCCGCGTACTCCTGATTTGAAGATTGCCCGCTTTGCTTTCCTTGTTTGCCTGCCCTGTGAAGTGGTCCAGGGTTAGCGCAGCCCTTAGCGATGATTTAGCGATTTGATGGCTTTTCCTTGCGCGAGGGCGTTCTTGGGGGCGTTACTGGCGCTGCTGCAGGCTCGCTGCGATTCTCTGCGCCACGGCTGGTTTGGGAGCATGAAATCCATGAATACGCTGTGCGCGGAAATCAGTTTTAGCGCACGTGCCTGGCGCAGACTATCGCTACTTGTGCGCTGGATTCTATGAATTACCCTGCAGGTGTCAAGTGCTAGTAGGGGCTGAGGGGATACAGAAACAGTCCCTGAGTGCAAGGGTTGCCTCAGGGGGCAGTGCAGGTGTGCAACTGACGGGGAGGAAATCAGAGAGGGTAGCCATCTAACCAGTGCACTGATCAACCTCTGGAGCAAAATGGAACCCTCTCATGTAACAAATTGGAACACAAAGCATTCCCGCCTTCATTGTTGTTTGTTGGGTTTTTAAACCTATTTTAACAAACTATAAGAAAAGTGAGTCAGACACTATTATCGCGAGATTAACACCATTTATATAGGAGAAACACTTGTCTTCTAAGGCAATGCTTGTTAAATTGTCTGCATGAATAGTTATTTGACACAGCCAGCATATCCATATAGATTCAAATGGTAGCCAGTTATAATTTTGGAAATAAAATGTCGAAAACAATAATCTCGAAAAAAAAAATGTCAAAAAAATAATGAGCGTGTGTTTTTTTTATTTTCATGTTATTTTTGGGTTTAGCTAGTAAAAATAAAATGGGGGGCATTCGAAATTGTTTTTTTTCGAGATTATTTTTTTCGACATTTTTAAATTCGACATATTCACTATAAACCGATTCTAATATGCTGCATTCACTTTCCAAGGTATTGTTGCACGAACATTCAGAAGCACCGCAGAGAGTCCATAAAGCACTCCAAGTTACTGGCAGTTTGTGAGTGAAGCCTATTTTACAGGTGATGAATTGAAGACACAGAAAAGGTGGATTTATTGGTGACAAAACATTAGCTCTTAAAAGCGAATTATTCATTAAAAAAAACAAAGATAACACAAGAGGTTACATGTTTACGGCTCTGAGTGTTAAATGAGGAGAGGGGTCCCTCATCACAGTTTCTAGAAAAATTTGCACACTTTAAAATCCCTGCACACTCAGACAGCATCATGCATTGCTGAGTTTGATAAACTACATACGCAGCAAACTATACAAGAATGCAAGAAAACCACTTTATACATTAGTAAATGTAGATGCCAGTCTCTTAAACCGGAAAGTAGAGCACACATTCATTGTTTAACACATTTAAATTACCAAATAACTCAAATCACTCCTCTTCAAAGCAGCAACACTAATACCGATTTCCTGCTTAATGCCCAGGATACATTTCCATGCACAGTTTGTAATTTTCGTAACGCCCAGCCTATCATTTACATGTCTACACAATAGCAACACAGAAGTAAACTTCAAAATAGAAGATCTTATCAGCAGTGCAGGTTAAAGTACAGAAAAAAGAAGGCTCCAATAGCCCATACAACAATGCACCTGAATACTCCACTGCTTCAGATGGAAAGAACAACACACTCAGGCCCTCATTACGACCCTGGCGGAATTCGGAAAACGATGGCGGAAATGCAATACCGCCATCGAATAGCGCTCGGTGCGACTATGACCCGTCACCGCAAAGTACGAGGCCATTAGCGACACCGTAGTGAACGCCAACGCTAACTGCACCAAGCACGCGCGCGCGCGCCATGCCAAACCGTAAACACCACCATGGCGCAACGGTACGCCAATTCCGACCCCAGCGGACATGTACCTAACGCCATCAAGCATGGCGGAATGCACCATTCCGCCATGGTGAGAAGTACGGCATCGCGAATCAACCGTAAACGGCCCCACTGACTGCCCGTACACCGCTCCCTACCCACAAAGTAAAACTCCCCGTAGGTGCAACGAAGCCACAATGCAACCAGTGAAATGCACAAGTCACCCATGCATGCCAACGAACAAATGGACCTCAAGAGGGGCCAATGGGAGCTGCAGGGCACAGATGGCACGAATACAGACGCCATCCCAATGGACATGACCACAGTCCCCCACCAAGAAACGCACGCAAACACAGGCACCTGTGACCAGCAATATTCAGAAAATCACAACATTCCACCAGTCCACCTGGCTGACCGGCATCTGTCACACAAAACCCAATCCCCCGCCCCTGAGCATGACAACATTCAAACTGTCATATTGGCAGCCCCCATCCCTGACCTCACGGGCTTCGTAGGCAAACGCGCCCAGTACAGGACCACGCAACAAAACTCCGAAGCTGGAACCCAATGCAGATCCCCTCACAATACATCGCTCCCCAAATAGGAATATGCCACATCACTTGCAAAGAAGAACGCTACACGGCCCATATCAGAATAGAATTTTAATGCACATCAATATCACCAAGCCCATACAGCCATCAGGCCATGAACTCCAAAACACATTTCACCATTGTGGGCTGCATCCGCAAGAAATGACCAGCCAATACTCGTGTGACGCCCTGTTCCCTCATGGTACACAGAGCCACATACACGTACGAAAAGGCAACATGGAAGCGCACAGAACCGCAGGGCCGTCCCAATGGGGAGGCACTAGTCCAGCTGAAAGGCCGAAATGTTGCTCCGAGCCACCAGTACTGCGTAAGGGCATGTGGCCCATTGGCGATCGTCCCATAAGATCGTAATGCTGCTCCACTGATTAACACGAAGCAGCAGGTGTCGGGAGTAAAATCCATCTGCAGGAGTGGCATACAGATGGCAGTGGCAAAAGGGGAGGAGATACCTGTCAACCAAAAGAAAAGAAACAGAATAGAATGGCCATCAGAACTACATTCGAACAACTCACTTCAATGATCACACTAGATCCACAGCCATATGCATGCAAGCCCACTCCAAAGGATCATCACCACCCCAAAACCACTTGCGAATCATAACTACCTATATCGAGGTGAAAACACCATCACAAACGAGTGTACCTGTGCATGCGCCTGTGAAAACAGAATCCTTCAGATGGGATTGGTAACGTGCATGGACACAAGTGTCTGAAGGCGCGTCGAGACAGGGAGGGCTCAACAAGGCCAGATAGACGATGGTCCCACTATGGCAGCCCTGCATCACATAGCGCAGGGGGGTCGGACAGATCCCAAGAAGCCCTGTACATGGCAAACACTGTATCAAATCACCTGCCCATGCATCCATTCATCATTCCCTCAGCCCGTAATGAAAACGCCTGAATATTTACTCACATAACATTAGAAATATCCATTGAGTCTGTGCGTTATGCAGCCTGCAAAATCCACAGTGCCCCAGCACGTAATTCCAGTCTAGTGAAGTAACATGTATTTGGGAACGTCCTGCCTTATCGTCCACTACGCAATTGCGCATCCCATACTATTCATATCAATCATAGCATTCTCGCCATGGCCCCTGTCCCAAGGACATTGAACAATAGAACGTTATATTTGCAGTCAGACCTGTGGGCATCTCCTCGCCGCTAGCTGAAAACCGAAAGCGCCGCCCTTCGAATTCCTCATTTGCAACATCACGTCGAAGAGGCATCTGTGGCCGTTTGAAAACACTAATTAATCCATCGAGTGCGGCTGTGTGTGAAAATGGCAACTGCCTTCACCCACGAATGGGACGCCCCGCCCGTCGTTGCAACTCGGTACAGTGATGAATGAGGGCCCACCGTTACTCGAGTACTACGTTCCACTGACCCTTCACAACTCTGTTCGCGACTGCACAGATAGTATGTGAAACAATGGGACCACAACAGAATGAACATATCAACCAATGTTACACGGCCATCGGGTACAAATACAAGATTGCAATAGCAAGATGCCATTCCACTAATTGCAGCTTTGTGCGCGGGACGTGCTCGGCCAAAGGGGAGAGCAGTTTGCACAGGTGGAATGAATCACCACAGGTGGAGGCCATTCAGCCTGGAAACACATAAATTGCACAGCCAGTCTCCTCCCACACCCACTCCGAAATGCTACCGGCAGGACTCGCGATGTTGGCCCTGGGGGACCTGATAGCACTGCAAGTACTCCAACTCCAAGAAGAAGACGAACACCAACTACAACCGGCCGCACGGAGGAGACGCAGGAGGAGGAGGAGGCCAAGGCAGGGCCAGCAAGGGCCGCCAGCACAGCCACTACCACCACGCAGGCAGCCCGCAATCCCACGCCTCCGAGCACATCCGTTCAACCTCACTGATGAGCAGATCCACACCCTCTACCGTCTGGACCGGGACACCATAACCGCCATTGTGGACATGACACAGGCTGACCTTGTCAGCATGATAGATAGCCCAACCGCCATCCCACCCCTACTGAAGGTGGTGTCTGTACTCCACTTCCTGGCCACAGGCACCTACCAGCACACAGTCGGACAGTTGCATGGCATTTCTCAGCCACTGTTCTCACGGACACTATTGCAAGTGCTCGATGCCCTCCTGCAGCACGCAGACGACTACATCTCTCTACCACGCTCGGAGCAGGAAATTACCAACACAAAAGTGGGATTCCATGCACTTGGCGGCATACCGGGTTGCATTGGTGCCATCGACTGCACCCATGTGGAATTGGTCGTCCCACATGCCATGGAGGCCCAGTACCGCAACCGAAAACAATTTCATTCCCTGAATGTACAAATGGTGTGTGACTCCAACAGGATCATTACACATTGTTGTGCCCGATTCCCTGGATCAACCCATGATTCTATGGTCTTGAGGAACTCTACAATACCACGCTACATGGAGCGACACGCAGGGAACAGATCCTGGCTACTCGGTGAGTCTCATTACATGCATGATAATGTGGGGTATGTGATTCGGCAATGACCTGGCAGGAAGGGGGGGGGGGTGTGCGTACGTAGCAATGGCATTCCACATCATACGTTTCTCGTCCACATACAGGTGATGCTGGATATCCACTGAAGAGATGGCTCCTCACACCAGTCCGGAACCCACGGGACCAGCATGAGGAGGACTACAACCATGCCCACTCACGTACCCGTGTAGTCATTGAACAGGCATTCGGCCTACTGAAGACCCGTTTCCGGTGCCTCAGCAGGTCTGGCGGGGCACTCCTGTACCGCCATGAGAAGGTTGCAAAGATGGTGATGGCATGTGTCATGCTCCACAACATGTGTGTACGTAGAAATGTGCCCATGCCCCCTGACGCAGAACTGCAAGCACCTGATGATGGTCATGATGAGGGTGGGGATGTGGCAGCACCTCAAGGAGTCTGCGAGGCACCGGAGGCCCGTGACATTCGTCAGCATCTCATTGATGCATGCTTCTAGCACTCACGCCTGGTGGCTGATACATGGACACGGGATGCGTGGCACTGTGTATGTCTGGTACATGCACAATATGGACTGTACGCCTATAATGGCCTAGTACACAAAGATCAATGTCCACACATCTCATTGGTTGATCGTGCACTTTTTATGGCATATGTGATATCATGTTGTACACCCTATCGACCCGCCACCCAAGTGAGCCCAACACACCCCCTCCACCCTCCCACCTCCCCCCCGAACACCAGTGTCCAAAGATGCTCATCGTCCGTGGGCAGTCGCTATTGCAAGCCCCCTCTGCGGGTATCAGGGGCACCCCTGCCTGTGGAGCGCAGGTTCCTCCCAGATCTACGTTGGGGGCTGCCCTGGACGGAACTTGCAACGGATGATGTCTCTGCCTGCTCACGTCCATGCATGTCCCTAAGGGTTTGCGAGAGCTCAGTGAGCACACGGCGCACTGCGGCAAGTTCACCACATACGTCTTTGGACGTCGCATGCAGTTCCCCCCTCAGGCTCTCGGTGCTTCTCTCCATTTGGACTCTCAGGCTCTCGGTGCTACTCTCCATTTGTGCCCTTAGTGTCTCTGTGCCTCTCTCCATTTGTGCCCTAAGTGTCTCAGTTGATGTTTCTATGTCTGCCTTAGTGCCCCCACATTCATCGGCATGGTCCTTGAGGAGCGTGGCCAGTTGCTGCTGTTGCACGATTAACTGGTCGAGGGACTGTTGCCTCTGCTGGGCCATGGCCATTTGCGGGGGTGTCACAGAGGGGCTGTTGTCCTCATGTTGCCCTGCCACAGGGCTTGTGGGGGATGGCCAGTCGTCGTCTTGTGGGTGCCCCTGCGTGGTATCCTCATGTAGTACGGGATGGAACAGACAGGGGGATTGGGACAGGTCATGGATGGATCTGACTTCGACATCCCCGTCTTCTGTGTCGGAGCATGCTGCCATCAATGGGGTGTCACCTATGGTGCTGCTGCCACCGGAGGCAGTGCCTTCTGTGGCATCCGTTGGGGGGACCTGTGGTGGTGGTGTTGTGGCCATGCTGGCTGCTGGGGTGCCTGTTGATGTTCCCTCCTGTGTGCTGCCACTTGATTTGTGCTGCTGCCGTGTCTTGATGCGTGCAGCTGAGGTGGAGGGTCTTTGGCCGTCGGTCTTGGCCCTCTTTGCAGGTGTGCTGGTAGGGGTGTCCTGCAGCTCGTCGTTTGGATCGGACCCTGTGGTGGAGTAAAGGAGGGCGAGGGTTATTGGTGGGTCTGTGGGAATTGGAATGGCAATGTATCACATGCATTGGGGTGGTACCTGAGGGTGATTTGGGTCGGGGCCTTGGAGGTGCTTCCATTTGTGTGTGGAGTGAGGGTGCAGTTGTTTGGCAGCCTGCAGTTAGGGTGTGCCTGCTGCACGTGTAGTGCGTGTTTTAGGGGTTTTTAATTATTTATGTATTTATTGTGGGTTTTAACGTGCGCTATCAGGCCAATGTGTGTGGACGTTCTCCTGGACATGTGTTTCTGTTGCACTATGGGGACACATGGTGCTTCGAATGGATGGACTTTGTGGATTTAGCATTGTTTCATTAGGCCCACCTACCTGAATCTTCGGATGTCTGCACTCCTTTCTCCATCCCTCCGACTCCCTCTATGCTCTCCATTCCGATGGTGGAGGCACAGATTTCTTCCCAGGGGGTCAGCTTGATTGGTGATTCCGACCCTCCCCCGGTGGCTGTGGCAATGTTGCGGTTGGCAGAGAGTATGCTGCGGACGCGTATCCGCAGGTCGTCCCATCGCTTGCGGCATTGCTGTGGGGTGCGGGGTGCGGTCCCCACCGCACTTACCCGCTGTGCCACCAGAGCCCATATGGCCTTCTTGTTTGCGAGTGCCGTCCTGGTCATTTGCGTGGAGAAGACGACGGCAGCATTCTCCTGGAGGGTCTCTGTTAGCACGGTGAGTTCCTCACGGGAGAAGTGGACCTGCCGCTTGCGGTCGCACGCTTTCTTCGCTACTTTTCCCATTTTTCTTGGTTTCGCTAGGGTGGATGACGGGTTGGGTTGTGTCTCAGGGTGGTGATTTTAGTGGTTGTGTGGTTTTAGTGGTTTTATAGGTGTACGGCGGGTTGTTTCCCGTTCCGGGCCCGTGTTTTAACTTCCGTTTCCGTATATTTCCGGTCACCGTACTTTACGGTAGGCGCACACTGCGGTGTCCGCTGTGATGGGTGGCGGTATTGCACCTAGGGCGCCGTACGGCGGCGGTGTGGGCCGTTTTGGGGTCATTTCCGCCATCGCGGACTTTGCACTTCCGCCATGCCGTGGTGCTCGTGCCCGATGGGTCGGAATGGGCCGCACTTTGCTCCTTCTTGCAATGGCGGAAACGCTATTTACGCTGTGGCGGTCCGGTCAGTCACTTTCCGCCAGGGTCGTAATGAGGGCCTCAGTGTTTTGAGCACTTGAAGCACTGCAGTGTGGTTTGGATTCAATGAGGCCACTCCTGACGTGTAGTACCCTTTCAAACCAGAGTTAAAGCAGATGTGTGATCTTAACTGTACCTCACAATCAGAATCAGAAGTAGTAGATATACCTCTCTGGATGATTACAGATGTGCATCACACTATTGGTTTACCAATGTCAGCCCTTGAGGCACACTTTAAATACTTAGCTGTGTGTGCATGCATGCAAGGTCAATTCAACCATAATGACTTACATGTCAGGACCCTACCAATCTCCCCCCTCAAATCCCCTGGCCCCCTTTCCCTTCCCCTCCCAGCCCCTTGTGCCTCCTCACGCTTCCACCCCTTCCAAATCTTGGCCCCCTCCACTGGATCTCCCTATCTCCCTCTATCCTCTCCACCTCCACCTACACATCCTCCCGCTCCTCCATGCAAGCCCTTCTTCTCCACTCCCCCCTGACTCTCCTTCCCTACCTCTCCCCATCAAACTCCCTGCCCCCTTCCCTTTCTTTCCCTCCCTCCTCCCCCCTCCTCCTGCATACTCAAATTAGATACTGAAACCACCAGGGGGAGTAGGAGGTTACCCGGGGGCTCCCTCTCCCCTTCCCCTCCCTCCTGCCCTTCCTCCCACTCTTCCTCACCTCAAATCTGACTTTGAAACCCCCGTCACCTACCTCCTCTCCGCCCCCCTTCCCCTCCTTTTGAGTAAATTGTTCAGCATACTGTACCACTGGTTTGTTTCATGTTTTTAAAAATGCTTCTTTCATTATTATACCTTGTTGTTATACTGTTGTTATACTGTAAAGCGCTTTGGAGTAAAGTGCTATATAAACTCAATAAACATAAACATCAAGATAAACCTTTAGGAGACAAAATCGACTGACAATCCAATAAGTTGTTCCACACTAGCCTACATGTTTTGACTGGCTCAGAATACATAATTATGGGGCACAATTCTGACATGTAATGGTGGGTATACATTGATTTAAAAGATCCCAAAGTGAAACCAATAGTATTCTAACAGCTCTGGCAGAAACGTTGCAATATCAAAGAGGTAAATCCTTGTGTGTGGGTTCGGCACACTGGTTAGGATTAACTAGGGAGAGGGACACCAGTTTGTGCTCTTGAATCTACAGCTACTGGAACTGAACTGACTCCATGCTGTTTGCTTTCTTCAATGATCCTGGGCAGTTCAGGAGTACCCCGACGTCCTCCCTCTTGTCCCCACGACTGAGGCTCAGGAACAGCAAAACCTGCAGGACCTGCCAGGAAACACGACTTCAGCAACATTTGTTACTTCATACAAAGTCACTGTGCCAACCTGATAGAGAGAACGCCACTCACGCAGTGAAGGTTTGTGAAACTTTCCCAACTTGCAGGCCTAATCGGCTTGTGACCCGACAAATTATTCTTTTTCGCCTAAACTACTTCTGAGAACTTTTGCAAAGACTTTACCGTTGGATTTCAGAACTGCTCTTTCCTATCCAGAAAACTAGCCCATTGACTTTAGCCTGGCCTATTGACTTGAATTGAACTCCTCTGGTGAACTGAAACTATTTGCACTGCCTACAAAGTATATGTGATCTATTCTACTTACTTTTGTCTGCTGGACTCGTAATGAGGCCCAAAGAGTAGTTTATCGCAGGCAAACCAATTGCACTTAATAAGTTGCTAGTAACACTTTAATTAGGATCCCTTATAGAAACCTTCTGTTTGCATTATTACAGAGTAGTAATGTTATAGGTGATGTTATCAGTAATGTCATTGATGATGCCTTTGAGATGTCATCTTTGATTTCCTGGGCGTCACTCTTAGCATTGCATGGCGGTGGCGCTAGTTAGGGTTGCATAGCTTACCATAGCTGTCCAAATTCTTGAGTTTTCGATGTTACTCTCCAACAATAACCTCCCTTTAACAACGTTTTTTCAATTAATTTCATAGGTTTGTTTTAGTGCAACCTAACCATAGGCGTTTGCCAGTATATTCTAATTTCCTGTAACGTTGTAATTTTATATATAATCTTTATACCTAAAAATAATTCTGACCCTGCTATATAGTCATTCAAACAATTGTGGACAGTATCTCTAGTCCACAGACGTACCAGGGGACAGGTAGCATCTATGTTACCCAAAATCACAGGGGACAACACAATATTCTTTGTTCATACAAATATGATACATAAAGCAACACTACACACAATTAATACAACCCAAATCTAGATCTGTATAAAATTATACGTTTCACAATGGAAAACGAATGTATAAATCATTACACTATATTATGCATTATATCAAATGCTACACATAACCGTACACATTATGTCAACAATTCACTTCAACGCCTCACTTGTACTGAATTACAATATTCTAACAGAACAGAAAATTGCATCAGAACTTACTAATCACTTACTTACTTACTACTCTTTTTTCTAAACATTATTAACCATACCATTTTAGTAAATGTGTAACACTTTTTTTTATAACTAAAGGTACCTGTTATATATTTGCAAAGAAATGGCAAGTGGCTGCAGGAGCACTTTCCCAAAGAGGATATAACCGATGAAGAAAATACTAATGAAAATAAATGTATATACCGTGCAATCCAATGAAATAATGCACATTATACATAAGTTATTAAAATATGTCTTTCTCATATATCTTATACTTTACAATGTAGAACAAGAAGAAACATAGGAAAATATTTGGGAGTGTTGTGAGAGTGTTTCTTGTGTTGGTAGACTCCAGTTTCTCTACCACGTTCATTGCAGCAGAAGGCAGCGGCACCACTCAAAACGCCCACCCGGACGTAGGAGTGTCGCAGGATTGTTGTGAGAGTGTTTCTTGTGTTAGTAGACTCCAGTCTCTCTACCACTTTCATTGCAGCAGGAGGCAGCTGCAACACTCAAAACACCCACCCGGACGAGGGAGCATCGCAGGAGTGTTGTGAGAGTGTTTCTTGTGTTCCTTAGGCTCCCTGGCTTTTCAAACATGGCCACACGGGCACCGGATCAAACAACGCAGCGCAGGCAACAATGAGAGAACCACAGTGAATAAGATTGTCTCAACTTAACTAGGGGAAAAAAATAAAATAAGAGAAGAACATTTTCAATGGTATATCCTTTACAATTTTGTCTAACAAACTAACTGAAAGGGCGACATCTTAGAATCAGCGTATAGTTTATATATCCACAAGGAATCAAAAACTGCCAACCCTCGTACAAGGAGTCAAGCCTGTTTGATGACAGACATTGCTCAGGAACCGTGTTAGCTAACAGGCTCAATCCTCGTCCCTCCACTATAAGAAAGGGAATCATTAGTAAAGGATGCAGCTAGTTGCCGGGGGTGGAGGGCATTGGAAAAGGCACAGAATGTGAAAATCTTCAAAAAGACCTTAAAGCCAAAAAAACAGACTCCATGAATCCGCATGCAACTACGCCTTACCCTCTGGACCCCCCACTTCATATTTATCTGATATTCTCGAACAACGAAAGGGTCAGGGACTGGATATGGAACCGAATATGCCTCAATCATCAACCGATAAACCCTTGGAAGATACAACAACTATAATCTTTTTGACTAGACAGATGCCGAGATCCTGGTATGTAAAATCACAGAGAGCAAGGAAAAAGAAGAGCAAAATGAATTCGTAGACCTGGACCAGAAAGGCAAACAGAATCTTCTGGAGCGAGCTTTAGACACCGACACTAAGAACTTTACAACTTGTAATGGGGACATACATAATCCGGAAACAGAGTGTAATCCGGAAACTCATCCCCCCAGGTACATCTTCAGAACCAAACGGTTAACCAATGAGACTCCAAGGAGAAGAAACCTGCAAGGGGTGAGTTGAATGAAAAACCACCTGTTCATCAAGACACAAACCAGGGGAAATTTGCTTGTGTGGAAAGGACAGAAATATTATAGGCTGAATATTAAAAAAGGAGCTTTGAACCTTAGGAACAACTATAAGTGCCTGGAGTATCAATAGAAAATACAAACCCAAGTTAAATACGAGCATAAACACCCCGAAAGAACCATTAAATGTGGAAGCAGTTTATAATCATGCAGAACTGCCCAGGAGAAGTGAGGAAATTATGAACGTAGTCTCTAATAGCCTCATGATGGGAAAAGAAAAAGAAGAGTCCACGCCTGGATCGAATGAGAGTTCAGACCAAGATCATAAAAACAAATGTCACCATGCACTCCCTTAGTTTCCTCACTCGATGATTCATTATTTTCTCCACGAAGCGCACCCAACTTTAACCATATCAGAAATCCGTTGAATTCAACTCAATTCCAGACTCACTGCAATACGATTGCGTCCTTAAACATCTCTTTGGCCCCATTCTTAAAACTATACAAGGTGATAAATGAGAACTACAAAAACCAGGCAACCCTTCTGGCAATGATCCCCTCTAAGTTAATATTTGTGGAGACATACATAACATCACTGCAATCAAGAGTTGACCAAGAAGCAGCTGGTGCACCCAAACTACAAAACAAGCTACAAGATTCTCTCAATGTCGAGAGAATGGGAAAGAAACTGCTACTAGGATCGTTATTGGAAAAACAAAGGAACATGAAAATCTAAGCCCATGCAATGGGAAGGATACCCATCCTCAGACAAATAAGACATCAGCAGAAGTTACAAGATCCGAAAAGGCATCAGTAGATAACATCTCACAATTAAAAGGACTGCTCTCAACTGCAAAGCCTTCCTCCACAGTAGTTACAGATAAGGAAAATATTGAAAAGCTTCACATTCGTGATTTAAGTTCACAGCCACCAATACTGATAAATGAGGACACCGGTCATTTAGAAACAACAAAACAAATGCCCTACCCCGTTTTCAAAAGACTGATCATACGAAACATAATGACTCATTACAGGAGATTAAAGAGGCAAAAAAAGCATCAAACCTCCACATATTGGGAAGCCCAAATCAAATGGGGCACAAAACATCTTCTGTACCATCTCATATTCACCTATAGATACAAACCATGATCTAATACTCAGAAACAAATCAGACTTAAATAAAGCTGAAATTGAGAAACCCTTGGAGAAGGAACCTGTTGTTACTGATAAAACAATGAGAAGGGAACCACACTAGAGTCAGAACTACAGTGAAGAAGTGGATTTGATGAACCTTTCAACGTACTCAATAGAGGAGGCAGATGACTTATGAGGCAGAAACCAAAGCTTGGAGGAGAGGGGGATCGGAGGAGAAACATTTGAGCCCAGTAGGAAATCATACGAAGAGAGAGGGAACTCATTTTATCCACCTATGCCCCTCTCGACCCTCGCAGAAAAATTAATTTCGGCTGAAAAAAGACACAAGTGAAGCAAGGAAAAAACAGGATATTATCCTCTTGACATCCCCAAATTCAATGGAGAATGAGATGAATGATGGAATAAGGAATGAAGCTTCCAAATATGATTCAAAATTGAAAAGACTCTCAAAAAGAAACAAGGAAGACCAATTATGTAATCTAATAAAAGTTGACAGGCATTTGAGAGGGGAACAAAAAAAGATCTTCGGAATATTAAAAACACTATAAACACATTAACCTTGAGTTTCGAACACCCAACACCAGGTGGCAGGAAAATGAAAGAGGAAGAAGGATGGCCCTGCCTCCATTTAAATTGGCTCCTATTAGCAGATGATGGCTTGATCTTGAACGACCAAAATGTCCTTAGACTGCTCCATCATATACCGTGGTATAGATTCCTGATAACAGAGGACATTAGAATGGTAGAGTTCCCAAATGAAGAGTGCTCAGATTGTGTAATGTTACATCTACACTGAAATGGAGTTAAAAGCTCCAGACTGGAAAAGGCTAATGTCCTCCTCCTCTTGGGATTCAAGCTCCCGGACGAAAAACCAAAATCCCTACCAGACCTAGCCTGAAAATGAGCACAGGATCTCAAATGGAATATGAAAGTTATATGATGGAAGACAACCTAGTAATGGAAAGACAGGAATCCAGGACCCGAATTTAACACCTCAGTCAGGAAATAGTACATTAAAGGAGGAGGGGTGTATTAACGTGGGATTCTACCAACCACTGATAATAACCCTTCATCACATAAATTAAATGAGGCAAGTAAAAGACCAACAAAGGAATCAAGGGGAGACGTTGAAGACCAATGCAAGTCGATGCCCAGTGAAACAACCAGAAGGAATTAATAAATAGCTAACCAACTTAAATCAGAGAAACCATATATCACTGACCTCGTGGAATACAAGAGGATCCAGACATCTATACAACAACCCCAACATGAACTTAAAAAGATGTCAAATACTCTGCTTCCAGGAGACCTGGATAATAACCCCCCATCCCCCGATCATGGACAGCTATATAGTCCACCTAAACCTGGCATACAAGGGAGAAAAATAATTAACTTTATCAGGCCTCCTCACCCTCATCAAACTAGGATCAGCAATGGGGATTATTTCATCCTGAGACCCAAACCCATTCATACAAGGAACCCTAGTATCGATCCCAAAAAACTCTGAAATGCTACGGCAGAACATCCTTGTACTTAATGTGTACTGGAACCCGGATGCAATGTTGTCGACAACTTTCATTGATGCCATAACAAACATTTTAGATGAACACTTAACCTTTCCAAAACCTCCACAAATCCTAATTTATGGAGATCTCGATATTGCTCTCCTGAATGAACAGGCTGATATTAAAACACACTTCGAAAGTCTATCCAATAAAGCTGAGGCTAGAACAGCTGCATGAATAATGGCCATGGACTCCAGGAACATTGAAATGTTAAACAGTCAAACAAAAGAGATATTCCAGGGGGAGCAACTTGGTCAAATGGAACAAAAATCAAGGCCTTGGATTATATCTTTACTTGTCAAGATATTAGAAACCATGTTGAATGTTTGGAAGTGGAAACAATAACAAAAAGCAACCACTTCCCTCTGAGATTGACAATGCACGCAAATTTCAAACAGAGCTCAAATAAATCTGAGCTAAGAGACATCATGATATCGGAAAGGAGAAATTGGATCATTATTAGGCCTAAGGATGTCGACAAAATCACTTCCGGTTACATGCGACAGAGTGACCATACAGAAGGAGTACATTATCTCCTGCTCCTGTTGGAGTTTAAGGCATTATCCAGCTCCTCGGGCAAAACATGGTTTGTCCACAAACATATACAGGATGATGCTATAGTGGAAAAAAAGCCATTTTGGGATCAGACCTGTGAAAAATCAGAGCCTCCAGAGCAGATGAAAATATGGAGAAATTAAAAAAAAGGAAGCAAATGTACAAAAACTGTTTAATTGCGTATAAATCAGAACAAAACCAGGCTGATGCAGAGACAATGTTGAAAGAAATTACATAAAAAATATCAGGGCCATCTGACAATTAAAAAACAAAACATCGACACCCCAGGGCGCAATATTGACAAATGCAGCAGCGGAGGAGAACTGGGTACTTTTCTACCAGAATTTGTTTGGATCCAAGAATGCAATGGAACAAGATCGCACCAGCCAGGATGTTGGGGACTGGATCATCCCGTTTGATGAGGCTGACCTGGATGAATTAATCAATAATGCAAACGGAGCAACTGCTCCAGGTCTGGACGGCCACACCTACAGAGCAATCAAATACAACTCTGCAGCATTTTTAGGGACTGCTAAAATGGCTGCTCCCTTATGACTGGTCCAGCCTTGTAGGCTGCCATCAGAACTGTGGTTCATGTAGCTCCTGAAGGAGGCCCGTCTTAAACTGAGACAGGCTGAACGTAAATGGCAGAGAACATATGACTCTGCTAAAAAAATACAATCCAAAGCCTGCTTAGTTGCAAAGCGGCAAAAGCTCTATACTTTCCTTCTAAAATTGAGTCCTCTCATTGCAGCCCAGGGCCCTTTTCTCAGTAGTTAAGGCTCTCTCCTCGTCGGAGAAATTGGTTCCTACGGTCACTCCTACCCAAGAGCTATGCAATGCTTTGTCACAATATTTAATTAAGAAGATTGGTACCATTCGACAAAACATCTCTATGATAGCTACTATGGTCCCACCGGCTGTAAACAACTCCTCCCACCCAATGACTTCTATTCACTCTGCAACAATGAGCTTTTCAAGCTTTCCCAGATTCTCAGAAGAGACAGTTTTGACAGCTATTGCAAAAATTAAATCCTGCTCCCCCTCTGATGCCATCCCTTTACTGGTTATGAAAGACATCGCCCAACCTCCTTTCAGAGATTACGGTGGCCATTAACGACTCATGTCAGTCTGGGTTGGTTCCGCAGGAACTGAAGGCAGCTAGGGTAATCCCCCTTTTGAAGAAGCCATCCTTGGACCCCACAGTTCTATCTAATTTCTGCCCTATTTCACTTCTTCCTCTTTTATCTAAACTTCTAGAGTCACTAGTGTCACCCCTGCTTTCTACATTTCTTGAATCTTCCAATCTTTTGGATCCTGCTCAGTCTGGTTTTCGACTAGGTAGGGGCACAGAGAGTGTACTGGTCGCTGTCCAGGATAACATGGCCAGGCTGGTAGATGCAGGTGGAGTAGGTGCCCTGATTTTGTGAGACCTATCAGTAGCATTTGACACGGTCGACCACATTCTGCTATCCTGCCTGGCCCATTTAGGTATATCAGGGCAAGTACTGGCCTGGTTCACGTCATTCCTGGCGGACCGCACAGAGACCCTCTCTATGCTCCCCTTTCTCTTGGCTCCTTGTCAACTCAGTTGCAGAGTGCCACAAGGCTCCTCCCTGTCTTCAATCTTATTTAACACCTATATTTAGGCCCTTGTATGTTTGATCTGCGTTTTCGTCATCAGATGCTACTCGTAGGCCGACGATACTCAGATCCTGATCCGATTAAACATTGATCAGGCTGAGGTGTAGTCATGTCTGCGGGAGTGTCTGGTGGCTGTGGGAGAGTGGATGAACTATAATTGGCTCAAATTGAAAAGAGACACAACTGAGGTGACCGTGATGGGTTGTCCTCCTGATCCCACACTTTGGGTGCCCTCTTTCTGGCCCCCTTCTCAGGGTCCTCTTCCGGTGCCGTTCATCAAGGTGAAAAGACTGGGGGTTATCCTTTCAGCATCACTATCTATGGACAAACAAGTCATTGCAGTCTGTCAAGCTGGTCATTTCCAGCTAAAAATTCGAAAGATGGTGCTTCCCATGATACCTACCGACTGTGTCCTCCAGTGGTGGCAGCCATGGTGATTTCACGGCTAGACTACTGGAACTCCCTGTACCTGGCACAACTGAAGGGCTTGATTCAGCGCTTGCAACGATTGCAGAATCTAGCTGCACGTGTGGCAACTGGGACACCTTTTGGAGCACATATTTCTTCTGTGCTTCGAGCCCACCACTCGCTCCCGGTGACCCAGCGGGTTAATTTTAAGGCACTATGCATAGTCCATCACGCCCTACATGATCAGGGTGCTGAATACCTCCAAGCAAAGTTTACCCGTTATCATCCTAGCCGTAACCTACTTTCTGCTTCGGCTGATCGACTGGTGGTCCCGATGTATAAACGGGCATGTGTGGGTGGCCGGGCGGTCTCCGTTGCCGCTGCAGTTCTATGGAACAACCTCCCACTTTTCATTAAGAAAACATCTAATTACCTAGCCTTTAGAAAGGCCATTAAAACATACTTATTTTAGGCTGAGCCACGTTACTCTGGCTGTTTCCATCCTCCTGCAGCGCCAAGATACCCTTGGGTGACCATTAACATAAGATGGCCACCGTTCATTGTGCAACTTGTCCAAGATGTCCCATGGGCGGAAAGATGCCAGAATCTTGGAAAAAAGCGATCATAGCCCCGATCTATAAGAAAGGAAATAGAATGAAGTCAAACAATTATCGACCAATCGCATTGCTGGGTGTTCTTGGAAAACATTTTGCAGCCATACTGCTGAAACAGCTGGTATGGATCACCAAGACAGGAAAAAGAGATCCCGCAACAAACCAGGTCCACTAAGAGAGTAGGAACAGACCTTACTTTGTTCCTGAGCAATCTGCTAAAAATGAAGGCAACAAAAAATGGAACTGAAACATATGTGGCCTTCATAGACCTTTGATAGGGTTGAATGGAAATTATTATGGAAATAGATGGCAAACTGAAACTGTCCTCCACACTTACTGAAACCAATCAAGGCTCTTTATACAAATACTAGAGTCAAGGTAAGATTGAATGCAGACGGATTGTTATCAAGAGAAATTCACACTTAGAGAGGACTAAAGCAAGGATGCCCGTTAGCCCGACGCTGTTCAATCTCTTCCTCTCCGACTTATATGAATATCTAAACAAAGCCAGAACATTTCCACCTAAATTAATGGGCACTCTTTAGCATGGTCTCTTTACACCCACGATTTGGTGCTTATGGATTGGACATCAATAGGCTTGCAGAGGAGACTGGCCAACCTGCAGAAGTATGTCCTTAAAAATGGCCTCGAATCAATGAGGGAAAACAAAAATCATGTTCCTGAGAAACATTAGGGGCAGATTTCAGAAGCCTTTCATATGGTCCTTGAACGAAATTCAACTCCCTTTGATTAAAGAAATTACCTACTTGGGAGTATCCATAAATTCAAGTGCAGAGAATAAGCTCAGACAACTGGAACTGAGATCACGAGTCAAAGCCCTGGCAACCCAGGCTGCAATAATACACCATAAATATGGGAAATTCACGTTACGGACGACTTTAGATTTCTTTAAAATGAAATTTATTCCAATAATTACATATGGAGCGGAAGCACTATTAGCATTCCTTTGAAAAATGTGGAACACACTGGAGGGTTTATTTTGGAGACAGGCCTTAAGGTTGCCAATAAGAACCTCAATAGCAGCGATAAGGCATGAAATGGTCTTGATCTCTATTTACGGAATGAAAGTATGGAAATCTCTGCCTTTATACAGGAAATGCACAATGCCTGACACTCTAGACCCACACCAGATATTAGAAGAACATGTATCCACAGAAGATCCTTCACTAAAGGCCTGGAAAAGGGGATGTAAGTACAGTTTGGAAAACATATTAATCATGGATGGCACTCTGATCACCGATCCGAATTTAGCAAAATGAAAGCTGTGGCAGGAGGATTGGATCCGAAGAGAACAAGCAAGGCATAAACATAAGGTGCAGCAAAATCTTTGGCTTGATCATTCAACCAACCTCCAAAGTATTTAATAACATTTCAGAGCATCCAACACCGGAGTGTCTTTCTAAAATTCTGTTTGAAAATTCTACCAACCCGGGTGTCACTGGAAATATTTGCCACACCAAGAGTGTAGAGCTCATACAGATTCTGTAAAGCCAAGGATCAACAAGAAACTTTGAAACACGTGCCCATAAATTGCACAGGACTTGCGTCTCAAAGAACTAATTATCTGGGCAAGATCTTAACAACCCAAACGTCATACTTCATGGAAGATTGGTGGAGAACAATGTGCCCAGAAATGGTCTCATTTCTCTTTTTAGGGCCTCATTACGACCCAGGCGTTAACCATGGCGCTATTAGGTTGGCGGGGCGGTAATTCCCCATTAACCATTGGCCCTTCCCCATTCCCATTTTTGCCCCCATAGGGCTCAATCGAAATGGGGAAGGTGGTAATTAGGGTACCGCAAATTGCGGTACCGTAATTACCTCCAAGGTCGCTTTGCGGGTCCCGTCCTTCACGGCTGGTAAAACCAGCCGTTAAGAGAGGACCCGCAAAGGGACCTCGGAAATAGGCGGTAAGGGATTACCGGCCCCAGTGCCCTTACCGGTACCGGTAATCCCTTACCGCCCGGGTCGTAATGAGGCCCTTAGTGTTGGAAATGATTGTGATGGAAAGATAAAGGTTTTTGTACAAACCATACACCTAATTTAAAAAATATATTATAATAATCACGCAGAACATAATGTTGAAAGCAGCAACCAAAAATTGCATAACCTTGAAAATCAGATAACGACACTATCTGTACAGATGACTGAACGTACACATTATATTACAGAGCTATCCACATGAGTCAAAAAATCATGTGATATAAAATATTGATTTTCAATGCCCTACCTGTACCGTTGACCCTTTCTCTGAACAATCACCCCAATTCTTCCCAGAAAATATTAATAATGAACGCTTTGATGACATTTCTGTCCCCAATTCACCCAATCACCATAATTTACCACCCCCATATTCGCCTATTTTTGTTTTCCACTCTGATTCCCCAAAGTACCTAAATATAAATATTCCTTGCTATCAATAACAGCAGACATTCAGACATTCTGCAACACTGACTGCACTGTGAAAGCCTCAAGCAAATCGATGGTGAGCAACCTCACTCCTGCTCTTCTTGCTCAAGATGCCAACACAGTCTTCGATGCCGGCAAACATTAATTCATTAATCAACTCCCCCAGACTTGATTATCGCTGCTGCCTTCAATTCCTCTGCTGTTTGCTTGGGTCAGGCATCTACTTTAACTTCTCTCCAAACAACATAGGCTTTGCTCGCAGCCAATGAAAGCACTCTGAGTGAAATGCTCTGACACTGTAACACTAGCCCAAGTACATAAACACACTTTGCCGCCCCTTGTCCCCACACATTGCGAAGCTAATGCTTTCACTCAGGCCCACATTGACCATGCACAGAGTATTGTTCCTACCTACCGTCCATCTCCTGTAGATTTAACTGATGTGACTCTATCACCCCACATTTTGCCACACAAGACCACTGTTTCTCACCCCTCGCCCACTCCATTGTCCAATCCTCGACTGACTAATCTAGCTCAGTCTCCCATCATGTTTGCAAACTCTTCTCACAAC
Organism: Ambystoma mexicanum; assembly: GCF_040938575.1. Taxonomy (NCBI): domain Eukaryota; kingdom Metazoa; phylum Chordata; class Amphibia; order Caudata; family Ambystomatidae; genus Ambystoma; species Ambystoma mexicanum. The sequence goes on along the minus strand of NC_090932.1, from coordinate 840,372,971 downwards.
TCATCTGCCCTTTCCATTTCTTTTGCCAATCCCACACCACAAAGACCAACCTTCCCACCATCATACAGGTCCACTCCCCCCCAAGCTCGTGCTTCACTTCTCGAAGGTCCACTTCCCCCAAGCTCGTGCTCCACTTCTCGAAGAGCTCACGCTGAGTGTGATGAACACAGCTCTCCTATCTTTAACAAAATTGTTCTAAAATGTAGACTCAAAGACCAATGCACAAACTTCTTTAATGCTGCAGCTGTTGGAATGTTGTCCACACGATCCACTGACTAATTGTCCCAATAATCAACATGATAGAGGACGCACGCCTTAAATGCTAGGTCAGAAGCGAGAGGGACTACATCACCAAGGGAAATCTGCTCCTCATTATCAGTGCTCCCCACCAAAGCTATTGCAATCCCTGACTCTCAACCTCACATGGAGCTTGTGGTACCCCAGCCCCTGGCCAAGCTGGCATGTACCATTTTTGCCAAACTGAAACCAACGAGTCTAGTGCAAATATGAAAAAAAAAAAACTTTAAGGACATCTGCTGAGCCAATATCGGAGATTAAATCCAATTCAATGTGTAATACTATCACTAATCAGCCACAAAGTACACCGCTAAAATTAGCAAGCCAACACAACACATTCCATCATACCACTTTGCCTTACCATCACTTAATTCTGCAGTGCACAGGTGGCCGTTCCCCGTATATGATTGAAACAGAACCAGCATATTAAACATATTTGGTGATGTTCAAATTCTGTGGACCTTTGCTCCTCGGATATAGCACAGGTAGGGTTTCGGCATGATAATGATCTTTCAGCCACAAAGACTCTGGATTCATTCGAGCATAGTTCTCAACATCATATGGCAACCAAGAGCTCAATTATTCCAACTGGGCTTCATTCTTACTCAAGAACAATTGCCACATAAACTCAACACGCCCGAAGTTCCTAGACTGATTGCACACTCGAACAATGTCACTTTAGACAATCTACCTCTAAAAGTGACATGCATTAGAGGGGCTTTTGAGTCACTTTGGCAGGTAGGCACCATATCCAAACCAAATAGTTTCCTTCAATCACAATCCTTGGAATACAATTAACAACCCAAGCTCTTAGAGCAGCATATCTGCAAACTAGACAGTTGCAACACCAGGGGATATAAACAGCTTTTGACCTCCACCGAAAATGTGTTGACTGCTTATGATATCATTGCTCTGCAAGACATCTGGCTAATTGAGCCCCCTGTTTGGGACAATTACAACATTACACTGCTGCCAGCTAAGAGCCTAGCCAGAGGAAGACCAATGGCTGGCCTATTAATAGCAGTAAAAAGTAGTCATGGGCTAGAGCTGTGGTCTTTCTCGAAACTGTTCATCCAACTAGTCAAAATGAAAAATCCATCTGAAATGCTGGCCCTAGTCAACATTTACTGGAACCACTCTTGTATAGAGGCAGACTTGTTTCCACGAGATTTGGAAGATATACTAGACCTAACTACCAATGACTCTTCTGTAAGACATGTGATTCTGGCCGGCGATTTGAATCTGGACAGCCTAACCAAAAAACCTCCTTATGCTGCAGCTGTAGAGCATCAATGGCTATTACTCATGGAGGAAAAACAAGTCATCTTGCTAAACGAAGCTATTCAGGGAGATATTCCCCCCCAGAGTATGATGAAACAAGGTTGCCAGACTGCGATTATTGATTACGTCATGATGGATAGAGATTTGTTTGCAATCAATTCCAAGTTAAGCCCCAGGAATATAGTGATCATGAGTTGCTCTCAGTAACTTGGACGTGGTCCTTTTCCTCATCCCCAACCCAATTCTATAAACCGGCCCTTAAACTTTCTGGTGGCAGAAACAGATTCAGATGATCCCCAGAATAATTAATGCACTTCAACACACTTATACTGAACCAAGAATAAATGCTAAATCCAGAAGTAATAAACTCTGATGGCCTATAAGTAGCATCATTGCAAATATTTAAGTTAGAACCATCCTTCTTTTCAAAATGGCTTACAAACATAAACATGTCTATGATCAAATATTACATGAAAGAAAGACTGAATTGCGCCATTGCAAAAAGAATCTCAACAATCTGCCTTTTGAGATTAGAGTATCAAAGATGAAACAAATGAAAACACAATATAAGAACACACTCAAATCTCCTAGGGCCCTGACCATCCAACATGATGCAGAACTAATGTTGCAAGCTCTAGCTTCAAAAGAGTCTGCTTCAATTTGGAGCCTGTTAAACCAAGCGAATCATATCACCAAAGTGCCTATGCAGATCAACGCAGTGCTAGAAGACGTCTCGGTACAATACTATAAAACACGGTATGCCCCAGCTCCTAACATCCAGCAAACTATAGCCCAGGCAACCTTGAACAACACTACCTTTCAATTTGACTTAGGAGACACTATTTGTCAAATCTCGAGGTTATGCACCTGTAGAGCTCCAGGGACTGATAGGCTCTCTAATGCCATGTTAAAAGCTCATCCTGAAGCCTGGGCCACAGTCTTATTTAGCATTTTCACAGTGATAGTGAGACAACAGCAAATTCCACTGTCATGGTGAAAATCAATAATTCCAATATTTAAAAAGGGTGATCGTCACCAACCAGAGAATGATTGGCCCATTGCAATGCTAGACACCCCTGGGCAACTTTTTGCATGCTTGATTCTCAGAGATTTCAATCAATGGATGACCAGTCATCATTTGCAAAATACTTTTCAGACGGCTTTGTTCCAGGGCTAGGCAATGCTGTTAATCTATTAACCAGTACTGCAATAAAAATGCATGACCAGCAAGCCAAGCAGCTAGTCCTCATGGCGTTTGTGGATTTTAAAACTGCTTTTGATTCTATTTCAAGAGAGCTGTTAAGGAACACATTGATCAGTGCAGCTTGCCCTCCTTATATCCAGGCTCTGGTTATGCAACTATACTCTGGTACAACAGTCCAAATTCGTCTAGCTTTAGACGGTAGACTTTCAGTTCCAATTCCCACATCTAGAGGCCTCAAGCAAAGATGCACCTTAGCCTCCACATTGTTCAATTTGTTCATATCTGACATGAGGCATCAGTTTACTAGCGTCATCTTTGATTCCTCAAAATTAGGTTGGTGCGTTGTGCCATGGCTGCTCTATGCAGACAATCTAGTTCTTCATTCCAAAACCCTGAAAGGATTGCAAAATCTCTTAACAGCATTAGAGCAATATACCATTTCGTAATTAATCCATCTGAAACCCACATTTAAATCTGTGCAACCCAGCACAAGATTAATAAATGCTCATACACATGGCGGCTATATGGCTCGCAATTAGAAGTGGTTAATAACTATTGTTATTTATGTTTAAATACCAATCATCACTTCTCTGGCTTGCCATATTGCGAGGAGCTAGGCAGAAAAGTTCAGACAGCTGCTGCACACGCTCTTATTATTCACACAAAATATGGCAAATATTCCACTGAATTATTGATCAAATTCTATAAACAGAAGGTTGCACCAATACTCATCTATGGTGCAGAAACCAGAGCCTGGAAGAAGGAAGTGATTTGGTTGCGACTAGAAGGTCTGTTTTGGAAGCATGTATTGTCATTTGCCATGAGTCAACCTATGTGCATTGTGAGGAATGAATTGGGATTGCTTTCACTTGACACTTCTTACTTTTGGAAACTCTGCACCTTGTATAGGACATCCTTATTAGCTACCAACCCACCCTGTTTGCTGTGCACTTTGGCCGATTATATGATCTCTACCAGGGACCACTTCATGGTTATCTGGAAACAGCAATTAGCTAATGTTATGGCAGTGGCAGACATCTCAATTGTGCTATTACTAACCAACCCGGATTGTGCCAAACAGAAATTATGGCAATACGACTGGATCCTAACACGACAACAATGCCTGACTCATCAACATTTCATACTAGGACATTTTGAAATTAAAAGCTTCAAAGAGTCCGAAGCTTATCTTTTGAAGTTCCCATGTCAGGTATACAGGAATCTTTTATACGATTTCGGCTAAACTTGTGGTCAACAAGAGAAGTTTTGTTCAATCGAAGCGAAATTGCTAAAATGTATCATTTATGCAGATTTTGTCAACATTTTAGTGAGCCTGAGACACAAAAATGTCACAGACACTCATGAATGTCATGACGTGACTGCGCACCGTGTGGCATAACGACATGTCCACGACCGCTGTTCGTGCCCCTCAGACATCTTGTAATCTAGGAAGTTTGAAGTTGAAACCTTTCCCTTCCACAACTGCTAGTAGCATTCTTAGTTGATGTCTGAACTTTTCACAACTCTTTAAGGCCTTTTTTAGTCTCTGATGTCTGCGGACAGGAGGAAAGACACTGAACGAATCCTTCAAAAGGACCCACCCATTTCTTTAACTCATTCTCAATCTGGCAGAGGACAGTCAGCTGCATTTTGGAAGATACAAAAATTAGAAAATGGCATCAGTCATGGCCATCCCTACTCCCAAGTGGCCACAGCTACCACCACCACCATCTTGGGGACCTGGGCAGGGTAACAGGGGGAACTGCAGCAATGGAGCTGCAAGACTAAGATGTAGTAGAGGAGGTACCTACCAGGTCGGGTAGTCAAAAGGAGTCATGGGCGTGCTGGTTTCCCAGCACTGTTTGAGGGTAGCAAAAGTTCAGGTTGCCCATGTATTCTGCACTGAGTCAGTGTTAGGCAGAATCACATGCAATACCCTTTGGGAACACTACATTCAATTAAGACTACAAGTGTCAGTACAAATTCACCTTTGGTACAAGCCTGTACTACACAGTTTATGTGTTAGCAGTGGCTGAGCAGCCAGACATATCTCAAGAGTAAAGTGAGCAGTACAAGAGGTTGCACAAAGGACTAGCAATCACAGTGGTTCAAACAAACACTTAATCAAGATTTCTTGGTAAAAGAATATACATTTATTCACACAATCATTTGGTACACATTACACTAGCAAGAGCAGCTCAATATCACAAACTAATATACTACAATACACAACCAATAAGTAACTGAACAAGTCCAGCTCCCCTGAAGTGGGAGCAAAATGGCACTTCAGTTACTTTTAAAAGGGGTAACAAGACACGGTTAAAATAATCAAGGCACACATACTTTCATGCGCAGGGCAAAGGGTTTCAGTTCACTATAACCAGCAATTCAGTTCAATAGGCCTGGGCCAAAGGCAATGCTTCAGAGTCTTGTATAGGATAGCACAGTTCTGGTATTAAATGGTTAAGTCTTTGCCACACATTTTAAGAGTAGTTGGTCAACCGAAAGGTTAGATGTTGGCTTAGGGAAATACAAGCCTTCGAAGATGGGAATGCTTCACAAACTTTTACTGCAGCAGCAAGGATTTCCTGACCGCATTTGCACTGTACCTTAGTAATGAACAAAAGCTGTAGCTGAGGCAGTTGTTCCTGGCAGATCCTGCAGTTCTCGCTTTTCCTGTGCTTCAGTCATGGGGACAAGAAGGAGGACATCGGGAGGTTCCTGCACTGCCCAGTGAAGAGGCCACAAGATTGGCAAAACGTCAGTTTAAGGTGTGAGTGCCTTAAAGACCATGAACTGGTATCCTTCCCACTTGCTATCCGGTTTTCCACAGCACTCTGCAGAAAATTCGACCAGTTCAGGGACGGTGTCCAGGAAGCTTACGAGTTGTTTGTTCCCACCAAATTCAAGGGAAGAAGTTAACCTTCAAGGGCTTCCGTGTCGATGGAGTTTCAGGCCATTCGGACCTGCAGCAGGGCTTCACCGGTGGACCAGGAGTTGCAGCAGTTGTCTTCATTCGGCTTGTCTTCAGTTCTTTCGTTCCAATGGTCGACTCTGCTTTCCAAGTCCCAGTGGACTGCTTTTAAACAGTTTTCCCCCATTCATTCCAGCCTGGCTGTCACTCACATAGCAGGGTGGGTGTCCTTGCCGGACAGCCAGCTGGCCAATCACACCAGAGTGCATTCAGGTCTCCTAGGAGATTAAGCACAGGGAGTTTCGGGCACCTCCCTCACATCCTGTGCACCCCAGACACTCAGGCGCCAGAGGAGGGTTTCAGGACTGAAGCCCGCCAAAGGCCAACGAACAAAGGGACCAAGCCTGGGTTGGCGCACAGAGTTTGACACTAGAAGGACCTTTCCCAAAAGAAGCTGCAAAAAAAGTCGACTGGAGTCTGTTTTTACAGATAGGTCTTGGCCGCCATATTGAAAAACATGGCGGCCCCAATTTTTAGCTACTGGTGTTCGCGGTCGGGAAAAATCATGGTAGTTTGTTAAAAACCACTGCCACCATCCATTTCAAGTAAGAAAGGGTAACATCTAACTGTTACATGAGTGTTTAGACGCAGGGAATGCTAGGCAACCCCACCAGCACTCTATAGGAAGATAGTGTGTGCTGGGTCTGTGAATTTAAAGAGACTAGTAAAGTCAATTTAACTTTACATGTTCTGGGAGACAGTAGTCAGTACCAGAGAAGGTATTTAAACCTTGGGAAGTCTGAAAGACACCCCTGTGTCACTGCACTAAAGGTGCTATGTGACACACAATAAAAAGATGATGCCTACAGAGTTGTTTTTAAACCCCATGACCAAAGAACACGAAAGTAAAACACACTGAAAATGAAAAGTTCAAAGTACAAAAACTTAGCAAAAAGAGCTGGAGGGCACTAAGGTAGAGTGAATTTAGTACTTGGGTGAGAAATCTCCCCAACAGCTAGGAGCCACATTCAGTCATGGCCAAAAGGGCAGTACTCTTTTGGCATTACCTCCATGTAGCGCCACACCCACACATTCCACCCAACTGGCCTGAGGATCACAGTTCCTTGCTAACATAGTAGAGTTACCTCCTCTACTGCATCTTCCTCAATCACTCCTGCCACCACTCAATCCACCACAGTGGGGCAGAGTATTCCTCCTGCTTCCTCACAGGCCTGCACAAGTCTGATGACCCATATTTCTCGTGGTCGACAGTCCTTTGTGTGCACTGCGATGCATTCCTCTGCAGGGGGGAACCAATGTTGTAGCAACTCTGAGGCGGTGGTAAAGGCCCATGAAAATATTTGCCCCTACCTTAGATTTTACAGCAGACAGTACATCTTCCTCTGTCCACCTGTCCCTACCTTATGGTGGTTGCTGCCCCTCCCTACCCTACCTCCTTAACCCACCTGCCTGCACCAAAAACCAAAACATAAATAACAAAAAGGAAATTAAAAAAAGTCCCATGCAATACCGCCTTGCGAAGTTAAAAGATAGAACTAAAGAGAATGTACTATTGTTGACTCCATGTACTTTACATTTCTGATTCACAATAAGTCTTCAAATATTGTACCTTTTGAATCTTTAGTTCCTGACTGTTACTGAAGAAAACCATGTGGCCTAGATATGTCAGTAAAGGAAAAAAGAAGGAGCCAGGTATGTGATGTCATCAGTGATGTCATCAATGACATTTGTGATGCTACCTTTGATGTCTTGGGTGTTAGTCTTAGCAATGCACAGTGGTGGCGTGAGTTATGGTTGCTTAGCTTACCATAACTGGTGAATTTGAAGGGTTTTTAGGTTTTACGTGGAACCATAACGTCCAAAAAGCACCACATAAATACATTACATTTAATAATAAATAAGAAGTGGAAACTGTATATGTAAGACACCAACCAACCAACCATCCACTGAAATAGTTTTTCTAATATAATGAAATATACCAAAACAAAATAAATATGCCTCCAAAAGAATTGCCTCACAGAAGCTGTGCAGCAAAAAGCAAGAGCATACCAACACAGCAGTAACACCAAAAATGTGTAAGAAGCTAGTAAGTACACAATATTTATTTTATATATTTATATATTTTCAGTATTACTGTCAATCTGGAAAAATGAATACCCTTCATTTGAATGACAGACGTAACTTGATGGCAGAAGGCCAACCGTTTTATGCACCACTTACAGAAATACAGACTGCTATGCTTGACCAACAAGCGGCCATTTTAAACGTAGCAAGAATCGCCATTTTGCTTGTTAACCATTGCTCATTGCTTTCTGTCTAAAACTGCTTTGCAGCTTGCAATTCTTGCGATCTCTGCTTACTCTGCTCAACTGTTAAACATTGTTGTCTGAATATGAAAGGACAAGGTCGCAGGACTGAGGAGTTTGTTGAAACTCCTCATGAGTAGCCCAGAAAGGAATGCCCACGCTCCCTCTCTGTAGCCTTGAGGGAGAGCTGCAGGGCATTTAAACATTTCACAGCTGCCAGCCAGTCTCGTACTGTGGAAGAATATGTTAGAATAAAACAGCTAAAGTCTTGAATTATGCTCTTCTTACGGCCCCCCTTCGCAAAACCCTTTAGAGCGTGTCGGCTCCCAGGACACGAATAGTACCTCATAGATAGCAAAGCTTGGAATGTGGCTCTTCCCCCGTGTGCAGCTTGCTTCCAAGAACAGAACCACCGTGTTCTGTTCAACAACTAAAAGATGCCTCCGCACTTTCTAAATTGCACATTGTTACTAGAATAGACATCGAAAGTGTCATAATTGTCATACCCGTCGGAAATGTCCATCGTCATCCCGAGTTCAAACAGGCTAACCAAGGGGGGTGTTAAACATGACATTGCTGATTGTATGATATGCATTTTGTATATATGTAACTGATGTACCTAATTCACTCTCTTGCGTCCCTCGAGGTCTAGGAAACTCACGTCGCGGGGCGTGAGACCAGAATTGGCCAATTGGGACTATTTTTGCTTGCAATAAACCCTAGCATTGGGAATTTGAACCTCGTGTCTGGCACATCTTTTTGTGTATGGTTATTGCCTTGTTTCCATATCGCGAGGGACCCCTAGGGGCCCCTTTCATTACCTACACTAAAACTAATATATTTTTTTTTACACAGAATTTCCAATACTTGGCAATGGCTGGAAGAAAATTTCCCACGAAATGAAATGAGTGAAGACAGTGATACTAATGGTACACACAACGTTTCTCTATATAAGCCAATTAATAACCATTACTTTATGGGTAGGTCACATATTTTTTTAACAGACCATACAGACAATAAGGGTAATATACCAAGAGAGACATTAGAAGATCCTCTAAACGAATGGAACTAAAAATGGATATGTTAATGAAAAGTTTCAATCTTCTAAAACGGCTTGTTGAGGACCACATTAAAGAAAATATTAAATATCACTGTCCTACATGTACCTGTTCCCCCTCTCCATGTCCCAGACAACTATTCCTAAACTCTCCCTAGCAAGAAAAACGTTACAATGAGACTTCCATCTTTCCTCCTCTTCCATACATCATGTCCAAACCCCTAATTCCCCTGTATTTGTTTCAGTTTCTGCTTCCCCCTCTCTTTCGTAATTTGTATACTGTTAAACAATAATAACATTTTAAGTGTGTTCTTAGTATATGCTGGTGTCTTATTTTTTTAAAGAAAAAGGCAGTTAGGGTGTCTGCGGACAGCGCGGCTGTCTGGGATGTTTTCAATTAACCAAAATGGGGGTGTCCTAAGGAAACTATACCTGTTCGTGATGTTCGTAATTAAAATGGAGGTGTCCTTAGAACACACAAGATCTCCACCTGTCCGCAATTAACCAAAATGGGGATGTCCTATGGACAATATACCTGTTCGTACTGTGCGTAATTAAAATGGCGGTGTCCTTAGAACACACAAGATGTCTGCTTGTCCGCAATTAACCTAAATGGTGGTGCCCTAAGAACAATATACCGTTCGTACTGTTCGTAATTAAAATGGAGGTGTCCTTGGAATACACAAGATGTCTCCGTGACCGCAATCAGCCAAAATGGGGGTGTTCTAATAACACCCCCCTAATCGTAATATCTGCAAACAGAAAGAATATATCCTTTGAACTCATATCCCGTCTGCCTGTCTGCAAAGTTTTGATGCACATTTATTTTATTTGGGGACTTCAACACTATTCATAGAACACCCATGCACATGTGCACCACACCCTTGGGTCCTACGAACATCACGGCTATATGTAACTGTCCGCCGCACATGTGTCGCACTTTTAGTTAGTTTGGGGACCCGAACACTGTCTGTAGAACACACGTGCGCATGCGCACAACCGTCCCTGCGCATTTGGTGTCCTGCAGACTACGCCGTCCCATTCGTAAACGTGTCTGTGACATCATCATATGACTGCACCCATGCTGAGCATGTGTCCTGATTTGCAGACACTTTCCGGGCCTCCGACCATTTAAAAAGTGCTTTTTTGAGCACTCCAAAGTATTTTACAGTAAAAGTTCACCAGTGCACATGTCCCAGACAATGACTATGCCGATCTACATACCTTTTGGAACTTTTTGAGCCCTTTCTTGGTGTTCAAAGTGTTCAGGGACATTGCGGGTGTGGGCGAAGCGTGCCCCAGCACCCATATAAAAGGCCAAACCCCCAGAGACGATCCTCATTCTGCTTTTGGATTTCCAAGATTTACAACAGGACAATTGTGTAGGTTTCCGTTCTTGGTTCCTGGTTACTGGTTATTAACCTTCCAGCTGGCATCCCAAATTGCTTCTGCTGCTAGTGCCTCAGCATCAGCACCCCCACCCCCTCCACCACCACCACGTCCCCAAGGGCCTGCTGAGGGGAACAGGCGTGAGAATGCAGAGGAGAGTGACGAAGAGGATGAAAAGGATGAGGTAGTGGAAGTCCCTACTACTAGCACTCATAGTGAGTCTTGGGTGTGGCGGTTATTTACCACCGTTGATGGAAAGTCAAAAGCTGATGCGAACAAGGTGATCTGCATGTCGTGGCAAGCCTGGTTCGTATAACTATGGTACTACATCAATGAAGCAACACCTAAGTCGTTCCATGATGGGGCTATTCATAAGGTTGTACCTTGCGATAAATGCAGTAGGTTGAGTTCCTCTGGAGCATCCTCCATTTCTGCTCCTGTCACCACAAAAGACACTCCTGTGAGAGAGTGCATCCCTCCAGCTGCCTCACAGGCCATCCATGATGCTGTTGACCCTTACATTTCGAACGTCACAATATTGTGCATGTACTGCGACACAGTACTCTGCAGGGTGGAGAACCTTCGGAGTGCTTTTGAGACTGCGGTCAAGGAACATCAGAAGGTCTGCGACCTACTTCAATAAGGCCAAACCTACATCTTCCTCTCTCCACCTGTCCTTTCTTATCCCTGTGGTTGGTGTCCCTTACTTACCCTCCTTTCCTCTTCTTTTGTTGTGTGTCGTGTTTAAAAAACCAAAAAAAAATATAAAACAACAAAAAAAAAAACAAAGGCTCTTTTCACAGCTGCTTTCTCCATTTGTGGACCAAATGAAAAAGAACGCAACCACATTTGTCTCTGCGCAATACGGGAAAAATTTACTCTGGAGTTTGGATACGTGTCCATGACTTTCCCAAGTCCTTCTTTCATTGCAAAGAGATTCATGAGACATGTCGTATACTGTTCCCTCCACAATGAATAATAATATTGTCTGGATGATGCTGTGTCACCAAAGAAGCACAGAGAGGTACCAAATCCACCCACTTAATTCCACACACTCCATGCCAGTGCCCTTCCACATGAGGGAATCCAAGATGTGAAGCCACTCCACAGCGATCTGCATGCACCTCCAACCAATTTATCCAAGAATCTCCCAAAATCCAGACAATCTGCTTTCTGAAACACACAGCCATAGCTATCTGCTCTTCTCTCAGGAAAAAGACCAACTGACAAACTCTCTCTTTACAGAACACACCCAGTAAGCCTTCTTAACCAATCCCTTGCTCTGCTCATTCTCATTTGCATGCCTCTCAACTCCAAAATCCCAGTATGTAATATGTGCTGTCCGCGGACAACTGCGGAGTCCGCGGACAGATCGAAAAAATCTGAATGTGCGGAATGAAAATTTAAATAGGGTGCCTCATTTCCCCTTTGAGGTTGGCTCTGAAAAGAACCTTTTTTTGGGGGTTTTTTGCAGATGCTTCAAAAACACCTTTTATTTTATATTTATTTTGTTTTTTTTCTTATTTTCCTCCAAAAATCTTCACATTACCATCTCCAAAGCAACCCTTATGTTCCAAAACAGCATGGCATTTCCCATAAAAGATAAAGAAATGCCATCTTCTTTAAAATAAACAACAATATCAGAATCAATGTTCTCATTATTGGAAAAGAACATACCAGCTCTAAGTATGAAAGCAAACATGCCTCAGTTGATTGCACACCTAGCAATATTTTGCTGTGGACAAAAAAAAACTATTGTCCCATACTGCCCTAGGTAACAAAGCAGAAACAATAACCTTGGCACTTGGAAGCACTTTCACGAATGCCTGAACCAGGTTTTGCAAACAAAGTAGGGGCACTGACATAGCCCAAATGGACAGCACCACAGTGCAGGACAACTATATCTGGACTATTGAACCTATCCATATCCTGACAAACTTCCAAACATGCCTGCAAATGAAAACCAGGCAGAATACTCCACACCACCTCCACGCCTTTTACATCAACATTCTTTGCCACATTCCTACATTTAGCATACTGCTCCAAACTATCAACAAACATATCTCCGAGTACCAACACCATGACTTTCTCCACCTCTGCCATCTTCACTACACACAACCTCATTCAACACAAACCACAACCTCAACATCTGATTGGTTGATTCCTACAGTGCCTTTTCTATGCTGGGTTTGCTAAGAAACCATGGATGTGGCACGCCCGATCCGTGGACAACCGCGGTGACCGCGGAGCACGTAACACTGGGGCTGCCCTTCTACCCTTTCCACTTCACTCTCTGCACCATTCCCACATTGGCTACTGTTAAGCAGTCATAGAATCATCCACCAATCACATCCAAGAACTCTACATCTAACTCTATCATCACAGATCAGCACTTTAGATGTACGATTGATCACTCTCAGTACAATTCAGCTGTGACTGCAAAGGACCTACAGCAACAACTACTATAAAACTCCCCAAGACTTCTACTTGCAGATTCATGTACATCCACATGCATGAACACAAACTACAGGTATGAATATTTTCTACACAGTACATGTACAGCTCTTCTAGCAATACAATACATCCCGGGAGCATAGCTCAGCGGCAATGTGCGTGCCTTGGAAGCAAGACGACATGAAGCAACACATGTTCGATCCCTGGGTCCTCACATAAAAACCTATGGGTGTTTAAGCATCTTATAAATACGCAACTAAGATAAAATAATTACACAACTAAAAAACAAACAATTTCTGTAACAGCGCCTCGATGTCAGTGGACTGTGTGAGTGCTTTAAAAATGTAAAATAAAATAAATAAAAATATAAACAGAGTAACTGCCACTTACCCTGCAAAAACTGCAAAATGAACTTACTGTAATTTCTCCCATCAGCTATAATGAATTGTTAATTGCAAACCTTTCTGCTCTCCAACTTTGTGTTTACACACACCTTTCTAAAAAAAAAAATTATTTCATATTATAAGATGGGAAAAATAATTATGAAACAAAAAATGACAATGTCTACATTAATACAAGTGCTATAAACACACATATTCACTAACTTCTTTCTTTTACATTTGCAGTGAAGACCACTCGCCTGAAAAGCAGCAGCGTCTGAAGTACGAACAAGGATTTAGAAGAAACCTAATCTTTCCATACAAAAAAGTAAGTACAATACTAACATAATGTTCTAACTATTACTCAAGCACACTAGCATTTTAGCATTGTAGAACAAACAATTGTATTAACCTGTTACCATTAGATGTAGTATTAGTGCTTCCCCTTACCAGTTCCATACTTTATATTGTCATCTGAACCCAGTATAGTAACACACAAATACGAGAATAGCCTTCCCAACTTGATGTAGCTGCGTATTTCACAATCACACACCTCCACAATAAAGTAAAACCAGCCGGCCTTAGTGGGACCCGCTAAGGGACCTGGGAATGCAGCATTAGGGGGTTAACGGCACCGGCATCCTTACCGGTGCCGTTAACCCCCTACTGCCGCACTCGTAATGAGTCCCATAGTGTCAAAGGTAAATCACCTAAGAACACATATTACATAAAAAGAACAGAAGAACCAAAATATATCAATTATTATAATGCAATCATTGCCATCCTATGGAATGCAAACGTAGATGTGCAGTACATTGCAGAGAATTCCACTGCAGTTGCACAATATGTCACAGACTACTTAACTAAAGCAGAGAAAACAGATATTCAGCACCTCTGGGAAAACATATCATCTGACAAAACACTATCACAGAAATTGTACAGTTAGGCATAAAAATGCTCTCTCATAGAGAATGTGGCTGCTATGAAGCTGCAGACCATTTAACCGGTACTGCCTTGTATGGAAAATCTGACAATATAGTATGGCTAAGTCTTGGTCCTTCTAAATCTAGAAAAAGAGTTCTCAAATCATTTGAGGACATAGAAACAGTAGCCAAAAATGATCCCAACAGCCAAGACATTTTGAAAAACAATTTACTAGACACATACTACCCAAACAGGAGTACCACTTTGGAAACCATGTGTCTCTACCACGTAGCCTAAAACCTCACATACAAAAATAATGTTGAACCAGATGAAAAGAACGGTAGATATAGAGTTGTAAATTGTGAAGGCAGCTTAGTGAAACTTACCAAACACAGCTTAATTAATCATATCAAATTGTCATTAAAAACACCTCAACATAAAGAACTGTATTACATGTCCCTGCTGCAACTTTTTAAACCATGGAGAAAAGAAGAAGAAGAGTTACTGGATACGTATGACTCCTATGAAGACGCTTTCAAAGCAAATGAAAGCACTAGAACAGTCATAAACTTTACACAGTACCAAACAATGTTGCAATGTTGCACAATGAACAGCAACACGAAGAAGAACTCCAGGCCCAACTACAAGTGGACACTCCTGGCAGTAGTCAACCTTCTGTAACAGGAAGCCAAGAACCACTTGGACAGCCACTAATAGCAAATGAGGCAGAATTAGCCATGATAGAAGTAGGAAACACCATGTGTCAGTGTGAACAAGCTACAGAAGGCTACGCTGTACTGAAATCACAACTGAACAATGAGCAGCATAACATTTTCCACGAAATAACAAGACAAATTGAACATGGTGTGGAAGCTGGTTCAGGCAAAACATTATTAATCAAAATCATCAGCAAGTTCCTTCAACAATTGACAAACAACAAACTGTCAGCAGTTGTAACTGCCCCCTCAGGTTTAGCTGCCTACAACATAGGCAGTATCAATTTACACCGATTAATACTCCTTCCAGTAGAACACCAAAACAAATTAGACTATTACAAACTTTCTACAGAAGCTGCAATGGAAATACGCAGAGTTTTCAAACAAATGAAATGCTGCTAATAGATGAGGTGAGCATGGTCTCCAACCTAATGTTTGCTTTGATTCACCTCAGATTACAAGAGATCCTCAAAACAGACTACGAAGAGCTCTTTGGAGGAAAACACATTATTGTTTTCGGAGATCTTCTTCAATTGACACCAGTGAAAGCTGAACCTATTTTTAAAACATTAGGGCACAAAGAGTGCCATAAAATTCTTGGCAGCATAGGAAATGTCAACCTTTGGCAACATTTTCAATACAGAGAATTAAAAAAAAAACATGCGACAGTCTGCAGACCTCACATACACCAACATTTTAAAAAAGTATTAGTTGGTGTGCTATCTCAAGAAGTACAATCCATATTAAAAACCAGGCACATCCATGCACTCTATGGTCATAACTCATGTGCTACTGATGTCATGGAAAAATTAGCATACATAAATGTTAATTGTATGTCCTTGATGCCAACTCTTGCAAGCTGTTCAAAATTCAATGAAACAATGTTGAAAAAAGAAATGCAACCAATAATTGAAATTTGCTCCACAGATAAACTGGACGTACATGTTATGACACTACCCATGTGTCAACAAGCCAAAACTAGACTAAATACACAGCTGGTTTGGAGAAAATATTAAAATGATCTTTATACTGTAGAGTAGATCGAACAGGGAAGTGTGTCCACAGAGCGGACATAGATATCAGTAATTCTTTTGCCTTACGTTTTGGTCATTTAAAAAAAACAAAAAAAAAAAAAACTACTGGATGGATTTACACCAAATTAACAAAAGCATGCTTTCGGGACTAAGCTGCTGCTACTGCTGAAAATTTTGTGGAAATCCATCCATTGGTTTGAGCTGGGAAAAAAAGAAGTTTTGGGACCCCCCTATAACTTTGCCCCCCCTGCACCAAACCTCACCAAAATTTGCAAAAAAATTCAGAGTGGGCCATATACTTAAATTGCCCTCAACATTTTTTTCCTATGATGCCAAGATTTTCTCAAACATTCCAAACAACCCCATGCAACTAGTATTGTTTCTGCATGTAAAAGATAGATCAATGCAGGTTAGGCTTGCGTAAAATTGGTAGATTTAAGCAATGGAACAATAGTTTTATTTCTAACATCATGATACCAGGGACAGAATGATACACAGTGCAACAGAATGTCTTTTGCAGCACTACACCCTGGGCAAACTGTGGACTGGTCTGGAGGTCCCCAGTTCATAGTGACTGCTGTAAGCCATAAGGTAGATGGGGGCCCTAGTCAAAGCCCAGCGATCTGTCACTTTATTACTGTGAAATAGATATGACTGGACAACAGCTAGGTCTGAAATTAACAAGTGTTTCCTATTATTGTTATTGTTATTGTTATTTTGCATTTATATAGCGCCTTATATACCATTGGTATGGTCTGAAGGCGCTGGTAGGTTGAACGCCCTTGGGAACCGAGGTTCGGGTCAGTGGAGCGATTCGAGAGAGTCAAAGGTGCGTGTGCACACCAGGTATGTGTGCAGCTGGTGCGGAATTTCTGTGGTAGCTGCTTCCTAGCGATAGGTGTGGTGGTTGAGGAATCAGGGGTATGTGTTCGGTCTGGCAGGAGTTATCCAGCCCGGGTGAGGCAGCGTTAGGCCTGACGAGAACGCCTGGCTGGGGGTGAGAAACCAGCAATGTTTACTTAGAGTGATGGGGAGTGAACGGCGGATGTTGATATGAGAACAGTTATACCGAATGGTGTCATAGTATCTCTGTGTTCTACTTGAGTGGTGGTGTAAGGAGAGAGTAAGCGTGGGGTGTGAAGTGAAGTATGCTCTTACCACAGTTCCTTGTGTTCCACATCAAAGTCTACACATCACGCAATTCAGGGGGGTCCGGCCCGTGCAATGTGTTTTGTTTCTCATCTGCTCTTATGCACTTTTCATCGGCTCTGCGAATTCATCCGTATAGCATACTCTTCCATCTAGCATAGTCATGCGCTCTGGTCCGTTCATTCATTTATTGAATATTAGATTCAATCCTGAGCCCAGATGGTTCCCTGTTTGCTATAACTAAAGAACCAACCATCAGCTTATATTTGTTCGCTACAGCCAGTGTTAAGAGAGCAAGGGGTACTGCAAACTTGGAGTGTTCAATTGCAACAAGCGCTGAGCGATAAAATGTAGCCAAGGGATTTTGTGCTAGAATGAGCTCTGCATCCCTTGATAATCATGTTTGTCAATTTAGCTCTTGGATTAGACCAAAGTGCCAGCCAATGTGAAAGCCGAACCATGTACAATTTATCATCTATGTGCAGAGTACCTAGTTCAACTTGTACAGCAAAATTTGGTGCTGATCTTGTGAGACCCAAAAGATTTTTTTTTAAAAACATTCTCCTCTACTTCAATAGCAGTCGTTTTTTCTTTGCCGCACAGGGCAGCACTGTAATTTGTTGCTGCCTTGGTCTGTGCTCTATTAACTTCCAAAATAAGCTTAATCGGCTGACTCTGGCACATATTCATAAGGGGCCTGTCTAAATCTGAGGCACTGTTTCTCTATATGCATGCCCCCCAGATAATCAAATTTTTCAACACGTGTGATGGTTTCACCATTACTCAGCATTCTTCCAATTTTGATCCTCCTTCCACCCCTTTTAGAACATACCATCACTGCTGACTTTTTTGTGTTTAAGGATAGTTTAAGTCAGTCATAAAGGCAGTGAATGTATCTATTAAAAGTTACAACACAAGTGGGGTCCGTGAAATCAGGATTGCATCATCAGCATAGGCCAGTACAGGGAGGGGTGTCTCACCCAACTTGGGGGATTCAGCCATTATCTTAACTAGTGCCTTGTATAAACCATTAATATAAAGCTCAAATAGCACCAGGGCCACAACATATCCTTGGCGTACTCCGGAAGCCACCTCGAAGAAACCCGTACATTGCCCCTGTTCTCCAAACCTCACACATGCTCTAGTATCCTCATGAATGATCTGTAACACCTTCACCAATTCAGCCAGGCACCCCATGGACCCGAGAACTTGCCATAGTCTCACTCTATCCACTCTATCCATCACTCTGTCAAGCGCTGTGCACACGTCCATGAATGCCAGATAGATTGGTTCACCCCTTACGTAAATAGAGGATGCTCCAATCAGATACAAGTTGAGAGCACAATCTCGAGTCCCCAAACCTGGCTGGAAACCATATTGTATATCTGAAAGACTATCATTATCAGAGATCCATTGTTCCAAGTGCTGCAATACTGCCTGCCCAACAATCTTGAAAGATGTCCAAAAATGAAATAGGCCTATATGAAAGAGGCCTTCCTGGATCTCCCTTTTAAAAAATAGGGTAGATTATAGCATTTTTCCATTATTGTGCATATTCCCCTAATTTTAAATAGGACTTAAAACACCTAGACAACACTGGGGCCATAGTTCTTTTTCCACCTTAAATAGGTCAGCGGGAATTGCATATGGGCCAGGTGCGCGATTATGCAATTGTCAACTAACAGCATTTTGCACCTCTTTTACAGTCAGACATAGTGTAGAGGACCGCTCCCCATCCTCATATCTAGCTGCTTGTTCTACAATAGCTTAAAGTGGTCTGACCAAGCCCTTGCACTAATATAATTCTCTCTATAGGTTTTACCACTCTAATTTGCTGGACCACATGCAACAAATTCCCCATTTTTTTTGAGTCCTTATTCAAAACTGGCAAAAGAAGTTCTTCCCACACAAAATTCTCTAGGGAGTTCTTTCTTAACACTAGAGCACTTATACTGTGCTCTTGCGCTGATGACCTCTCCTCTGGTGCTAGCCTTATCCTTCAAGATACCCTTCAGATTGTTCTGTGCTATTTTACACGATTCATCAAACCAACAGTGCACAAGACTTTTTCTATTTTTGAAATTGTGTTGGAATAATTTGGTTAAGGAGTCCCATATTATTTGTGATGCGCGAATAACTTCAAATGGTTGTACATCATTAGACAGAATACCTGCAATGTGGTCAAAGTTTGGCTGGATTGGCTTATGCTGGGTTGAGAATAGGTCACACTTTGTCGATTTCATACTACGTTTGCACAATGGGTTGATGTCACAGAGGTTCAAATGTGGGTAGATAGTAACCGGCAACTCAGAAGAACCCAAAGACAAGACCAACCTCAGAGGGAAGTGGTCACTATAAATCTCATCAATGACTTTCAAGTCCACAATTAATGGCCAATGTTGGACATGAATACAAACGCAGTCAATTATACATTCACCCTAGGTGTCAGCAAATGTGGTCTTACCCGGAACATCCAAGCGTACACGTACGTTGAATGAACGGTATCCCCAGTCTAGCAATCATGTATTCAACTGTAGACCCCTAGAGCACATTCTCTCATCGGACAGTTGAGGCTAGGGATACTGTGTGAAATATCTTCGCCGGGTGTACCATATCATTTGGGATCCCCATTCCTAACTTAGTATTAAAGTCCCCTCCCAGAACCACAATTATTTGTTCACTCAACTTGGACATATAGTCTGACTCAAAAACATCCTTCAATGCCCCCAAACAGTCATTATCAGAAATATGGGTGCTTTTATAAAAGTTAATCAAAATCAAATCCTGACCAGACTCAGATGAGGCTGCCACACATTGCAGGGTGTGGTTCTTCAACACCCTCTCTGTTATATAATAATTAAGGGAGGATTTAATCAAAATTGCCATGCCCCCATTGCAGCAGCCTCTTGTACCCTTCCTCGCAGGATTGTGGATTGAAACATAACCATCCAAGCAAACAGGAGTCAATGCCCATGTTTCGTGCAAGAAGATGATGTCACAAGACAGCAACTAGGATACAGACTCCCTCCTTAATAGCTTAGACATCACACCAGCAATGTTTCAGCAAAGGAGTGTCATGGTGGCTTTTACAGGGGCAACCCCACAATCCATACTCAAATGACTTTTTTCCCTTGGTACTCCCACTGAACCATCTATCCCAAAAATTCTATCCCCAATATGAGTCACTCAATCCAACTCCTCAATACCAGCAAGGGAATCGAAATGATTTGCAGAACTGTTGATCCCCTCACTAGCCAGTCTCCACCCTGGCCCCTACCATTGTGTACCACCCCCTCTCAGCTTTAGAGTCTCCCACTCCTGTTATCGAATTTGTAGAACAGGGTTGGATGGGTAAAAGCAGTCAACAGGAAAAATAACTTTTATCCAAGCTGGGCACCTTTGTCCGCCAAGCTGGATTAAGTGCAGGAACCAGGTAGTCCAGAATTGTCTGGGCTATCAATGAAACTATCCCACAATCCCCCTCTATCCGCTTAGGGGTCTTCCCAACCCACACCACCCTCTGTGCCATCAAAATACCCCTCACATTAATCTTCATCCCAGGTAAACCAGTATGAACCAATTGTGAAGATGTATTTATCAGAGAGATAGGGCCTCATTACACGGTAGGTGGTAAGGGTTAACGGTCACCGTTAATGGTAACGGTGACCATTAACCCTTACCACCTTACTACGAGGTCCCTTTGCGGGTTGGAGAATTTAACACCTGCTTTTTGCAGGTGTTAAAATCCAACCCGCAAAGAGACCTCGGAGCTAATTACGGCACCGCAAAATTGCGGTGCCGTAATTAGCGCCTTCCCCATTCCCATAGAGCCTTATGGGCCAGAAATGGGAATGGGGAAGGGCAATGGTGGAAGGGGGATTTACCGCCCCTCCAACCTTGGAATGGGGCGGTAAATCCCCTTTCCACCAAGGCGGTGCCGGTATTTTACCGGCATGAGCCATGGCGCTAATAGTCGTGTAATGAGGCCCATAGTTTATTCTTCCACACCTTTTCCTAGGAGGGGCAAGCCTGTTATTACTCCTACCAGGGGTGCTGCTTAAGGTGGGATGTCAATAAATACTTGCTTCACAACCAACAAACCAGGATTCCAGGGAAATTGTAGGATGGGGATAGGTAATAACAGTGGACTTTTCATGACTGTCTCCATTACACCTGGTGTGCCTTTCCTGAGCTGATGGATGTGCACAAGTACTTCTGAAGGTTCAGATTGTTGGGCACCAGAGTTCTCTTTCGGTGGCATACTGTTAGTT
Organism: Ambystoma mexicanum; assembly: GCF_040938575.1. Lineage (NCBI taxonomy): Eukaryota > Metazoa > Chordata > Amphibia > Caudata > Ambystomatidae > Ambystoma > Ambystoma mexicanum. The sequence continues at coordinate 840,351,574 of NC_090932.1, read as the reverse complement.
TCCAACATTGCATTCATCTCCTTACTGACCAAGGTGGGTTTGTTTCTCAAGTTTACAATCCCCCTGAGATCATGCACATCACTTTTTATCCTCCTGATCAAATCGTCCATGATCGAGAGAGATACATTCAAAGAGTCTTTGAGTGAAGTAATACCAGAGAGAGTGGGGGCTAACTTTTTATCCAGGATTTCATCCAGTATTTTGGACACTGAGAGGAACTGCTTTGCAGGGCAGCCGCTCTGCCACAATTATGAACATCAGCTTTGGGATTTGAACCCATTAGAAAGGTAATAATTACTACTTTTTCAAGCTTATTTTTGAGGATCTCATTTTCTCTAAACGTATATGGGTCTTTATGAACAAGCACTTTGAGAAGCAAGATAATAATTAAACATACATTGTTTGTGCATTTACCATATTTTGAAATGTGTGCTTGAGCAGTGATATAACAGTCATTAACATTAACCTAATCATTTAGAAGTGGAGTCTATAATCATCCCATTTTAATTTGCCCATATTTCCTCACAGGGACTTCACCATAACAGTTACCAGAAATGGTGTGCTTATTTGGATGCCTTGTAGCTAGACATTTAGGTCATATAATTTGTTGACCATAAGGTAAGGACCTTTAATCTCTTTAGATATCTCACCCTACTAGACAATGCTTTTATAACAAATGTAATCAGCAATGTACAATTTTTAATATTTCTTTCATGCACATATATACACATTTTTTCAAAACCATTTTCCATATTTTTTCCAATTCTTTTAGTTCCTACATGTTTTGGAATTACCGAATGATCATTGGTTAAAAACCATTGACTTATGCTTACTGGAAATGTATACGTCAACTACCACAACTGGACATTTATGACATTGAGTTAATCTATGGTGAGCCAGAACTGATTACTTTAATTACTTCGAATGTGCATGGTAGCATAGTCTAAAACACTTTTCAATATAATGTGCAGAAACTGGTACTCGAAATTAGTATCAATGGAGAATTTCCCTTCAGATCCTTAGAGATCTCTACTTCAAATATTGCCACATCCATTTAGTCGATGGTGTGTTACTGGTGCGTGTGTTTTCTCACGGTCACATTCAAGAAATGACAACATGATATGGATACCACCCATGTGAAGGGAGATTTTTTTTTCACTCAGAGCCCTTAAGGGGGTTACCAGAACACTTTTTGGCACCAAGTGTTTCACAGTATTAAGACTATAACTCAATAGTCACGATATATTCTCTTGTAACTCACATTTTACAATACTCTCCAATACTAAATGAATGGGTTTTCCCCCCTTTTTCTGTTCTTTATTATTCTATATTTTGCTCTAATTTTCAGCTACAAATGACTACATCTCTCCAACCCTAGCCTGACATGTGACATCATATGGTATGGTCTGTTAATGTATTATTGAACAATTTCTTGTAATGCATTGACTATTTCGTCATTTGTTATGATTGTAATGTGTCTAATGGGAACAATTACTTTGGGAATATACCATTATACTATCTGCTTGCTTTGTATTTGTACAGCCTTGACAACGACCAGGGGTTGAAACATGTGTTGGCTGTTTTTCTATCACTGAAGAATAAACATAATTTACCATGAAGTTGGATTTCTGGGATTATTGCAACAATTGGGAAGGACTGTGTACTATATTGTATAAGAGATTGGCTTCGAGCACGAGACACTCTTCTGAAACATTTCATTTGTGCATTTCTATACACACGCTCTGTGGGAAGCTTGAGGGAGTTTATTTTTCTCACTGCCAAGAGACCTTTTTAATGTTTTGAAATTGCATGTTTATTTCTAGAGTGGTGACTAGTGCACCAATAGAGATCAATCCCACAACTTTATTTCCTATACAATAACAGCCACATAAACCTAAAACAACTTTAACATACACACTTTATTTTTTCTAACAGATGCTAAACCTACTAAAGCCTACACAAGTCAGCTCCACAGAAATCAAAGAAGAGATATAGCAGTTAAAAAAAAAGTCATATAGTCATCCTCCACTAAAATAATGTACACAAAATGTGATAAAAACAAGTAAAAATAGTAACAAAGAAACCACAACTGAAAATGATCCTCAAACTAAATCTAGCAATGTTAACATAGCCACAGTAAAACAGTCAAAAAAAATTCTTTTACAAAAAATGTTCCAGCGCAGAGTTCTTAGCAATCTCTTAAAATCTGTCAATTTCTGCACTGAAAAACTACCAGAGAAAAATAATCCTTGAAGCTTTGAATGACAGCACATTCAAACCAAAAAGGCATTTTTTATCCTACTTTTAAACAGAATGGAACCACTGAGTGACTTAAAACACTACAAAAACAACTTCTAAACATGTGCAATGTTGATAAACATACCTTTTCCATGGCTGGACAAAACTATAGTTCGATGAACAAGCATATAAGAAAAAAGAAAGAAATCCAATTGCCACTGACAATAATGGATGTGGTTATGAAATACCTGCAGACAATAAAATGGCAAAAAATCCTTAACAGAGAAATCTTCTCCAACACATTTTCAATCAACTTTTCCTTCTGTCCAAACAAGTCGTCCAGTATACAAAAAGATGTGCAGATCAATGTGCAATGTCCGCTAACAGTCATTGAAATGCTTAAAACAATTCCTCAATCTCTATGTTAAGATAAAAGACAAAAATAGAATACAGACTTTACAAACCATGTGTGCAGCCACACTAGACAACTTCATTAGCCTGAATTTCAGATGCTGGTTTTAAAAGCACTTTCCATCTTATAAAAAGTTAGTTACACCATATTCCTGAATGCGAAACCTTATGCATTGATTACACGATGCAAAAAGTCCTACAAGTGGAACACCCGAAGAACTCCTCCGACAAATACAAAACAAACAAAGCACATATTTTTTAATTGAAGTAGATCAAGAAAATACAGTTAGTTTAGGCAACATAAACCAACAACTTTCCAACAGTAACCTCCTAACAAGCACATACAAAATATAGCAAAGTTTCAAAATACACATCAGCCGAACTTCCAGACAAATTATGTGTCTGTTGTTGCAGAACATTTTATTTAAAAAGTACAAAAATAGCCGATATGGCTTATAAAATAGAACAGAATGAAGAATCACAATGATTCCAATTAACTTTGTATCTGACAGCGAAACATAAATAAAAAAATACTGATCCCTTAATAGAATGCACATACTGCAATTGTGAGCTTTATAATAACCCAATGCCAACACGGGTTACCAAAATTAACTTTGCAATATTTCCACTTCCACATGCTCCCCAACAAAGTAACCTGTATGAGAGTATCCTAATCCCAACAGTTCACTCATTCCAAACTATAATATGTTTCCAAACCAAATCTGCCAAATAGCCTGTATCAGAATTACTCAAAGGCATTCATTTGTGGCAAAGTAGTATACTTACCATTACACCTTAATGAAATGTAGAAACACTAGGAGTAAGACGGCACGTACAGCATTCTTTGATTGTACTGGTTAATGGTGTGCCAACAAAAGAAAACAAACATTTGACAGAAACTAGTTGACTTAAACAAAGTAAAGAATGCCCTTGAATATCTTTAAGAAAACAATGAATACTACAAAGATATAAACATAGAAGAAAACTTAAAATAAGCACCCAAGTATTTCAAGATGCACCTCAAACTGCCCAATTCCGTGTTGCTCCTATTACTACGGACTACATTTTAGACCAGTACACAATTCGCCGTCTACATTCCAGTGACACCATGGAAGATGCATTAGAAACATATCAAATGTGTCAAGCCAATGGGTCTCCAATGAGCAAATATGGAAAGAAAAAGTGTGGAAGCAAGTGGTTTTCCTCTACTTCTTCCTACAGGAAAAGGAGGAAGACACAATGAATGAAAGACATACAAAGCAGATCAGCAGACTATTGTTATCTATGAATGTATTCTGAAGATTTAAGATACCAGCAAAAGGTAGAAGATATTTTCCACCTCTTGTTCGAAGGTGAATTAGCAAATCTAGTCTACGGAGTTGCACACACACTAAAAACAGGCATCCATTTCTTAAACATGTCAGCCACTGAACTCTTTCAAAAGATAAAAGACAGAGATGAAGTGTTTCAGTCAAGAATATACATTTCTTAGCATAAATCAGTGGAACAAAAGAATACTGTTCCCACATCATGCTGATGTATGTTGAAGGTTAAGGAACCTAGCCCCACCTGCATAGTTTGTAACTTTAAGTTGTACAGAATTTTCATGGGGTGACTTGCATGACTTTCTATGTGCTGCAAATGAAAAGAAAGAAGGAAAAGACATAAAACATCCAGGTGAACTGTATTCTCTTCATCTTGTCAATGTCTCAAGATACTTTCACCACCATGTCATTGTCATGCTGCACTTCATCTGCAATATAAACTGTCCTCCACTCAGAGAAGTAGAACTTATTTTGGAGACAAGACTATCAATCCAGAGGATCTCACGTCCACATGCTTTTGTAGAAACAAATTGCTCCCAAATTTGGCCATGACAGTGATGACACTGTTTTACAAATGATTAAAAACTAGTACCTGTGACATCCCTTCAGAAGACATACATAAATGACCTACAGAGTCAAATCCTAAGTTTCCAATGACATAAGTGTGATAAATAGTAATGATGTTGACATGAAGACAAAGGTAGAAATTCACCAAATGTCACTTTGGATGCCCTAGAAGAGTTTCCGCCAAATCTCCCAAAAAGACATACAACATTAAGAGAGATGGGGCATCCAAGTCATTACAAGCCTATCATTGCCCTCTGTGGTATTCTAATATAGACATTCAATATATTGCAGATAATTCAGCTGCCGTTGCAAGGTATGTCACATCCTATCTCACGAAGCTGAGAAGACTCAGCTAAAATATCTTTGGGATGACATATCATCCTACAAAGTCCTTTGACACAAATGTTACAGCTTTGGTATCAAAATGCTAGCACATAGAGAATGCAGGTCGTACAAAGATGCAGAGCTTTTAACAGGTAGAGCCTTATGTGGGAAATCTGAAAAACATTTTCTTGCTAAATCTTGGTCCAGCTTTTTTACGATAATAGAGTACTAAAATCATATCAAGAAAGGAATCAGTAGTCACCAACGATCGCTACCTCCAAGATATTTAAAAAAGAAATCTTATAGACACAAGCTATCCAGACAAAACTACTGCTTTGGAAAACATGTGCCTATATGATATAGCCTAAACCTATACTTACACTCAGTTTTAAATTGTGAAGGAAACCTAGTAAGGCTTTCTAAACCCAGCCTAATTAATCATGTTAACGATGTTAATCCCAACAGACAAGACATTTTAAAAAACAATCTTATAGACACAAACTATCCAAACAGCAGTACTGCTTTAAAAAAATGTGCCTCCTTGATATAGCCCAAAACTATACTTACACAAATAATGTTATGCCAGATGAGACAACTGGCAAATACTCAGTGTTAAACTGTGAAGGAAGCCTCTTAAGGCTTTCAAAACCCAGCCTAATTAACCATGTGAAATTATCCTTTAACTGTACACAACATGGATAACTTTTTTACATGGCCCTACTACAACTATTCAAACCTTGGAGACAAGAGGAAGAATTGTAAGGTGACCATGAAACATTTGAAGCTGCATTCAAGGCAAATGAAAGTAGCAAATTAAATTAAATTTTTAAACAGTACACAAGCATGTTAGACAATGAACGACAACAAGAAGAAGTAATAGGGACAACACTAGTTAAAGAAACTCCTGAAGGGAGCCAACCATCTGTTACAGGAAGCCAATAATCACTTTGTGAACCACTCATTCAAAATTTAATAGAAATAGCAATGAATGAAGTAGAAAACATCTTGTTTTAATCCGAACAATCTAAAGAAGATTTTTGTCAGTGCTCACTTCACAGCTAAATGATGAATGACTCACCATTTACCTCAAAGTCAATGAAGAAATTAAACATGGGCTAAAACATCAAAATACAACTTGCACTGGTAGAAATTACAAACCTCTTCTGTTGCATGTAAGTGGTGAAGCTGGTTGTGGTAAAACCTTCTTGTAATGTAATATCATAATAATGATGCATTTATATAATGCAATAAACCCTCAGGCATCTGAGCATTGCTTATTATTTCCCACGGTATGTGGTGCTCATTTATTGACCTTGGAAGGAGGAAAGGCTGAGATTGGCCCTACCAGGATTAAAACCTGCATCGGCAGGCTCTGCACGGATGTCTAAGTGAGCACCCTACTCGCTGTGCTATCTGACCAGCTATATGGAATGTGTAATAACATTTATAAAGTGTGAACTATGGCTCAAGAGCATCTTGGCACTACAGCATGTGAGAGAAAGAAAAACAAAGACAAGACTAAAATAGATATGTATTCAAGGCTTTCAGAAAAGCCAAATTCCCCTTAAAATTCTGAAGATGGACTGGGAGAGAGATCCACATAGCAGGTGGAAAAGGCTCGGCCCCCAGCAAATGCTCTCCAAAACCGGGGATGGTCAGACATTTCTGAGAAACCGAATGGAGGGACCTTGTAGGAGGATATGGAAAACGTTTGGCCAGCAAATACTCAGCGTCAAGGTTATAAAAAGCCTGGTGAGTAATGCAGAGAATCTTAAACTCAATGCGACTGCTCACTGGGAGTTAGTGAAGTTGCCCAAGGAGAGCCTATCACTGAGACATCTGGCCAGCTCAAAGTTCCAGCCGGGCTGCAGCATTTTGAAGAAGCTACAGTCATTGGATCAATAACGCAGGTTGGTCCAAATACATTCCATTACAGTAGTCAATTGACACAGAAGTCAGTGCAGCTACAACCTTCAATCAGGACTCAAAAGGCAGAAATGGCAGCGTCATCCTCAAAATCTCCAGCTTCATGAAACCAGAATTACATACAGATGAAATTTGTAGCTCCCGAGAGCCAGAAGGCAAGATTTTGATCCCGAGACTGCGTTACTGGGAACAGTGCATGGGCCAAGAGGGTCTGGCCAATAATCATTAGTCCAAGCTTCCTGCAATTCAGCAGCACCTGTCACCATGATCTCAGTTTTTTTTCTGTTCAGGTTTAGCCAGTTTTGGCCTTCATTTCCCCTAATGCTGCAAGGCAGCTTCTCAACAGAGAAGGGGGTTCACATTCAGGAAAATCTAGCAAGAAAAAGCAGCTGCTTGATTTCAGCATAGGTATAAAACCATACCTTATGCTCATGAATTAAATCTGCCAGAGGACGTACGTAATGATTAAAAAGAAGCAGGGACAGAGCGACCCCTGGGGAACCCCACACACGAGAGACAGTGGAGATTGCAAAGAAAATAATGATACCGTCTTAGTGTGCTCTGAAAGAAAATATGTAAACCATGAAAGAGGACTACACGAAAATTCCCACCCTCTTCAGGTATTTCAACAGAATACTAGGATCAATAGTGTCAAAAGCCACAGAGAGGTCAAGAGGAATTAAGACACTGACCACCCCGCCAGTCACACCAGTTCATCCAGGAGCGAAATCATTACTGACTCAGTACCCCTCATGGGGAGAAAGCCAGATTGAAAAGGATGAAAGAGAGCCCTGGATTCCAGAAAGCGTGATTGTTTGGGGGTTGACAATAGCCTTTATGAGTTTCATGACACATGGTAAGAGTGAGATAGGCCGATAATTAGCTGCCAAAGCCAGAACCAGCTGAGGCTTTTTCTGTAATGGTGAGACAAGTGCATGCTTCAGGGCCTCTTAATTAAGACAATCAGGAAATTTGTAGAAGAAAAAACAAACAACTTTTCAGATGTTGTAACATCCCACACCGGTCTATCTGTTTACAACATAGGAGGTGTAATTTTACACCGGCTATTCCTCCTCCCAGTAGAACAGCAGAACAGATTTGAATATTGAAACATTTCAGCAGAAGGTGCAAATGAAGTACACACAATCCTATGAAAAATGTAAGTCCATCCTTGTAGACAAAGTAATCATGGTTTCCAACCTCATGTTTTTGCTTTAATTCATTGAAGAATGCAGGAAGTCTTAAAACTGATTAAGAAGAGCTCTTTCGAGGAAAACATATTATTGTTTTTGGAGACTTCTGACAATTAACACCATTAAAAGGCCAACAACTTTTTTTTAAAAGCACACAAAGAATGCCATAGTACACTTTGCAGCATTGGCAATGTAAGTCTGTGGCGTTGTTTTCGCTACTGAGAACTTACACTAAACATGCAACAGTCTGCAGATCTAACATATACTCACATTTTAAAAAGCATTAGAAGTGGACTGCTTACAGAAAAAGCAAATTTCACTTTAAAAAGTAGACTAACACATGATCTGATGGACACAACACCTCTGCCCCTGATGTGATAGAACAGTTAACTCAACAAAAACAGAAATGCATGTGTTGAATGCCAACCTAAGCAAGCTATAACCAATTCAACAAAGCAATGGTGCAAAATAGTGCATATCAGCTACACAGACAAACTAGAAGTGCATGGCATGGCACTCACTATCTGTCAACAAGCAGCTGCATGTCTAAATAATCTAGAAAAGTCTATTCATAGCACAGCTGGATCAGAAAATCTATTGACTCTGTGTCTAAACTGCAGGGTGATACTAAAACATAAACTTGACGTGGAACAAGGTTTAGTCAATGGAGCAATTGGAACAGGTTTTGGCTTTGCAGCATATGCACACAAAACAATGTTCAGCTTGTCAACATCCCTTTTGACAAACTTCCGCAAACAAAAAACTGTGGCCTCACAACAGCATGTTTCCTTTTTTTCAAAGATATGTTTGTACGCAGAGAACAATTCTCTCTGTCTCTTGCATGTGCTGTCACTATTCATAAGTCACATGGTCTAACCCTTCACCATGTACTTATTGACACTGGCACAGCAGTCTTCAAAGCACGGCTGAGCGGGCTTCACCATGCGGTGTGAAGTTGGTGATTCACACTCAGAAGGACAAATGGAATGAATAATGTAATCTGAACATATTAGCATACACTCATAAGCCAGTCAGTCCATTCACGGGCTCCCCTTTGCACATGTGTTTCTGTCATTGCACGTTTGTGTCGCCAATCCACATGTGCTCAATGAATTTGGATTCCAGGCAGGTCTAGGTGCCTGACCTTAGTAACACACCAAGACTGCACTTATGTATGTCTCCAACTATCTTTCTGATGTTCGACACACCAGAATATTTTATATACACATCCAACTGGACCTTTTTGTCGCTTCCTATACTGTCGACCATGCTCTCTCCATCTCGCTCCATGGGATCTTGGATTTTTCAAATTTGCTCTCACCTGTTTTGCCGCCTACCTGGAAGGTTGGTCCTTTGAAATCTCCTGTAACTGTCAAACCTCTGGACATGTCTCTCTCTCCCTGTTGGCATCTCTCATGGATCAGTCCTTGGATCTCTAATGCTAATCTCCACTCCTGTGCACAGAAAACCTGACTACTGCTCAAGTCTACTCTTTGGCCTTCCTCTCTATTCCTTCTTCGCTCTAAACAAGGTACTGAACTTTTCTACCTATGCTCTCTATAACTTGCGCAGATCCCCCCCACCTCTGCCTACTGACAACATGCTATTTTGTTCTCCATGCGCAACCGCTCCATTTTCAAGTTCCTTACTCTAGTCTTCAAATCTATCAATGGTCTTGCTCTCCAACAGCAGTCTGATTATATATTTGTTTGCCTGCCTACAGCTCTTGGAGCCCTACTGTCCTTGCTCTGACTTTTTTTCTTCATTGCCTGCAAGCCTTCTTCGACCAGCACACATCAGCTGGTAAACTCAGCATTTACAGTGTGCATCACGCTGCTGTTTGGATTCTTGCATCTTGATGCATTTAAATTGATTTTTGAACTGCCTGCGGCCTGTTGATTGCATGAAGAGCAATGTACTTACCCACTGCCTGGGTTTTTCGTTACATGTTCTGTGGCATGCATCTGGTGCCTCATTTGCTTGCCCCTTCCAAGATGGCCGTATTTTCATCTGCATCTATGTGTGGTGCCCAGTGTGGCCTTACTCCCCCCTCCTATTGGTTGTATTGACCTAGATAGGCCAATCAGGGCAACTGGGAGGTGGGAGCCGGTACATACTAACCAAGGCCCACAACAAAGGTCCTGTCTGCCCCTGTCAGCTCCGGTATGCCACTGTGCCACTCCCATGTTGCATTTGCATGCCCCCACACCACCAGTCACCCCATAATACATTTTTGTGTCCCCCCACCCCTTCAGTCCCCCTGTGATGCATGTGTGTGCCCCCACACCCTTAGTCCCCTGTGATGTGTGTGTGTGCCCCCCACCCCTCCAGTCCCCCATGATGTGTGTGTGTGTGTGCCCCTCAGCCCCTTAGTCTGCTGTGATGCGTGTGTGGACCCCCATCCCCTCAGTCCCCCCGTGAAGCATGTATTTGCCCCTCACCCTCCTCAGGCCCCCCTTGATACGTGTGTCCCCCTGCACCCTCTTCAGTCCGCCTGTGATGTGGTGTGATGATGCCTACCCCCGGGGACCCAGACCAAGTCCAGCAACCCCGGAAGCAGGCATCACAGCATCAAGTTACTCCAAGCAAGCCCAACAACCCCCGCTAGGGGCTATTTGGGTGCAGTCCTGGTGCCTATGGTGCCAGGCTCATATGGAGAGTCAGTCCTGGCGCCATAGGCGCCAGGCTCATAGATTAAAACTTACCTCATGCAGACCATGCTGCAAACTTACCTGATGCAGATCATGCTGCAAGAGCTCCAAGCCAAACGAGGCTTGGAAGGGACTATTTTACCTATGGACTATTTTTTTACTTAGTGGGGCTGGGGAGGAATATTTACCTGGGACTACTTTGGTGGCTATTTAAACCACGCCTGAAGAGCAGCACTCGCTTTGCGTTGTTCTGCATCCAGCAGCGTAACGCTCACCGTGCCTGCAAGTCTGCATCCAGTCTTATGCCACGCCCGCCTCGAGTTTGGAGCTCCTAGAAAAAGGGAGAAAGAAGGAGAAAAGGTTAGAACAAGAGCAATACCTTTGATCCTTACCTGAATTCCCAATCCATCGCGCCTTCGAGCTGGAAGAAAGAAGTTATTTTATGCGCGTCGCCTCGCCTGCTGCAGCGCCGCGCTGAACTCACCAGATTTCGCAGCATCTTCACATTTCACCGCATCCTCCTGCATGTTACCGCCTCACTCCGGCACCTAAGGAGAAGACAAGGACAGCAAGGTGAGCCAAGGGAATACACAGAGGAATACCCCCCATAGACTTACCTGATTTTACCACCGGGGGTACTATTCTTCTTCACGGGTCGGCGCAGCTTCCACTGCATCCTAGCCGAACCCCGGCCCCTAAGGGGAAACAAAAGGACAGCAAGGTGAAACAAGGGACTAACAAGGGGAACCCTCCTCACCACAAAAGACTTACCTGATTTTACCGCCGGAGGCATTATTCCCTGAGACTTCATACTTTCTCTCAGCGCCTGAATAAGTGAGAAAGCAACAGGTTACATATGGACATTATTTTATCGAACTGTGTTGGATAATACAAATCCTTACCAGAACATTACCGGTTGCCACGAGGAGCTCTTCAGTAGGGTCAAGCTGCAATGCAACCTGCAAGGAATCGGACAAGAGTGAAAGTCAAGCATTTGAACTCTTACGAACTACATACTTACAGCGTCTTGCCGGGAATATCGGAGTCAATATTGTCCTGAAACTCACCAATTCCTTCGAGCCAGTGAAGCAACTGGTTATCTACGCGCCCCTGCACTCAATTCAGGATGGAGCTCATCTTTTCAAATAATCAGGTGAGACTATAAGAGGGAACATCCAAGGTGATCAGTGGGGAGAACAGCGGGGTGGGGGGATTTACGCTCAACTCCACGGGTGGTTAATTCCCTTTCTCCACTTGCAGAAGAATATTCCTACGGGCCAAGCAAACGAAGCTAGGTGGCCCAGTCCAGTCCGTCATCTCGGCCCTACGCGTCACATTGGTGGAGACCGCAGCAGTCCAGTCCAGATCGATGCCTCTGTGGGAGCCAGGTGAGCGTAACATGTGGTTGTGTGTCCCCCACACCTCACAGTCCCCTTGTGATGAGTGTGTTGTGCCCCCCACACCCTTTAGTGCCCCTGTGATGCATTTGTGTGCACCCCAGCCCCTTGAGTAGCTCTGTGTGCCCCCCCCATGGTCCCCTGCTTCTCCTCTGTGCCCCCCCTTCCTGCAGGAGCTTCTTGTTACATTTTGTTCACTGCCACCATCTTGTTAGTCAATACTGGATTTCTGACTTCTTTGGACTCATGAACTCATGTTGCTTCACCCTCTTCAACTTCTTGCTGGACTTCCACTTCATCTCGTACTCACAATCTCCACGAATCATGCTTTGACCTTCCTCTTCTTGATTCCTGGTTTGCATTTGTTTGTTCTCTTGTTACATAATATGTCATTACTGTTTTTGTCCTTGTGCCCCACCCACCCCCCATTTGTCCCCCGTTTGGCTCTGATATTGTCCTTCTCCTCCTCCCTCATCCCTCCTCCCTCCTCCCCTACCCTCTCCTCCCCTCTCCCCCTCTTGTTAAATTCTGGCACTATCTGAATTGCTGTCAGGTATAGTTATCGTAGCCGCCTGTCTTTCTCATCCACCTGCCCTCTCCCCACCCCTCCCCTCCTCTTGTTAAATTCCAGCACTACCTCAATTGCCGCCAGGCAGAGTAATTGTTGCTGCCTGACTTTCTCATCAACCTCTCTTTTCCTCCTCCCCTCACTATTACTGTTCATTAGCACTTACTCTATCATTTGTCTTGTGACCTTTGTGATCAAAGCTTGTTTGTCTCTCCGCCTTCCCTCCTGTCTTCTCCTCCCACTTGCCCCTTGAGCACTATTCTGAGTCGTCGTCAGTCCTAGTATGATTATTTGCTGGTGTTGTTCCTCTCCTTCTCCTTCACTCCATACCCCCCCCCCATCGTCCTGCTTTTGTTAATTTTCTGGCACTACATCAATTGTCATCAGGCATAGTGATGTAACAGCTTGTTTTGTCAATATTCACCTTCTGGTTCTGCCTGCTCCTCCTCTGCAGTCAAGCTTGCTATCCCATCTGACCCCATGCCTCTTGTCGCTTCTGCTCATACTCCCTGCTCTACCCAATCCAGTGGAAACGTCTGCCCATGACAATCGAAGGTAACCCAACTGTGGATCTCTTGAAAGCTTGCCTTAAACTTCACTTAACTGCAAAAGAGGGATATTGCCCTGCCCACTCCCCCATGCTCCCTGCCCGACCCCATCACTAATGATGTGATTTTGTATATTTAAATATTTAAATAATACTCTTTATTTGGAGGGACTTGCCCCTTAGGTTAATGTTACATTTCTAAGTCATCTGTTTCGTACATACATTCTTTCTATTTGTTTTGTCGCTAGTATATGTGCCACTTTTTTATTTCACTCTCATAAACTGGCTCACCAACTGTTCTACTCTTTGTGTGATTGTACAGGCACCCTTCATGGGAATGCCTCCACCACAGGTAAATGTGTTATGGCAAGTCATTTATTAAGTGCATCCATTTCCAGGGCAAGACCTACAGTGCATTGGTGTGCCCATGCTTTGAGCAATGACACTTTGACCATCCTAAGGGATCCAGAGTACTTAAAATGGTAAAGTACTTGTGATGGCTGACCACAAGTACATGTCTGCCCATCAGGGATCTGTGCACATGTCTAAGTGCTGACACTACATCACATGGTCATGTGTGGAAGATGGGAATACCATTCCTCCATAGACTTGGGCAACGGTGTCTTTGTGGATGGCATCTCTGCACCACCTATAGGACATGAATGCATATGTTTGGACAATTGTGCAGTTATGGCACTCATTGGCCTGCACATGCACTTTGGATTTAGGCCAATCAATACAGGTGACTTCATGGCCTTGCCCTATATACATGTAGCTTGACATGCATCTGAAATCTGTAGTGTATGATCAACTTCCCCGGGAATGTAGTCACATTTTCTTTTTATAATATGTATGTTGCAAGCAACTGGTATCTGTTCACTGGCTTCATGATTGAGATCACTGAGTGTTGCATCATCTCCTAACAGGTGACATCACCATTGTGTCATCATGTATGCAAGTGCACACATCATGACAAAAAGTATGTAAACATTCTGTGTGAATAAGGGGTTGTGATGTCTGCTTGATTGTACACAAAAGCGTTGTGTTTCTTCCTTACTTTGCACAATGCTTACTTGCCTCTTGTAATTGCTGCTGGCTTTTGAATCTTTGTGGCCATCTTAGTACAATTGCTGCTGTGAATGTGATGACCCATTCTTCCATGTTGATCATTGGATATGGCCCATCACTTTCCACAGCACAAAGTACATTTCACTCCTGTCACATGTATCAGTTAAAATAGTAGCAGGCTAGGAATAACAGAACACTGTACTTAGGTGAGAGTGATTTATTCAGTGCATATCGTAAACAATGCGAAGAGGATGTTGAGTGATGTATGTGACGGGCCATGATGGATATGGTTAGGGCCATGTGAGGTGCTAGCAATGTGCTCATGGGCTGTGCTTTTTTTTCAGGCAGCAGCAGCATGTAGAGCAGGTGGGGAGAATGTGGATGATGAGGAGAAGAGGGATGAGTATCGGAGATGGGTATTGGTGGCTGCTTCCTTGGCCTCCCACATCATCGTTGCCCTGGACTCTTGGGTGACTCCATACTGAGTGATACTCTGGCAACCAATATGACTTGAGGTTTCTCATGGCACATGAGGCAGAGTTGCATTGACCTGCACTGCCCTCGCTGCCATCCCAAAGTCCCTCCTGTGCCTGTGCCTTTTGTGCTGAGATCCTGTAATACTATATCCCCCCTCTATGAAGAGCCCCAGTTGGGCCATCCATGCTTGTGTGGAATCCAGCCACCTCACGCTGAATGGACTCAACATGAATTCCCTTATCCCTAATTGACTGGACAACCTACCACGGCTGCTACATGAAGATGCTCACCTTGTCTGGTGGCCTCACCCTAGATGTTCCTGCAGGCTGATGTGGTGGTTGGCCTCCCTAGGTGTGGGTGGCAGCCACAGCAGGAATGCCCCTTGGCTTTGATTGGGTCTGTGATGAGGCATGTGTTGGAGAGTGCAGGTGTGATTTGTGTGGAGTCTCCACTTGATGACGCCAGCACCTGTGTAAGGGGAAAACTATCCTCCACCAAACACATTCAATGCTTTCCTCCTCTGCATGTTGACCCACGCAAGTAGTGGCAGATGACAAACAAACACCATTGCTTCTCTGGCTGAATGGATGGCTTTTCCTTCTTCTTTCCTGACCCATCTAAGCAACCAGCTTGGATGGGATGTGTTGCTGCTGTTGCTCATTCTCTTCACTGGTATCCGTGCAAAGGGCAGTGGCCCCTTCAACTCCTTGGCTGATTCCACCGTGAATACACCTGGAAAGTGAAGACGGAAAGACTCAAGCCAGCCTTCACATTGCATGAATGCATCAACATGACATGCAATATTGTTATTGTATTGCCGGGGAGATTGTGATATGTTGTATGCACTATTACTGAATACACTTGTCCTCATTCTGGCATGCATTATTGTTATTACATTCCTGGTGAGAGTTTGATATTTTGAATGTAGTATTAGTGCATACACTCATCCGCACTCTGGTGCGGCACATCTGTGTGTGGAAACCATGCCTCAATTGTGCTTCAACTACTGGTGCAAGTGTCCCATGCCCCAAAAGGTATGGATCCTGTCAGCCATGACAGAATTGGTTGGATGCAGTGCAGTTATAATGAACCATGCCCATTATGCCACGCTCAATGCTGCCTCTGGAGTTGTGTGCTCTGTCACTCTAGACCATCTGATCACAGCATGTCTCCATGCACATTGATACTTGTGGCAGGCTTCACATTTGGCCTTTGCCTTGTTTCTGACTATTGCTCTCATGGATCCCTGTTATGTTGGTCAATTGTGTGAAGGGAAGTCTGCAAGCTGCCCATTTAAGAAGTGGAACGGGTATTGCAGGTAGCACGTTGCTTCAATGTTGTTACCATTGCTCTGGTACAGGTTGGAGGTACACAGAGACACTCCAATGGTACTTTCAAACATTGGGATGCCGGTCTGTATACAACATATAGCAGGCAGATGAGATGTGGTGGTGGATGGTTGGGGAGAGGGCAAGGTCACAACAATAATGCCTCTATGTTGCATGTAAGGGCATCAATCTTGAGGGGACCATGGGTGCATGTTTGTGCCTTTATTCAAGGCTTTTGAATGTGAAATATCCACAAATGTCAAGTTCCCATGCAGATGCTTCTTTGAACCTTCATGTAAGGCTTTTGCTGATGACAGAGACATGACTGTGGTAATTCAATCCAAGGGCCGGTGTTGCCCAATGCTTGTGGCAGTGGGAGAGATAATTGACATGGGGCAGAGAAATGATTGTGTGGTGTCTGGGGTCACATCTATGGAACATACTCATGGTTGAAGGTCTAACTTGACAAGTTTAATGTGGGTTAGGGCCTGGAGTCCTCATTAATCACATGGCTGTCAGTGGTGTCGGTGGCACCCAATACATGTATGGCATGGTGGTCATGCAAAACTTTACCAGTGTAGAACTGATTCCCGTATTTCACATGACTGTGGTTGGCAGTTTCTAAGAGGCCACGGAGTGCGAATATGTGTTGACACTGCCACTCCCCCTGATTCTTTGCTATGCAGCTGTACAATTAATAGGTCTTTGTTGTTTTCAGTCACAGTGATGTGTCGCTGTTAATGTATTGCCTGTTTGGTTGTACAGAGGTATGGAACTTCATTAGAAGGATGCCACTGAAGTAATTATGTGCATGTGATGACACCTTATATGGACCATGTCCCCCACCCCACTTGTGGGGTCTGTGTCAGGTGACTTCTAGACCCATTGTCATCATATTATGTGTTTGCCATGAGCTATCCCATCACTGGCACTTGTACGGCACATGGTTGGGTTGAAGTGCTTCTGCCACTGGGTGCTAAGAAAGTGTGTTAACATAGTGACTCGTGTTGTTGCTTTCGGAGGGGCTTGTGTTGTCTACTGAAAATGACAGGGTGAAGGACCTGACACTGAGGATGGGGGTCCCTCTCAACATGTGGCAAGAGCCCTAACAGGGCGTTTCCCAATTCAGTCCTGTCCCAGAGGTGGGTTTAAGAGAATTGAGAGTGTCACAATATTTTCCCCTCTACATGTACTTAGCTACAATCAGCAAGTACCATTTATCACCAACCTATGTTCTGGCTAGTGTTCTCTTTCTTCTCTTCCAGGGCTGCAGTGCCCAAAATTCCTTTTAGCGGAGGAAGGAAAACCAAACCCACCATTGATAGATTGATAGGTTATTTATAACGCACTTAATACCCAGAAGTTTCTAAGCACGGACCTGGGAATCGAACCTGTGTTGCTCCATATCGTCTTGCTTCCAAGGCGAGCACATTGCTGCTGAGCTATCCTCCTGAGACATCTAGAGGTCCAGTGGTGAACAGCAAGGCAGCAGAGAGGTACACACTATAGACTGGCTAAAGGGAAGCTCAAGTCCATGAGAATAACAACTTGGAAATTGACTGTTGGTGTTGTCAGCCACCATTACAAAGCTCTGGGGGACCCGCGTTTGGGACGGGGGCAGGGCATAAGAATCACCTTACTGCGTCACAACTGTAGGACACAACCCTGTGGATGAACACAATGGGGATTGGCATAGGGATGCAGTTGGGTGCCAGGACCAATCAGAGGGGGGCGAGGAGTATAAAGGAAAATTCAGAGAAGTGTGGCTTGTTCCGGTGAGGTCAAGGGAGTAGAAAGCAGACCAATAGACCTGAAGGAAGAGGACAGTGCGTTTAAGTGTGGAGGAAGATTACTGAGACCATGTGCAAGGTAAGGCGCTGCTTGGTGAGAGAAAGTGGCACTTGGCTGTGTGAGGGCGTGTATGGTAATTTGAGTGAGTGAGACTAAGGGGGCATGTAGGAGTGTGTGAGACTGAGCGAGAAATGTGACTGACAGAGTGCAAGGAGGGTGACTATGAGAGAAGGTGGGGTGGAGTGGAGGGTAGAGTTGGAGGAGAGTGTAGTTGAGAGCATTGGTTGGAGGTTGGAGATTAGTGGGGAAGAGTAGAAAGCAGTGGTAGGAGAATGCAGTGGAGAGTAGTGGTAATAGAGTGTAGGGGAGAGTAGTGAGAGGAGCGTACTAAAGTGGCGACTAGTATAGTGGAGTGTAGTGGAGTAGAGAGGGGAGAGTAGCCGATTGAGAGTAGTGGTGGAGAGAATGGTAGAGGGAAGAGGAGTGAGTAGTAGAGTGGCGAGTACAAGGTAGGGAGAAAAGTAAAGAGGGGGTGGGAGAGGATTAGAGAGTGAGGGAGAAGAGAAGTAGATGGAAGAACATCAGAGGGACAGAGAGAAGAAGAGAGAGCAAGAGAAAGAGAAGAGCGGGAGGGAGAGAATTGATGAGAGTAATAGGAAGGGAAAGGAATGACATAAACCAAGGGTGTGTAGAACAGAAGAACAATAGACAATTTAGCATGTGAAACCTGGGTGATTGAAAGGCAACACTTCTTAAGATCCTCCTTTTTGAGGGACCCGAGTTTTGAATCCACCTGGAAATTCCTGGAGGGAATAAGAGAGATAATGTGGTTGCCTTTAGGGCCTCACCCCTAGCCAACTAGATCTGAGATAGTAGGGTTTATGGATCTCTAGTGACCACATTGGGATTTAGGGACATTGCGGCTAGGTAGGGTAAAGCCTGCGAGCGATGAAAGAGAGGGGCGGCTCCTAGTGAGACCCTAATTTAACATTTTAATAACAACACTTGTACTGTGTTTGAGAGATGGTGTGTTCTTGAGGACATCCGTCTATGACCAATGGATTCAAGGTGCGGTTACGGGTCTGTCTGTTCGGAAAAAATAAGAGCATATAGGGAAAATAACAATAAGGGAAGAAATACCTTTGAAAACTATGAAGACTTTCTTGAACCTACAATACCTTTCAAAAAAATTGTCAATTTACCTGGCATCAGTCGGTCACTGAAGGTCCTAAGCTGGCTATAACTAAAAATAATTCTGCTTTTCCAAAGCCACTCCCACTAGTTTTCTAACAAGTCAATAAACACCAAGAAGCAACAGCAAGATACACTCTAGAAGGGTTTCACCAAGACACGGGGACATCTAAGCAGAAGAAATGCTACATATTGCAAGGCAATGGTTTACTGAGCCTAATCTCTTTGCAATTGCCTGTTCCGGGAAGCATAGGCAATGCCCAAAGTTTTGGCACTGCACTTTTTAAATCCAGTATTCATTTACCCAAGCCAAGAACAAAATCCAGACCAGGACCTCAATTTTTGCTAAAACGGAATGTGTTTTTTAAGTTCACATGTTAAGCTGTACTTCAAATCAAATTATCAAATTCTGATACCTAAATAATTTTCTGATCATATTCATTTTATTCGCCTTCAAGAAAACAACAATGAACATTTCTCCAGGTAGAATGGAACTCTAGCAGTAGGCAGAACATCATCTCTTAGATTAAGCCTAGAACACTCATTGCACTAGTTCCAAGTCTCCACCTATGATGCTTTGAATTGATAATGGTACCCAAGTAAATTATAGACAAGCTTTTCAGCCAGGTCATTATACTCATAAATGTCCATGAAGCGCTCTGTGTTAAGAGGGTTGTCTGGACACTCTCATACTCCTAAACTCCACTCTACTGACAGTAGTATGTTGGCAGGCCGCCCAATAAGCTCCTGTCTAAGTAGATTGCCCATCCAACATTTTCATGCCAGGTATTTAGGATGTAATTTGCATGTGTGTGTGTGTGTGTGAGAGAGAGAGAGAGAGAGAGAGAGAGAGAGAGAGAGAGAGAGAGAGAACATGAAAACCTCAGAAGACAGTTCATTGTGGCATGATTTTTAACACAAAAAAGGCCTTTAGCAACTGAGATGAATCTTCAAACGTTGTCCCTTCTCTCCTAAGGGAACAGCTCCTCATGAGGCTAAGGAGGTGAGGCTGCTAACCAATAGTCCCCTTGGGGGTGGTACTTCATGGGAGGATTTCATGGGGAGGGATCTCCCCTATGTGACCAGGGCCAAATATCTGAAGAAAAACTGGTATCCCCACCCATCACCTGACCATAGAATACCTTCCCACCACCCTAACAACTATCCCTTCCCTAATGGGGTCATGAGTTATTGTCACCCTTCTCCAAGAAAGTACTGGGACGAAGAAGAATAGGAATGACCTAAGTGAAGACTGCTTTTGCATTAGTGTGACAAAGAAACTCCATTAACTCATAAGAGAATCCCAAGATCAATATTGTGCGGAAGCATGAAGGTTATCAATGGGAACCACATTGAACAGTCTAGTGGTTACCGACTTCCTATTGGCCAAGGTGTTGTAGAAATAGAAGAAGGAAACCAGGAAGTACTGTCTGACCTTCCTTTGAGTGACCATGGGCATGGCAAATGCTTGAGTTGCTGGAGAACAGAAGGGGCTGCAGAAAAGGGGCTTGCTGAGTCTACAGAGGGGCTCCCAAACGGTCCAACATGGAAGGATTGTCTGGCTAGAAGGAGAAGCAGCAGTCCTGGTGGGCAAAGCAAGGGGACTGCCAGGGGACTGCAAGGGATCAAGTGCTGCTGCACTGACACAACACACCGGAGAAGGGGATAATACTGCAAACACCAGAGATCGAGGCAGAAAAACCCCAAGACCAACCAAAGCATACTGGGAGTGACCCTAAAGGTACAGGGGTTACCGGGGCAATTAGTTGGGGCAGAAGGGAGTCGTTGGAACCCTGACCCAGACAAACAGGGGAAGAAAAGAAGCTCAAGAAAACAGAGTGAGTTTTCCAAAAGGCCAAGAGTGAAACCAAAGAAGACGGGTTTGGGACCTGTACCCTTATGAAGATCACATCATCAGCCATCTTCACAGTTGGAGTACTTGGCACGACGCTGAGCCAAGTCTGCCACATTATTAAGTGGAATGGTCTGGGACCCATATTTGAGAAGCAACTGAAAAGGATTCTGGGAGCCATATGTGAAAAGTCAAAGTAAAGGGGACTAGGACACATATCTAGGGAGAGAAAGAAAAGGGGTTTGGAACCCATATTGGAGAAAATATTACCAAGGGGACAGGGACGGAAGTCAGTCCCTGGCAAGAGACTAAACAAGGGCTGCCTGTTCAACTGTGAAAATCTGAGAAGAAGAAACTGTGAGATAAGGCCAACCATAGGAGGAGAGTACACCAGGGTAGCCTTCAGAAGGTAACCAGGGGAAGGGAGTCACCCGCTCCGGCATACAAGGACGGTGTTGATGAAAGCTAAGAACAAATAGCATCCTCTTGGCACGCTGAACATCTGAGAGGAAGACAGGGGGATAGAACCATTCCCCCTTTTCTATATGAGTATCAACAGTTTGTTGGAACTTTGTTCATATCCATTGGAATTTTAAGTTTGACCTCATTGGAGCTTTGTTTTGGACCACTTTGGAACTTTGCTTACACTTTGAGGAAGAGAGATTTAACCCACGGAAGGGAGACATTGCCCTAGGATTAAAAATACTGTAAAGACGTTGTCCAGGAGAATGGACTCACTCTCCTGGACCAAGTATGTGAGCCTAATAGTTTAGCTATTATATAAGTGTAAGGGTCAGAAATAATTTTACGACACCCGATGGTTAACTATTTGTTTGGAACGACATCTTGTCCATATCCTTAATATTTCGTCAAGGCAGGGAAACACCTCTTAGTAATAGCGACAAGTCAGGTTTTTCCTTATTTCACTTTTAATCCAAGTCTATACCAACTTGTATGTCACTCCTGTGTCTCTGCAACTTTACATAGGGTGTCATGGGCGGGATGCTGCCAGGTTGAGACAAGCTGCGGAACTCCAAACATAACCAGAACTTTTTCTAGCCCCACCATGTCCATCTTTGAGAAAGGGTTGATGCAAGTCCTTTTCGCTACTAGCGGATGGAGTAGGTTAGAAAATAAAAGATGCAGGTCTAGCCCTTCTTTAATTAGCTGTGACCCTCAGAGCTATTGCCAAAATAAAACATTCACTGTTTCCAGTATCCCGAAAGAACTAATGGAGTTAGCTCACTCCAGTAGTGGAAGGCATAGTAAGACATCTGACCCCCACTAGCAAATGCCAGCATTAGAAACCAATGATTACTCCTACGAAAGCGGTAATAGGTTAGGGCTCACCTTCCATTCTCTAACCCTCATATCAATGTATTCAGTTAGGAAGAATGTTGAGGGAAATAGTTATGAATGTCTGAGTCCCTATGACTGCCAGATCCATGGGAGAGAGAAAATAATACTTTCCTTAGACCTTCAGATCCATGTCCCTCCCAATCTGGTCATCTATTTAAACCCAAAGCATAAGAAAGGACTGAGAATACTACCCCTCTTGTCCTGCGATAAAAACCTCCAATTCATAATCTTCCATTTTTTTTGACAACCCTATTAAGATTCAGAGGGGTGGTTTAGTCTGGGATTTGATTTGTGAAGTCTCAAGGGAAAGTCAACAAACAAGAGAGAACCCCTCCCATGAGACTAGGTCCCAAGAAGAATTGTTCTGTCATTCAGAGGGGGAGGCTGAGCTGGATTTTATAACCAGGAGTATGATCGGTCCAATGAGAAGCCCTTGTGGGAAAAAGGCCAGCCTATCCAGCTCCCTAACATCTAAAGAACATTCCTGACCCCTGAGGTTGGAGAATGAAGGGGTTGAACTCTATCTCTCACCTTTAAAAGCATGAAACATATACAGCCATCAACAGTAATGACCCTGTGGTGACACATGCCGGAGAAAGCTAAGGTAATCAGATCTCTCTCTCACCATTGGGAACAACCTTCGAGGGAACTGTGGCTATATCATGTAGAGAACCCAAACAAGTGGGAAAAAGCTATCACTTGGAGTGCTATGATGCACTGACACTCGGAACCCTGCACACTGTAGTCCAAATTCCAGAGGGTATGAGGACAACAGACTTGACATACCTTACCCAACTATCCAAGAGATTAGAACTGTAACAGAAGGAATGGCCCAGCTGGCCTCTGTTCCCATTCTTGGTGCTTTAAGATTGTTTCCCCGCTTTAGGAAGAGAACTTCAGATCTATCTCTTCAAATAGACCCACTAGAAGACAGAGAGAGCTATTCCTATCAAGAAGCCGAGACCAACAGTCTTCTAGCAGAGGGGGATGATCAGTATTATAGGGAGAAAGGGGAGACTTTGAAACCACCCGGGGGAGTAGAACCAGTGCAGCAACTCATGTATAAAACCATTCAAGATTCCCAGGAGTGGGAAACTCCTGAGCCATCTTATGAGGTAATAACACGAGAAAAGATTGGGGATAACCCAGGGCTCATTAATCCCCTCATACTAGAAGACAAAGAGGAACATGTACCCCTCTTCCTAGCCCTGTCTCCTACCCAAAACCACATATGTTCTTTTTGTGGAGAATCTGATCATCTTTCGAGACATTTCCCTTTTAAGAGGAATGGGGGATCAGGACTAGCACCATGGCAGAAGATCAAAAGGGGGAAGAGGTAAAAGGATCTAATGTAGGACTCCTATACAAATATTCTCTATTCCTAATCCTGTGAGATCATAGCACATTGGGAGGAAAACACAGACTATGAAGACTGAGACTGTTCTGTTAAAAAGAAAAGAACATCCCAGAAGAAGGGCAAGGACACCTGTCGATTCACAAGCCAGGGTAATATTGATAGGGTACCTGCCACTATTCAAGAGGAAAAGATCTGGGCGGACCTAAATAGTGGAAGTAAGGGTTGTGCCATCCATCCCCAATTCCTGCCCAAAGGCTGGAAGAAAGTCATCCGGAAGAAATTATACTGCGCTACCTGTTAAACCGGCTGCAGCTACTTCAAAATGCGGCTGCTAGATCTATTCTTCCCCCCTCTTTCAGAGCCCATATATGTCCCCCCCTGTTGAGTCAGCTTCACTGGCTTCCTGTGGAAAGCTGTATTCTCTTTAAGACCATTTGTATGGTTCATCATGCCTTCTATGGCCTGGGTGCCGAATATCTGCAGGAAAAATGTGTGCCGTATGTTCCTACTCGCGTGCTGCGCTCTCAATCCGCCCTTATGGTGGCAGTTCCCCAGTCCAGACTCTCACGGACAGGTGGGCATGTGTTCTCAGTAGCTGCCGACAAAGCCTGGAATGATTTGCCTCTCACTTTACCTGGGACTGAGGACCATTTTACTTTCCGCCGGCTGTTGAAAACGCTTTTATTTTAGTCTGTATTAAACATGGAAATCCCCTCTCAAAACTACTGCCAAGCTGCCTTCGGGCGTATGTGGACTCAATAAATGCTTTTAACATAACATAACATAACATAACATCACATACCTGTCCATACAGAGGCTTACGCTTGGACCAAGATACCAGTGACCATTTTTGGGGAAGGAAGTATGGATCACGGTGGCAGTAATGCAAATGTACTGGACAAGTTAATCCTAGGAAGTGACTTCCCCCATTTCAATCAATGGGTTTGCCACGTGGCTCAAATAGGGATGAAAATAAAACATCAATGGTTCAAGAGTCAACCCCAATCAAACCATATTCGAGGAAAACTCAAGGGAACCTCATCATTCATTTCAACTTTATTTCAGAAAGTTTGCATACAAGGTGTCTGCACAATACATCGAATAAATAATGTAACATCAAAAAAAGATGTTTAAGCTATTTTGCTGTACTCCGGGTAAAAAAGGAACCCGATTCCATTATCTCATGTATCAATACAGGCCTTTTACATTATTGAATACAATTCATAAGAGCTTCTCTCCGCCTCAATGGACAAGTTAAATACGTAGACACTGCATAAATTACGTCCATGGATCTGGTACTTTTGCATACGTTTTTAGTTTCCATCAAGGCCCACACACATCTATACTTCAAACAATTAGATACATTGATGCATCTAATTTCCACAAACAGATCAAACAAAAAGTGCTGAAGGGATTCTCTTTCAGAGATGCAAAAGGGGCAAAGCAGGGAGTTGCTACTGTCCCATTTAGCTTTAACCACAGCAAGTGGTAGACTTCCTAACTGCATCTTTGCAGAGTTATCTTCTCCTCGGATATTCCACACTTGAAAGATAGGCCTCGATTCCAAAATCCGTCTTACTTAACAAACATTTGTTCCTCATTGATACATCTAAGCATTTTGAGACATACTTTCCACAAATAAACTGCTCATATGCATCAGGGACAATTTGCCTGGTGGTGTTATCAATGGTTTACGGGCAGTTCCATAGTGCCTCCAACCCCAAAACATGTAACAATTGCTTGATGTGTTGAAACCAAACAAGGGAGCTTGACTTACTAGATGTAAAAACATCTGCCAATGCTTCACGATATCTCCTGTGATAGTCACTGGCCCGAATACAAACCCACAAGAGGATCAGTTGCAGGGCTATTTGACCTAGAATGCACAAAAGCCCCAGCTCCATATGCAGTGAGAGGTTGGGGGTGCTAGTCAGAACCTTAATCACTTTTTCAAAAAGAAATGTTCCATAACAGAGAGATTTGTTGCTTTAGTTGCCCCATAAACATATGCACCATATAGAGCACCAGCCAGGGCTTGTGTCTTGTATATTTCCACAGCAAGGGCAGCAGATTGATGTTTTGCTATATTTGCCAACGTTAAGGTGCCATTGCATTTTCTTCCCAGGCCAATATTGGCCCACGAGACATGCTCCTTCCAGGCGCCATCGTTGGTCAGTTGTATACCTCGGTAGTCAAAATGACAAACATCTTCAACCCCCCGCCTTTGATTTCAATCCCCATACTTGACCAACACCCAACTTCCTGCCACACATCATATATTTTGTTTTAGAGGTATTAACCGCAATCCTCTTGATTTACAGAATTTCTTTAACTAAGTTACCTGCTTTTTCAAACCTGTCAGTATATATGACAATATAACCACATAATCTGCAAAAAACAGAATAGTCCCCCCCCCCGGCTATCTACATGGCATCTGAGGAATCAATTAGGAACTCTATCAGCAATCCATCAAAGAAGAGATTAAAGAGAAGGGGGGCCAGCGTCCAACCCTGTCTGACCATCTTCTCCATCCCAAAGACTTGGGTCGTCTCACCCCCTAATCCCATATTGGTCTGGCTGTAGAGTCAGCATGCAATTCCATTATAGATTTCAACAGGTTTGGTGACACTCACTGGGCAAATAGGGCCTCCCATAATGCCTGCCTTGGAATACTATAGAAAGCTGCCTTTAAATCAACAAATACAACATACACATTATCCTCATTAGTTCGCACGTATTTATTTAGTAATAAACTCAATATTAGCACCTCATCTACTGTGCTCGCCCTCTTTGAAAATCCTACTTGGAGATGACTAAGTGCATCTTGTTCCTGAACCCAAACGTCTAATTTGCTTTGCAGAATTTTCCCAAAACATTTACTGCTCTCATTCAATAGGTAGATTGGTCTATAGTTACCCCCTCAATCTCCTTTTATAGTTACCCCCTCGATCTCCTGTTTTAAAACAGGAACAATTTCGCTATATTCCACAAGTGGGGTTTCGTACTGTACGAAGAACTGCATTAAAGAGCTTGTACAAAAAGGGTATACAATTAGTCGGCTCACTTTTATAAAAGTCTGCTAACATAAAATCTGGTCCCAGAGCTTTCCCTTTATTCTCCCTATCAACAGTCTTAGCCACTTCATTGAGCGATATCTGAAGCAGTGGAAAATTTGGACCCCACCTAGACCCAAGGGATAAATGCCCTCTTCTTAAGAGGGTAGCTAGGCTATTCCGGAGGGACGCACGTGCAGAGGATAGAGATCTAACTATTCTCTGCTTGGAAAAGGCTGGATGACCGAAGGGCTCTAGAAGTGAGATATTTAGGGAGAGAGAGTAGGATGTAGCTTGGTTCCAGGCCCCAGAAAGCCTTGTGTATGATGCAGACAGTCTTGAACTTGATTTTCACAGAAACCGGGAGCGAGTGGAGAGATTTAAGGCCTGGAGTGATGCGGTCCCTGGGCCTGAGGCTAAGGATAAGTCTGCAGGCCTATTCTGGATTACCAGCCCTTCTTCAGGACTCTTTCTCAACCTCTGTGATTCTCTCTCTCTCGCTATTCTTCCCTCTGGCCTGACTCATACTGCAGGGCACACCCTGGATGTTCTGATATCCTCAGACCTACCCTTCTCTAACCCTCTCACCACTCCTCTCTCTTGGAGTGATCACTTTCTCCTTTTTCCCCACCTCTCTCTCTTCCCCGCAGGTCAAGCTGACTCGAGCACTGCCACTTACCATTTCGGTCATCCAACCCATGAAGTGTTTGTCAGTTGAAGCTTTTGCCTCTACTTTCTCTCCTCCTGCACCTTTGGCTGACACCCTGACAGAGCCCTTTCTAACCTTCATCTCTCTATCTCTAACACAGTGGATGTCCTTGCCCCTGTCATGAGGATCCGTTTGAAACCCAAATCCAAGTGAAAATCTTGGTACAATTCCGACCTCTCCGCGTTAAATGCAAGTGTAGGGCGACAGAGAGGACATGGAGGGCATTGGGCACACCCCCTGACAAACTGGCCTGCTGCCTGCTACAAAGGCAGTACAGACTCTCTGTCCTCTCTAAGAAGAGAGCCTACATCCAAACCTGTATCTCTGCGGCATCTAACAACTTTGCAGAACTTTTCAAAATATGCAAGGAGCTGTCCAATCTAGCTGCAATCTCTACCTCTCATGTTCCTCCCAGGCCCTCTGCATGGCCGTGGCCTCTCATTTCACTACTAAAACTCAGGACATCCTGTCCACCCTCTCTTCCTCTACCTCCTCTTCCTCCTCCTCTACCACTCCTGTCCCGTGTGAGGCTGTCTCTCCTCCTCCGTTGCCCTCATTTCCCCTGTTGACCCCTGAAGATCTTTCTAGGCAAGTCTGATCTATGAAAGTCTCATCAAAGCAGGTTCTCCCCTGCTCATCCAGAACCATCAAGGACCACATTGACACCTTTGCTCCAACCTTGGCCGATTTCCTCAATCACTCCTTTGCCACTGGAACTTTCCCTCCCCCTTAAGCACTCTCTTGTGCACCCCCTTCTAAAGAAGCCCTTGGCCAATCCTTCCTCTCCGGCTAAATATTGCCCAATCTCTGTCACCCCTTTCCTGGGCAAACTCTTGGAAAAGCTGGCCATCTCCCAGCTTAATCTACATAGTGAATCTGTCTGTTGCCTCCATGACCACCAGTCTGGCTTCAGAGCTGCCAGAAGCATGGAAACAGCTCTCCTGAACAACTGTGAAGACTTGCTCTCCAATCTTGACTATAATCTTCCTTCTGTCCTCATTCTCCTCGACCTATCATTGGCTTTTGACAGGATCAACCATATCATGCTGCCCAATCGCCTCTGATTCTTCCTTGGTATTACTGATCAGGCCCTGACCTGGTTGACCTAATTTCTCACGACCAACCCGCTCAGGTCCAACTGGGGTCTTTCCTCTTTGCTCTCTCCTATCTCTCTCTCTACTTGCAGTGTTCCCCAGGGGTCTAACGTCTCTCCCTGGCTCTTCACCCACTACATGGCACCTCTTGCCCAATGCATTGCTACTTTCTGCTCCAGTTTTCAATATTATGCGAATGACACTCAGCTCTCTTTCAGGCTTCCCTCAGCCACCTCTGCTTCTTCTCTCATACCAGACTGTCTGCCGCAATTCAGGACTGGTGTGCCGCCAATGATCTCTGCCTTAATGCCAGTAAGACTGAGATCCTCCTCATTGGGCACCCGCTCCCTCCTTTCCTCTCTCTCTCTGTGGCTGCCAACTCTGGGCCCTCTTCCTACTCCTTCCTGTGAGGCAAAGAACCTTGTTGTCATCTTCGTCTCCACTTTCTCCTTCCCTCCTCACATCTCTTCGTCTCTAAGTAGTCAAACTATGAGCTGCACCTACTCAAAGGTATTCTTCCTTTTCTCACTTTCCCCCAGAAGCTCACTGTCTTGAGAACTCTGGTCCCCTCTAGGCTGGAGTATTGCAACAGCCTCTTTCTAAATCTTCCTGCCCCTACTCTTTGACCTTAACAACGTATCCAATATAGGACTGCAAGTCTTGTCCTTAGCCTCAAGCCCAGGAATCATATCTCTCCTGCTCTAAAAGCTCTACACTGGCTCCCCGTGGCTGCAAGAATCAAGTTCAATACCCCCTGCATCATCCACAAGGCTTTCTGGGGCCTGGGACTGCTCTACCTCCAACTTTATCTTTCAAAACATCTTCCTTCTCAAGCTCTACGCTATTCCACCTCCAACTCTCTGAGGGTCAGACGCTTCTCCAAGCAGAGAGTTGGGGGTAGATCTATCTCCTCAGCTGGGGCCTCCCTCTGGAACAGTCTCTCTGCCTCTCTTAAACTTGAGCATAACCACCTCCGGTTCCAGAACAAACTCAAGACCTTCTTTTTCGCTTCCACTTTCTCTCTTCCTCTTCCCTGCTGATGCACCTGACTGCTCCGTCCAATGGTCACATGGTCACCATCTGAACTGAGGCCCAAGCTACTGCATTTCCAGTTGCCCTTGCACTGCCTTTGGGCTCCCCAGCACTTAAGGATATGTATCTGCAACCCTACACCCCCTCTCTGCACTTATGAGCAACCCGCTAGCAGAACTTGTGATTTAACTGCACTTCTCCCTTCCCCACCCACCTGGCACTTCTCCCCTTCCCTCTTCCCCACACTTGCACGATCTGAATGACACAAGGCTTAGTAAGGTTGTTATTTTGTCCTCCCTTTGTTGCCCCCTCCTTGTCTTGTCGCACCTAGAAATACTTGTGTACAGGCATGTAATAAATGTCACATCATATCATATCATACCATTGAAGGGGCGAAAGGTGGAGTTGGGAAGATTGAGAAAGAGGCTGTTGCAGTAGTCCAGCCTGGAGAGAACTTGATCTCTGGAGACATTGGGCGTCATTACGAGTTTGGAGGTAGCCATTTTGTCCGGGTTCCTTGAATGGGGATTTACCGGGTCATTCCAATCTTGGAGGACCCGGTAAGTCCCCATTCAAAATACCCATCCCCATTTGAGCCCCCTTAGGGCTCAATGGGAATGGGGAGGGAGCTAATAACGGGCCCATTAATAACGGGCCCGTTATTAGCTCCCTGGTTCCTTAGCGGCTCCCACTAAGGGCAGCTGGTAAAACCAGCCGTCCTTAGCAGGACCTGCTAAGGGACCTTGTAATGCGACAGTAAGGGGTTAACGGCACCGGCATCCTTACCAGCACCGTTAACCCCTTACCACTGCACTCGTAATGACCCCCATTGAGTTTCTGGGGGAAGTTCAGGAAAGGGAGAATGCCAAAGTCTGTGATGTGAGGAGAGAAGGAGAGAGAGGAGTCAAAGATGACACCAAGGTTTTTTGCATCAAAGGAGGGAGAGGGGAGGGAGCCCATGAAGGGTGGCCAGAGTCTGAGAGAGACAGAGAGAGCAGGGGTCCCAATGAGAAGGATCTCTATTTTACTGGCATTAAGGCAGAAATCGTTGGTAGTGCACCATGCCTGAATAGCAGATAGGCAGTCAGGAATGATTAAGGAAGAGGAGGAGGCAGAGGAGAGTAGCTTGAAGGAAAGCTGCATGTCATCAGCATAACACTGGATGCTAGGAGGGAAGGTGAAAATCAATTGGGCTAAGGGGCCCGATAGATACTGAAAATCCAGGGCGAGAGGAAAGAGACCTGTGGGACACCAAAGGTGGAGAGTGAGATGGTGGACAGAAAAGAGCCCAAAGGAACCTCGGAAGGTCTATCAGAGAGGAAGGAGGTCAACCAGTCCAGAGCCACGTCCGTAATTCTAAGGGTGTTACAGACCCGATTGGCAAATTTCTTGCAGATTTTGAAGAGTTCAGATGTGTTATTAATGGCAGCGGATAGGCAGGCTTGGATATAGACCCTCTTCTTTGAGTCTTTGAGAAGATGGAGAGTCTGTATTGCCTCTGGAGCAGGCATCAGGCCAGTTGTCAGAGGATGTTCTCGAAGCCTGCCACTTCCACTCAGCAGTCCTGCACTGGCGTTTCAGAGTGGCCAGGTCAGAGTCATACCAGGAATTGCACTTGGAGGCAGGTTGCATGTGGGTCCTCTTGACAGGGGGCAAATATGCCCAGAGTTGGAGAGTTCAATGCTAGAGAGGGCAGTGTCAGAGAGAGCGTCAGTGGCAGGAGTGGTGGGGGAGAGAAGGTGGTAACAAAAGTTTGTTTGTTTATTATTTATAACACGCACCAGACCCAGGGGTAACAGGGCACAGCAATTACACAACAATGCGAAGCTTAGTTACAGGAAAAAAGTATTTAACATTATTACAGAGCAGAGTATACAACCATTTACAGATATTACAGGCATTATGTACAATGTTATGGTTATCTCCACTGGGTAACAAGAGGTGAGTCATGGAGTTAAAATATCTTTTTGCAGTGGCAAAGTATCTAAGTATTTACAATGGTATAGACAAAGTACAGTATGCCAACTTGGAGTGGGCGTTGTTGGTTAACATTCCGACACGCAGGCAGGAGGTTATACATCATGTGACTTAGTGGGCATTGGCTTTCAGCCACTGGATGGTGTTGGTTCTAAAGTTGAGATAGGGCTGGTCTATTCTCAGTGTAGGAGGCAAGGAGTTCCATAGTTTGGGAAAGCAATGAGAAAGTGCCATCTATCACTCGTTTCATAGGTCAAATGAAGGAAAAGACGACTGACAGTGCAGCAGGTGTCTTAGGTGAGTGTCCCAGGAGGTTCAGATGAGAGGGCAGGAGAGCATGATCAGACCAGGAGAGAGGAGCAATGAGAAAGTTGGAGATGGGGAGGTCTGAAGAGATGAGAGCATCCAAGGTGTGTCTTGGCCCAGAGCGTCAGACTGGAGGGAAGCATGGAGAGGCAAAGAGAGTTGAGGTGAATAGTAAAGTCTCTGAGGAGGAGAATCTTGGAGGAGAATCTTGTAGGAGGAGGCCAGGAGAGAAGAGGTGAGGTCAGTCCATTCAGAGAGGAAGTGGGTAGCTTGGCCAGGGGGCCTGCTGATGTAGCCAGAATCAGAGAGAGGCCAGGAAAGACACCCAGTCTGCAGACAAGACATTCAAGAGAGGAGTAGGCCTTAGTGGGTATGATAGTAGCAGGGACCCATTCAGGGAAGATAATGGCCACTCTGCCTCCGGCCTGTTTAAGCCTGGGTTTGGAGAGGATCTTGTAACCCTCAGGGAGGAGATTGTCAAAACCTTTGACAGAGCTGGCAGTGAGCTACATCTTGGTGAGAGCGAGGACCTCTAGATAGAGGTCCTCGAGGAGGTACAAGATGTCAGAGGAGTGTTTGACGGCAGAACAAAAGTTGAGGGTAGCTACATGGAGCAGGTTACCCCTTTTGACGTCTCCCGAGGCCGGGTACAGGAATGAGGTACACCCGACGGATGTAGAAGAGGGGCCAGAGGGATAACAGAAGGGGGAGTGGAAGGAGAGGGGAGTAAGATGATGAGTGATAGGAGACGCCTATCAATAAGGAGGAGGTTGCACTGAGGGCCCTGGGCCATAACAGTGCCATTAAGGTAGACATTAATGATGACCCTAGAGGACAGGAAGGATGTGAAGAGTACCTCCCAGCATTTGCCCCCATTAATGGGAGAGGAAGAGAAAGGGGAGGGCACATAAACCATATTGAGAGTCCAAAGGTCTGAAGAAGGAACAACAAAGAGGATGGGCCTCATTACACTATTAGCGCCATGGCTACCCCCTTACCGCATTCCGGGTCTGTGTTCCCGGAATGGGGACTTACCAGGTCATTCCGACCTTGGCGGGAACGGTAAGTCCCCATTCCGGGAACCATTCCCCATTCCCAATTGAGCCCCCATAGGGCTCAATGGGAATGGGGAAGGAGCTAATAACGGGCCCGCTATTAGCGGCCCCATTATTAGCTCTGAAGTCCCTCAATGGGTCCCTTCCTTAACGCCTGGTAAAACCAGGCATTAAGGAAGGGACCCGCTAAGGGACCTTGTAGTAGGGCGGTAAGGGATTACCAGCACCGGTGCCCTTATGGTGCCGGTAATCCCTTACCGCCTACCGTGTAATGAGGCCCGATGCCTGTGAATGTTTGTTTGGGAGAAGCATTGATATAGATGTCAGCGATGGGCAGGCCTGGGTTAGAGACTAGGAGATCCTTCTTGAACGTTTTTCTTCCAGAATTAGACAAAAGGATAGGATAGATGATAGAATAGCAGTTAGAGAAGATAGGGGGGATAGGGAGCACAACTGAGGGAGTATAGGGATAGAGATAAACAAGGGGGTGCTGGGAGGAGGGAGGGAGGAACTACAGCATGACCCGGTGAATCCAACAGCAATGCATGAGCTGTTCAAGTGTGAAGGGACAGGGCTAGGTTAAAGCATACAGCACAAAGAAAAGAACTGGATGAGAGTTACAAGGACTTTGAAAGACAGATAGGAGGGGCAGCCAATAACTAAAAACATCTAGCAATAACACAGACATGCAGATTAGAAAATCCAAGAAAGAGAGAAAAGGCAAAATACTAAGCACATCCACAAGTTACAAAAACAGGCAATTTGAAAATCCAAGAAAGAGAGAAAAGGCAAAATACTAAGCACATCCAGCAGTTACAAACAAACGGGCAGATTTGAAAATCCAAGAACGAGTGACAAAGCAAAAATACTAAACACATCAGCTGTTACAAAAACAAGCAGATTTGGAAGTACAAGAAAGAGAGAAAAGGCAAAAAAAATACTAGACACACACAGCCATTGCAAAATAGGCAGGTTATGACACCCTTAGAGAAGAGGGAGAAACCTAAATATTAAGAAGAGCAGCAATTGCAAATACACAGCAGAATCGAAATTGTTGGCATCAGTAATTAGATACGTATAAGGAAGGTGGATAACAAATGCTACGCTGCAGGCAGAGGAACCAAGAAACAAATTAGGGTAGGACCCTGGTAAAGCAGTGTGGCAGAAGTCAAAAACAAAACCCTGTAGGGCAATATGTATGGTCTGTAATGGCTGCGGTAAGCAACAATGTCAATACAGATAATTGATGGCCAGTATGTGTAGGAGCGTAGAGGAGCAAGTTAGGTAAAACCAATGGTGTCTGTAGCACTCAGGAGAGGAATGCAGCGAGGAGAGGACGAGGAATGGGGCTTGTAGGCATCAATGCCAGGATCTCAGCTAACACGGGGAGGGCAAGGGAGTCCACAACAAGTGGGAGCAATTAGGCAGGGAATCAGGTAGACAAACAAAATGGGGTCTATAGGAAGGCTCGCCAGTGTCACGAACAGAGTTTGGTAGTAAGGGGGTGGGGGGAGGAGGAGAGGCTTACCGGCTCAATGCGGTGTGGAAAGGACTTCACAAGGCATGATAATGATAAGATGCTAAAGCAGGAGGTGGGGGAGCCCTGACAGGGTCAAACCATGGCCCTTGAAGGTGGTCCTTTGAGGGGGCCAGCGTCGCCTACCAGCACTCGGGACAAGATGTAATAAAACAAGCTGTCAGCCAATCAGGCTGTCATCTGGATCCCCTTAGGTGCTCGATGCAGGGAAGCAAACTCGGTGGCCATGTTGGAAAAGTTGGGCCAGGAAACGAACACTCAGGCGGGCAAGGCTCTCTGGGCAGGATGTTGATAGCCCAGGAACTGGATGGTATACTGCAGAAGCTCAACTGCCATCCAGTCAGTGTTCCTCGTGGCACTTCTGTTGGTGTTGGCGCTACGGCACTACTGAAAACGTATAACTGGCATGTATGACTGGGCCGAGTCCTGTATCCCTCAGACGTGCAAGCTGGGCGGATTGGGCAGATGGATTCCCCTGTGTATTTTGTGCCATGGCTTTCTTTATCTGCACTGCCAAAATTCACTGAGGGTGGAGGGGGCATTTGATTTCACCCAACCATTACAGGTCAATGGGCCTAGTCTAAAAAATACCTCTGAAGTTTGCAGTGAGTACTTATGTGATGCTGTCTTGGTGAGAGACACCAATTCAAGAATACCCCAGATATTATCCTTCTCCTCCTCCTCCTCTTCCTCCACAAATTCATCTAGATCTTCCCTTGGTCTGTGTTGCAGATTCATATCTCCCACCACAACAACTGATACCTTACTAGCATTAGATTAATCACCTTCCATCATAATGCAAACACTGGAGGTCCGGGTACTCTGTCTCCACCACTCTAGCCTGGGCATTCAACCCACTACTGATCCACATACGCAACCCACACCGCTTGGCACTCCCACCCACTCACAGACCTCACTGCAGGAACCATAAATGCGTAATATACTTCCATTGCACATTGCTTTGTTGTCCAGGTTTCCTGAAAACACAGTATGTCAACACCTCTCACAAATTCTAACCAATCAGTGTCTTCTAAATGTCTCATTAAACCTGCAATATTCCATTATGACACATTTAGTTCACTGCTCGCATGACCATTCCTATGTGGATTTTTTTTTTTCCAGGTCACTGAGTGTGGGGGACGCAAGTTGTCAAGCCACAAAGTTAGGCGCAAGTAAACCAGACACTTGGGGCATAATCTGAGCCAAATCTGGCCTTCATAAACCATCAAAGCCACCAGGTGACGGGCTTCCTCTCAACTCCATTTTTAATTCTGGTGATTGCAGCACCCTGGCATCTATTGACAAAAGGCCAAATTTGAGATACTCATTTCCCAGGGTCACATCAATGAAATCCAGGCCACTTGTAGATTCAGAACTAACACAAGCTACTTTCAGAATATCCATAGATAGGCATTGCTTCCTGTGTCTTATCCAGTGTAAATACCTATTTAGGAGACTGTCATAATCCTCCCAGCACCACTGTTGCAATTCTGGAACATTGATAAGATAGGGATATTTTTTGCCCTATAGTCCCAACTGCATGACCTTTATCATGAACATAAATACTTTGCTAATTTGTGGGAGCTTTCAAGCCGCCCCCTACCCAAGTCTTGTGGTTTACATTATATGTAAAAGGGGGATTTGTGCTAGCAGGCCTAATAGTACTGAGGCATAGGCAACTTTTTACATGGTATCAATTACTAATAAAAACAATAAAAAGAATAATACAAAAAAAATTAAAAAAAACATGGTATCAATTACCATGTTTTACAGCATGAAATTCCAATGCATTGCCCCCAAAGTGTGTCACAATCTGCTTCCTCTGAATATTTGGGCCAACCTTTGAAGCAATTGATTCAGAAAACTTCTGTTTTAAATCCCCCACTTCACCCTTCAATTCCTGTACTAAGGTTCCCAGAGCCACTAATTCAGCCTGTACCCCTTGGCATCCATGGCACTTCACCCCCCTCCCCCCACAACTGTATTACACTGGAGGGCAGAATTCACAGTATTTTCCCCCAAAGTCTCTATATCATGGCTAGGGGTGTTACATCAAGTCTTCCTCCCCCTTTCCTTCCTCCCCCTCTCATATTATCCCCCTGTAATGGTGGAAATCGATTAGCCATTAACACTGCTTCATTAACTGCAATTAGTGGCAATGGTAGTTATGATAGATCAATCAAGTTCCCACCCTCATCACCAATGTCATTGTGCAAACCCAACGTACCAGAGGTTAACAACCTAGGAGTATCTACTTGTTCCACTATTGAATGTACTTCAATTGGGAAGGTATCATTACACCCCCATTCCCCGCTAGTGGTCAAGCCAAGAGCTAGCCAGAAGCTCACAGTCAAAAAACGTTTGCTTTCCTCCTCCCGCTTTCCCGTTTTTCCCACTATTAGTTCCATTTGAGAAGGGTAGTTTACTCTGATGTTTCTCTGATATTACTTCCCCTTTGATTTTGCATTTTGCGTTTTCTCCACCCTTCCTACCTCCTTCCCCACTCCCATAAATGTGATCTAACAAGACACATGTTTCCTCAATGAGGAGATTAACCTCTTTGATTGGTGCAATCAACCAAGCGCTGTTTTTAAACTTCCTGAGCAGGTGAAACCTGTGATGTTGCTTTGCGTTTAGTCATGCTTTGTTTCCTGTGTACCCTATATAGCACTAGCACCATACTAACTACCCTTGTTACTCCAAGGACAGAACCAAATTCCTATACAATGCTGATATACCAGCACAGGTACTACAGGAGTACAATATGATATAAAGTGCAAGAAAATGTAGCAAAGTACAGTGCCAAATGCACAAAAGTGTAGTGCACGAAATACAACCAAGCTAAGAGCTTAAATATATACAAAGGTATTAGAAATTGCATTAAAACTTAGTGAGGGTTTGCAGGCTGCTTAAATATTACGGGTGACGGAGGATCTGGAAACTATAGCTGGTGCCGCCAGGTTCTTGAAAGGAGCTGCACCTGCTTGTGCTCCTTGCTGATTGTTTTAACCTTCAGAATCATGGGCAGGTTAGAGTAGCAGGCAGCAACATTTTGGCAGGCTGAGTAACGAGTAGGGTCGGACTGGGACAAGAAATAGGCCCGGTCACCCAAAAAAAGTGACCCACCCCTCGCCTCAAAAAAGTGGCACACCTCTCGCCTCACGACCCTCGACCTCTGATGACATCAGCGGAAGTGATGTCATTTGAACCCACCCGAAAGTGACATCCCGGGAAGCGATGAAACATGACCTTTCACCCCTTGACAAAACAGGAAGTGGCATCAAATAGCATTGTTCCTAAGTACACTAAATTACAGTGAATCGAAGCAGACGTCCAAGGCAAAATGATAATATGTTATTGTATAGCACTTACACTTAAGCTCTTTTTTATAGAACAAATATGCATACAATATCACCCAACCTGTGTTGGTACCCATTTATCAACCTAAGAAGGACGAAAGGCTTTTTGAAAAAAGAAAAGAAAATGTGAAAAAAAAAATATTCTTTTTTCAATTTTTTTTCTTCCAAACCGGATCAGGCATGGCCAGAAACCGGCCCCCACGCCCCTCGGACGATTTCGGCCCAGCCACAGGCCGAAAGGCTGAGGGGTCAATCGGACCCTGGTAACGAGACGGTCGAGGCCGTGGCGGTGAACTCTGTAGAGACGGACAGAGAGAAAGTCTTCTCCAATGCTTCAGCCTGGGCCGCGGCAGTGATGACTGGTGGAGCAGTACTCCGAATGGAATACTTTCAACGCCTGCAGCATCTTCCTCGGGACGCAGTGTTGGCTCCCCGAGACGAGCCAAAGATAAGCACAGCACCGTGACAGTGTATTGTATCATGGAACCGTGTTTGTTTGAAACCTGTTTGTGAAATGAGAATTTGTGAACATTGTTCATGTATTCGTTGTGTGATAAAACGGGGCAGCATTCATAAACGCACACAGTGATTTTTTTTCTTCAACACGTTTTAGCCCGGTGAGGTAACGGGGCAGCTTTGGGGGTCATGCATTAGCCCTGTAAGTTAACAGGGCAGTGATTTTGAACTAAAGGAAAGAATAGTTTTGAGAGCTAGTCATGCATTAGCTCTATTATGCAATGGGGCGCCGTGGATACGGCAACAGTGAATAACAGTCTTTATGATATGAGTTTTCAGGGTTTGGAGAAATTGTCAGTTTATGTTCCTTGTGTCTAACATGAATTGTTGCACTCCTCATCATGCATGGCTTGTTGTAGGATGTACTGCTTCCCAACATGTATTTGTGTTGCTACTTCACCTTCATCCATATGTTCATATGTCTGAGGGTATAATAAAGAGCCAGGTGGCAGGGAGCAGGGCAGGGTAGTGAGCAGTAGATGGACAGGTACTGGTAGTAGGTGTGATACCACAGGCTCAGCTTAATTAAGAGAGTATTGGGCTATCAAGCAAGTGCATGCAGGCTGAATGGTTTTTCCTAAATCCCCCGTACCCATCCATTTTTGTATCCCTAACTCTTTCTGGTGGCCCTAAAATCCCCCTACCTATCCACAACCTCTCCCTAACCCTGTTCCTCCCATTGGCTGTCTCGTGGTGACCTGTTTACTAAGCATCAGGGACCTGTGCACAACCAAGGTGGGAGGGTTGTACTCCCTTTGGCTTCTGTGCTTAGGGAGGGTTCGCGTATACCCCTTCAGGTGTGACAAACATTTCCACATCCTTAGAATTCACTCAGCCACAAAGTCCAACATTCAAAGTCCAAAATCCCAAAATACTCAATAAAATCAGATCTGGTCAGTGGCCACTTAAAATGGTAGACTGCTAGAGGCGCGCCCTACTGGCTTGTGGGGCTGACATAGTCCGACTCCCCCACTCCTCCTTGCACAGCTATGCAACCAAAAAGAAAGAAAAATGCCACACTAGGCTTGGTTGGCTTAGTTGACTCCAAACATGGAGCCCAGAACTTAATTAACCATAACCTGCTGTCTTCGCCTATACAGCCGATGTGAGGGCGAACACTTAAAATGGCAAAAAAGTCTGTATTGTAGCAATAGGTGTAAAACATCTACCAAT
The DNA here is from genome assembly GCF_040938575.1 of Ambystoma mexicanum. Taxonomy (NCBI): domain Eukaryota; kingdom Metazoa; phylum Chordata; class Amphibia; order Caudata; family Ambystomatidae; genus Ambystoma; species Ambystoma mexicanum. The sequence goes on along the minus strand of NC_090932.1, from coordinate 840,312,193 downwards.
CCCAAACCAACTTTGGCCTTCCAATGCTGATCACTGTTCAGCTGTTCCAACTTTTCCAACCAGCCAAACTCACTGTAAGAGCATCTCTTTCCTAATGACAAAATCCATGCACACACACTCCATGTCCTGCAATATGGAGCAACACCGGAGGCTGTCTAAGGAGACTGCCGGGTGACTGACCTTTCACCGCCCTTCCACGCTTTCTCCACACACTCCACTAAAACCTTGAGGCACAGCAAAGCAGGTGAGTAAATTGAAGAAATCTGAGAAATTCCAAAGCTGCCCTGGACCGTTACAATCACCCAGTTCGGTCACATATTATGCCACTTTCACCCAAAAGCTTTTCACTCAGCAGTGTCAGTGATGATGAATGCAAGCATTCAGATTGAATCCATGCTATGAAATGGCCATCACAATTCAAACACTAGAATCAACTATAGCAGGTTAAAATCAGTTTACTGTCTTCAGCTGCTCTCAGAGTCAGCAATGGGTGGTGCAGCAACAACATCAGCAGCCGCAGTTGGAGTAATCCGATAATACAAATCAGCTCTCACCAGCCTGAGCACCAAAATAAAACTACAGCTAAACAGCAGCGCCCCTTGGCAGCATCTATCTCGGCCCTGCACTGGACCTTCTCAACATACCATATTGTGAAATGCGAGTAAAATTAATGCAGGCCACCGTGAGTCCCCGCAGAGGAACAGCAGTGAACACCCTGCCCGCTGCCTGCTCCACTTCGCGTTCCGGAGAAGTGATGTTTAAATAATGAATCTTCAGATGTTGTCCCAGCTACCCTTTGGGGAGCCCCTCCTCATGAGGCCAGGGAGGTGAGGCTGCTAAACGATGGTCCCCCTTGGGGTGGTACTCAGCAGGAGGATCTCAAGAGGAGAGATCCCCTCTGTGGAAGTGGGAACAACTATCTGAAGAGAACACTGTATCCCCAACAATCACCTGACCCTAGACCCACTTCCTACAAAACGAACAACAGCCCCTTCCCTAATATGGTCATGAGTTATTGTCACTATACCATTCCCCTTGAAAGTACTGGAATAAGGAGGAATAGGAATTACCTAACTGACTATCCATTTCCCAGTACTGTGACGAAGAAGAACTCCATTGACTCACAAGGGAACCGCAAGAACAGTACTGTGATGAGAGAGAAGTGCAGAAGCATGAAGATTATCTATGGGGACCACATTAAACAGTTTAGTGGTTGCTGACGTCTTGTTAGCCAAGGTGTGGTAGAAATAGAAGAGGCAAACCAGGAAGTACTGTATGACCTTCCCTAGAGGAACCACAGGCATGGCAAATGCTTGAGATGCTGGCAAACAGAAGGGGCTGCAGTACAGGGGCTTGATGAGTCTACAGAGGTGCTCCCAAACAGTCCAATGTGGAAGGACCATCTGGCTTGAAGGAGAAGCAGCAGTCCAGGTGGGCAAAGGCAGGAGACTGTGTGGTCAAAAGGAGACATGCTCATTGCGAGGGACTAAGTGCTGTGGAGCTGCTGCAAAACACTAGATAAGAGAGGAAGACTGCAGAGAGACAGAGGGAGAAATACTATCCAAAGTGTAGCAGGTGAAAGCCTAAAGGTACAGGGTTCACCAGGGTGAGTGGCAGGGGCAGAAGGGAGTCATGGGGAACCCTGACCCAGCCAAACCGGGGAGGAAAGGAAGCTCAAGGAAACAGTGAGTTTTCCAATAGGCCAAGATGGAAGCCAAGAAAAACAGGTCTAGGACCCGTCCACTTATGAAGATCACTTTATCGGTCATCTTCATAATCGCAGTATTTGGCAGGACGCTGAGCCAATTCTGCCACAATATTAAGTGGATGGGTCTGGGACACGTATTTGAGAAGCAACAGAAAAGTGGTGTGAGACCCATATCTGAAAAGTCAAAGTAAAGGGGTCTGAGAACTGCATCTAAGAAAAGAAATAAAACAATGGGGTTTGGAACCAATATTGGAGAAAATATTACACAGGGCACTCCCTGGCAGGAGAGTACACCAGGGCTGCCAGCTGAATTGTGACACCCTGAGAAGAAGAAATTGTAAGATAAGGCTGACCCTGGCAGAAGAGTAGACCCGTGGTGCTTTCTGACATTAACCAGGGGAAGGGAGTAACCTCCTCCAAGCCCAGGCATACATGGATAGTGTTGAAAGCCAAAAACAAAGAGCATCTTCTTGACACACTGAAAATCTGAGAGGAAGTCAGGGGAAGAGAACTGCCCATCCCTTTGTTTGTGAGTATCAAGAGGTTTTGGGAACTTTTTTATATCCATTGGAACTTTAAGTTTAAACACATTGAATCTTTGTTTTGAACCAATCAGTAACATTACTTTATACTTTGAGGAAAACAGACCAAACCTGGAAAAGGGAGTCATTCCCTCAGGATTACAAGTACTGTGAAGATGTTGTCCAGGAGGAGGGAGTAATTGTAAGGGTCGGAAAATAGGTTTATGACACAGTGCAGTGAACTATTTGTTTTGGACGGAAATCTTGACCACATCCTTAGTATTAAGTCGAGGCAGGAAAACCCCTCTTAGTCATAGGGACAGGTAGGGTTTCACCTTATTTCATTTTTAATACAAGTTTATACCAACAAATATACCACTCCTCGGTCCACGTAATACTTCTGCACCCTTATACATCCCAGTCACCATGTAAAAATACTAATAGCAATAGTAATGACATTGGCTGGCTGTACAATGTGGTAACTGCCTGTCCAGCCCGTTAAAGGACCTCACTGTACTCATACCTGTCAACTTCGACAGCTGGCCTAATAAGGCGTGCCAATCGCATCAATAATGCTTAAGTAGTCATTAATGGAAGGTTGTGACAAGTCATGTATCTCATTACAAATCTCGTTCTGGAAATATCTAGTGTCTTTCACCCAGAAGGTCTGATAACTAAAGGCCAACATATTAATCAGAATGCTGGTAAAGAAGGTAATGGACATACGGACTAACACCTGACATTATTGTAGAGCCTATAGAATTCCAGTTGATGCAAATGCAATACAGAAGTTCAGTCCTGTTATATTGGGTTTAACAACATATATGATCGCCGTGCTTAACAGTGGGGGGAATTTGCCATAAAGTGGCATATAAAAAGGCGTCATTATATGTTTGCAATTCGCTGCAAATAGCCTAAACGCTGCCTGTCTTGTTTGCATAGCAGGCAGCATTCACAAGGGATTCCTGTATAAACTGCTTGCCTATTGCTGGTACAAAATGCAAATTTTACAGCAGCATGAAATTGCCATACTTAAGTCAAACCAAGTGGATTTTGGAGGGGGAGGTGAAAGGGGAGTCGGGAAATGTAACTCTCATTCTGTGCACCCTACTACATGTAAACACCACGAAAGTGCTGCGGGGACGTAAATAAACGTGTTCAGACAGGGAAAAGGAGCTCCAAGACATGTTAATATTTCAATCCAAAATGCAGAGCATTGTTTTTTTCTAGATGTGCAAAGGCAAACATTGCATATGAATGGTCACAAAAAAGCACAGGCTCTGTCATTAGCTCTAATTAAAAGTATTCTATGGGACATTTTGGAAAACTAGAAGCATTATAAGAATGTCATGGGAAGCTTTCTTTTTGAGAGACTATACTAACATCCGTATATCTGCTTAGTGTGACAGGACTTAGAAGCGATCAAAACATTTAATTTATCAGTTATAACTGTTTCTGGGATTGTAGTTTTTTGCGTCTAAGCACTCGAGGCAAAGGAACAAAAAAAAAAACACAATCCGCCAGAAATCCTTCTAATTCACTTCTTGTAGCAGTGACTAATGCGATTTAATTGTATCCGTGAACGGCAACCGTTTAGAGCGAAACGTGTTTAAATTGACCGTTTTAAGGATTGCTAATCGTCATATATCTCTTCTGTTATGTGTTGGAAAAATATTCACCATACTAAAATAAACATTTAAATGTGTTAATCATACAATACTAACCTTATTTCTTAGGCACGTTTCTTGCAAGGGATCAGCCCCTTGTTTTAATCAATTTTTGAGAACAAAAACACATTTCAATATGGCATTGAATTCTGTTGTCACAGTGCAAAAGGTATATGGGACACACAACTGTTGTCAACATGTCATTGCAGGCCACACACCTTGATATTTAAAAAGTTTCCACTTGTCACTTTCTGTAATTCTTCATGCCGGCTGGTCAATTTAGGCATACATTCACTCAGTTGCATGGGGGCGTTCCAAATGCTAATTAGTAATTAGGTCATTGCTATGGGGGCTGGGCGTACCGACGATCGGGATAGACCCAAACAACAAACGAGCACTGCGGGGCGGACGCTCATGGTGGCGTGCCCCAGAACAGCTTGACAGCACGCCGGGCTTGTTAAACTCCTTCATCATCAGATGTTATGGGGGCCAGGGGCGCTGGACCACACTTTCATGGGTGTTGCGAGCAGGCCCTCTGCCTCGCCCGTGGCACTGTCGCTGCGCAGCAGATAGGCACGGCAGGCATGGTCGAGACTGGTGCAAGGCGCTTCTTCTTCTTCTTGCTGATAGATTTGTATCCATCAGCAGTTATTTTGGATATCGAGGCTTGAGCCTCATTACTCCATCTTCTCGGGTTGAGTGTATAGGAGTGGGTTAGGATTCTTCATGGTCTATGTCGACTTGTCACAGTAGGGTGGTTTCAGAGGGCCTTCGCCGTGATGGGCCGCGGTTAGCAGTCAAAGGGGTTTGTAGTGGTGGCAGTGAGTCTTCTGATCAGAGAGTTAGTGTTCTGATCCTTTCCTTTTCAGAAGTTCTTACTCAGCTTCACTAGATGTTCGTCCAACAGCCTCATTACAACCCTGGCGCTAAGGGGTTAACAGTGCCGTAAAAGGCTGCGGTGCCATTAACCCCTTAGCGCCTAATTATGAGGTCTTTTTGCGGCTCCCGACCTTAACGGCTGGTCTGGACCAGCCGTTAAAGTAGGGACCCGCAAAGGGACCTTGGAGGTAATTACGGTACCGCAATTTGCAGTACCGTAATTACCGCCTTCCCCATTCCCATTGAGCCCTATGGGGCAAAAATGGGAATGGGGAAGGGCCAATGGTGCATGGGGAATTACCACCCCGCCAACCTTGGAATGGGGTGGTAATTCCCCATTGCACCATGGCGGACACGTTACAATACCGGCAGCAACCATGGTGCTAATAGCGCCATTGGTTACCGCCGGTGTTGTAATGAGGGCCAATGTCCAGGTCTCTGTGAAGGTCTGTTATCCCTGTGAAGATTGGAGCTCCGGACAATATCTGCAGGCCTTGTTCTGGACTATCTGAAGGCTTTTCCGGTGTCGTTCATGGCAGGTCATTCATGCTGGGGAGGCATACGTCAGGGTAGGTCTGATGATTGCCTTGTAGACATTGATCTTTGTCCGGATGGGCATGGACTTGGTCTTCAGGAGTGGGTACAGTGCTGCCACCTTTCCTGTTGCCTTCTGCTCTGGTGCAAGGGGAGCCATGCTCTGCTTTTATTAGGACAGTCATTTGGGTGGCAATGTGACCCATTACCTTCATCACAGGCTCTGTTCACAACATCCCAAGCCAGGGGTATAAAACAAAATAACGACAAACATAACAGCATATAACAGTCTATTATGTAAATTGACCACCCACAAAGTTCACACTTAACCACACCACTACTATAATATTTAGATGGAAGTGGGCAATGACATTCACTCTCTTTGAATACAGTTTAAGCCCACTAGATGGTCAGGAGTACAGCAACAAGAGCACATCACTGTCCATTGGGCATTGGGAGGCGCCCTTACAAGGGGTGACATTTGTATTAGTGCTTGAACAAAATATCCATAGACGGCATGCAGGCAAAGCTGCACCTGTGTTATTGAAGACCACATAGGCGATATAGGATCAGTCCTCATACAATGTCAATATCCTGTTGGAGCTCTGGGTTTGCTGGGCTCCATAACGTTAAAGGTGCTTGGAAAACGCCCAACCACATGACCTGGGTCATTGATGGGGCTCTGGGGTGGACCAGGCCACATGACACTGGTGTACTGGCAAATGTTCCAGCTGTGTGACCTGTCCCTGGCTTGTGGTCGCTATGAACTGCCGGTGCACTTTTGTGGCTTTGCTGTCATCACTGCAGCGGTGGTCTTTGCCGAACTGTTCTTCACCCCCAGGCAGGAGTTTGTTGCATATGCATGGGGTGGCAGACATTGCTGTGCTGCTCTTCAGTCCCCCAGGCAGGATCACATCCTGAGGCCACTGCGGCGGCAGTCCTTCCCACTTGTCTTCCTCCCCCAGGCTGGAGCACCATATATATGGGCACAGTAGCGATCCCTGCCCCGCTACTTCATATCCCCCAGGCAGGAGCAGTCATCTTCAGTAAACACTTGGGGGCTAAGGTAGTGTGAACCCGCTTGCAACAGGAACTCGTTGTACTGAAAGACGGTCATCAGGATAGAGCCAACCAACAAACTAGCACTGCAGGGTTGGCGCTCATGGTGGCGTGCCCCACCATGGCTTGGCAGCACGCTGTGCTTGTTAAACTCCTTTGTTGCCAGATATTATTGGGGCCGCGGGTGCTGGCCCGTACTTGCAAGGGTGCTGCTAGCAGACCCTCTTCCTCACCCATGCACTGGCGCTGCGCTGCAGCTAGGAACGGGAGAGAGGGTTTGATGGTCAAAACTGGCGCACAGGGTGCCATGCGCTGCTTTTATTAGCACAGTGGCCATATGACCCATTACATGTGATGAGGCATGGAACCTTGCCACGGGCTCTGGTCACACCAGTAATCACTTTGGCGGTAGTGCAGACTCGCCATTCTCAAAAAATAAACAAAGAAACCCTGAAGAGAGTAAAAGGTGCAGCATTGATAAAATGGCGTACGTGTTCCTGGACTCAACCCAGGGAGGTCTTACAGTCAAAGCGGGCATTCCACAAGTGGGGGTAGTGTGCTAACTCTCATCACGCTCAAGGTACCCTGGGAAACATCCAGACAGCGAGGCCTTGTCTGCGCAGTCTTTCCCTGCCCTAGGTCACACCAGGACCCTGCTGCTGTGGCAGGGCACATGGTCCGCTAATTTGGTTTACACTGTTGGGCATTGTAGCCACTGTTGTGCCAAAGGCCAAATGGCTGACAGGCACCACTCTGAGACAGGAGAGCTTATGGCAGCATAAACAGACGTTCTCTTGGGTTTATATGAACACTGAGAAAGTATGTGCATGCTTAACACATCCAGCTTCAGATTGTGTAATGGCACGGTTACTCACTTGGCATCTAAAGTTGTAATAATGGCTGATGTGCAATATACTTTCTGAAGATATGATACACTGCACCTCAACAAGCTAGCTCCCACATGTTTGTTCTACTGTAAGTATATGCCTAAAAGCAAGCTAACTGCACTTCTTGACTCTACTCGTGTCAGCGTGTGTGGCACTATGTGAAAACTGTACTGCCCATGCCCAAAGTTTTAGCTTCACCTAACAAGTCACATGAGCTACTATCCTTGAAAGGAGGTACTCAGGCCACTCCCAAGAAGATGATGGGTGAATAACGAGCTACCATATTGTGCTAAAGCATACATACATGTGTAGACGTTTGTACATGTTTTGTGATCACAGCATTTGTAGTGTAGATGTTTGCACACTCATCCTGCAAAAAGAAATAGCTATGGAAACTGGCTTTACATTTTTCAATTTGTGATTTACCATGGGAAATATTATGATCTCAAAGGGCCTGCAATGACACAAAAAATCATAACCTGAAGAGTTGCACAATACACAATTTGACATCTTCACCAAGGAATGGTCAGACATCTTTGCAAATTAAATGCGTTGTTTCTCCCTAATATGTCGGCACAGTTAAAACACAATGGATCTCACTTTGATGGGGTTGTTAAGTTAACAGAAGGTGTAAAAGCTTTTTTCCGTCTTCCATTAATGTCACGCCATATTTTTATTCATGTGTATGGTGGAGAGGAGGGGCCAAAGGCAACTTGCATTTCCACTGCTTACCTTGCCCTCCACTATACAAATGCCAAAGCATTTGCACTGGAATGCATGTACATGCCTGAGCAAATGTTGGGCATCCAGGTGGAGCCCACCGGCTTTATTTGTCAACATAAAGCAGGTGTACTCCATAGGAATTCATTCCACATGCTGACCCACAGCTGACCCTTCTTGGCCGGCTAACTATTGCCCAAACTCCATCACTCCTTTTCTGGGCAAACTCCTCGAAAAGTTGGCCATCTCGCAGATTAACATTCACTCTGATTCTTTTGGTTGTCTCCACGACCATCAGTCTTGCTTTAGAGCTGCCAGAAGCATGAAAACCGCTCTTCTGAACATCCGTGAAGATCTGCTCTTCAACCTTGACTTTAACATCCCATCTGTCCTCATCCTGCTCGATCTCTCTTCTGCCTTCGACACAGTTAACCATACCATCCTGCTCAACCGTCTCCGTGACAACCTGCATATCACCAATCAGGCTCTGTCCTGGCTGACCTCTTTCCTCTCTAATTGACACTCCCAGGTTCAACTTGGGTCCTTCCTTTCATCTATCTCCCATTCTACCTGTGGTGTTCCCCAGGGGTCTAACCTCTCACCCTGGCTTTTCAACCAATACCTGGCAACTCTCGGCCACCGCATTGCCATTTTCTGCTCCAATTATCAGTGCTATGCTGATGACAGTCAACTCATTTTCAGGCTTTCCTCGGCCACCTCTTCTCCTCTCATCTCTGATTGTCTATCTGCCATTCAGGATTGATGTGCCACCAACTATCTCTGTTTTAACGCCAACAAGATGGAGATCCTCCTCATTGGCACACCTTCACTCTCCCATTCCTGTCACTCATTGGCCGGCCTCCCTTGGCCCTCCGCCTACCCCCACCTGCGAGGCTAAGCACCTCAGGGCCATCCTGCTTCCACGCTTTCCTTCCCTGCCCACATCTCTGATGTCTCTAAAAAGTCAAACTTCCTACTGCACCTCCTGAGAGGTATTCTGCCATTCCTCTCCTTTCCCCAGAAGCTCACTGTCTCTCAAGCCCTGGTTCTATCTAGGTTAGATTATTGCAACAGCCTATTTCTAAATCTACCTGCTTCTACTCTCCACCCTTTGCAACTTATCCAGACCAGGACTGCAACACTTGTCCTTGGTCTCAAGCCCTGGGATCGTATCTATCCAGCTCTGAAATCCCTTCATTGGCTCCCAATGGATGCAAGGGATAAATTCAAAACCCCTTGCATTGTCCACAAGGCATTCTGGTGCCTGGGTACACAATACCTTTAGCTATGCCTCCGTAAATACCTCCCCTCTCGAGCTCTTCGCTCCTCTACCTCTAACTCCCCAGGGTTAATTGTTTTTCAAAGAAACGAGTTGGGCATAGATCTCTATCTTCGGCTGGGGCCTGTCTCTGAAACAGCCTTTCTGCCCCTTGAAACTTGAGGAGCACCATCTCCAGTTCTGGAAGAACCTCAAGACAGTCCTCTTTGCTTATGCCTTTGCTCCTCCTCTCCACTGCTGATCTGTTCTGTCTCGGCATTGTGCACATGGTTACACTCTGACTTTCGGGGCAAGGTACCTGCTCACCATGCCACCCTCCTGCACTGCCTCCTGCCCCCCCTTGCACAGGGGTCTGTATCTGTACTCATAGAGCCCCCGCTTTTATTTCTTCCTGCACTTATCAGACCTACCCTGTCTACTGCCTAAACCCAGCACTTGCCACTTACTGATTGCACTCTCACTGTTGCCCTTATTATTTATTTATTTTATTTATTTATTATTTATCTGTTTCTCCATGCACTTCTCCCCTTTCCCTCTCCCATGCACTTGCGCTTTCTCAATGTCACTGGGCCTAGAAAGATCATTGTTGTTGTTCTCCCTTGTTCCCCTCCCTTGCCTTGTCGCGCTCTGAAACACTTAATACATAATACTGTTGAATAGAGCAGCACTCTCAGGTTTCCCATTGCCTGCATGAGAAAGCCGTCTAGTCCTGTTCATGCTCGGAATTCTCTAACTTGTAGTTTTTTACCTACATGTGAAATGGATAAGAAAAAATGCAAATCCCAGATTTCAAAGGGAAAAAACAGGACTAGATGACCTCACACATGGTCACAGGAAACTTGAGAAATCTGATAGTTTACTTGCAAAATACAAATTAAGGCAACCTTACAATATGCAAATTCTCGTTCAGCCAAAAGAATACTGTTTAGCTTCATAATCTGAGTGTTGATAAGAAAACTAATAGTACCAGAATGTAAAATAATACAAGCCTACAACACTACTTTCATCAGTGTCACTGGATAAATATTACCTCTGTCCAAACTTCCAGAGTGCTCTTATGTATGGTGTTAAGAACATGTGTCAACTAATGCAAAGCAGTACCTGTTTGTGTGTGTCAGTAATAGGCATCATGAATAACGTTTAAAAGGAGCTTTCTCTCCTTTTGCATATGTTTGGGCATTTGGCACTGATGGAACCCGTATTGGCTAGGTAACAATCAGGTTTTTCAGATGAAAAGGTCCTGCCCATCATTGACAAATGCCTAAAAATATAAGGAAAAGAGCACTCAGAACAGGACTAAGAACAAATAAGTAATTGCGCTACTGCTAGTCCTTTAACGACCTTCAATAATTGCAGTGGGCTAATAGCAACCCATCCCAGGATGTTATGTGAATGGAGACAATTGGGTGCAGACAAAAGTGTCAACATTTTTTTATAGTCAGCCTGTGCTGCAGCCAGGCCTCGCTGACATCCGCCATCCGAGCCTGACTACAGGCAGCACAGAGCTGCAGTTACTAGGCTCTGCAATGGGAGACACGAGCGCTGGAGATTCTTAGAGGCTGCCCTTTTTCCTCCGGCGAAAAAGAGGGTCAGCCTCAGCGTGAGGCCCCATGAGCACAAGGCCAAGTGCAGCTGCATGTGCTACTTGTCCCTGAAAAAAGCAGCTCAGAGTAAACAGTAGCTGACCTGTGACCTGGTGCCGCCACTCTAGCTGGCCTGGGAGCATAAATGAAAGGGCTCACCCATTCACAATGAGCCAGGCCTCACACCAGTGGGATGAATGTCTAAATGCTTTTGTTTCCATTGAAAAGGGAAGGGGGTGGGTTAGTGTAGCAAGTGATAGATCTGGAGAGAATTTTGACATTTTGTTTCTCTCTGCTTCTCTTTTTCTTTCCTGACCCCTCCACTTCTTGTAGCACAAAGCACTTTGGGTGTGATGTCAGAAGGGCAAAGACCATTAATTTCAAGAGCAGGGATTGGACTCATAAAGTGGACTAGGCTAGCTTTAGTCCAGTCGCCTTTGGGCTTTCACCTCAAAAAGAAGGGGCCGCACACTATTTGTTTAAATCTTCTTGAAGCATTATGGATCATCATTTGAGAACGTTTTATTGGATGCTGCTGGGGTAGCAGTTGTTCCCAGAGTCATCCAGTTGTGTGGTGAAGGCAGGCGGTCCAAGACAGAGGAGAGCTCTGACCCTAACCATCCCAGGGACCATTGGGGTGATATGATTCTGGAACTGGACCTGCCTCTGCCAGCCACAGCAGTACCCAGGACCTCACTGTGTTGTGTGCCATCCTCCCCTGTGTTTGGAAGCCTGAGAACAAGGACCCATCTTAACCCTTAGTACCTGGAGAGGGAATCGCAGAAACCTAAGGAGTGGCCTGCTGCTGGAGGAAGACTGCTTCTCTGCCAGACACAGCAGTACCCAGGACCTCAACATGTTTAAGGACCGCTGTAGTTGTGTGCCAGCTTCCCACATGTTGGGAGCCTGAAAAAACGACTAATTTTGCCCCTGATACCCTGGTTTAGGACTCACACAACACTAAGAGCCAACACAGCCAGTATCCTAGTGTTTTCTTTATTGAACTGCTTTGAGGTGTGTTTCAAGAACTGATTGACACATTCAAATCACCCGGACAACCCGCTGCTGACTTTTGCACTCTCCCAATCTTTGAATCACTTGCGCAGTATCAAGAAGTCTGAAGAACTGAGAAAGGTATAATTGACTCCTAACTGGCCCCTTGGTACATCTTTGGGCCCTCAAGACTGATTAGGTCCCATTAATACCTTTTTCCATCCAAGTACATATTGTTGGGATGCTTGTAAAATGCTCTAAACGTGTAGCGAAGTACACTCAGTGCAGGTTCTATTTGCATGGATATTTGGTCACCAGCGTTTAAGGTCACTTTCAAATGGGATTTTGTTTTGCTTTAGTTTTGTCACATTTTAGAGAGTACTAGGCTACCAAGCATGTGATTGAATGATGGGCAGCAAAGATGGTGTTACTGATTGCCATTAGTAGAAAGGTCTCTTGCCACATTAGCCAGGGTTCTGCCATTTAGAATTAGGCCCTGTCAGAGTGTGTAGCTGTTATTTAGGGCACAGGACCGCAATACTGAGCTTTTGTCTATCCATTTAATAAAACGTTATTCCTGCTTCCCCCAGCAAGTGTTCAGCGTGCCAAGGTGTGCAGAGGAAGGGCGAGGTGAAACACACATATTAGTTATTGTTGCAGGCCATAGCTGTTTTCTGGATCTTTTAGTGAAATGTAGAATAAGGGTTTGTGTTCCCAATGATAGATAAGATAAAATACAATAGTTGTAAAGGACATATTTTGGTGTGAACAAAGCCGTTGGTGAAGGCACTGCCAATGCGTCAAAACTAGATCATGGTCACTCTCCCAACGAGGGAATGTTGGGACATTTGGGTCTGAATTAGAATGGTTTGGTAGCACAAATAAATATGAGAAGTCAATTTGCAAGGAGTGGAGCATCAGTTATGTTTTTTTATGAAGCCACCTGGTTCCCAAGAGATAGCTGGAAGAAAGTGTACTAGAGATAGCAACATGTTTCAAAACGGGTGTTGGAAAAAGTATTGCAGAAGTAAACCACTACAGCACCTGAGAGCTGCCTTGGATTGTCAAATTGGCTGATTGGCTGAGCTCATGGGAAAGGATATTACTGTGTCTAATTGCTGACCTCACTGTTCACACCCACCACATGATTGGGCCGTTTCATTGGGACTGCACATCAGAAATTATATAAACTTGTTTTGACCAATGATGGTATGCCATTTTAGTACATGTTACATGTGTAAAGTTAGCCCATCAGAATGAAGTATTCTCTGCTGACTGCATAATTAGGTCATTCATAAGGGGATGCACTTAGGATGGTCACGGCTAGTGTACTAACTAATGGCAGTTATTAATGCATATTGTGTTTAAATCTCTCTATAGGTGGGAGCCAATATGGAACATGGGTTTAACATGTACTTGATATTTGTAATGCATTCTAATTGTGTGGTTTTTGTCCTTAAATACATTAACTTAATGTTGGCAGATCAAGGGCGTTTTCAGTTTACAGTTGTATGGAGCTGACTGATGCTCTCTGCCTTAGTTTGCATGTATTACAACTGTTTTTCTTGCAAATCGTGTACTCCATTATTGCTTCCTTGGATTGTTTCCATTTGGTTTTTGGGCCTATCATACAATATCCTTTTACAGTACATTGTGGTGATTACTTGTTTACTTGTACATGAACCAGAGCAAAGATAGCACATCTATAATGCTTTCAACGACTTCTAAAGAGAAATAGTTAATGCAAAGGGATGTAATTTACAGAGTTGTACTGCACACTTTCTACATTTATGAAAACAATAAAGATGAAAAAATTCAAATGGTGCTGTGTTTTACAGGTTTTATAATGAAACATGGTGGAACCACAGAATACATCTAGTTTAGAAAAGGGACACCATATGAACCCCACACAGATCCCACTTTTGTCAGATTGCAGATACTAGTAGGAATATCTATGGTTGCTTTCAGGTTTAGTAATGCAGAACTGTATTCGGGTAACACAACTTTTAACAAAAATTAAACATATGTTTTACCTACAAAAGCTGGAGGGTTTTCTTTAAAGTCGGCAGTTAATATGTGCGTGACACTTTATTCCAGGTCCACCATACTCATAATGAGAGCCTTAATATTTTTGCCCCCTCACTCACCAGCATGCTTATTTTGTGCTTGTCAATCTGTACTCCCACACCCAAAGGCATTACTTTGAAATGCTGTCTCCACTCTCAAATACCTGTCTTGTCCTGCTCCTACCCATCATGTATATGAACACCTGGCATGCCCCTGTGCCCCTGTTGCTAACCCTATCTCAGTACTATTACTACTGCTCCTACTACTGCTGCTACTACTACTATGAGTATACTGCTACAACTTCTGTTACTATGAATAGTACCACTCCCAAAAATAGTATTAATACTAATGTTACTGGTCATTGTAATACTATCTCTATGATGACTTCTGCTATCACAGTAGTAGTAGTATTAGTAGAAGTAGAAGTGGTAGCGATAGTATTGATAGTGGCAGTAGTGGTGATTCTACTGATATTATAACTACTACCTGAGGTGGTAGTAGTACTATAACCACTGATAATAGTATTTCTACAGGTAATAATGACATTACTAAACTTAGTAATACTTCTATTTCTTCTGGGAGTAGAAGTAGTACTATTACTACATTTACTACCAGGACTGGTATCACTACTAGAACAGCTACTTCTATTGGTCCTACTACCTCTGTTAATATTACTAATGATGGTACTACTACTACTGACATAGGTACTTAAATTGGTAGCACTATTCCAGTAACTACTTCCAGCAATAATACTGGTGGTACAAATACTACTACCTCTATTGCTGGTATTACTAGTATTGATATTGATATTAATAGTTTATTTGTATAGTTCCTATACACAATTTGTTTCAAAGCAATTCAAGGTAAGGGAGGGAGCAAGGGAGGGAGCAAGGGAAAATACAATGACATTCTTACAAGGCCTTGAGACATTAAGAATGTGAAATGAACTATCGTACTAGGCCTGGTGACATTTCAGATAGTCCAAGAGCTATGACAAAGATAAGGAGGGGATGAGGGGGTAGGAGATGAGAACAGACAAGTGACTATAGTGCTAGGCCTGACAACATTTCTGGTAGAGCCGGAGATTGACAAGATGTGCGGGCGGGGCGAGGAGGGAGGAGGAGAGGAACAAAACAAGCGACTATTGTACTAGGCCTGACAACATTTCAGGTAGTGCTGGGAGGTGAGGGGGAGGAACAAACAAAGAGGGAGGGGGGGAAACAAACAAGCTACGTAAGTGCAAAGAATGTAGTAAGGGGATGGGAAGAGGGCAGAGGTAAAAAGATAGGGAGAGGAAGAGAAGACTAAGAAACAGTGAGTGTGGTGAAAGAGAAGAAGAGTCAATCAGGGGGAAAGGGAAGTACAACAGGTAGGCAGACAGGCAGGGAAATAGGCATTGCAAACATAGAGCAATGGGGGAGCATAGTACAACAGGCAGGCAAACAAACATCACAAGCATACAGCGGGGGCGAAGTACAACAGGCAGGCAAACAGGAATTGCAAGCATACAGCAGGGTGGGGAGTGTAGTACAACAGGCAGGCGAACAGACATCACCAGCATACAGCAGGGGGGGTCGAAAAACAACAGGCAGACAAACAGACATCACCAGCATACAGCAGGGCTGGGGAGCGAAATACAACAGGCATGCAAACAGTCATCACAAGCATACAGCAGGGGGGTGAAGTACAACAGGCAGGCATACAGGTATAACAAGCATCGAGCATGGGGGGCTGCACAAATGGCACAGCAAGTTTGCATAACACAGCCAGATTTGAAATTAAGCTAAATGCAGAAAACACAGCACAATTGGAAATAGCAACCAGAATCAGATGCTAGCAGTGGGTGCAAAAATGCAATGCAATCCGGAGTGCAAACTTGGGAGACAGCAGATAAGGAAACTGAAGGTCAAAAGAGAGTAGAAGCGTGTCCAGAAAAAGGGAACTAACCCACAGATATGGGGATGTGAATGTTATGGAAGTCCATATTTCTCAGAAAAGTGAGGTAGCAGCATCTTGGAAGTTCAGATGCAGGATTGACAAGAAAATACCTCAGGCAGCGGGCAGGGAGCAGACAGGGGCCTTTGCAGTCTGGCCCGGCTCCCACCTCCTGTTTGCTGCGATTGGCCTATCTAGGCCAAGGCAACCATTGGGAGGGAGAGTAGAGGCCAGACCAAGGAGAAGGCACACTCCAGGATTAAGATCCGGCCATCTTGAAAAGGCAAAAAGCACATGGGGCACTCAAAGCAAAACGATGTAAAGATGTTGAAAAACCCAAGAAATGGGTTCATTGATGGAAAGCATTGCTCTTCGTGCAAGCATTGTGATGCCCAAGTAAAAGCACAATTTTGTCAAAAATATGCCGGAATCCGTGCAACAGGCGGGATGAACCCCACAAATATGAGACTTACCCCTGCAAGTTTGCAGGAATCTTGTGATCCCTGTAGGTAGGGCGAGGGCTACTGGGAGCAGGACATCGGGGCTCCAAGTGGTGCAGAGAAGGTAAAATGAATGCGAAGCAGGCCGTTCTGCAACTGCTATGGACGTAACAAGATTACTAGAGATTTAAATCTGTTGTTTTGAACTAAAGGAAAGTGCAACCCTTTATTTTGCCAATGTTACCACCTTTTTTTTAATGCGCCCCGTTACCTTTCTTCCCACTGCCACTTCCTAAACACATAATCCAAACCCCCATACATACAAGTAAGTGGTACAAAGCAGCACAAAAAGAAATAAAACATTGGCAAAATGGAATTTGACAAAGTGGTAAGTAGTGGTAGGTTTTGGCCAGTAGTAATGGGTAAATGTGATTACAAATGCTCTAGTTTAAACATACTTTAGCACAAATGCCCCCTTAGGCGGTACTCACATTGTTTGTCATAAAACACAACTAATTGCTATGTATGATTGTGGATGATTTGTTTTAATGGTCACCAGGATTGTTTTATGTTAGTAAGGTCATGCTTGTAGACTATTTTGCACCACCTGTTGTGTGTGCATTTTATTCTTATTTGGTAGCTTTTTCGCTGAATTTGTTTTTGATATTATTTAAAAGAAAAATATGTGCTTTACAAAAACACATCAGAAATTGCTCAATCCTTGCCACCCATTTACCTTTCAAAATTGAGCAAATCAGTTCTCCCCCTTTTTATTGTCTTCAAGCAGCATTGTCCATTCTGCAAAATATACACATATTCGTGTTCCGTTTGAGTTGCGTGGTGCAGTAAAAAAGTGGTGGTAATTCCGTTACCGCCACTCTTAGCGCACCACCAAATTACAAGAACACCAAACCGGTAGAAATTCCACCGGCAGTAATTCCGCCGGCAGAATTAGCACAAAAAGAATTACTGCCAAGACAACCAGTGGTAATATGGTAATTCCATTATATTGCAAGGTGAAATGCTGCCTAAACACTGCCGAAAAACAGGTGTTAATTCTAAAAAGACATTTAAGTTACTTCCACCTAGGAAGTGCAGGTAAATGCAGGCAGGTGATGAAAATAAGCACTGCACCCAATTGCACCCAAAAGAGTATTCAAGGCTCACACCTTTCACTAAACCCACTTTGAAGCAGCATGCAACCCCCAGCAGACATGGATTATGGGCTCCACAATGTGATGTTATATATTGAGCTGCAGAGACATGCGGTGCGGCAGCTGACAAGCAGACTGTGTTTGAAAAGGCAGAGGAATCTAGCATGAGGAGACTACCCAACTCCCGGTTCGAACCTCACCTTGGTCAATGACGGATTGCCAGATAACCACACTCTACTGGCTGAATAGGAACACAATAGCTGAGCTGCTCAGTCTCATACAGTTCCAGAGTGGGATCAGAATCAGCAATGCCTTCCAACCCCTCGTGAAGCTAGTGGCTGTCCTGTACTTTCTATCTACTGGCACATTCCGCCCCAATGGAGGGATGCTACATAGCATGACGTAACCAACTCTCTCAAAAGTATTGGCACAGCGCTTCACACACTAACGTCACATGCACCATATCACATCGCTATGCCCACTACCCCAAACCAAGAGTATGCTACCAGATCAAGTTTCTATGCCACAGCACACATCCCCAACATTATTGGCACACTCGACTGTACGCATGTGGAAATGGTATCACCCCAGGCACAGGAGCAAACGGCAGTGCCATTCTATGAACTCACAAATGACATGCAATGCTTATCTGACGTTGAACCACTGCTGGCACACCGGGTTCAACCCATGATGCCATGGTCCTGAGTAACAGAACCCTGCCAGTGTACAGGGTCTACCACAGGGACCATCATAAATTGATATTGGGTAAGTAGCAACTGTGAAAAGGCAAAGTACATGTAGACCAAATAATGTGAATTATTTATTTTAATCGGGGGTGGGGGTTGCAGGGGCACTGCCATACACATATAAGACATGGACAAATACATTTAAGAACATTAATCATGTGAGTGCAATGATGCAAGCCTACATGGGGCACAAAGAACTACACTCCAGAATGAACAGCCCATTGCCCACATCACCCCCTCCCTTATGCACAGTGACGTGAGTGGCCCTGATCGGCTAGAGGAAGCAGTGATGTACATCCAACAATCCCTGGCAATAAACTAACTAACGAATTAACTAACTAATTAAGTTCTTATATAGCGCAACAGTAACCCAGAGGTCTCAGTGCACTCACATGGACAGACAACAAAGAACATAAATCAGCCCAAGGTGGTAGGGGATTAAGATGTCACTAGAAATAGTGACTAGCAGAGTCATTTCAGGGTATCGGAATTTAGTCAGTTACTTATTATTAAGCTTAGGCTTCAAACAGACATTTCTTAAAACGCTTCCCAAACTGCTGCAGTGTCGCACATTGCTTGATATGTAGCAGGATCACATTCCAAATTCTTGAGGCCCAGGCAGCAAAACTTGCTCCACCCATTTATTTGAATGTTGTGTGCAGCTGATTCAGTAGCATCTGATTGTTCAATTGCAGAGTCCACTTTGGTATAGCTTTTTTTAATCTGGTTTTAAGGTACTCTGGAGCATCACCTAAAAGAGATTTAAAGACAATGACAAACCCTTTAAAGTTTAGTCATTGCTCTATGGGGAGCCAATGTAACTTCTTCCGGTGTTCTGTAATATGGGTTTGATGACTTAGCCCACAAACAGCCCAAACCGCGCCATTTTGTATGATCTGAAGTCTGCTGATATTGCCCTTAGTAGTTCCCACAAGGAGGCTATTACAGTAGTCTAACTTAGTGTTGACTATGGCTGCTCAAATTGATGCTCTGTTAAGTTCTGATAAATAGGGACGTATTTGCCACAGAAGATGTTTAAAGAAGGTGCATGATGTTTTAAGATACAATACATGCTTCTGAAAAGAAAGGTGGGCATCAAAGAATACTCACAGAGTATTTACATGATCAGATACCAGGATATGGTTAAAGGTGGGGTAATCCAGGCTTCCTTGATATCAGTAGGAACCAAAGCCTTATCAAAAAAGAATGATTAACAAGTTTTGTCACCCAATGTCTGAGTGTACTTGCAAATTCCTTAAAAATGGTAGTAGGACATATATCCCCCTTACAAGATGTTGGCTTCAGCCCTTCTCTAACCTTTAAGACCTCTTGTTCCATCATTTTAGTGAAGGCGAAGGGTTTTATGGTTTGAGCAGAATCGTCCAAACTTGGGGATACTGTATCCTCCACTAGACCTCGTGACTCTATTGTCTTCGTAATGCGTGTTTGGTGAAGTTGCATTTTCTGGCAGAAGCTATTAAGTACATCCTGACACCAGTCATCATTAATACTTAGTATAGGTTTGGTGGAAGGGCCTTTAAGTTCTTTATGAACTGCAAATAGTTCCTTAGATGTCAAGGAGGCTCATTCAATTCTGGTGTTAAGAGTTAGACGTTTAGCTTTCAGTGTCAAGTCCTTATATTCCTTAACTGATAGTTTATATGCAGTCAGAGTAGAAGAAGAGGGATGACTACACCAATAGAGTTCACATTCCCTCTTATTTTTTCTAGTGAGGATTAACTCAGTGGAGAAGCGAAGTTTGTATACTTTTTGCTTCTTATTTTTTGAGTGGCGAAGGGGAGCAAGAATGTCCAATACTTTATTGGTCGCGTCCCTGAAGGCAGCAGTAAATTCTTCCAGTGACAATTCACCACCTAAGGCTGATAATAAAGGTCGCATAGTTGACTGTAATGGTTTTGGTGCTACGCATTTCCTCTGGTGGAACTATTTCCTTCAATACATTCTCAAGTTTTAGAGCAAGGTTAAAGTGTACCAAAAAGTGGTCTGACAATGGGCATATTTCTACATTCTGTAGAGTTAGTGCCAAGTTTTTGGCTAATATCCAGTCAAGTGCATTTCCTGCTTTCTGAGTTGGTTTATCCACCAGTTGTGAAAACCCAATGTTTGTAATAAAGATTGTACCTCTATGTCCTGCAGGTTATTGGCCCATAGATTAAAGTCCCCCAGAATGGTAACTGCGGTATTAGTTCTGCACAAGCCTCCAATAAGTGCCAGCAGTTGTTCCTCAAAAAGAGAGATTCTACGTGGCGGCCTGTATAAGAATATTAAGCTGAATTAATGTGTTGCATTAATATTAAGTTTGAGTTGAAGCGCCTCACACATATACAGTTGTGGGGGTTTGGAAATATAGAAGTCCAGGGTTCATCTAAAAAATAATAGCCACCCCCCTCGACTGATTTTACAATCTGTGTGCAGGCATTCATATCCCTCAGGTGTAGCGAGTGTCTGGAATGTAGTGCTTCATCATGGAGCCATGTCTCTGTTAAAATGAGGATGTCAAAGGTATTCTCCAGGATGCAGTGACCAATTTCAATTGCATACATCATCAAAGAACGTGTATTCAGGAGTCCGCATTTAATAATAAGGTTGTTTTCCTTTGATGGTTGTATTGGTATCATTTGAATTTCAGGTGTGTTTTCCACGCGATTCACTACTATTGGGTTCATTGCAGCGTTAGAATCTGTGTTTTTAGCATTATCATTAATGATAGGGGGTGGAAGAGTTAAATCATGTCCCTCCCGGGTGTCGTCACAGAGCGAGTCATTATCCATTTTTATATGGCTTGATTATTCTGCCTCAAGTCGAAGGCATGCTCAACAATTCCTCTGTATAGAGGAAACAAGGTTACACTTACTATTTTCACATATATGCATTATTTAGTACCAAAACCATGGGTTATGCTACTAAATAAAATGGAAAAGGGATGCAGTAAAGGGGAGAGGAACAGAGCACAGCACTCGCCGGATGCGAACCTGAGCAAACCGGCCCCTACGCGCCGGCGCTTATGCACCTGACAGGAAGGTAAATACTCACACAAACTACAAAAAGACTGGAATATGTAGTTTGTGACGGTAATGCAGCTAAGAGGGCGCTCGGGATCTTTGTGAGTACAGGTTCTCTAAATAAGGCAATTGCCTACAAAATGGCTAGCCTGACGATGTTACTAATAAAAATGGTTTCAAATATACTTTACAGTCAGCACGGTTAATGTACAGAAAAAGCAATCTAAAAACAGTTTAAAAACAAATAGCAGCAACAATGTCTTCCTAACAAGTTAAAACATGAATCAAACACCTCACAGTAACAAACAGAAAGACATATAATTCACAAGACTGCCCAACATAATGTCAAATCAAAAGTAGCAGCAGGCCAGTGAAATAGTATATTGCACTTGTGATAAGGTGGCGAACAAACTACCAAAGGATGAGCTATCAGATATTGTAAGGTCCATACATCGCTAATGTCATGCAGAGAGAGGCTCCCTGTATTCCTGAAAGTTTACCTGATGTAAACATGACACATATTGCACTGTAGATTGAAGTCTGTGTACACAACAAACACTTCCATCATTAAAGGTTTCATTTACCTATTGCAAGTGACTTAGGCTATCCACTGCTGCCATAGCTGACGACACCCATCAGAAGCCCTGCGACTCCACAGGAGAAGGTGTACACCCAGGCACACACATGGACCAGTCTCCTTGAACATGTTTTAAGCACACATTTGTACTGCTCAGGAGAAGATTACGTTGCCTCCGCCAGGCAGGTGGTGCACTCATGTACAGTCCTAAGAAGGGGGGAAGATGGTCATGGTCTGTGCAATGCTGCACAACATGTGCATTTGGAGGAATGTCCCTATGCCTCCTGAGGAAAACATTGGCCACCCAGACTCGTACTCAGACTCTGATGATGCAGGTAATCAGAGGCCACCTCGAGGTGTACATGAGGATGCAAGGGAAGGATGCATAATCTGTAATGGGTTAAATCAGGATTTTTATTTTTAATACCTTTCTTTCCACATTGCAGTGACTGTAATATAAAGTCACCAGATTCAATACTATACGGTACACACAATGACTAATGTACTCATTTGCTGGAGTGCTGTTTATTTATTTAAGGTGAATAATCCCTGGACCACCCACCGCCCTCATCCCCATGAAGCATACTCTCCCACCACCCACATCCGCAACAATCATGTCCTCTCATCACCCACACCCCCAAAACAGTGCCTACATCATTGTCCCTCCTATATCCTTTGTGCCTTGCTGTGTTTATGTGTTACAGGTTGTGAGGGGGATTGTCTGCGCCGAGAGCGCTCAATGGAGTGCTGGGCAGAGATCCCTCTGTGGGCATGGCTGCGGTGGAACTACCGTGTCACCTCCATGAATGTGTTGGAGAGTGAACACCCTCAGCATAGTCTCACTGCTTAAGGCAATAGACTTTGCTAACTCCTACACTCTTTGGGCCACTACTGTTAATGTCGCTTTGGCATCTGCAATACTCCTGCTCTGTCTCTACAGAGCGGAAACCACCTCGATGCCCCATGAGTGGCATTATGCAAGTCTTTTCAAAATGACCTCAAGTGTGTTTCACCAAAGGTCCGCCATCTGCCATGTCATCATCATCAGGAGTGGAATCACTGATCTTATCATGATGCCACTGAAGAGCCTCACCAGTGGATATGGGCAATGCCGCTGTGGTGAGAGGGGAGAGGGAGGGAAGTAGTGGAGAGTCAAGCTGATGGGGCATATCCACTTTGATGACACAAAGGATGTTTTCTAGGCAATCCACTGACACCCTTGTGACAGAGGTTTGAATTGGCACACTGGTTATCTCAGACACAGTGACACATGCAGCAGTGCTGGTGGTTGGTACTGTGGCTGTCATGGTGACACATATGGTTGTGGTCATGGTCTTTGGGATGGTGGTGGCCACAGCGTCACAGCTGCTGGAGGTGGGGATGGCACTGGAGGCATCACTGCTGGGCGCCATAGCTGATGTTGCTGTCACAGATCGGGCACAATGGTGGCTGATGCAGACCTTATTGTTGTTAGTTTGCCTCTGCCAGCACTCTGTCCTGCATCTCTAGAGGTGTTGTGGGAGGGTGGTGCTGGGGTTGCAGTTGATGCCATATGAGCCTATTGTGCTTGGTACTTCCTGTTTATCCTTGCTGTCACGGCTACATGTGATGGGATAAGTGACATGCCATCAGATACTATGTGCAACAGGGGTTGTGTGTGCATTGCATTACAGTGTTAATCTTAGCCCATCCACCTAACACAGTTCTTCTGGGGAAGGGCATGGGTGTTTTACATGGGATCCCTGGGCCTGAAGGTCGTGTGGTTTTGAAATGGCCATTTAAAGTCGGTGACATGAGCTCGTGATGACACATTGACAGCGAACATGTGACTGACATGCGTATGGCCTGTCGCGGCTCATCTGTGGCACTGCCATCCTTTCGTTTCGAAGCATATTGAAAGGACCACCTGAATATGCATACAATGCATGCACAGTTCTCTGTGTTAAGTCTTGAAACCAAAAAGTTAAGTTTTAGAAATGGGCCGGCTGCACAAACTCTATGACGATGGATTTGTTTTTCTTTGCCAGAGGGCTGGTAACAATAATTCTTTCTTGTAAGCAGCTGAAAGTATTAGTGAAATACTATTGAAGCAGCAAATAAAGAAATAAAACATGTCAAATTATATAAGAAGACATTTTTGAATAAAGTGGTGCAACTTCATAACAGGATTTTCTTATCATGGGCTTCCCAGATGCCTCTATTGTTATTAGTGGCAAGCCAATCATTGGTATCATGCCAGCCTAATGCAACTTGGTTCCACTTGTCACCCTTCAATTTCTCAGCTGGCCTCAATTTTAAAGGGCATATGAACAATATCAGACGAATCTTTGAGTTGTGGCCTGACTTCTTGTGGAATCGGATTGCAGTGGAAGCAAACATCACAGAACAGAACATATCAGACGTTTACCGTTTAAGACGTCCATCTGCCATCTGTTGAACCCCAAAGTTGTTCGCATTTGATAAGCCTAGTTTTGATCGCAGGTACAATTCTGGCACAGCCTGGAACGTTTGAAACAACAGTTGCACAGTAAACTGGGGGCCGTGCCTGATGGCGGCTCCATTGTGAGCCTGATTCCCCGCGCGTTTTTCAGTCGATGCATCCTATTGAAGAACGCTTTGTGAATCAGGCTCAGTAAGTCAAAGCACATCAATTGAGCTGCATTTTTCGCCCAGGAGCATCTGAAAAAGCCACACTTCAAGTTAAAGTCATTTTTGTCAAACTCATCCTGGCACAAAGATAACTTTGCTTACATTAGTACATTTTAATAATCATGATAATCTTCATAACTGAGAAATGGTAATTTTCTAAATCCAAATTGCAGAATTTAAAACGATTTGATTAGATTTTGTTTCTTCTAAGACAAGCACTCCTGATGTGTATTCCCATCTATTTTTTCCCCGCAATACCAGGCTCATGCTTCCTTTGTGTAATTAACTAGATGAGGGCATATATGTTGTTCAGGTTCCTGAAATAATGTTGCACAGGCATGACTGTGGTTTTTGGCTCCCTGTTTTGCATGAGCACAGCCTTTGTTTAGAAGGAACTGAGAAGATCTTAGCTACAGTACACATCATCTGACTCAGTATAATTGGACAAGCTTGCCTTGAAAAGAAGTCAAGAATGCAACAATCGTTGGTAGGAACTCAATCACAATATATATTTTGTTGTTATCATATTTTTCTTAACACACTTATGAGTGTAGTATAACAATGGAACACAACAAGAATACCATTAGCTACTGAATATGGACCGGTCATAACAATCACATCTCATCAGTGCTGCCAATTGCTCACTAGTTCAAACAAGGGTTAATACGAAACCTGAGTCTGTCCCAATCTCATAAGTGTTGTAATACAAAAGGACTAACAGTGATTTAGAGGGAAATACACAGAGAAGAGAATTAGATAGAAGTGGAGATAGGATAAGAGATCTGTCAAGCACTATAAGAATGACCTACAATATGTCAGCTATAGTTTGATGTAAGGTTAAGAGATGCATAAAAGGATCCGGTATCAGTGTGGTGCCCCCACCCCACATTCTCACAGATGTTTACATTCCCACTACCAAAACGTCCTGAACTTCTATCTCCCTCCCAGCTGCTGTCTCATTGGATACATTATTTACCCTTTAATACTCTGACGTCCATAAGTTGATACATACATCCATTTAGCCTATTGGCTGCATTGCAAGCACCAGTGCACATAATCATCAACCAGCAGAATGTGTAAACAGGAGCACATTGTCTTCAACCCGTGTTAGCTAGATTGTCTTCCGTCAAATACCACTGGCTTGGAGTTGGGATATCAAGCTTTATTTGAGAGATAGCTTTCCAAGTGGGTCCCATATGCCACCTTATTCCACCACGATTTCACAGATACATGAGTAACATCCTCCCGGATGGATATGAGCGCCTTCAAAGCTATCGAAATCAATACATCTAAAAGTCTTCCTTGGTCGCTGTTGCCTGTAAAATTAGGATTTGTGCCTCCACATAAGACTGTGAATACAGAGAAAATAGGAGTGAAGTACCACAAATGTGTGCAATTATTGGCCATAACGATTTCCAATACCCAGGTGGGACAGCAATTACACAGAATGTGTTGCTGATTTCCTGTTTCCCCATGCCAAGACCAGCATAGCTTTTTGACCAGATATTTCACATTTAAATGGTGTAAAGCAGACCCTTTTATAAAGCATGTACAATCATTTCGTCATGGAGTCATTGGTCAAAGTACAGATGTTAGTCCAGACCAGAGAACTCCTGGGATCCTGATCCTCAGTCACATTTTTCTTTCTGTTATTCAAATGTGTTTTATCAGCAGCAGATACTGCTTTCTAAATGGTGGATGCAAATTTATGATCCAGACTAGTATGGCTGCAACGCGAGTTGCCGTTACTTCCTTCACTCAGTTCACTATTTGTTAATTGCAGGTATCTCAAGAATTCACCAACTGGTAATTTATAGAATGCTTGTAAACCAGGGAAGGGGCGTGGACCTTCACTAGACCATATCTGATTCATATTTATTGAATTGAATAATAATAATAATATGTCTGGAATGGGATGCCCGCCCCTTTAAATGCCATTTCTTGTTTACCTGATTTTCAAAGAGCCGTAAAAACGTGTTTGTTTAACCAGAGGGATTCATTGTTGATGTCTATTCTGACCTCTGTTCTCTGGCTTGAAAATTCTCAGTTTACAGTTTTCTTTATATCTTATTACATTCTTTCATTTTATGTACTTTTGTACATTGTGTTGTGTGGTTGCCATGAGTCCTAAGGGCATAATAATAATAATAATAATAATAATAATAATAATAATATAGAAGAGTCCCAGTTTCACCCATGTTGACCAGTATTGGATGATGGTGCATGGACATTTTCCAGATTTAGCTGCCACATCAGTGAGGGGGCGGGGGCATATGCTCTGTCCTTGCATACCAACCCCAGGCAAACCACAAACACATTTAGATATCCTTTGAAGTGAGGAAATCCCACTGCTCTATTGAGATGAATTTAAGCGTAGTCTATTCAATGCTAAACTCATTTTTTCCCCTCCACACACATATGATTTAAGTTTTATCAATGGCATTGAAGAACATGTGTGTGCAGCCATTCTGAATGTAGCGTTGACAAGCTCCACAACATCATTGGGGAAATTAGTATTTTAATGGTTTCTAACCTTCCCCACCAGGAGAAAAGGAAGGTGGGGCACTTGTTCAATAGGGACTCAATCTCCAAATAAGTGGGTTTCATATGCAATGGTATGGTATCATGTTATTGGACTGTGAACTGAATCCATTGATATCTAATTTCGTTCCGTCTCCAGAGGAAGTCTCATGCTTCCAGATAATGATTTTACACAGTATTTGTTCCAAGGCATGACTTCAGTTTTGACCACATTTAGTTTAGACCCTGAAACCTTTGAGTATTATGTAATTTCT
Organism: Ambystoma mexicanum; assembly: GCF_040938575.1. NCBI lineage: Eukaryota > Metazoa > Chordata > Amphibia > Caudata > Ambystomatidae > Ambystoma > Ambystoma mexicanum. Next base: position 840,284,977 of record NC_090932.1, on the reverse strand, counting down.
TCCATAAAAGTGGGGAGGGATTTGTGAGTGCACTTCAAATATACCAAAATGTCATCTGCATATGGAGATGATTTAATACAGAATTATGTTGATCCCTCCCTCTTAATTGAGTCATTAATGCATAGGGGGGAAAAGGGACATTCTTGTTTAGTGCCTCGAAATATGGGGAAGAATTGAGAGGAAGTAGCATTCACAAAAACAGATGATTTGGGATGTTTATATAACGTGAAGACCAGGGATTTACATTTCTGACTAAAACTGTGCCAGTGCAGTCCTGCTTCAAGAAAAGGCCACTCCATCCTATCAATGGCCTTTCCAGCATCTAGAATAATTGCAGCCCAAAGCCTGTTGGTAAGTGTTGGCCGAGGACAGCCTGCCTTTCAAGAATCCAGTCTGATCTTTTTGGCTCGATATTTTAGCAAATATTTTGACTAAGCATTTATTAGAGACATAGGTCTACATTTTTTGATAAGGAGGGTGTCCTTGCCAGGTTTTGGAATGAGGTATATCGTGGCCTCATAAAATATGCCATGAGGTGCTTTGCCTGAGTTATAGCATTCAAACAAGATCAGTAACTTGTTAGTTACTACTCTAATTTCAAGTGGTGTCATGCTCAATTTTGGAGAAGTTATCAAAGTGGACATTATGTGAGGGGTCGGGGGCACAAAGGTAGTTTTTGATTATGTTCTGAGTGGTGTGTGTATTTGAGGTATTCTTAATAGCAAGCAAAACTTCCTTGTTATGTCATTATCTTTAATAATTACCATATTTCCAACCGTAGGGAAGGACCTTAATTATTATGTGACCTAACCTTTAGGCCTGATGGAAGTAGGGTCCTCACGACGCCCCAAAATACTTTGAGTGGGATTTCAACAGCCCTTAAGGGGCTTTATATGTACTCTGCCTGTTGTAATCACTTCTTTCACTTGCCCTCAAAAGAGCTTTCAGCTTCTCACAAGTATGGTAAGGTTGGGTTTGCTATTTACATTAATTCATTTCTTTGATACCTGACACTGAAGATGGCATTGCCTTTTTGCTCTTCACATAACTTAAGATGTCACTTTGTAGATAAGCCTTGTATGCATACCAATCCCTTACTGTTACAAAGGCTGTTTCATTCCTCTCAATGAGGTAAAAAAAAATCCCTTGTAAATTGTTAGATTGAATTTTTGATTTCTAGAAAGCTGAGCTTATCAGAGTTAAAATGCCATTTACTAGACTCATTTTGGAGGCCACCCCTGTATAAGACTATATCAAGCAGAGCATGGGCTTAAGTTAAGAAGGGGGAAGGGGGAGGTTTCGGCATTATATATGTACCTCATTAACACCTTAGGAGAACATAATCAGTCCTAGGAATAGTGAACTGGTGAGAAAATGTAATCACATTAATCAGGGAGGCAAATACGTCATCAGTCCACTAGATTGATATCATGTATGAACTGCTCAAAGGATCTATGCATGGTTTTGTGGGCAAAAGTGCAATATTATTCCTCAGGTTCATGGGGAATTTGCATCCCATTTATAAGGGAGGGTTTATTTATGGGTTGTATAAACTGCCGTAAACCACTCCAGAACTGAGAGACAGCTTGATTAGGCCTATAGGCATTCAGAATGGTTAATGGAGTTTTATCAGTAGTACATTCAACACATGCCCATCTCCATCAGCCTTCATATCTAACATCTGTATGTACAGTTTCTTAAGAAATAATATAAGCAACTCCTCCCTCTGACCATTTGCCTTGGATCAACAGACCTGTCTGACCCTTGAGTCTAGCTGTTTTCTTCTCTTAGGGATGTGCCTCTTCAATTAGGTCAACATGGGCTTCCAACCGCTGCAGGTATGACAGCACTTTCTGCCTTTTAATGGGGGATCTTAGGAAACTAACAATCCACACAGTGAAATAATAGAAATGTGGGTGCTGATACTGCAATCAACAAATTGTACAGCTGTAACCCAGACCTCACAGTGGTCAACCTTGGAGTTGGCCCTTAGAGGTCTTCGTATCACCAATGCTCCACTTCACGCTGTGAGTGACAGATTCATTCCTGATCTCACACAGGTTATGGGGGAGAGCAACAGCCACATCGGCCACTGTGGTCCCAGCGTTCTTAGTACAAAGCATAAGGTAACAACAATATAGATAGATTTCCATATCTAAGACATTGCGAGAAACATCCACCATGATTCATTACTTGATCTGCTTAGGTTTATTGTTTTGGATTGGGCACGCTGTTAGCCGTCAACAGGAATATGTACTTGTCTCGCTCATCTTGAACTTTGCGTGATGTAGTGGCTGTGTCCAGAGATCATGATCTTGGGCTTGCTGTTTACAACTTTTGAAAATTGAATCTGGACAGCCTGCCCTCCATGTCAGGGGATGGGGTGTTGGGCTTTTGAAAAAGGTTTATAGGCAGTCAGTGTAATCTCTGATTTGAGGGTGCTAGGGGGGGGGGCAGTCTCCAAAATGTCATCAGAGAGAGTATTCAAGAAATGTGCAAGATCCGCAGTTCTGCCAAAATATTTTGTGTGACCTGTTGCTGGTCTACTCACCATTCTTGTAGGTGCCGTGCCAGGAGACTGCATATAAGTGCTCTGTTTCCTCTTGTTCAATCTATGCTTTGGAAATTTTGTAAATATATAGACAGGGTGGCCACCTATGAGTAGTTTGCTTCCTTTTATTTTCACCACTGGTAATATCGCCACCACTTGGGTCCATCATATAAAATATGCTATAAATGGACTAAGATTCTTCGCCTGGGTTTTGGCTACTTTGGCGATGCAGTGTGCCCTTTGCTACTCCAGATTGGGATATTATGGTTTTTTGTAGTGCAGGTGGGAGCAACTTCTCAAGCCAAGATATGAGGTCTGGTCCCATCACTTTCTCTGGTATCCCAAGCAGTCTTATGTTGATGCACCTGTTCCTATCCTATAAGTTGTTGTCAATGGCTTCCAGCTCTTCAATTCTTCCTGAAGTTGGTCCATTCGCTCCATTCTATCTTGTGGAGATCCTTTCTTCTGTATGTTTTAAATGGCTTTTGAAGTGATTAATGTCAAGTCTGATAGATGTTACATCCTGGACTTCTTGTATGCGCCGGTATCCTGAAGTCACCATTTTCAGTATATTGGTAGCTCTGCTAAAATAGCAGCTAGGTCATTTTGCCCTACTAAGTGTTTTGAGGGTGAGGACACACCAACCTTGGTTGAGAGCCGGAGAGGCCAGTTTCTCTCTGGTAAAGAGAAATGTTCTTTTAGGGGACATGAATTGTGAATATCTTTGATTCAGAACTATAAAACCTCCTGGACACTTAAAGCCTTGATAATGCAGTATGATGTATGCTTATTGCTTGGTGTTGAAAGGAACTAACTTCACATGAATGGCCAAGCTGGTTTCAATTTTGTGTATCCTTTCAACAGTGCATTTCCTAGTTCCAAGCATAAAGGTGTCATTCCAATATGGCCACCACTGTTGACAGGCTTCAATTTATGAGGCAACTTCCCTGAACATAAAACACTGACTTGATTTCTTGAGTACTACCTTCCCCTCCTTTCTGTTGGCTGCCCACTCTTTCCCTGTGGTGCTCCAGTGTGCACTGAGCACCAGAGCTGATTTCTGTGTCCTACTAGGGCATGCAATGCTCTCATGGTCTCCTCGCAGGTCGTGATGAGGACATTGCCTGCTCCAGGTCTCCGCGCTCAGGCTGTCTGTGCAGCGCTCCCTCTTCCTGTGCGCCATCAGATTCTTTTCTGGCTTGGATGAATGAGGCATGTTAAGGAGAGGCTTGGGGAAGGCAATAATTGCGGTTGTTTTCAAGTAAATGTTGCTGAGACCTACAACCTGCTGCCTAAATGGCCCTCTTGTAAGGCTGCTGGCCACACACCCACCCAATCCTTATATTGGTTTGCATAAGGAAGACGTTGAAAAAGCAAACTGTGGAAGTGCTGGTTGATTATGGCTTCCTGTCATTTGAATAGAAATTAAAGTATAGAATAGCAGATTATATACTCAAGTATGTTGACAGGCAGCCTTTGTCATCACATACACTTTCCAATTAAGAAGTATGTAAATAAGACTTTCAGAGAGTAGAACAATCTATATTATATGAACATACAAGCCTGATAACATGTGGTCTGCAATAAGGAATCGGGGTGACTATCTTGGATTTAATAGCCAGAAAATGTTCTAGGGCAGCAAGATAGAGGGAGGAGTTGACTATAGCTTCAGTAACTGTCACGCTCACCTGATATCCCCGGGGGCATCTGGAAGGCTTTGGGATCTGGAACCCTGGATGCGTTAGTTGCCCAGTGCTGAATATTGAATCTGCAATTACAGAAGGGAGGATTTGTGGTAACTGTCTCCAATGGGTGAATCTCCCACCTCCCTCTGACCGATTTCCTTCCCACTGGGTTCTTTTCTCTCCTTAGCTATCCGTCCTGCGTTTCTTGTGCAGGGGTGCTTGACATTTGTTGGCGATCTGCCCGAGTTGCTTCACTGGTGCAGTTTGCCTTCCTTGGGCGGCCTGAAGTGACCCCGAATCTGCTGTTAGGCCGGTAGGTTTGTTAATTGTACATCTTTGTTCTGTTTATGGTGGGAATTTGTTAATGTCTTTATCTCCTTCTTTTCAGGTGCGAAGGTCTTGATGCTGGCATGCCGGATGGAGAGGCATGTTTTCTAGGTAAGAGAAAGCGCGAAGCACAGCGGCTTTATTGTCTTTTAAAGCTAACCTGTGTTTTCTTCTTCTTCTCCTCACAGGCCGCTGTGGTGCTGCGAGTCGATGAGAGCGCGATGAAAAACAGGCACCCGCAATCTGTTAAGGTAAGTACAGCGCTGTGCGGTTGTTTAATATTGAAGCAAACCTGAATATGTCTCTTTTCCTTTGTAGATGTTGCTGTGGTGCTCCGGATGGAAGCACGGCATAGCTTGAGGGAATTCAGGTAAGACTTTGCAATTTGATGTTTTGGAAGCGCGACTTCTAATATTGTTTTTTTTCCCTTTCTCGTTATTGCAGGTCACAATGTTTGAACAGCAGCTGTGGTAGAGGTTCACCGGAAGTCCTTAAGCTAGTACTCACAGGTGAGTGATGCTTCTTCTTCTCTCGGTTTCCACAGATTGCAGCCCAGTTATGATGCTGAGTGCTGGATGGTGTTTTCTAAGGTAAGACAGAATAATCTTGTTCTTGTTCTTGCAGGATTACAGGAAGATGCCGAAGACCAGGAGCTGGACACGGTGAGCGCCACGCTGTGTGTTGCAGAATAACACGAAGCGTGTTCTGCAGTCAGGGTGTGGTTTATATAGCCCAGGTAAAGTAGTACCAGGGAAAATAGTTCCAGGCCTGCCACACCCAAAACACTGGACCGCATGGCTTGGTTCTTAGAACTAGACTGTGTGGGTGCTTCCATGTTGGATTTAAAAGCCCATGTGCATAAATGGGACCTTTTTCGAACAGCCCTTCCTTCCTACATATGAGCCTGGTGCCAAAGGCGCCAGGACTGGCTCCAGGAGCCCTTTTGCAGTGGTTTTAAGGCCCACAGGGTTCTGGTGGGAGCCTGCTTGTGGCACAACTTGTGCCCCCTCACAGTGGTCATGACAGTAACTAGTTCAAAAGGGAGAGTGACCTAGCCCTTAAAGCTAAAAAGAAAAAATGCAATTAAAACATTGATTGGCTAATGTGTCCTAACCAAATGTCTAATTGCTGATGTATCTGTGACTGGGTCACATTTTACGAGCCTCAACACATCAAAACATTCTGTTTTGAGATATATAAACATACATCCTAAAGAAAAAGTGCAGGGTATTTTCAAACGGTCATGTGCAACACCTAAGCAATAGCATAGCAAGCTTTCTGGTTGCTAGTAACCCAGTAGAAGTTGGAAGCACAGTGGTAATTCCTTGGATCCTGCTCAATATCCAATAGTACCTCCATAGGTCAACACAAATGTTCTTATTACACAAAAATAAGCTCAACAATGTGCATTAGTCATGTTTCAAATGGATTGTAATGTTTCCTTATTAAATGTTACCCCATGTAGAGGGGAGTGCTGTCACTAAAAGACCGTTTCCAGTAGGTTTTGGATAGGTTAAATGCAATGGCTTGCCTACTTTTATTTATTGTGAGTGTTGGCAATGATGACCCAGACAATAGTTTATAAAAAAAAGACAGTTCTGAGAAGCCTAACAATTTTTTTTAAATAAGTCTTTAAATGGCCCCATTGAAAAGGGGGAGGGGTGGAGGGCACAAGCAAAACTTGCTATGATACTTTGGCGTCCTTAGCCCCCATGGCTGTATTGTCAGACACGTGTACTGTTCCAGATGGTTATTAAGGTCAAGGACGTGTATGTAATTTTCTGGATTTTCCTAGCCAGTGGAAATTCATTAGGAGTAGCCTAAGGGCTTCTGGGACACTTCCATTGGGTGGAAACCTTTTAAAGTGTTATTCTACTGTATGTTAAGTGCTTCTATAGAGCACAACTTACACCATTGGAGAAGCTTTATATGGCTGGCCACCACATCTAAACCCACAAAAGCAGGTGTGGCAAAAAGGTGAGTTTAGGCGCTTGATTATTTCTTGATCTCAGACCGTGAGTCGGGACCTTCCTTTTCTAAATCCCGATGCGCAAAGCAAAGTACCTTCAGATCTACTCTATCACATATTACTTGTTTGAATATGTTTCTATTTGTGTATGTTTGTTCTGAGACTTTATTTTGTAAATGATGCAAGCGGAAAGTAAGTATTAGTACCTCTATGCCACTCGTTGATAATTCATAGAAAAAAGCTATCAAGGAATGTGAACTCAGAGGTATAACATTTTGAAATATTTTCAACTGGTAGATTAGATAGTAGGGTATGCCTATATAGCTACTATTTCTATAATCCTTACAAGAAAGAGGGTATTGAGTGTGAATTCTGAAAGGAGACTGACATTTGGTATGGGGAGTGCAAGATGCCACTTGTTAGGGCATCCGCCTCACCCTTGCAACCGAAGTATGGAACCTCAATTTGCTATTTGAACACAGCTCTTAAATGCATTCCTAGATTGCTGCAGTTGTTTAGGCTGGATTGCTTTTTGTCAACCCTGTGAGGGAGTTGTTCCCTTAATTGTGTTAACTTGCCTTGAATCATTGATGCGTGCCTTCAACTGAAAGGTCTTGGATTATGGTGATGTGCTTTGTTTGAAGGTTCCAGCCTGGTTCCCTGGAAGGCTAGAGCTAGAGCGGAATGTGGATCCTCAAATACTGTGACATTTCTCACAATTTCAGCATATCTCTCCAATATTACATGACTTGCACACTGTAGTTTGGCGTGTAATGCCAGACCTGGATGTTATGACGTTTAAAGCTCTGGAGGGTACTGAGCTGATGTAGCTGCAAGTGCGATTGGAGTACTGGGGAGTGGGGGGTGTGAAATATACAAGTTGGAGGTCAATCTCAATGCGCCAATGGTGTTTAACATGATGTTTGGAAATCACACTTATTTCAATGCAGGTTTGCTTTTATGGACTCCTATCACCAGAGTACTCAGAGTCACAACAAAGATTCCCCAGTTCTGGAATCATTACCCCATCCATTTGCTCTTTCCTGATTCATTCTGATGTTTTCATTTTATTCCAATTATTTGTTTAACTTAAAGAGCTTATTGTTGCCCCATCAGTGTGTGGATTTTAACACTTTAATTAATAGATTTAATGTTATTTGCTAATCAATGTGCAGTTGCTCCATGGAGGTTATAGCCGTGACACAATCTGGGCAGTTTAGATTGGGGAACCTTCATCCATTGTTCTGAGATGAAGAACCCCTTCCTTGTCATTGCTGCTGGAACCTCCTCTGTCATGTACGCGTATGTGTCAGTCAGAATGCTCATATCTCTGCCCATACCTGCAGGCCGGTGACATGTCCCCATATGCAAAGTTCAGCCTTTGTAAGGCCACAAGGTTACAGAGACAACTGTGATTGATATCTCTGTTTTAGAAGTTTTATTTTAAGATTGTTCGAACACACAATTACACAGAATTAGTGCAGGCATGTAGTAAGAAGGTGCACTGACAAATAGATTGAGAAGAGTAGTGTCATCCATATAAATATAGTCTCTGACATTAATTTTATTTTTAGTTAAATCCGTGGGAGAAGACATTTTTGAAAAAACAGAGGCAGTCAATCCGAACCCCTCAAATTACACAATATCATATCCTGACACTGTGCGAATGATAAAGGAGCAGATGTCTAATTTGACTAAGGCCCACACAAGATGATTATATCCAGGCGTCGTTAGCGGTTCACGCAAGCAGCCCGGCATGCTAACAATGGGCCCGTCATTAACGAGCCCGTTGTTAGCATGCTCCCCATTCCCATGGAGCCCTATGGGGGCTCGAATGGGAATAGGGATGGGTTCCTGGAATGGGGAAATACCGGGCCCTCCAAGGTTGGAATGGCCCAGCATTTCCTCATCCCAGGAACCCGGACCAAGTACCCGGAATGGGGGTAGCCATGCCGCAAATAGCGGCATGGCTACCTCCAAGGTCGTAATGACCTCCTATATCTAATAGTGGTCCACTCCCTATCTATTAAACAGGAACCCACATACCTGACATTCATGGACCTGAGTACCACCTTCGATAAAGTAAATAGGAATAAACTGTGGTAGGTGCTCAGGTTCTATAACTGTCCAGTAGCTATATCGACAGTCCTAGAAGCCCTTCATAAGGTCAACGAGGCGTGTATTCACTCGGGTAGCGAGGGCCATTGCACAACCTGGTTCCCAATTGAATCTGGGGTCAGACAGGGGTGTGTCTTGGAACACATGTTATTCTCCATGTACATCAACAAATTACTGGAATTCCTATTAGACTGCAATACTGATGTACCACGAGTAGATAACATGCCACTTCCTGCCCTAATTTATGCAGATGATACCGTCCTCATTGCACGGATCCCAAGAGCGCTAGAGACCCTGGTAAATAGATTTGAAACCTTTATGAATAACCTAGATCTCCAAGCTAATACCACCAAATCTGCTGTAATGGTGTGCCTTGGCAAGAAAAGAACATGTAAATTCCCCAAACTATGGTGTCACGGATTGGTCATACCAAGCGTGTCCCATTTTGATTATCACAGGGTCCATTTCAATGAAAAGTTTAACAGGCAGGCTCATGTACAAAAACAAGCCCCTGTGATTAGACATTTGGTCGGTGGCATCCACAGATTTATGAAGAACCATAAGCAACAACCACTTGGTATAGTGGAAAAAGTACACAACTCCCGCATCATAGGGGCAGTTAAATATGGTGCCGCAATATGGGGGGATGAGGATCTTGGCATGTTACAAAAAGAGGAAAATGGGTTTGTAAAATCACTATTCGGTTTACCAGTATCAGTGCCAAACTATGCATCTCACAAAGAAATTGGTTGAGCTTTCCTAGAGGACCAATTGGTGTTGGAGCCCTGTAGAATATGTCTACGCATATGGTGTCACCCAAAGGAGGGGCTTACACATAATCTGCTGAAGCACCTAATGGGTAAAAAGGGTGCCAACAACATTGGTTGGGTAAAAAACATAAAGAACATGCTGGGGAAAGTGGGTGCTCATAACATACTCAATGAACCTGCACTAGAAAAGAGCAGATGCCTCCACATGATGAAGAGCCTAACTGAGTGGGTACAGGTTATGAGGGAGACGGAAGAACTAATGAAACTGTTAAATAGAGAACAAATGATATTTTCATCAAATAATATGAAGGAATATCTCATCTGCACAAATTGTAAATATCAAAGAGCACCAATCACAAGACCATGTTTTGGTTGCCTGGACTTGGTTGTGCTCTGTAGTTGGAGACCGGGCCGAGAATTTGAAGCCAAATGTCCTATGTGTGATGATAGGCTAGAGGACCTAGCTCACTTTCTATTTTTCTGTCGAGCTTATCATGACCAGAGGAAAACATATCTATTACCACTTTTTATAGGTAGAGGCTTTTCCCAGAATAGGCCAGCATTTTATTATTTGTTGAATGCAAGCACGCCTGCCATATCCTGGAATCTGTCGTTATACGTGAGAATCACCGGCCAAATACGAGAAAGGGGCCTACAAACAAAGACATGCTCCGAGAAATAATGACAGAACCAGTTGAACTGATCTTAAACATTTTGTATGTAAGGAAGGGCACTTAAAGCACTACTTTTATCAAGTCTTAACTCCTTGTTTCATACATTTTCTTATACCAATTGTAGGTGAAGTACTGGTGATCTTGCACCTATATTTTTATAGTTTGTGAGATATTTTAAGTATTATTGTAATGTTTTGTGATTTAATATTGAAATTTACAATGAATTGTAACTTTATGTCTAATCGTTGTATATGCTGAATGTGTTGTATTTTTTAAGGATTTTTGTTCATCCGAAATAAAGAATTTACCTACCTAGCTGTTTTAGCATGAGGTGCAATACATCTGCAGGAAGATCTAGGGAAAATTTCCAGAATGTTCTTAGAGTTCGACTCTGTCAGGTGACTGGTGACCTAGAAAGGAGAGGAGTCTTAAGGTTAGGTAGGATTTGAGAGGTCAAATCGCGCTAGACTCAAAATGCTATTTCTAATGTCTTGAAAGACAAGCTGTTTCAGATGGTCATTAACTGAAATTGATTCATGAGCATAATTTCTCTCTACAAGAAGTATGGCAAATCATTATTTGGGACATATGAATTTTTTGGGCAGGTGAGTTCACCAAAACAGTCTTAAGTACATGTGAATATTGTAGAATGAGCAGTATACCAAAGCAGTGTGCCTACTAGATGGTGGTGTTCAATAAGAGTAATGTGTAAATCTTTTGCAGTACCCAAAAATAGCCGGCAACAAGGTACCGGCTGGAAGAGTAATCTGCATGTTTTTCTCTGGTAGGAGCAGCAGCTGTTTGCACGGGGTAAACCCAGATAGTACATAAGTCTATGCACCGCCCATGGAGATCACTTAGTTGCTGCTGGTCTCTTCCTCCTTTGAGAGCAGGAATATCTGCCTTAAGAGAATTTGGTGCATTGTGAAGAAATGTAATGATGTATAAACCCCTGCTCGTACTGGCATTAATTGACAGAGGATGAGGTTCAGGGGGAAGATGAGGAATTTGAGACCCCCATTCTGGGGGAAAAGATGGAGAGCCGATGACATCACCTGACCAGCAAAGAGAGCTATATAGAGATGATGAGGAGCAATGCAATATCATGTTTTTTGCTACTACTGTTTTCCTTGGAAACAAACATCAATAAAGAACATGAGTCTGATTATGTTACGTTCATCTGAACTAACATTGACACCCAGATATCTTTTCCTTGATGATACCACATATGGCAGAACAAGAGTGTGCAAACAAAAACCCATGCCATTTTTAAATAGAAGCACTCTGCACAGGAAGCAAACTTCAGACACCTCCCATGTGCCAGTGTAAGGTCCTTATGAAAGAATACAGGCTAGTGCTAGTACAACTTTGCAATCAGTCACATCAACAACACAATCCACGTAGTCAACATCACCACCCATGCAGTATCCGCTTCAAAGTGCGCTGATCGGAGCCCAAGAAAGAGGAGAGATATGAGCATGTCTCAGTCCTTAAAATAATTCAGGCAGATGGGTTATTTTATTCCAGAAAAGCAACAAGCATATCTTGCCCTCTCCCATATATGCAAACAATTGTCTTGAGATGGAAGGGAGGAACCAGTTTGTGCAAGCCTTCCAGCAAACGTCACTTGGCAAAAACAGAAACTCATGACAGGCCAGCATCACAACCTTCAACTGCAGGCGATGAGTGCATTTGCTCCACCATCCCAAAACATTACACTATTGAGTCTAGCGTATTCAGCGAACTGCCGTACTGTTTGAATTCACCCTCACTTTCGGTCCATCTTGCACATTACAGGGTTTGGAATTTGATATCAAAGAGACCCGCTATTGGAATAAAACCATTTTAATCTCTGAGGGTGCTTTCAAATTCCAATATTGACTGTCGCTTTCTTTTGCTCAATGCTGGTAACCTAGTCTTGAAGAATGTGTATGACTTGCATATAGCTGCTATTCAATCCTAGATATCAAATGCCTTTTGATGCTTTTTGATGTGGTGGAAATAAGTCACCCGCATGGGATCTTCATGAAAAGATAGTGTTCTGACAGAGCTTGTGAAGTACTTTTTCTTATTATTAGTATATGTATAGTAACTAGTGAATTACTTTTTGCAAAACATTTACACATACTAGACAAATTGAAATAACATAGAAAGATTAAGATTAGAATATATGCATTAGTTACAATAATCACAATAACATAACATCAATAGAGTGAAATACTACAGTATCACAATATCTATTTAAAGATCAAGGCAGAAATGTGCAAATCCACAAAGTGCAAAGGAGCATCATGCTTTAAAATGGAATAGATTTGACAAGGAATAGATTTGACAATGCCAGAAAAAGCAGCTGAAAACTGTAACTGCAATTGCAGGTGGAATTTGTTATACGTTTCAGCTTCTGCGAGAAGAGTGCAATGTAGTGACAGACTATTGCAATAGCCAGAGCCTGCAACTGGAAGAAACTTACCTAACATCCGCACAGTGGTAAAAGTTGGGCATTGTTAACTTTAATGCCGGCCTGTGAAGAGGCCACTCAGCAGGTTACCCTATACATTAGGTCCCACAGCTGGATGCTGCCACTGCTATATCATTTGGAACCATAATAAACCAACATCGAATGCCTGGTGATATAAAAGCAGGACAACTGGACATGCAATGGTTCTTGATATGCCCGCAATCCACAGATACCTTGAGGAAGGCACTTTGGAGTACCTTCTGGCATCTTTTCCTGATCCACAGTATAAAGTCAAGGTGCCAACATTTGCAAACAGAATGTATCTTTTGGGATTAGGAAAACTCAGAGGATGGTTACTTGTAAGAGGAAGTGCTTTCCATGTGTAAGGATGTACTGAAGAGACACATACAATGATGGATGGGACAAGAAGAGAGCACTAAAGGCCAGAGACCAACTGGAATGTGTTAGACTCTATCTCAGCAAAGAAGCCTAATGTACAGTGTACACGTATTCTGCTCCAGTTATGCACACTGAACAACTTTGACCCCATACTATTCTGTATGCTTGATAAAGCTTGCTGTACCATGAGGTGAGGCTCTCCAGTTATGCACGTTTACCAATTTTGACTCTGTGCTGCTTTGTATGCCTGATGTCACCCCCGTACCATGAGGACAGGCTCTCCAGTTATGCATATTTACCAATTTTGACTCTGTGCTGCTTTGTATGCCTGATGTCACCCCCTGTACCATGAGGACAGGTATGCACATTTACCAATTTTGACTCTGTGCTGCTTTGTATGCCTGATGTCACCCCCTGTACCATGAGGACAGGTATGCACATTTACCAATTTTGACTCTGTGCTGCTTTGTATGCCTGATGTCGCCCCCTGTACCATGAGGACAGGTATGCACATTTACCAATTTTGACTCTGTGCTGCTTTGTATGCCTGATGTAGCCCCCTGTACCATGAGGACAGGTATGCACATTTACCGATTTTGACTCTGTGCTGCTTTGTATGCCTGATGTAGCCCCCTGTACCATGAGGACAGGTATGCACATTTACCAATTTTGACTCTGTGCTGCTTTGTATGCCTGATGTAGCCCCCTGTACCATGAGGACAGGTATGCACATTTACCGATTTTGACTATGTGCTGCTTTGTATGCCTGATGTAGCCCTGTACCATGAGGCGAGGATCTCCAGTTATGCACATTGACCAATTTTGACTCTATGCTGCTTTGTATGCCTGATGTAGCTCCCGTACCATGAGGTGAGGATCTCCAGTTCAGTTATGTACGTTTACCTATTTTGACTCAATGCTGCTTTGTACGCCTGATGTATGAGGCGAGGCCTATGCCACCTACTTATACAATGTAACCACATGATTTCTTCACACTTTATGTAATGCACCTTGCACTTTCTGTAACCTGCGCCTAGTTGCCTCAGGGCTTTGGCCGCTTAATAAATGCAAACAATAAATACAATTAAACATCTGATACTAGTTGAAGGGGCACTGCAGTGAGCTGTTTTACATTGGAAACATATAAGAGGCTTTGGCACAGCATCCTACATCAGTCTGGCTTGCTGTGCATTGAAGTTCTCACGAGAAATCATCGGGTTCACTACAGACAAGATTGTTGATACATATCTTCTCTACACATGCCAGCCTGGTAGTGATGATGATCCACTGGAATTCTGGCTTGAAAGGCAGTCAATGTGGCCATCTCTACTTATTCAATTAGCCGTGAAAAGCCTAAGGTGCCCACTACCTAGCAGGTGGTATGAAAAGGAAATACATCTGCTGGGTCCATTTCTTCAGACCATAGGAGAAGTCTGAATAGCAAACACATGAAAGAACTGACTTTATTGAAGTGAATGAGAACAATATCACTGAAGAGTAGTGGAGGAAGAAACACTGGGGCTATCACTTTAAAAACCCCAGATACTTCAGCTGATGAAGGTTTGTGTGCAGGGCAGCTTTAGTTTTTCAGATGACTGAGTACTGAGAAGAGTGGTGACTATGACAGTAGTACTCGGGAGGATAGCTCAGGGGCAACATGCTCACCTTGGAAGCAAGTCGACGCAGAGCAACACAGGTTTGATCACCGGGTCCTAAGCGTGTTATAAAAAAACAATTATAATTATAAGTAGCGACTGATCTGCAAACCACCATGGTCATGCAACACTCAGTCTTGTCAGCTACTCTGAGGCATTTAAGAGCATTGCAACAATAAAAACGTTATGCCTTCCTCATTCTATTTTACTCTTCCAACCAGTAGAGCCACTTTCTAAACCCTGGTACTAGGCTCTCAATAATCTCTGTTGGAGAACTCTATTTGAAAACAGAGTTGCGACTGTAGGCGCAAACATCTTAAATCGGAAACCAGAATCGATGCATGTTGATTAAAGTACTAACATGGGCTTTTCACCTCCGGTGCATTCACTTTAAACCAATAATTGGATGTCTATTGGGGTGCAAGGTGTGCTCTGGACTGGGAGGTTAGCTCAGGGGCAGCGCTTTCCTTGGAAACAAGACGACTAAGCAACACAGGTGCCTAGAAACCTCTTGGTGCATTATAAATAACCAATTACAATTGGGTCAAACTAACACGGGTATTTCCAGAGATATGCTGGTGCAATTTATTAATGTGCTAAATAAAAGAACAATCAAAGATTTAAACAGATACTGCCGGTTTTCTGAGACCATTTTTCAACATAGTGTTGAATTTCAAAGGGGAAGAACTTTTCCATGCACATAAAAATGTTGCGTTGCTCAGAGCAAGATGTGCGCAATTTATCCGGAGGAAGGATGTACTAGACAATATATCTCAGCCGTTCAATCTTTTACTTTTGCAAAACACATACTTGTTCAGTACTGGCAAATAGGATGAAGGGAGCGAGAAGTAAACTACGTTAGTGTCAGGTGGAGGTGAAGGCATGCTGATGTAAGTGTCACGTGTTGCGGGAGACACCATAATCATATGTAGACATGTATAGGGAGGTGGGACAGAAGGAGATGAGTTAAACGTGACTGTAGGCAAGCTGTGAGGATTTCTTTCCTGGTTTTGGGGTTCTGGCTGTGGCCTGTCTACTGCAGGACCAGTCCCAGTGTACACCTTTCAGCCTTCTGGTTCTCATTCCTCTTTCGTGAGCTCGGACTGCTAATTCCTTTGCTCTGAGCAAAGGTTACGCGTGACCCTCAACATAGGGACTGAAGATCTGGCATGCCAGGTTCCTTGCAAAGTTCCATACACCTGGCAAAAAACAAAGGGTGAGACATTTCTGATTCAGCAGCAGTCATGAGTCTGAATGGAGACACCCATTCAGAATCAAATGGTAAGTCATCTCACAGTGACTAAAATATCTTCAAATTCTATTTAATTGCCACAAAATCATATTTGGCAATACAACATTGTTGATTCATGTTGAAAACACGAAAAATGCATGGGGAATTTGTTGAAATGCTTGTTAAAATAAGCTTTCTTTATTCCTAAAAGCAAAGTCTGCACTTTGGCTTTCCATTCGATAGATAACCTTGGTTCACAACATGTACATTCCTAGAGATTAGTGACCAAAGAGCTGCATTTTGCACCCTTCTGATCAGAAGCAAGGTTGTGCTCCCATGTCTAGCAACCAGTTCATGTATGTTTTCTCTTATGTCTTGTTTCCTATTTCTAAATGTTGTAAGGTAATGCATACACTATTGCTCAACATTGATTGTGATCTATGAATGTAAAATGTATACAACTGGCTTTCTGCACTGAGGCAAATAATTGAACACCATGGTATTTTCATTTTAAACACATTTTCAGAAACGTACACCACTATGACCCGGAAATACACATGTCTATGCCCTATTACCGCATTCACACACTGGAGGCTCTGCCTCGGTTAATTTGGATCTACCTACTAGCAGAGTTGCTTCTGCATTTTACTGGGTTCTCAGTTTTCAATGTCAATGTTTTCAATGTTTCCTACCCTCTTGTCCAATCAATTACAAGAGCGTAGGGTAGTACTGGAGCATTCACGTTACCATGTCAACCCCCATGCCATGGAATACAACTCCCCCAACTGACAAAAGGTAGGCAACACAGGGAGTATGTACCTGCATTCCTCATCACTCTGTCTCACCTATCAAGCCCAAATGACTCCACACTCTGACCTCTACAGCAACCAACATGAGGTTATGCTGCTAGTGGCGGAGATATAGTCCGGCTAATCCATGGTGCAAACATGAGGGGGTAGGTAATGACTTGCTAGAGCATGACCAGCGATGAGCTGGAGTGCCACTCAATACTACCTAGTCACCACTGAAGTGATGCCAGTGGCACATTATATGCACTCTCATTACACATCCTTGTGCCACATTGAACATTGCTTTATCATCTCAGAGGTGCCGAATGAGCTCTTTCTTTGATTACCCAATGAACTGTCTTCGGGTACAGGTTGTATATTAAAATGCTTGCCTCTGAAAAGATAGTCATACATTCTGGCAGCAATCAGAAATGGTGTCCCAAACATGAACGGATGGTTGGCGATCTCTTAAGACAGCCTTCGTCTACATAAGAAAAGCCTGACTGTGTGGAAAGGCTGCCTTGCCCTTTGCACGCATGCAAGCAATGGTTCAGTGGCTGCACTCTCCTCTCCCTATTCCCTGTCCCCTGGGATCATCTCCGGCTCCAATGCCTGGTGTTCATTGTTGGCTTTTAAAACCACTAACTCTTGCCATCCACTCTGCCCACCATCTTCCTGCATCTCTGCTCCTGGGGTACCACCCATGACTTCCAAGATAAAGGTGAATGTATTTGCCCACACTCTGCAGGAACTGGTGAAGTGACCCTGCAGCTCCCACAACTCCAGTCTCATTTGAAGCCTCATTCACTTGTTGCATCTTACCAGCTCCTTCAACAAACGAGTCTAGTCCATAGTCTCCATTTCTCAACCTCACCCCCTCAAAAGGACCAGACTCTTCCAACTCTGCTTCTCATACTGCATCCCAACTTTCATCAGAACCCTACCCCCCTGTGTCCACGCCCCCTGTTTCACTGCTTTAATTTTTGAAACACAGGGTGAGGGGTTGCCCAGTTCATTATCTGTGAAACATAAAACAAGTGAGAGAGACAAACAAGGGGAATTCATGCAAGGTGCTCGGGAAACACAAACAGTAGAGAAATTGGCAGCCTAAGATATAACACATGAAGAGTACCTGGGTTCAAACAAAGTTTTCAGACGGGAAAGTGAAGGTGTTAAGACTTTTTTTGGTTTTCTGAAGTGTTTTGGGGGACACAAAAGAGAAAGGATCAAGGGAAAGTACACATGGAAGACTTTTGTTTAAAAAGAAACAATCATGATGGAGTAAGGGTAGAATGGTACAAGCAGACAAAAGGTGATACAACAGGAAACACCAAAACAACACATAAAGGGCTTTTAAACAACTATCAACAAACACATGAAACACTGCAGATACTTAACAAACTCCTCCAAAACTCTACACAAATCGTCATTAACTTATGAGAAGCAATCCAAAATCACCAATCTTCGAATGTGTCCTGTCTACTCCTCTTTCAACAGCTGAACTAAACACACAAATAAGTAAGAAGAAAGGTGGTCCTTATAAAGGACCTTAAGCCTGTACTAAATTCATTCAAGAGTTCTGATTGGCTGGCTTGAGATCTATGGTTTGGTACAACCCTTGTTTAAACCTATGGGAACCCCACTGGGAAAGGTTAGAGCATCCTTCTGGTACATTTTGGTGGGTATTGGGCACACATAGTCACGAGAGAGCTTCTTCAGCCTGTCAAAGCATCTTTGCCACGAGCGCTACTAAATATTTCTGGACTACACTGATGAATCAATTACTGATCAATAGTTAGGCAATTCAATGATTTTGGTGATTTTGTTGACTCCTTTTGTAAATATTTTGATTGCTCAACCAACATGGTTGAATTGCACTCAAATATTTTATCAAAATGCGTAATGAGTTAACTTTAGGTTATTTTCCTTGAAATAAATTATCAGTGCAGACACATATGGGAAATCTGGCAATCTACCCCTAGCTATACAACAACTAATAGCCTTACCCAATGCTGTATTCTGAACTGTGCTGCACACACAATTTGAAACATGTCCCTATGTAGTTTCAGGAAGGTTTTATATGAATTCCGACTGAAAATTAATAAATTCAATCATTGTTTATTATTTAGTGTAGAATTTTGAATATGAATGTAAATATTGGAACACTAGGTTAGTTTTAAACATCTAGAAGGTCACATTTTGCTGCATGTAAACTAAAAACATACCACAAGTCGGCATGCAATCTTTCAAAATACTGTTTTTTGGCACATTTCTGATCACATGAGTTCTAAACAAAACAAAAATATGTTTTTATTAAATTGAGAGGGCAATTCGAAATGTGTAGCATTTGGGTCATCTACTCTAATAACGGGTTGTAGAGTAGATTCAAAAGAATTTGACCAGATAATGTATGGAAGCTTTTTTACAAATGAACGATTCTATATTGCCATGCTTTTTGTTTACCTCACTAAAATGTGCTACCTTAAAGTTTAAAAGCACATTTGTGAACATTTACATTCACATTGCTCGCGTTACTCTGAATAAAATAGTGAATTGCTTAAATTTCCGTCTGAATTCAATATACATTTGTTTAACTGAATACGGAGCTTTTTCCCCTTTTAGAGGGTAGTACAGTTCAGAATCCAGTGTTAGAATGTTTTGTTTGCTGTCATAATTCTGTGAAAATAGTACTTCTGCATTTTTCTTTAAACACATGTTTTAAGCAATCTGGACTCAAGAACATGGCATGGGTAGAGTGACTGTGTGTCGAAGCACTTGTTTCCATTTGGTATGGGGGACGTGTTGGCAGGGTGGTTTAAAGGTCGGGGTTATCTCATTTTCTAGTCTCAGTTTCAGCAAATAGCGGTGAGGGTCTCTCAGGATTAGTAGCTGAGGTGTCTCCGTGCAATGGATACTTTGCATCTTACAGGGAATAGCAGCATGATGAATTTGAGTAAAGTGGGTATAAGGATGATTTAAGGCATTCAGGAACTTTACAAAAAAGCTCAGATCTACCCAATGGGCCTCATTCCGAGTATGGCGGTAAGGGATAGCGGCCACCGGTAACGAGACCGGTGGCGGTGATCCCTTACCGCCATACTCCGAGTTCCCTTTGCGCCCTCGCCCTTAACGCCTGCTTTGAGCAGGTGTTAAAGTCGAGGGCGCAAAGGGGCCTCCAAGCCAATAACGGTGACCGTAATGAACGGTCACCGTTATTTGCATCTTCCCCATTCCCATTGAGCCCTATGGGGGCTCATTTGGGAATGGGGAAGAGCCTTGGTGAATGGGGAATTACCGCCCCGCCAACCTTGGAATGGGGTGGTAATTCCGCCATCCACCAAGGCGCTGCCGGTCCGAGTACGGCGTCAACCAAGGCGTTAATGGCGCCATTGGTTAGCGCCGTACTCGGAATGAGGCCCAATGTCTTCACACTAAGGATCAGTGCTGGGCCTTGGACTTATCTGTAGAAATCTCAACATTGAACTTTCTAAAATGTTCGACCTTGCGGAACCTTTGGCACTAATGTTATAGTGTCAATGCCATTGCTGGACTACTGCTTCTGGGTGGATAATCGAATCACACTATGCATTTTGTATCAAGCTGCTTGACAAAAGTACATGAGTTGTGGTACCATTGTATATCCCATTTTAATATGATCTAGGCATGGGCTGTCTGAAGAGTACAATTCTCTCGCATTTAGCCCAACTTACATTTTTATTTATTTATTTATTACATTTGTTACACGGCCAGACCCTGAGGTATCACGGCGAGGTTACAGACAGCTTAGAATAATATTAAGTACAGAGATTACAAATATACAAAAAGTCGTGATAAGCTATGCGGGAGGTTTGCAATTTTTACAGTATTCATTGGTACAACAGTGTTTACATTTTTATGGAGTTGCAGATAGCATTACTACAGGCAGCGTGTGGCATCATTTACAAATTATGGGTGGTATGATTTTATTGGTA
Organism: Ambystoma mexicanum; assembly: GCF_040938575.1. Classification (NCBI taxonomy): domain Eukaryota; kingdom Metazoa; phylum Chordata; class Amphibia; order Caudata; family Ambystomatidae; genus Ambystoma; species Ambystoma mexicanum. The sequence goes on along the minus strand of NC_090932.1, from coordinate 840,264,381 downwards.
TTGTTTAAATAACCATGTTTTTAGCAATTTTTTGAAGGCAGTGAGTGATTCTTCTTTTTTGATGCTGATCGGGAGGGAGTTCCAATGCTTGGGGGCTAGGCATTGGGAACTACTGCCACCGGCTATTAGCAGTTGGTTATTGGGTCTGAGCACTCGGGCATATTCTTTTTTCGCAATGGCCTTGTTTAGGTAAATGAGTGATTTTTTGTAATGGCATTTGAATGCGATGCATAATGATTTGAAGATGATTCTGGCTTTGATGGGTAGCCAGTGGGAATCTCTTCTTATCTTGGAGATGTGGTCGAATTGTTGTTATACGTGGGAAGGCTCTTAAAGCTTTATTTTGTATAAGTTGAAGTTTGTTAAGGTTGGAATTTGAGGTTGCAGAAGTCAAGCTTTGATAAAATCAATGCTTTGGCTAGGGTGATGCAGTTGGAGGGTGTCAGGAATTGCCAGCTTAGTGCTATTAGTTTGGCGGTGTAAGCAGTGGTAGATGAAAGTGTGTTGATATGTTTGGTCATAGTGAGGTTGGTGTTAATGTAGAGTTTTGGCTTGCTTGAGAACGGGTTTTATTGTACCATCAATGTTGATGGCTGCATAATCCTGATGTAGAGCACTTATTTTGTTTTGGGAGCCTACGATGAGAATCTCTGTCTTCTCATCGTTAAGGCAAAGGCTATTTAAGGCCATCCAGTTTTGTATTATGGCATAGGTTTTGTTGATGGTCAGTGTGTCTTGGACATAGTTCCCTGATAGAGGTATGAGGATCTGGGTGTCATCTGCAAAGTTTGTGTAGATGACACCCATATTGTCAAGAGCTGAGAAGAGGAGCTTGGTGTATGCATTATACAGTGTGGGTGATAGGCACAACCCTTGTGGTACACCGATGGGAACTGGGATAGGATCTGCCGCTTCTTTGCTTATAGAGACCCTGGAGGTTAATTTTTCTAGGAATGATTTTACCCATGAAGTGGCACCCTTGGAGAAGTTGAAATCTTTGGCTAATGTGGAGCAAAGCTTATCATGATCCACCAGGTCAAACGCTGCTGAGAGGTCCAGCAGAAGGAGAATGCAGAGTTGCCTTTGTGCCTGATGGAGTCCATCTCGATTTTTAGGTCCAGGAGGGCCGTTTCCGTGCTGTGGTTAGGTCTGAAACCTGATTGACGGGTTCCGAGGAGTTGATTATGCTGTAGGTGGGCTTGAACTTGGGTGTAGGCTATTTTGTCTAAGATTTTGAGTAGGAAGGGGACTGTCATTATTGGTCGGTAGTTAGTGGGCGTGGTGGGGTCTAAGGTATTTTTTTTAGGGGGGGTTGACCCAGGCTTTTTAATGCTGGCTGGGACCCGGTTGGTATTGAAGGATGCATTAACAAAATTGGTTATGATGGAAAGGAGAGTGTTGGCACATGAATTGACTACTTGCGCTGGGGCAGTGTCACCTTTGAAATTCGAGGCCTTTAGTTTGGTAATAGAGTCAAGCTCTAATTCTTGGGTGACTGGAACGAAATGAAATAAGGGATCATTATTCTTGTTAGTGGTTTTGCAAGAGTTGCTAGTAGCTGGCTTATCAGCTAATGCTTGCTTTTTCGATTAGGTTTTGTTTTGCAGGAGGGTGATTTTGGTGGCAAGGGCGTCTTGAATAGTGGTGCACCATTCTTTGCTGGAGTTGGTGACTGCTGTGGTTGGGGTGGGGTTTTCCAGTTCTCGTGGGATCGAGAACAATTATTTGGAATCCGAGGCAGCATTGCTAATCCGCGTGTTGTAGGCGTTGGCTTTATGATTGACAATGGCGGTTTTGTATGTTTTATTAGCTGCCTGGAAGGCAGTAAAAGACTCAGTGGAGGGATGTCTTCTGTGGGTGTGCTCTAGGGCACGTTTGGTTCTCCTTAGTAGGACTAGGTCTTCGTTGAACCAGAAACAGGTTTGTTTGTCGGAATATTTCGTTTTAGTGGTAAGGGGTGCTATAGCGTTAATAGTCGAGGTTAGACATGTATGGTAGGAGTCAGCAAGTGTGCAAGGGTTGTCACTGGTGATTGACATGGTGTCTAGTGATTTGCTAAGTAATGGGACAAGGTTGTCAGGTGAAAGCTTGCAACAATCTCTGGTTTCGTAGGTGTTGGTTATATTAGTTGAGCAGGGGACTAGTTCTTCCGAGATAAGAGTGAACTTGATATTGTAATGATCATTCCAGTCTAGAAGAGTGATTGAGTCTATGGTTGTTGTGTTGTTGTGAGAAAGGACCCAATCATGGGTTCTTCCTTTGATATGGGTGGGATTGTTCACCAGTTAAGTAAAATTCATATCTTTCAAAGCGGAGTGTAGAGCTTTTGCTTTGCGGTCTTGGGGGTTTTTGAAACCGAGTTTCATGTCCCTAGGATGACACATTTGGTTTTGGGTTTGATAAGAGGAGCTAGAAGCAGAGGGATGTCCGTTTCAGGATGGTTGACGACGCTAGGTGATCTGTAGACTACCACCAGATTGATGGTAATTTTTTGGTTAGGGGCAATTTTAGCTAGGCGTATTTCATAGCCTGCAACATTATCAGAGGGGCAGACTCTTAGTTGTAGTGATGTTTTTGCTATAATGGCAACGCCACCACTGAGCAAGTGGGATCTATCAGTACTGAGGATAGTATAGTCTGGTGGGATGGCAAGTGTCAGCAGCGGGCCAGAGGCTTGGTGGAGCCAGGATTCTGTGACTACTAGGAGGTCGACATTTTGTTTGATGATGAGATCGTGGATTTCAATAGCATGGGCTCCTAAGGATCGGACATTGATGAGAGCCCCATGGAAGCTGGTGGGGAAAGCCTGCTTAGGATTGGTTGTGACTGTGGGGGCCTGTGCCGGAGGTGGGGTAGGTGCTAGTTTGGTTTTAGTGTTCGGCTTGCAAGAGTGTAGGTGTGCTCTTGGTGGAGTTTGTCTGTGTGTTTCGGGGGTTAAGAGCGAGTCGAGAGAGTGAAGTTTGGTATGTGACCTTAATCGATAGAGTCTGGTCTTGCCCAGTATGGGGTGACAGAGGGGTTGCTCTGAAGTGGTTTGTGTCTGTGGTAATTTAGCTGGATGGCGAGTGGTGATGGGTACTGCGCCAAGGGTAAGGCTATTGGAGCTAGTGGCTTGTGAGAAGTCTGGGAGGGCTGAGAATGGGGACATGAAAGGCAGGAAAGGGGTGGGGCATGGGATAGGGTGATGACGGTTGCAGGGCAGTTTGGAGAGGCCATTTTTGTGTCTGATGTAATAGCTCCCTATGCAGAGGACACTGTTCTGAATGATGCAGAAGGGAAACATGATGATGAGACACCAGTCTAACATGGTTAAAATGACTAGGTAGTGGTGAGGGTGCCTAGCGCGGGCTGTTATGTAATCAAGAATGCCATAGGAGCAGCATAGTTTTCGGTGGGTGGGTGAGCTCAAAGGGTAGTATTCATAGTACCTCAAGTGCCTATGTTACAATGGGCAGAGAGGAGGCAGTTCTAAGGGGTTGGTCCCTGGAGCTAATACTATAGCGAGTAGTTGGGCATAAGTAGGGCTGGTTCAGTAGTAGGTGATTGCCATTGAGGGCTAGCTGGGGAATAGGCTGGTTCAAAAACAAACAGTAAGCGGAGGATGGGCTAGTTCACCAGCAAACAGTAGGCATAGAGTAGGCTAGTTCAATGGCAAACAGTATAGAAACGTTTAGTTCATTGGCAGATAGTAGGCAGAGACTAGGCTAGTCCCACATCAAACAGTATGCATTGAAACGTTTAGTTCATTGACAGGCAGTAGGCAGAGAATAGGCTAGTTCGATAGTCCTCAATAGGGCTGTAGCTGGGCTAGTTCAGCTTTAAACAGCTTGATTAAAAAATGGCAACTTGACAGTGAGTAGAATATGGTTGGGTTGGGTAACAGTTGCTTTCTCGTCATGTAAGCAGGGGTAAAAGTTGAACAGTAGGTTGACTGGCATTACATACAAGCAGGTCAGTTAGGTTTTGAGGTCGACTGAGCAGCGAATGCACAAGTTCACAAACAACATGGATTTGGGGATCTCAGTGAATATCATTGTAAACTTTATGGCACAGATACTCTCTCACAGGTTCTGGATGTGATAGTCAAAGTCTGTGAGGCTAAGCGTGTTGGTGATAGTTCCTTGCGGGGAGCACCTGAGTTAAAGGTGGCGTTGTGAGCAGTCCGAAGAGGGGCTGGCTGGCAGCCACAGGGTAGATTGTGTAGTATGAGTGCAATATGGCAACGCAGGAAGGGGTTGCAATATCACGCAGCATGGAGTATGGAATGCAGAATCGTACGCTGGTGCAACGCTTACCGGATCGATCGTGTAGATTGTTGAGGTATCTAAGGAGATTTGAACAGAGTTTTCCGCCCTGACCTCTGGTAGACTCTGGTCAGGCTCGGTCAGGAGCCTTTCTTGTCCGCCTTCCTTGGAGGCCGGCTCGCGCCTACCGGTGCCTCGTGATTGGCTGTATAGCCAGAGCGGGCCAATCAGGCATTGTTGCTGGTCTCCAGGAAAGTCTAATTTAAAATCAAAATAGTGCAGCCATTTTGAAAGATCGATTCTGCGCACCAAGAAATGGTGGCATATGGAATATGTGGATGATGGTTACCCACAGCCTTAAAGATGCATCAGGGTGGCTGGGCTGGTTAAAAGAGGGCCAAGAGAGCGCAAAATTATAATTTGCGGCGGCAATACGATTCGGTGGATGCAAATATCGCCCAAGCCTCAAGGGCTTACCTCAACTGCTCGGGTGAGCTATGGAGGGTCGGTAGGCTGCTCCTGCAGCCCACGGATGAACAGAGCTCCTGCTCCTCATGGGATGCGGCGGGATGTCATGCTCAGATCTGGTTGCTCACAAACCCAGGTTCCCCATGAGAGGAGAGCAATGTCACTACAGAATCCTACTTAATCCTGGGGGGCTATTTTCATTCACCCAAGGACACATACGACTGCTTGTTGAATGAAAAAGCTAACAAGTAACGTTGCCATTGAATCATACTTTACGGTTATCTTGTGAAAAGCACACATACATGCAGGCGGTGCTATTTTGTAAGTACATTTAACTGTGTTTTAAGACGTAGCCTAAGAATGTAACAGGAAAAAAAACACAAGAGAACTGAACCATTCTGAATAACCTTCTCTTGTGAATGTATCAAACTCATTTGTTGCAAAGTTTCTCAAGACTTTCCCATTATTCCAGCAACATTGAAACCGTACGAATTGTGTTTAATGCCTCATTCTACACTGTCAGCTACTCACCTACACCATCACCGCATCTCGGCTAAGTGAATCCCTGGCACAATTTCCTTGCTCAGTGCAAACACACCGCAAGCCTACCAAGTCCCTTCTGGCCACACACATGTGCATGGTGAAGAGAACTGGGACATGAGTGAGTAAGAGAAAGAAAAGGTGACGACATAAGGTTATGTTATGTTGCCGGTCTGTGTATTGCTTTACGCTGCTGACAGGTTGTCTGAAAGCACAACTGGTGAGGTAGAGCGAGGGATGAGAAGTGGGGACTGCGGAGAGGAGGTGGAGAAATTGAGACCGCATCATGTTCTACTACGCTACTCTACTCCTCTGGCAGGTCACTTCAAAGTGCTCAGGGTGAAAAGCAGCATTGTGCACAAACGTATGTACTGGGGTTGCTGGTCCTGAAAGCTCTAAATGCCAGTGAATGCCTAGTTATGCAGGAGGGATAACTGGAGAACCCTAAAGAAACTCATCAGATGATGTCCTTCAATTGAATCGATACATTACAAAATCGTAGAGCTATGTCCATAAATGTACATATGTGTGTCATGGGTCGGGGGGGTGTCTGGGGGGCAAGGCAAAATTTGCCAGTCGAGCGATTGCTAGGATGGAACTTCTTAAGTGTTGAGTTCAGCAACAACATACATGTTCTGCTTCATTGTCAGCGTTGCATTAAATACATGGGGCCTCATTACGACCCCCATGCGGGTAACTTACCGACTCCGCCATGTAGAAAGGGGGAATTACCACCCCATTACAAGGTTGGAGGCTGGTAATTCCCCCTTCCTCCATGGCCCTTCCCCATTCCCATTTTTGCCCCATAGGGCATAATGGGAATGGATAAGGCGGTAATTACGGTACCGCAATTTGCGGTACCGTAATTAGCACGAAGGTCCCTTTGCGGTTCCATTCCTTAATGGCTGGTAAAACCAGCCGTTAAGGTGCCAACCCACAAAGGGACCTCGTAATCAGCCGCTAAGGTATTACCGGTACGGGTACCCTTACCAGCTGTTAAGGTGCCAACCCACAAAGGGACCTCGTAATCAGCCGCTAAGGTATTACCGGTACGGGTACCCTTACCGGTACCGGTAATCCCTTAGCGCCAGGGTCGTAATGAGGCCCATGGACCTGGTCCGTTTTTATGTTTGCTTTGCATGTGCCATTACATTGGTTATAGCAATCAATCACAAATTCGCCAGGTGTGTTGAAGCCATTCAATATCATTTAACCTTGGGAGTTGTTGTTCAGGTCATGCCTGCACCACTCTCTCAAGGAGGACATGACATCACAGGATTTTCTCCATCCATCATATCTAACAAAACTTGAACGCTACTGCACAATATCACGCAATTGAGTTTGAGTCTGCAAACATAGTATGCTAATGTCTGTGCCTGTGCTTTTGAGTCAATGCCGCTCTTATGGTTCAGTGCTAAGGAGGGATTTATGCAGAACCTCATAAAATGCAAGTCGGCATGATTTGAAAATACATCTTATACAAAACATGAAAGCCTGACCTTAGTCTTTTCAGAAATAATTTCCTTTTTCTGCATATGCCTCTAAACACATTGTCAACTACAGCCCCGGTTACCAGCGTTCTACAACTCATCTGTTGTAAATAAAAGGAAAACAAGCATTCAAATTACAGCCCCTGCCTTTTCAATTGTGTTTGCTGTGCGCCGTGCTCAGACATAACAGGACATTTAATGTTCCTTATCTTGTATTGCTTGTGCAGGTAGTCTGGCTTAGCGCTTTTCCATTCATTTTTCATTATCATACATTCACTTAGTGTTATGCAAAATTGGAGTTATTACAGTGATTCAAAGCATGTTCGACGGTTCTGTTAAACACAATGAAAACAAAGGGGAAAGAACGCTGAAGAAAACATACGGAATAAGATTGGTCGGAAAAGCGAGGCGCGTCTAATTTACTTGCATTGCCCAGGGAAGCCTCGCAAACCCTCGCAAGGACGAATGAAGAGCGCTCCTGTGCCACAAGAAAATGCTTAGCAATGAAGATTCTGCCTTTGTTGGCATTCCTTTGATTTTCATGGCAGCCATCACACTATGAGGCATCTGTATTTGCTTTTCAAAAGCAGGTGTCCCAGCCCTTCACGCACGGAGTTATAAATTACATCTCTTTGAGGAAAAAAAAAAGCTGGGAAGAAGACTCTTGCAACACCTTTGAGACGCAGGAGAGTCGATCACAAAGGCTTTTGAATGCGTGTTAAAGCCTACTTTTGCCTAACGAAAGGCGCTGCAACGTCAGCGGAAATGAGTCCAACCCGTCAGGCCTCCAAAGGTACTGGGAACTAGCCTGAGACTGCTGGGACCTGCTACTGAGATTGAGTATTGATCCTGTCTGCACTGTTCCCTGGCATCCACAAGTCTACCTTGAAACAGAATAAATATGTTTACAACAGTACACACGTTTCGAATCAATAAGTCTTGACCCTCTCCTTCTGGTCTAAAAAGGTGTCCTCGCAGCCACTGACGAAGGCACTCCAGCGTTAACATATTCTGCTGTCTCCTATGCCTGAATTGACCCTGCTTGGATGCCTGCACGTATCTTTGGGACTTATGTGTGAGAGTGGTGGACAATGTGGCAACAACTGCAGGGAAAATGCTCAGATGATGTCATTACACTGAGTCCATTTCTTCCCCTTCTCATTCCTGTAGGATGAGGCAAGGTTGCCAAAAAACGAACACCTAACTTGTTTGATTGCTCCTCCCCTAGAAACTCGCAGGGCCGGTATAAAATCGCCCTCAACACTAGACCGCTGCCATAATACATTAACTATTCGTCGCTGTCGTCGCGGCCTGGCTATACAACACAAGGGGGCGCCTCTGGTTCTTCTACCAAATGTCATTATATAATTTAGTACAGGCCACATTAGGATTGGGAGAAGTCAAACAGATTACAAGGAAGGGAACACCAACTGGATACTCCACCACATTAAACTCCCAGGCCCCATCTGATTCTCACGGATCACTCGCCCAGGGCATTCTCTCAAAATTCCCCTCAGAACCATCCAGCTATACCACTCACTCACATCATCACTCATTTAAAGAATGCAATACCTCCTACTTCACATACACAGCAAGGGACAGGATACAACACGTCCCCTCTTCTCTCTCTGACACACACACACACACACACACACCCCCACTCTCCCCCTCCCCCAACCAACGTGGTTCAAAAGCAGTTTGAAACTATGCAAACAGGATTCCAGCTGCTCTTTGGCTTCTGGTTGCTGGGAGTCGCAATCCAGGAACTTCCCTTCTTGGCGCTGCCTTCTCAGCCTAGGGAGTTGTGCTGGTGCTTACAGGGGTTCCTTCGCCCATAGTGAGGAACCTGCTTCCAGTGCAGCTTGCAGAGTGGCCTACAGCAGTTCTCCCTCAATGTGTCCTGGGGATAGTCAGGGATCAGAGATTTCCTCTGTGCCAGATAACAAATGTCTTCACCTCTCAGGCAGATGACTTGGGAACGAACAGCACTCCCAACAGGGATCCCGTAATGCATGCTTCGTTTTGTTCAGGAAAGAATAAAGGTAGGAATTGGAGACCCCTTCCTTATAAAGGCAAAATGTCCCCAGTAATTGGACAGACGCAAGCCCGCTGCAAGGGGACCGACCAGTCCTTGTCTCTGTAAAATGTTAGCCTAGTTTCTTGCATCATATGCAAAGTGACTTGGTCTGCAGGTAAAGGAGGGGACAGAAAGGAATGACAACTCTAAAGAAAAGACATATGGCAGAATAATATTTATATCCCCTTTTGCCTGCCTGGCTATTGTATCTCCACCTCTTCCCATTCCTGCAACTTGAAAGGCCCCTTTTGTGTGTTCCACAATGGTAACCATGGTTAGCTGCACAGCTCTTTAAAGCAGGGCTCCAAGGGAATCTCCTGGTGAAAAATGTTGTGGCCTGAGGAGAGACACAGGAAGACAGGATCCTGCCTATTGTCTCACTGGGAGCACTGCCGACCTCCAGCTGACATAAATATACATTGTCCTCGCAGAGCTGGAGTAGGCTCACAGAGATGGCGTGTCTGATATCAATTTCGTGTGGCTTTAATAATTGTGTGCTCCGATCTGTCTCAATACCCAAACCAGATATGACTTATATAAATCAACAATTATTATATTTTGAACCAAGGAGCACAAGTTAAAACGACATGCATGGATGCAGTGTCTTTGGGTCACATCCCCTGAAATGGGTGCACATGTGTCCTTAAAATCTGCCCTTTGCCACTGAAGAACATGTGCTGCAGTTGTCAGGAGACTGGAGCAGCCAAGCACTTGGCATGCCACTTTATGGAAAGGGTGTGTGATGAGCAGACTTCCCTTTCAGAAACAGAATTACCGGCACGATTTTATTTCAATAAAAATAAAATAAATCGAGGGCTTTCACACCCTTGCCAGATGGCAAATTGTCACACGTGGAAACAGACACAGCAGGCTGGTCTCCAGTACACAGAACAAAACGATCACTAACAGTGTTAAAGCTGCTGTGTGTGGCACTAGCGTCCTTTCCCTACCCTTCTCACCCATGGAATGTGTGTGAACTCCAATGCAGCAAACTCTTCCTTGCAAAAATGTTCCGACTGGACAGTAAAGCACAACATCTGTGTACATCATAGAGAGATTCTGGACTCACTTATAGATGCGGTGCCATGAAAGGCAGCAGGCATGGGGCAAAGGCACTCCCCACCATCCTCACCTCCCGAGGCCAAGGCCTGCTCCTTTGGGGAATAGGGTGCACTCTCCACTACCCTTCATCATTTGAGGGATGTCACTTCAAGTGGAGGGGATCTTTATCTAGCCCTTAACGCTATTTCGCTAATCCTTTCAGGATTGGGGGAGATGCTCCCCTGTCCACACCAGCCCCAGATTATCATACTTTTTGGATGGTTTCATACTGGAGCAGCAGGATGATCACTCGCCGGTACCTCAACATTTAGGGGATGTTCGGTGCAGAGAGATTGCATAATGCACAGTACTATGGACCCAGATGGTTTGTATGTAAATTGTGAGGTGTGAGCATGTTTTGTGTAACATGATGCCCAATAAGACAGCATACCTGGGTCCAGAGCACAGTACATGATGCAATACCTCCTTGTATTACCCTTTCCCTATTTACCCAACTTAAAAAAGCTCATGGCACATTGGGCATCATTATAAGTAGGATGGTGCGGTAAAATGAGGCAGTAATGCGGTTGTCTGCCGCATTACCACACCGCCCAACTACGAGTTTGGGGGTAAGGTAATACCACCCAAATTCCCCATGAAGTCCTCCAATTAATGGGACTAACACTGCTTACCGCCACTTGTAAACTGGTAGTAATACCTCTGGACCAAGTGACAGTAACAGTAATACAGTTTGGTGGTATCTCATTGGATTTACCGCTGCGATACCACCAAACGCATAATGAGGCCAAACGTTGTTGCTAGTCTGTGACACCACCCCACAGTGGAGACAATGCAGTGAATAGCATAAATATGATGTTATGGGAAATAGAAACACCATTTTTAGCCAAAGTCGCAAAGCTAGTATTTGAGAACTGTATCCAACACACCCATCCCTCTTTAAAATTATTTGAATTCTTTCCCTGCCCACAGCATCCTCCCACTCCCCGTACTCCTTTGCATTCAACCCCTGGATCTCTTCCAAAAACCAACCTCAGACAATCTGCTGTCCCTGGGCTGCAATTTTCTGCTGCCTTCTGTATGAGAGGGTACGATTTCCATGCATTTCTCTGCACTTGGCAATGGGATTATAAGGTGGTGTCAAGGAATTTATGGAGTGTAGTGATAGGCATACCTCTATGTGATGCCACAGAGATCAACATACGTATATGTATATGCTATTCCAAGTTGTCTATTCTATTTGAATATTACAAGTTTGGTATTGTGTGTATTTCCTATGTACATTGTGAACTGTGAGAGAGTTTTGAGCAACATGGTGGCAAGTAGGCCAGCATGCCTGGGTCCAGAGCACCATACATTATGCAATCTTTTTTTGAATTACCCTTCACCTGTTCACCAAATTTAACAAGCTCATGGCACATTGTTCCTAATCTGTGACACCACCCCACAATGGCAACAACATAGTAAAGGGCATATACCTCTAATGGCAAATAGAAAAGCCTTCTTTTAGCCACAGTTTCAAGGATACTGTTTCAGAACTGCATCTGGTGTGTCCATCTCTCTTTCAGACTACTTGAATTCTTTCCCTGCCCCAAGCCTGTCCCACTCCCTGTACTCCTTTGCACCCACCCCTGGACCTATTCCAAAAGCCCAACCTCAACCATCCTATGCTGTTCCGGGGCTACATTTTTCTGCTGCCTTCTATGTGAGAAGGTAAGATTTTCATGCATGTCTCTGCACATTCGGAATGTGATTTTTAGTTGGGTTTGGAGGAGTGAATAGACTGTGGTGATAGCATACCTCTAAGCGGTGTGCCATGGAGATCAACATATATAAATATGCTGTAACAAGATACCTATTTTATTTTAATGTTAAACGTTTTTTATTGCATGTGTTTTGTATAAAAATTATACCAGTGGGAAAAAAAACTTGGTTAAGAGAGTGTTCAGGTAATCAGATTTAACGTAACAAAACCTCTGAAATAAAGCAATTGCATTTAAAGCAAGTCCACTTTAAATATGCACCCCCTGTTACTCAGCGTATGACCACAATGAAGGTGAGCATGTTCAAAATGCGATTGCCGAACTTCAGGGGTTTTGTTGCATTAATTCTGATCACCTTAACTCTTTCGCAACCAAGTTTTTTTCACTGAATTTCAAAGTTTTTGGGGGGGGGTTTCGTTATACTGTAGTTTCTTCTGGGCCACCAGCTACGGCCTTCGGACATGGCCAGTGGTCAAGGTCGCATGTTGTGCCAATAGGGTTTTTTGGGGCCCACAAACAATGACCTTTGGCCATGGCCACTGTACATGTTTCACCCATAGGTTTCTTAAAGGGGCCTTAAGTTTCAACTGTGGCCATTGTACTTGTTGCATCAATAGGGTTCTAGCCATAGCCTTTGGCCATAGGCAGTGGCCCAGGGACCCATTACACCCTAACAAGTAGATGTAATCACTGTAGGTGTAAAATTTCATTTTTATTTCTGATTCCCACAGGATTACCCAGATATTACTTCGATAATGTGAAAACACTCGAAAATGCAATACTCTTATCTGCCCTCACAGGCACTCATCTAGTGCCCCAACCTCTTTCCATGGTCCCCCCACTCCCTTCGGTTGCTTTTTCCCTCCGTAGCCCTCTCCCATTACCCCCACTACTCTAACATTCTTGTGATGCAGTTTCATTCCCAAACACGTCTTCCATTGTAGCCACAGTAATCTTGCGGGATACACACGGTATTACCTCGATAATGCCAAAATGGCTAAACTGTAACTGGCTTCCCATACTACACCCAAGTCCCCAACTTCACATGATGTCCTCTTGCCCCCCACCTCCAGCCTGTTTCGTTGCATACTTTTTCCTCCTGCAAATAGCTTGTTTGTGCTTTTTGTGTTCATATTCCCCTCGTATTACTGCAGTGGTATGCTTCGCTACCCATGCGGTCTCCCTTGCTACCCCTGTCAAAAAGAAAATGTGTTTTTTTATTTTAAATGTAAGCTCCAGGGTACTGGAGTAGTGGGGGCCCTGCCACACCAGGATTGGGACCCCCGGACCAGTCCTCACTCATCAGGGTGAAGGCAGAGCTGGGCTTGCAGCGTGAGAAGAAAGCACTCAGTAGGATGAGCTGAACATGACATGTGGCATGTGTCACATGCCACATTCAGCTCCAAACCCTTCTCCTACGGCTTTGTTGCGGCTTATCTATAGGAACCAGGAGGCTCTCCCAGCTTCCTGGTTCCTGTTTGTGAGCAGCACAGAGGAGCCAAGAGTGACCTGCAGTGACAGACCCAAGCTGGAAAAACAGGTAAGAAGGCTTTTTGTTAAAATGTGACGTGCATTTTGCATGTGTGAAGACCATGCCAGATGTATGCATGTGCTATGGGTTAGTGAGTGGTGGGTGAATGAGAAGAAATGTGCCAGTGTGTGTGTTTGAATGGTCTGGGTTGGTTTGTGGCTGTGTGCAGAATGAAGTGTGAGTCGATGTAAGAGAAGGTGTATGAGTGAATGACTGGTGGGTGAATGAGTAGGAATGTGACAGTGTATGTTGGAATGTTCTGGGTGGAAACACGGGTGTTAGACACACCTGATGGTCATGTGCCATCACTTCCTGGGATGCCACATAACATCACTTCCTGTTACGTCATCAGAGGTCAATGGTCATGGGATTTCACTTCCGCTAACGCTGGCATTTTGGTGAAATGACATCCATGGTAATCATTTGAATCGAGCACAAAAAAAATGTTGACTTTTCATTTCGGAAAAGTCCCCTGTTGCAAAGTAGTATTGGAGATATAGCTACATTTTTAGGAGAAGTGGACACTAGGTTCCCCATAAACTATTTTAGAAACTACTGGACGGAATAACCCAACACCTGTCCCGTAAATTAAGTCAACACTTTGTGCTCAAGTTGTTCTTATTTGGTACAATTCCATCCTGCAGTTCTTGTAACTTCAGCTTGTCAACAATTTTGTCTTTGGGAAAATTAATGTGAGTAGGCCCAAAAACAGAGTTTTATTTTGCTGTCTTAATAAAATTTTACATTTTTAACATATCTTTCCCATAAATACCTGTTTTAGGGGCCCATTACAAACCTTTTGTTTGGAATAAGTTGTCCAAATGCGTCCACCAAGTCAAAAGTTATTAACAATAGAATTTTTTGAATTTGCTATGGCTCATGTCACTCAGCTTAACAATTGGGAAGCGACTGCCACCCTATTATATATATATTTATATATTTGGAAAAACGTTACAGGGATGTTAAGGTGAGCAATACATTGTAACAAAACATTTCAAATTCTGGAAAAAAACTTTAGTTGCAGGGACATTATGGTGAGTTTTTAATGCAACAAAACCCCAATAATTAGGCTAAAGCAACATTAATTTCACTCCCCCTGTTGTTCAGCCTAAGACTACAAGGATGACATCACGGATGACATCACTGGTAACACCATTAATTATGTCATCTATGACATCACTGATTATATCACTGATGACATCACTGGGACATCAGTAATTACATCATACATTAGACCACTGATTCATCAGACATAACATGATGTATGACTTAGCTAATAAAAACGTTGATTAACTAATTAACAATTTACACCGTGAACTTGGCCTTTCCCGTGGCCAAGGCTATGGTCACTTGCCATGGGTGAAGACCATGGTTAATGGCTGGCTAGTATTGTACAATATACTGTGGGTACAGCTCAAGGTTGTGGTCACTAACCCTAGCCGAAGGCCATAGATAGTGGCCTCTTTATGTGTTAAAATATACAGTAGGCACGGCCAAAGAGTGTAACCATTGGCTATGGCTGAAGGACATGGGTAGTGGCCCGTTCATGTTGTAAAATATACAGTGGGCATGGACGAAGGCCATGGCTAGGTGTTCGCCAGTGTTTGCAAATATACAGTGAGCATGGACGAAGGCCGTGGCCACTGGCATGGTGGAAGGCCATGGCTACTAACACTTACAGGGTAATTCATAGAATTTCGCAGAAAAGTGTCGCAAGCGGCTGGCGCAGAGTGTCCGCGTGCGATTGACTGCGCCAGGCACGTGCGCTAAAACCGATTTCCGTGCACAGCGAATTCATGGATTTTAGGCTTCCAAACCAGCCGTGGCGCAGAGAATCGCAGTGACCCTGCAGCAGCGCCAGTAACGCCCCCAAGAACGCCCTCGCGCAAGGAAAAGCCATCAAAATCGCTAAATCATCGCAAAGGGCTGCGCTAACCCTGGACCAGTTCACCGGGCTGGCAAACAGCAAACGCCAAGCGGGGAACGTGTATTGCAGGGTTTCGCGGGAAGTTCCACACGCGACTGGCCCCGTGCAAGCAGGGTACGTGTATTTCAGGGGTGCACGGGAAGTTCCACACGCAATTTCAGCAGGGTACGTGTATTTCAGGGGTGCGCGGGAAGTTACACACTCGATTTCAGCAGGGTACATGTATTTCAGGGGTGCGCGGGAAGTTCCACACGCAATTTCAGCAGGGTACGTGCATTTCAGGGGTGCGCGGGAAGTTCCACACGTGAATGGGCCATTGCGAGCAGGGTACGTGTATTCCATGGGTGCGCGGGAAGTTCCACACGCGATTCCATCAGGGTACGTGTATTTCAGGGGTGCGCGGGAAGTTCCACACGCGAATGGGCCAGTGCGAGCAGGGTACATGTATTCCATGGGTGCGCGGGAAGTTCCACACGTGATTTCATCAGGGTACGTGTATTTCAGGGGTGCGCGGGAAGTTCCACACGCGATTGTCCCAGTGCGAGCAGGGTACGTGTATTTCAGGGGAGCGTGGGAAGTTCCACATGCGATTGTCCCAGTGCGAGCAGGGTACGTGTATTTCAGGGGTGCGCGGGAAGTTCCACACGCGATTGTCCCAGTGCGAGCAGGGTACGTGTATTTCAGGGGTGCGCGGGAAGTTGCACACGCGATTTCAGCAGGGAATGTGTATTTCAGGGGTTCTGGGGAGTACTACACGTGAATTGGCCGTGTGGGTCCTCCCAGGTGTACGCTCCACAACCTCCACGGCCCCTGCAGGCAGCCCACACCACGGGGGACTACCCTGCACCCCTGCTCATGTCGCGCAGGCATCCCATCTACCATGGGCATGCCCCCCAGCCAACCCACATGTCACCTTGCACTACTGATCAACAATGCATGTCTCCCACCACCCCCACCCCCCAGCGCTGTGGGGCACCTGCCAGCAGGCCCCCACCCATGTCCAACTCATGTACCCCTGCACCCCCACCCCCCAGCATTGTGGAGCACCCTCCACCAGGCCCCCACTCATGTCTCCCACCACCCCCACCCCCCAGCAGTGCAGGGGCAGCCTCCACCAGGCCCCCACTCATGTCTCCCACCACCCCCACCCCCCAGCAGTGCAGGGTCAGCCTCCACCAGGCCCCCACTCATGTCTCCCACCACCCCCACCCCCCAGCCACCATGGCCACCATCCACCAGGCCCCCACTCATGTCCCCCTGCACCCCCACCCCCCAGCATCCAGGGTCACCCTCCACCAGGCCCCCACTCATGTCTCCCACCACCCCCACCCCCCAGCAGTGCAGGGGCAGCCTCCACCAGGCCCCCACCCATGTCTCCCACCACCGCCACCCCCCAGCAGTGCAGGCGCACCCTCCACCAGGCCCCCACTCATGTCTCCCACCACCCCCACCCCCCTGCCACCATGGGCAGCCTCCACCAGGCCCCCACCCATGTCTCCCACCACCCCCACCCTCCAGCCACCAGGGGCAGCCTCCACCAGGCCCCCACCCATGTCTCCCACCCCCCCCACCCCCCAGCCACCAGGGGCACCCTCCACCAGGCCCCCACTCATGTCTCCCACCACCCCCACCCCCCAGCAGTGCAGGGGCAGCCTCCACCAGGCCCCCAACCATGTCTCCCACCACCCCCACCCCCCAGCAGTGCAGGGGCAGCCTCCACCAGGCCCCCAACCATGTCTGCCACCACCCCCATCCCCCAGCCACCAGGGGCACCCTCCACCAGGCCCCCACACATGTCTCCCACCACCCCCACCCCCCTGCCACCATGGGCAGCCCCCACCAGGCCCCCACTCATGTCTCCCACCACCCCCACACCCCAGCAGTGCAGGGGCAGCCTCCACCAGGCCCCCACCCATGTCTCCCACCACCCCCACCCCCCAGCAGTGCAGGGGCACCCTCCACCAGGCCCCCACTCATGTCTCCCACCACCCCCACCCCCCTGCCACCATGGGCAGCCTCCACCAGGCCCCGACCCATGTCTCCCACCACCCCCACCCCCCAGCAGTGCAGGGGCACCCTCCACCAGGCCCCCACTCATGTCTCCCACCACCCCCACCCCCCAGCAGTGCAGGGGCAGCCTCCACCAGGCCCCCACTCATGTCTACCACCACCCCCACCCCCCAGCAGTGCAGGGGCACCCTCCACCAGGCCCCCAATCATGTCTACCCCCACCCCCCAGCAGTGCAGGGGCAGCCTCCACCAGGCCCCCACTCATGTCTCCCACCACCCCCACCCCCCAGCCACCAGGGGCAGCCTCCACCAGGCCCCCACTCATGTCTCCACCACCCCCACCCCCCAGCCACCAGGGGCAGCCTCCACCAGGCCCCCACTCATGTCTCCCACCACCCCCACCCCCCAGCCACCAGGGGAACCCTCCACCAGGCCCCCACTCATGTCTCCCACCACCCCCACCCCCTTGCCACCATAGGCAGCCCCCACCAGGCCCCCACTCATGTCTCCCACCACCCCCACCCCCCAGCAGTGCAGGGGCAGCCTCCACCAGGCCCCCACTCATGTCTCCCACCACCCCCACCCCCCATCAGTGCAGGGCCAGCCTCCACCAGGCCCCCACTCATGTCTCCCACCACCCCCACCCCCCAGCCACCATGGCCACCCTCCACCAGGCCCCCACTCATGTCCCCTTGCACCCCCACCCCCCAGCATCCAGGGTCACCCTCCGCCAGGCCCCCACTCATGTCTCCCACCACCCCTACCCCCCAGCAGAGCAGGGGCAGCCTCCACCAGGCCCCCACCCATGTCTCCCACCACCCCCACCCCCCAGCAGTGCAGGGGCACCCTCCACAAGGCCCCAACTCATGTCTCCCACCACCCCCACCCCCCTGCCACCATGGGCAGCCTCCACCAGGCCCCCACCCATGTCTCCCACCACCCCCACCCCCCAGCAGTGCAGGGGCACCCTCCACCAGGCCCCCACTCATGTCCCCCACCACCCCCACCCCCCAGCAGTGCAGGGGCAGCCTCCACCAGGACCCCACTCATGTCTACCACCACCCCCACCCCCCAGCAGTGCAGAGGCACCCTCCACCAGGCCCCCACTCATGTCTACCACCACCCCCACCCCTCAGCAGTGCAGGGGCAGCCTCCACCAGGCCCCCACTCATGTCTCCCACCACCCCCACCCCCCAGCCACCAAGGGCAGCCTCCACCAGGCCCCCACCCATGTCTCCCACTCCCCCCCAGCCACCAGGGGCACCCTCCACCAGGCCCCCACTCATGTCTCCCACCACCCCCACCCCCCAGCAGTGCAGGGGCAGCCTCCACCAGGCCCCCACCCATGTCTCCCACCACCCCCACCCCCCAGCCACCAGGGGCACCCTCCACCAGGCCCCCACACATGTCTCCCACCACCCCCACCCCCCTGCCACCATGGGCAGCCCCCACCAGGCCCCCACTCATGTCTCCCACCACCCCCACCCCCCAGCAGTGCAGGGGCAGCCTCCACCAGGCCACCACTCATGTCTCCCACCCCCACCCCCCAGCAGTGCAGGGGCAGCCTCCACCAGGCCCCCACCCATGTCTCCCACCACCCCCACCCCCCTGCCACCAGGGGCACCCTCCACCAGGCCCCCACTCATGTCTCCCACCACCCCCACCCCCCTGCCACCATGGGCAGCCCCCACCAGGCCCCCACTCGTGTCTCCCACCACCCCCACCCCCCAGCAGTGCAGGGGCAGCCTCCACCAGGCCCCAACCCATGTCTCCCACCACCCCCACCCCCCAGCAGTGCAGGGGCACCCTCCACCAGGCCCCCACTCATGTCTCCCACCACCCCCGACCCCCAGCAGTGCAGGGGCACCCTCCACCAGGCCCCCACTCATGTCTCCCACCACCCCACCCCCCTGCCACCATGGGCAGCCCCCACCAGGCCCCCACTCATGTCTCCCACCACCCCCACCCCCCAGCAGTGCAGGGGCAGCCTCCACCAGGCCCACACTCATGTCTCCCACCACCCCCACCCCCAGCAGTGCAGGGGCAGCCTCCACCAGGCCCCCACCCATGTCTCCCACCACCCCCACCCCCCAGCCACCAGGGGCACCCTCCACCAGGCCCCCACTCATGTCTCCCACCACCCCCACCCCCCTGCCACCATGATCAGCCCCCACCAGGCCCCCACTCATGTCTCCTACCACCCCCACCCCCCAGCAGTGCAGGGGCAGCCTCCACCAGGCCCCCACCCACGTCTCCCACCACCCCCACCCCCCAGCAGTGCAGGGGCACCCTCCACCAGGCCTCCACTCATGTCTCCCACCACCCCCACCCCCCTGCCACCATGGGCAGCCTCCACCAGGCCCCCACCCATGTCTCCCACCACCCCCACCCCCCAGCAGTGCAGGGGCACCCTCCACCAGGCCCCCACTCATGTCTCCCACCACCCCCACCCCCCAGCAGTGCAGGGGCAGCCTCCACCAGGCCCCCACCCATGTCTCCCACCACCCCCACCCCACAGCAGTGCAGGGGCACCCTCCACCAGGCCCCCACTCATGTCTCCCACCACCCCCACCCCCCAGCAGTGCAGGGGCAGCCTCCACCAGGCCCCCACTCATGTCTCCCACCACCCCCACCCCCAGTCACCATGGCCCCCCTCCACCAGGCCCCCACTCATGTCCCCCTGCACCCCCACCCCCCAGCATCCAGGGTCACCCTCCACCAGGCCCCCACTCATGTCTCCCACCACCCCCACCCCCCAGCAGTGCAGGGGCAGCCTCCACCAGGCCCCCACCCATGTCTCCCACCACCCCCACCCCCCAGCAGTGCAGGGGCACCCTCCACCAGGCCCCCACTCATGTCTCCCACCACCCCCACCCCCTGCCACCATGGGCAGCCTCCACCAGGCCCCCACCCATGTCTCCCACCACCCCCACCCCCCAGCCACCAGGGGCAGCCTCCACCAAGCCCCCACCCATGTGTCCCACCCCCCCACCCCCCAGCCACCAGGGGCACCCTCCACCAGGCCACCACTCATGTCTCCCACCACCCCCACCCCCCAGCAGTGCAGGGGCAGCCTCCACCAGGCCCCCAACCATGTCTCCCACCACCCCCACCCCCCAGCCACCAGGGGCACCCTCCACCAGGTCCCCACTCATGTCTACCACCACCCCCACCCCCCTGCCACCATGGGCAGCCCCCACCAGGCCCCCACTCATGTCTCCCACCACCCCCACCCCCCAGCAGTGCAGGGGCACCCTCCACCAGGCCCCCACTCATGTCTCCCACCTCCCCCACCCCCCTGCCACCATGGGCAGCCTCCACCAGGCCCCCACCCATGTCTCCCACCACCCCCACCCCCCAGCAGTGCAGGGGCACCCTCCACCAGGCCCCCACTCATGTCTCCCACCACGCCCGACCCCCAGCAGTGCAGTGGCAGCCTCCATCAGGCCCCCAATCATGTCTACCACCATCCCCACCCCCCAGCAGTGCAGGGGCACCCTCCACCAGGCCCCCACTCATGTCTACCCCCACCCCCACCCCCCAGCAGTGCAGGGGCAGCCTCCACCAGGCCCCCACCCATGTCTCCCAACACCCCCACCCCCCAGCAGTGCAGGGGCACCCTCCACCAGGCCCCCACTCATGTCTCCCACCACCCCCACCCCCCTGCCACCATGGCCAGCCTCCACCAGGCCCCCACCCATGTCTCCCACCACCCCCACCCCCCAGCAGTGCAGGGGCACCCTCCACCAGGCCCCCACTCATGTCTCCCACCACGCCCAACCCCCAGCAGTGCAGGGGCAGCCTCCACCAGGCCCCCACTCATGTCTACCACCATCCCCACCCCCCAGCAGTGCAGGGGCACCCTCCACCAGGCCCCCACTCATGTCTACCTCCACCCCCCAGCAGTGAAGGGGCAGCCTCCACCAGGCCCCCACTCATGTCTCCCACCTCCCCCACCCCCCAGCCACCAGGGGCACCCTCCACCAGGCCCCCACTCATGTCTCCCACCACCCCCACCCCCCTGCCACCATGGGCAGCCCCCACCAGGCCCCCACTCATGTCTCCCACCACCCCCACCCCCCAGCAGTGCAGGGGCAGCCTCCACCAGGCCCGCACTCATGTCTCCCACCACCCCCACCCCCCAGCAGTGCAGGGGCAGCCTCCACCAGGCCCCCACTCATGTCTCCCACCACCCCCACCCCCCAGCCAACATGGCCACCCTCCACCAGGCCCCCACTCATGTCCCCCTGCACCCCCACCCCCCAGCATCCAGGGTCACCCTCCACCAGGCCCCCACTCATGTCTCCCACCACCCCCACCCCCCTGCCACCATGGGCAGCCCCCACCAGGCCCCCACTCATGTCTCCCACCACCCCCACCCCCCAGCAGTGCAGGGGCAGCCTCCACCAGGCCCCCACTCATGTCTCCCACCACCCCCACCCCCCAGCAGTGCAGGGGCAGCCTCCACCAGGCCCCCACTCATGTCTCCCACCACCCCCACTCCCCTGCCACCATGGGCAGCCCCCACCAGGCCCCTACTCATGTCTCCCACCACCCCCACCCCCCAGCAGTGCAGGGGCAGCCTCCACCAGGCCCCCACTCATGTCTCCCACCACCCCCACCCCCCAGCCACCATGGGCAGCCCCCACCAGGCCCCCACCCATGTCTCCCACCACCCCCACCCCCCAGCCACCAGGGGCACCCTCCACCAGGTCCTCACAATCCCCAATCATGTGCGTAATGGTCAGCCTCCACAGCCAAAAAGCCCTACCAAGTAACGCATTCACCCACATGGAAATGGAAATTACATGTTACACCCCCAATGTTCATGAAGCTAATGAACCCATGCCCGTCACACACAATGGTTGCAATTGAATGGGAAAACACCCAACATGACATGCATGAAACCAATGAGATGATACCACACAGTGAAGTATGAAAACAAAATTGTATTGAAAAAAATAAAGAATGCTAAAGAAAGGAAACAAACTACAATGGGAATGAGAAAAAATAAGCTGCATGTCCGTATTAAAAAAAAAAACTGCAAATCAGAATCCAAAAAATGTCGTCCAAAGTCAAATGTAAAAAAATCTCTATGCAATAAAGAACTATGTAAAAAACTACCAAGGGTCCATGAGCCCAACTGAACAAAGGAAACCTACTAAAAAACCTAACTAAAAATCAACTATATACAAAAACTGGAGCAGTGTCCGTCGACTCCAAATCATAATAAGAAACAAAGGAAACCTAAAACTAAAGAACTATATACAAAGGCGGCGGGCAAGTCCAGCGGCTCACTCCGTGGTGTCCCGGGCCAGGGCATCATCGAACTCCTTTTCGATGTCCTGGAGGCGGTCCAGTTCCATGGCCCCGAGGGTCCGCAGGGACGACGTCGTGTCCTCCTCCAACCCCCTGCGGATTGCCTCGAGGCACTCGGCCCGCCTCAGGGCCCTCCGCATGGAGTTCTCCGCCCTGACCATTGTGAGCCGCGCCTCTTCCGCCCGCCGCCGCTCCGCACCTATGGCGTGGCCCAACCGCTGCCACACGGAAGACACTCTCTGTCCTGGGTCCCCCTGCCCTCCGGCCGATGCCTGCCCCTCCGATGTCGATAGCCCCGAGCCTTCATGTCTCCCACTATGTTGCTGCTGCTGCTCTGCCTCTTCCCGTGCACTGCCTTCTGCTGCCTGCACATCCTCCGCCGGCTGGGGTGCAGTTGTTGATGTGGCCACCCCTGCTGGACCTCCGACTCTGGACTGTGGCAGGGATGCCTCCTCCACCAGCCTGGCCGCACCGTCAGAGGCAGCTCCACAGGGCAACCAGGTGACTGATGGGTGGGAAGATGGCACAGAGGACGACTGACGCATAGGGGGTCCAGTTGAGGAGGGGGTTGGAGCAAGCCCCATCAGACGGAGAAATCCGGCCTGGGTGACCTGTCCCAGCAGGCTGACGTGGTCAACGAGCCATTCGAGATGACGTGCAGTCTCTCCATGAAAAGACTGCAGGTCACCTCACATGGCCCGTTGACGCAACGCCACACCAGCCAGGACAGGCTCAACCCGGACCTGGATGGCCACGTCCGCAGGCAGAGGAAGGCCAGTTGATGTCAGCTCATCCCCTGCCTGAAAACGGGTCTGGACGTAGACATCCCTGCTGGTGCAAGATGATGCAGGGACAGGATCGGGGACAGGATTGCACACAGGCACCTCCGCGGCGGCCTGTGCTGCCTCCTGTCCCCGGTCCTGCACTGCACCACTAGCACCAGTGGGATCCCCACCTCCAGACCCCGTCTCTGGTGCTTGCACGGCTGCCTCCTCCACCAAACCCACCACCAACCTGGATGACTCTGTGCCATCTTCCCCTGTTGGGCCCTGTGGGGTCCCAGCTGCCCCTTCTGCTGCCGAGGAGTCCAACTGCAACCTCCGCCTCTTGGACCTCCCCCCGG
Organism: Ambystoma mexicanum; assembly: GCF_040938575.1. NCBI lineage: Eukaryota > Metazoa > Chordata > Amphibia > Caudata > Ambystomatidae > Ambystoma > Ambystoma mexicanum. The sequence goes on along the minus strand of NC_090932.1, from coordinate 840,240,830 downwards.
CAGCTGCGGCCTGGGACGCGGCACCGGACTCCTCACTCCCCGACGAGATGACAACACCGGAGGGGAGCCGGGCCTTGCATCTCCGGCTGGCGGTCGGATCCCCGCAGCTGTGCTCCACAGCACCTTCTCCGCCCTCTTCATCAATTGACGCTGCAGACAGGGAGAAACAAAACACAGGCATCAGGGCACTGTACAATGGACACATACACACATGACAGTTGCACATGAGTGGCATTGGCAAACCTCAGACATGTCATCACAATCCCCAACACACATGTCATTGCAACTCGCACACATGAGCCATACCACAGCCATATCGCAACTGCCTGCACCATCCCTACACATACAACAACATCAGCAGCCAAAGGGGAGCCAGACATCACATGCAACACAGGAAGTGCACCACACATGTACACACACCACCACACTTGCATGCATGTGTACACCTCTGCCAAGTGTCGCACTGTTCAGATGGGCATCCATGTCACATCTGCCAATCAGGCTTCCACATACCGCTGTCACATGCATCCATGTTGCATCACTGTTGCACCCTTGTCAAATACACACACATGCACATGTACACAGTGCTCATACATGCAGCCGAAAACAACATACATGCGTGACATCACGGACATGTCTACTTACATACACATTCATCCAAACATGTGTGCACGCACAACTGCATTTGCCATGCAAGCCTACACACACAAGCACCATCCATGTCTCACACATTACAGCCCTCGCATGTGTCAGCCCCACCGCCCTGTACACCCCCACCCATACTAGACCCCATACAAACAGATGTGCAACCTGCACAATACCGAATAATCACCACACGCACTGCTCACAATCAGGATGCATGTACACTCACCGCTCGACTCCAGACGGGTCTGCTTCTCTAGGACCTGGACGTGGAGCGCTGGGGATATGCGTTCCAGGACCCCCATCTGTTCTTCCGACAAGTGGCCCCGGCGCCCCTTGGCATCCGCTGCCTTCAAGAGGCGCCGGGCCTTGTTCAGGGTCCTGGACCTGAAGTCCTCCCAGCGCTTCCTGACATGTTGTAAGTCCCGGACTGCCACCCCCTCCGTGTTGATGGCAGTCACGATGTCAGTTCAGATCCGAGTCCGTCCTTCCTTGTCTGCGCGGGAACTTCCGAAGAGGGCATCATACTGCCCCAGGACTTGCTCCACCAGGACACCAACTTCGGTGGCACTGAAGCTGGTGCCCCTCTGCCTCTCTGGCTGGGGGTTGTCAGTGGTCACAGATGGTGTTTGCCCCGACATGACAACCCCAGAGGCAGGAGTGGGTGGGCAACTTGGTCCTGGGGCTGGGCTGTGGAGCGATGGAATTCCAGTCGGGAGTCTTCGGTTCCAGCAGGGGTGGTCACAGCAACAGCACCCCTGGCTGATGTGCAGGCAGCAAATGGCAGTGCACGTGGGCAGCAGGCAGTCAGGCAGCAGCAGATGGCAGGTGGGAACGTGCTCGGGGCACTGGGGGGCAGTAGTTCGGCCTTCTGGGCAGGAGCGTGTTCTTCCGTGTGCTTACGTGTGGCCAGCTTGGTACGGAGTGATTTGGCACGTGAAAATCCTGCACGTCAGCATGAAAATCGAGGAAATGCCCTTAGCGCGTAAGCGCGTCAGCACGCATACGCGATTCTATTGGACCAAAGGCCCTCAGCGCGTAAACGCGTCAGCACGCATACGCGATTCTATTGGACCAAAGGCCCTCAGCGCATAAACGCGTCAGCACGCATACGCGATTCTATTGGACCAAAGGCCCTCAGCGCGTAAACGCGTCAGCACGCATACGCGATTCTATTGGACCAAAGGCCCTCAGCGCGTAAACGCGTCTGTGACGTGACCCGCACGGGTGTTTCCCACACAGCACGTGATGACAGAGCACACGTGGAAAGACTGCACGTCAGAGTGTCATCGCGTGTAATTGGACAGCACGTCAGAATGTCATCGCGTGTAATTGGACAAAAGTGCGCGTACACGCGATTGGCCTATGTACGTGTATATCAGGGGTGCGCGGACACTTACACACGCAAGTACGTCAGCGCACCTGTGTCCCGGGGTGTGCGGGAATTTCCACACGCTATTGGACTGGGTACTGGATTTCAGGGGTGCGCGGGTCACACGCTCGCCTACAACACGCGCAACGCATTAATTTGCGCGCTAACAAAATAACAAGCTCAGACCCAGGATGAACATACCGTTCCTAGCAGCAGTGGGCGTGGCCTACCAAAGGAGGAGGAGGAGGATAGTCAGGGCCAGAATATTCACACCCAGAACCAGCCTTTTCGGGATGCCTGATGACCAGGTGCATGGGAGGTACAGGTTTCCACCACACATTATACTGGACCTGGTGAGTGAGTGGGAGGATGACCTCACATCACCCACCCTGTGCTCCCAAGCACTCAGCCCCCTGGAGAAGGTCCTCAATGTACTGCACTTCTTAGCCACTGGATCATTTCAGCTGACAAGTGCCATTGTGGGTGGTGTATCACAGACCACTCAGTCACGCTGCCTACACCAGGTCTTGAACATCATCACTGCACGCCCATCAGTCCGCAGGCACATATACCTGCCCAGAACACCTGCAGAAAGGCATGCTGCTGCCCTGGATTTTTACGCTGTGGCACGATTCCCCAAAGTGCTAGGTGCCATCGACTGCACCCATGTGGCTCTACGTCCCCCCAGGGCATCTGAGCACATCTATAGGAACCGCAAGCACTGGCATTCCATCAACGTGCAGGTAGTATTTAATGCCAAGGGAATCATCACCTCAGTATATGCCAACTATCCCGGGTCAACCCACGACAGCTTCATTTACCGAATGTCCACCCTAAGCCGGGACCTAGAAGCTGGGCGGCATGGCGATACATGGCTGCTTGGTGACAATAAATGCCACTGCACATGCATGCATGTCAGATACTGAGCAAGGTCACAACCCCACCAATGATACCAATCACCACCTCCACAGGGGACAGTGCCTACCCTCTCAGCCCCCACATGATGACGCCAATTCGGAACCCCACCACGCCACCCCAGGTAAGATATAACACAGCCCACATTACAACCCGGGGCATAGTGGAGCGCACATTCGGAGTGCTAAAGTCACGCTTTCGCTCCCTTGACCGTTCTGGCGGGCAGCTGTTGTACGCTCCCCCAGTAGTGTGCAGGATCATAGTGGCAGCATGTGTCCTGCACAACGTTGCAACACGCCGGGGCCTGGCCGTGGACATGGTGGTGGTCCCACATCCCCAACCACATGCACAGCCGCTGCGCATGGGAGGGGAAAGGGCACGGGGGGAGGCAGCCCGTACACAGCTAGTGGCTAATTACTTCACATAGAAATCACACCCCTGTGGAGTGCACACTGCCCTGGCACATTCCATCTGACAATCAATGATGACTCAACCTGACACTGATCCTGAATGTCTGGAGAATGAACCGTGAAAACCATATCAGCCTGAGATTGTTCACCTGGAAGTGTCACAATGTGTGCATCCCTACCCACACAGACACCACCAATGCAGTTTTGTGAAGTAACACATTCAAGCAGCTAAAATGAATACCCACTAGCAAAATGCAACAATAGGACAGTGCCATGTCAGCCAACCCATCCCCAGCACCGCCACACGACACACCGTGCCATGTCATGCTATTTGCAGGTAAACAAAGTAATCCCCACAACATGACACTAGTGTCACAATGTAGAGTGTCCCTAATTGAAACTTGCAACACCTGAAATGCTCACAGTAATGCAGGACCAACAACAAACTTGAGCAGGTACTACCATTAACATGACATCACAAATGTTATATATTAGTAGTCTCACCACCTGGAAATGCCTGCACTCCCACCACTACTAACTGTGCAGTGTTGGCGCCATGTAGAGTTGTAGGTGCACTGCTGCCAACATGGACCCCATCTCCAGACTAGAGGGCCTTGTGTAGACATGAGGAAGGGACCTGCAAATTGGGAGGTAGACACAGATGATGAGTTACACATCAATGCAACATGCAGTGTACAACACAACAGCAAAATGCACTAGGAATGCATACACAGTATTGACTAGACTACCCACACATGTAGTGGGAGTCCAATGTCACCATGTACGTCAATGTCACTTGGGCACACCCTTTGCAAGCCCATGGAAACGGGAAGCAGGAGGGGTGTGTGTGACTCAAACCCAAGCAGCTGAACCAAATACGTGACAAGCCTATATGTGCCCAGCCACAATGCTGCGTATGCCCACAGGAACCACGAAAGCCAACAAATTGTCCCAATAAAATTGGGAAAAATTTTTTAGAAATTAAAAATAAAAATAAAAATAAAAATAAAACATTTAAAAAAAATAAAAATCAAAAATAAAAATAAAAATTAAAAATAAAAATCAAAAATAAAAATAAAAAATAAAAATAAAAATCAAAAATGGCCATTGATGGGCCCGGGGGGGTTTGGGAGGCCACCCAGGAGGTCCGAGGACAGGGTGCACACCAAAACCCACCTGTGTGGGTCCTGGGAAAAAAAAACACCTCCATGGGCTCATGGCCCACACGGCTACCCTATTGTGGGAGTATCACTGCTGTCGCTATTATCACCCAGTGCAGCTGCATCCGGAGGTGGTTGCACTATGGGAGGCAGCCCATGCAAGGCCCTAGTCTGCTCCTCCATGGCTGCAAGCATGCGGGTGTGGTAGGTCTAGTTCTGGAGGATGAGTGTGCGGAGGTCCCCATGCAACAACTCACGGGATGCCCGGACCTCCGCCCTCGTTGCCTGCATCTCAGCTGAGAACGTACGGGTGAGACGCTCCAGCTGCTGTTCTGTCCTTTGGTGTGTTGAAGCCTCAAGCTCAACAAGAGTCGTCCTGAGGTGAAGGAGCTCCTGCCTCAGGGCTTCTCTGTGGGCCTGGGACTCAATGGAGATGGCCTCCTGCAGAGTCGCCAGTGCCGCCCGCCTGTCCCTGTTGGACCCCCAACATGTCCTCCCTGTGTGACTGGCAGATGGAGTCGGTTGCCTGCTCTAGTCGCTCCATCAGCCTTTCAGGGGGGACAATGGAAGTGGCCACCCTATCCATGGCCTGAGCCATCATCTCGGTTGATGCTGCCTGTTGTGTTGCCATACCGTAAATGGATTGCTCCCATGCGGTATTGCCAGGTGGCGTACGGCCACCACGTCGGCGGGCACCACACCTGTCTGGGGCAAGGCGAACTGCGCCTTGCTGTGCCGGCACTGCCTGAGGCTGCAGGGCTGCATTCCCCCTCTGATCTGCTAGCCCAGGAACAGGATCAGATGTCGCGGAGTGTGACCCTGCATCCGTAACCACCAAAGGCGTAGCTGCCAACACTGACATCCCCATTGAGGGTTCTGACCCTGGTGCAGGTGGGTGGGACAGAACAGAATCCCTCCCTGGAACACTCACCTGCGACGGCACGTAGGTCTCATCCGAATCAACAGCTGAGTACAGCTCGGGGGAGGTGCAGCCAGAGACACCCCTTGAGAGCACGACCTGCAGCACTTGTGGGTTCTCACCCACCACCACACCACGTCCCTCACTGGTGGTTGGTCGACCCGCGGACCCCTCCTGGGTCTGCACCATCTCCACAACACCAGCAGTATCAGGTGCGTCTTCCCCTGCAAAGACATAAAAACAAAGAAATGGAAACAGGCATTAGAACCATGGCACACAATGAGGGCTGAGAAGCAAGAGAACCAGTACTTGATTGACACATGTCCCACATGACTAAAACCCTCCCATGCATGCACCCTCACTGCATATGAAGGGCAGGCAAATGGCACACACTGATGACACCAAGATGGAAGATGAACACATTTTCTGCATGCTGCCTGGCAGTGGCATCACACATTGGCCTGTGATTGCCAGGTGAAACACACATGCCATCACACAGATGGCATGTACCATTGCTATTGACTGAAGATGGAGAGGAGGGTAGCACCTATTCATTCAGTCCAGTTCCCGCATCTAATAGCTTTTCTAATTCTAACAGGTCAGATTTTTCACCTGGAGCTGCCAGTCTGAAATGGTCCAATTGCACAGGGACATGTGTGAACAAATGATATCCAGGTAACAAAGTCACTCCACTTTACCATAGCCATGTCAGACATGTGACTAGTGGACTGCGACATGCCTAGTAAAGGTGGTGGAATGCAAACAATCTGACTGAATGAACAGTGAAAAATAAGCAACAATGTTGTGGCAAGGTGACACTTCAAGGGCAACTGGCGTGCAGTTGGGCTAGATGTCTACTGTTGGCAGAAGGGATACTGCTATGGCCAAATGCAGCTGCGCAGGATGTATTGCATGAAGCACATGGCTGACCCATACGAATCAGGTGCACACACTCTCACCTGGCACACAAACAGAAGCCCTCACACACACACTATGCACATGGATGACACACACATGCATGTGCACTCACCGGACAATGCCTCGTAATCAGCCAGATCTCCCACGCCTTGGATCTGTTCCTCCGTGACGTAGGTCCCAGCGACTGACTCATGTGGAGTGAGTTCCATGTCTACTACTGGAGACCCACCTCCAGTCACTAGAGTTGCGGCATGACTTGAGGCCAGCTTACTCTTTGCCCTGCGCTTTAGGTCATTCCAGCGCTTATAGCAATCATTGGCTGTGCGCCTCACGATTCCAAGGGCACTTACGATGTCCGCAACGGTCTGCCAGTGTGCCTGGCGTTGTGCAGGTGTGGTCTTGGATCCTGCAACAATGACCATCTCGTTGTCATGTGCGGACACATACTCGACAAGTGCATTCAGTTCGTCATCCGTGAAGCTGGGCTTCCTGGACGGGCCGGACTGTGTAGCCGTGTCTGGGGCATCAGCCTGTGCCGGACGAACACTCTTCCTCTTCCGCTTGGAAGGTGGTGGTGATCCTGAGTGTCCTGCGCCGCTCTGGACACTAGGGGCAGGAGCCCTGGTGGACTCTGTATGAGGAGTGTGGGATTGCACACTCAGCATGGGGGTTGGTGCAGGCATTGGCTCTAGTGTGATGGTGTCAGGGGGAATGTCAGCAGCATGGACTAGGACCGACACTGTCCTGGCTGGGTGTGTGAGGGCTGGGGTGGATGGAGCCGCAGCTGCCCCTGCAGCCTCTCCGCCCTGCCTACTTGGTGCAGCAGATGACCTTGCTGCCCCAGATGCACGTGGCATGGTGACATCAACGTGCACCAGCGCACGTGTCATAGGCCTGCTGACCTGGAAGTCAGCCATGGAGTCAGCCAGGTCTGGTGCCACAATGGGCTGGTCCAACAAGGGCTGAGCATGGGTGGTGTCAGCCACATCAGCCTCAACAGGAGGGGGGGGTTATGGGTGCCCTTGACTGGTCCTCCACACATGGGGGGACAGGCTCACCCTGCAAGTAACGACCACGTCCCCTTCCGGATCCACCACGGCCACCACTTGTGGCTCTTCCACCTTTGCCACCCTTACGGAATCCTCGCCTCCCAGCCATGGCACTGATGTGAATGTGCGTATGGGAGTGGCTGTAAACTATTGTCCTGGGCAATTGGGGGCGAAAGGGGTTGGGTACCAGATGGTAATTGTACCCTAGTGCTCTTGCAAGGCTGATTGTAACCCCTGGGGAAAGATGACGGGTCACGCTACGCACAGGAGCCCCAAAAAAGGGAGATGACGTGCACGCAACCCCTCCTAGACCACATGTGCAGAAAGAAAAACCTGCACTACGCTGTGGCACCCAGTAACACAAGAATGAACGTATGCGTGTCACACGCAGCCTAGAATGACCTCTGAAGGGGTAGGCTACACACGGGGCAAGCACAGATGTTAGATACGTGCGTGACTCACCGTCTGCCAGGTAAAAGAGCGTGAAAAAGGAGCGCGTTTGGTTTGGTTCGCCAAAAGAAGATTTGTACGCTGTCTGAGGAGACAGGACAACAGTAGAAGGGAACACTGTTTGAGGGAACAGGCCCAGGTAAACCAGTAAAAGAGAAAAAAGAGAAAAAGCTGTCAGAGGTAACAGGGAATACGAACTTGAAACGCCGTGAAGTAAATCGCGTGTGAAACGACAAGAAGTACAGAATTCACCCACTCGCTCTCCACAAAAAGCACGTACAAGGAAATGGTGTTCTACACGTACCTTTTATACAGGCCCACACGTCCAGCGTCACTTACGCGGCGTGTACGCGCTAGGGCCATTTCCACCAATTACACGCTTTGTCACTTATGCGTGTAGGGCCATTTCCACCAATTACACGCTTTGTCATTTCTGCGTGTAGGGCCATTTCCACCAATCATACGCGATGAGACTCTGACGTTATGTCCAATTACACGCGATGACACTCTGACGTGCAGTCTTTCCACGTGTGCTCTGTCATCACGTGCTGTGTGGGAAACACCCGTGCGGGTCACGTCACAGACGCGCTTACGCGCTGAGGGCCTTTGGTCCAATAGAATCGCGTATGCGTGCTGATGCGCTTACGCGCTAAGGGCCTTTCCTCGATTTTCACGCTGACGTGCAGGATTTTCACGTGCCAAATCACTCCGTACCAAGCTGGCCACGCGTAAGCACACAGAAGACCACGCTCCTGCCCAGAAGGCCGAGCTACTGCCCCCCAGAGCCCCGAGCACGCTCCCACCTGCCATCTGCTGCTGCCTGACTGCCTGCTGCCCACGTGCACTGCCATTTGCTGCCTGCACATCAGCCAGGGGTGCTGTTGCTGTGACCACCCTTGCTGGAACCGAAGACTCCCGACTGGAATTCCATCGCTCCACAGCCCAGCCCCAGGACCCAGTTGCCCACCCACTCCTGCCTCTGGGGTTGTCATGTCGGGGCAAACACCATCTGTGACCACTGACAACCCCCGGCCAGAGAGGCAGAGGGGCACCAGCTTCAGTGCCACCGAAGTTGGTGTCCTGGTGGAGCAAGTCCTGGGGCAGTATGATGCCCTCTTCGGAAGTTCCCGCGCCGACAAGGAAGGACGGACTCGGATCTGGACTGACATCGTGACTGCCATCAACGCGGAATGGGTGGCAGTCCGGGACTTACAACATGTCAGGAAGCGCTGGGAGGACTTCAGGTCCAGGACCCTGAACAAGGCCCGGCGCCTCTTGAAGGCAGCGGATGCCAAGGGGCGCCGGGGCCACTTGTCGGAAGAACAGATGGGGGTCCTGGAACGCATATCCCCAGCGCTCCACGTCCAGGTCCTAGAGAAGCAGACCCGTCTGGAGTCGAAAGGTGAGTGTACATGCATCCTGATTGTGAGCAGTGCGTGTGGTGATTATTCGGTATTGTGCAGGTTGCATATCTGTTCGTATGGGGTCGAGTATGGGTGGGGGTGTACAGGGCCGTGGGGCTGACACATGCGAGGGCTGTAATGTGTGAGACATGGATGGTGCTTGTGTGTGTAGGCTTGCATGCCAAATGCAGTTGTGCGTGCACACATGTTTGGATGAATGTGTATGTAAGTAGACATGTCCGTGATGTCACGCATGTATGTTGTTTTCAGCTGCATGTATGAGCACTGTGTACATGTGCATGTGTGTGTATTTGACAAGGGTGCAACAGTGATGCAACAAGGATGCATGTGACAGCGGTATCTGGAAGCCTGATTGGCAGATGTGACATGGATGCCCGTCTGAACAGTGCGACACTTGGCAGAGGTGTACACATGCATGCAAGTGTGGTGGTGTGTGTACATGTGTGGTGCACTTCCTGTATTGCATGTGATGTCTGGCTCCCCTTTGGCTGCTGATGCTGTTGTATGTGTAGGGATGGTGCTGGCAGTTGCAATATGGCTGTGGTATGGCTCATGTGTGCGAGTTGCAATGACATGTGTGTTGGGGATTGTGATGACATGTCTGAGGTTTGCCATTGCCACTCATGTGCAACTGTCATGTGTGTATGTGTCCATTGTACAGTGCCCTGATGCCTGTGTTTTGTTTCTCCCTGTCTGCAGCGTCAACTGATGAAGAGGGCGGAGAAGGTGCTGTGGAGCACAGCGGCGGGGATCCGACCGCCAGCCGGAGACGCAAGGCCCGGCTCCCCTCCCGTGTTGTCATCTCGTCGGGGAGTGAGGAGTCCGGTGCCGCATCCCAGGCCGCAGCTGCCCGGGGGAGGTCCAAGAGGCGGAGGTTCCAGTTGGACTCCTCGGCAGCAGAAGGGGCAGCTGGGACCCCACAGGGCCCAACATGGGAAGATGGCACAGAGTCATCCAGGTTGGTGGGTGGTTTGGGGGAGGAGGAGGCCGTGCAAGCACCAGAGACGGGGTCTGGAGGTGGGGATCCCACTGGTGCTAGTGGTGCAGTGCAGGACCAGGGACAGGAGGCAGCACAGGCCGCCGCGGAGGTGCCTGTGTGCAATCCTGTCCCCGATCCTGTCCCTGCATCAGCTTGCACCAGCAGGGATGCCTACGTCCAGACCCGTTTTCAGGCAGGGGATGAGCTGACGTCAACTGGCCTTCCTCTGCCTGCGGACGTGGCCATCCAGGTCCGGGTTGAGCCTGTCCTGGCTTGTGTGGCGTTGCGTCAACGGGCCATGCGAGGTGACCTGCAGTCTTTTCATGGAGAGACTGCACGTCATCTCAAATGGCTCGTTGACCACGTCAGCCTGCTGGGACAGGTCACCCAGGCCGGATTCCTCCGCCTGATGGGGCTTGCTCCGACCCCCTCCTCAACTGGACCCCCTACGCGCCAGTCGTCCTCTGTGGCATCTTCCCACCCATCAGTACCTGGGTGCCCTGTGGAGCTGCCTCTGACGGTGCGGCCAGGCTGGTGGAGGAGGCATCCCTGCCACAGTCGGGAGTCGGAGGTCCAGCAGGGGTGGCCACATCAACAACTGCACCCCAGCCGTCGGAGGATGTGCAGGCAGCAGGAGGCAGTGCACGGGCAGAGGCAGAGCAGCAGCAGCAACATGGTGGGAGACATGAAGGCTCGGGGCCTTCGACATCGGAGGGGCAGGCATCGGCCGGAGGGCAGGAGGACCCAGGACAGAGACTGTCTTCCGTGTGGCAGCGGTTGGGCCACGCCATAGGTGCGGAGAGGCGGCGGGCGGAAGAGGCGCGGCTCACAATGGTCAGGACGGAGAACTCCATGCGGAGGGCCCTGAGGCGGGCCGAGTCCCACGAGGCAATCCGCAGGGGGTTGGAGGAGGACACGGCGTCGTCCCTGCGGACCCTCGGGGCCATGGAACTGGACCGCCTCTGGGACATCGAACAGGAGTTCGATGATGCCCTGGCCCGGGACACCACGGAGTGAGCCGCTGGACTTGCCCGCCGCCTTTGTATATAGTTCTTTAGTTTTAGGTTTCCTGTTGTTTCTTATTATGATTTGAAGTCGACGGACACTGCTCCACTTTTTGTATATAGTTGGTTTTTAGTTAGGTTTCCTTTGTTCAGTTGGGCTCATGGACCCTTGATAGTTTTTTACATAGTTCTTTCTTGCATAGAGATTTTTTTACAATAGACTTTGGACGACATTTCTTTGGATTCTGATTTGCAGTTTTTTTTTTATACGGACATGCAGCTTATTTTTTTTCATTCCCATTGTAGTTTGTTTCATTTCTTTAGCATTCTTTATGTTTTTCAATACATTTTTGTTTTCATACTTCACTGTGTGGTATCATCTCATTGGTTTCATGCATGTCATGTTGGGTGTTTTCCCATTCAATTGCAACCATTGTGTGTGACGGACATGGGTTCATTAGCTTCATGAACATTGGGGGTGTAACATGTAATTTCCATTTCCATGTGGGTGAATGGGTTACATGGTAGGGCTTTTTGGCTGTGGAGGCTGACCATAACGCACATGATTGGGGATTGTGAGGACCTGGTGGAGGGTGCCCCTGGTGGCTGGGGGGTGGGGGTGGTGGGAGACATGAGTGGGGGCCTGGTGGAGGGTGCCCCTGGATGCTGGGGGGTGGGGGTGCAGGGGGACATGAGTGGGGGCCTGGTGGAGGGTGGCCATGGTGGCTGGGGGGTGGGGGTGCAGGGGGACATGAGTGGGGGCCTGGTGGAGGGTGCCCATGCACTGCTGGGGGGTGGGGGTGTTGGGAGACATGAGTGGGGGCCTGGTGGAGGCTGCCCCTGCACTGCTGGGGGGTGGGGGTGGTGAGAGACATGAGTGGGGGCCTGGTGGAGGCTGCCCCTGCACTGCTGGGGGGTGGGGTGGTGGGAGACATGAGTGGGGGCCTGGTGGAGGGTGCCCCTGGTGGCTGGGGGGTGGGGGTGGTGGGAGACATGAGTGTGGGCCTGGTGGAGGGTGCCCCTGGTGGCTGGGGGGTTGGGGTGGTGGGAGACATGGGTGGGGGCCTGGTGGAGGGTGCCCCTGCACTGCTGGGGGGTGGGGGTGGTGGGAGACATGAGTGGGGTCCTCGTGGAGGGTGCCCCTGCACTGCTGGGGGGGTGGGGGTGGTGGGAGACATGAGTGGGGGCCTGGTGGAGGGTGCCCCTGCACTGCTGGGGGGTGGGGGTGGTGGTAGACATGAGTGGGGGCCTGGTGGAGGCTGCCCCTGCACTGCTGGGGGGTGGGGGTGGTGGGAGACATGAGTGGGGGCCTGGTGGAGGGTGCCCCTGGTGGCTGGGGGGTGGGGGTGCAGGGGGACATGAGTGGGGGCCTGGTGGAGGGTGCCCCTGCACTGCTGGGGGGGTGGGGGTGGTGGGAGACCTGAGTGGGGGCCTGGTGGAGGCTGCCCCTGCACTGCTGGGAGGTGGGGGTGGTGGGAGACATGAGTGGGGGCCTGGTGGAGGGTGCCCCTGGTGGCTGGGGGGTGGGGGTGGTGGGAGACATGAGTGGGGGCCTGGTGGAGGCTGCCCCTGCACTGCTGTGGGTGGGGGTGGTGGGAGACATGAGTGGGGGCCTGGTGGAGAGTGCCCCTGGTGGCTGGGGGGTGGTGGGAGACATGAGTGGGGGCCTGGTGGAGGGTGCCCCTGGTGGCTGGGGGGTGGGGGTGGTGGTAGACATGAGTGGGGGCCTGGTGGAGGGTGCCCCTGCACTGCTGGGAGGTGGGGGTGGTGGTAGACATGAGTGGGGGCCTGGTGGAGGCTGCCCCTGCACTGCTGGGAGGTGGGGGTGGTGGGAGACATGAGTGGGGGCCTGGTGGAGGGTGCCCCTGCACTGCTGGGGGGTGGGGGTGGTGGGAGACATGGGTGGGGGCCTGGTGGAGGCTGCCCATGGTGGCAGGGGGGTGGGGGTGGTGGGAGACATGAGTGGGGGCCTGGTGGAGGCTGCCCCTGCACTGCTGGGGGGTGGGGGTGGTGGGAGACATGAGTGGGGGCCTGGTGGAGGGTGCCCCTGGTGGCTGGGGGGTGGGGGTGCAGGGGGACATGAGTGGGGGCCTGGTGGAGGGTGCCCCTGCACTGCTGGGGGGGTGGGGGTGGTGGGAGACATGAGTGGGGTCCTGGTGGAGGGTGCCCCTGCACTGCTGGGGGGTGGGGGTGGTGGGAGACATGAGTGGGGGCCTGGTGAGGGCTGCCCATGGTGGCAGGGGGGTGGGGGTGGTGGGAGACATGAGTGGGGGCCTGGTGGAGGGTGCCCCTGCACTGCTGGGGGGTGGGCGTGGTGGGAGACATGGGTGGGGGCCTGGTGGAGGCTGCCCCTGCACTGCTGGGAGGTGGGGGTGGTGGGAGACATGAGTGGGGGCCTGGTGGAGGGTGCCCCTGGTGGCTGGGGGGTGGTGGGAGACATGAGTGGGGGCCTGGTGGAGGGTGCCCCTGGTGGCTGGGGGGTGGGGGTGGTGGTAGACATGAGTGGGGGCCTGGTAGAGGGTGCCCCTGCACTGCTGGGAGGTGGGGGTGGTGGTAGACATGAGTGGGGGCCTGGTGGAGGCTGCCCCTGCACTGCTGGGAGGTGGGGGTGGTGGGAGACATGAGTGGGGGCCTGGTGGAGGGTGCCCCTGCACTGCTGGGGGGTGGGGGTGGTGGGAGACATGGGTGGGGGCCTGGTGGAGGCTGCCCATGGTGGCAGGGGGGTGGGGGTGGTGGGAGACATGAGTGGGGGCCTGGTGGAGGCTGCCCCTGCACTGCTGGGGGGTGGGGGTGGTGGGAGAGATGAGTGGGGGCCTGGTGGGGGCTGCCCATGGTGGCAGGGGGGTGGGGGTGGTGGTAGACATGAGTGGGGGCCTGGTGGAGGGTGCCCCTGCACTGCTGGGGGGTGGGGGTGATGGGAGACATGAGTGGGGGCCTGGTGGGTGCTGCCCATGGTGGCAGGGGGGTGGGGGTGGTGGGAGACATGAGTGGGGGCCTGGTGGAGGGTGCCCCTGGTGGCTGGGGGGCGGGGGGGGTGGGAGACATGGGTGGGGGCCTGGTGGAGGCTGCCCCTGGTGGCTGGGGGGTGGGGGTGGTGGGAGACATGAGTGGGGGCCTGGTGGAGGCTGCCCCTGCACTGCTGTGGGTGGGGGTGGTGGGAGACATGAGTGGGGGCCTGGTGGAGAGTGCCCCTGGTGGCTGGGGGGTGGTGGGAGACATGAGTGGGGGCCTGGTGGAGGGTGCCCCTGGTGGCTGGGGGGTGGGGGTGGTGGTAGACATGAGTGGGGGCCTGGTGGAGGGTGCCCCTGCACTGCTGGGAGGTGGGGGTGGTGGTAGACATGAGTGGGGGCCTGGTGGAGGCTGCCCCTGCACTGCTGGGAGGTGGGGGTGGTGGGAGACATGAGTGGGGGCCTGGTGGAGGGTGCCCCTGCACTGCTGGGGGGTGGGGGTGGTGGGAGACATGGGTGGGGGCCTGGTGGAGGCTGCCCATGGTGGCAGGGGGGTGGGGGTGGTGGGAGACATGAGTGGGGGCCTGGTGGAGGCTGCCCCTGCACTGCTGGGGGGTGGGGGTGGTGGGAGACATGAGTGGGGGCCTGGTGGAGGGTGCCCCTGGTGGCTGGGGGGTGGGGGTGCAGGGGGACATGAGTGGGGGCCTGGTGGAGGGTGCCCCTGCACTGCTGGGGGGGTGGGGGTGGTGGGAGACATGAGTGGGGTCCTGGTGGAGGGTGCCCCTGCACTGCTGGGGGGTGGGGGTGGTGGGAGACATGAGTGGGGGCCTGGTGAGGGCTGCCCATGGTGGCAGGGGGGTGGGGGTGGTGGGAGACATGAGTGGGGGCCTGGTGGAGGGTGCCCCTGCACTGCTGGGGGGTGGGGGTGGTGGGAGACATGGGTGGGGGCCTGGTGGAGGCTGCCCCTGCACTGCTGGGAGGTGGGGGTGGTGGGAGACATGAGTGGGGGCCTGGTGGAGGGTGCCCCTGGTGGCTGGGGGGTGGTGGGAGACATGAGTGGGGGCCTGGTGGAGGGTGCCCCTGGTGGCTGGGGGGTGGGGGTGGTGGTAGACATGAGTGGGGGCCTGGTAGAGGGTGCCCCTGCACTGCTGGGAGGTGGGGGTGGTGGTAGACATGAGTGGGGGCCTGGTGGAGGCTGCCCCTGCACTGCTGGGAGGTGGGGGTGGTGGGAGACATGAGTGGGGGCCTGGTGGAGGGTGCCCCTGCACTGCTGGGGGGTGGGGGTGGTGGGAGACATGGGTGGGGGCCTGGTGGAGGCTGCCCATGGTGGCAGGGGGGTGGGGGTGGTGGGAGACATGAGTGGGGGCCTGGTGGAGGCTGCCCCTGCACTGCTGGGGGGTGGGGGTGGTGGGAGAGATGAGTGGGGGCCTGGTGGGGGCTGCCCATGGTGGCAGGGGGGTGGGGGTGGTGGTAGACATGAGTGGGGGCCTGGTGGAGGGTGCCCCTGCACTGCTGGGGGGTGGGGGTGATGGGAGACATGAGTGGGGGCCTGGTGGGTGCTGCCCATGGTGGCAGGGGGGTGGGGGTGGTGGGAGACATGAGTGGGGGCCTGGTGGAGGGTGCCCCTGGTGGCTGGGGGGCGGGGGGGGTGGGAGACATGGGTGGGGGCCTGGTGGAGGCTGCCCCTGGTGGCTGGGGGGTGGGGGTGGTGGGAGACATGTGTGGGGGCCTGTTGGAGGCTGCCCCTGCACTGCTGGGGGGTGGGGGTGGTGGTAGACATGAGTGGGGGCCTGGTGGAGGGTGCCCCTGCACTGCTGGGGGGTGGGGGTGGTGGTAGACATGAGTGGGGGCCTGGTGGAGGGTGCCCCTGCACTGCTGGGGGGTGGGAGTGGTGGGAGACATGGGTGGGGGCCTGGTGGAGGCTGCCCATGGTGGCAGGGGGGTGGGGGTGGTGGGAGACATGAGTGGGGGCCTGGTGGAGGCTGCCCCTGCACTGCTGGGGGGTGGGGGTGGTGGGAGACATGAGTGGGGGCCTGGTGGGGGCTGCCCATGTTGGCAGGGGGTGGGGGTGGTGGTCGACATGAGTGGGGGCCTGGTGGAGGGTGCCCCTGCACTGCTGGGGGGTGGGGGTGGTGGGAGACATGAGTGGGGGCCTGGTGGAGGATGCCCCTGCACTGCTGGGGGGTGGGGGTGGTGGGAGACATGATTGGGGGCCTGGTGGAGGCTGCCCCTGCACTGCTGGGGGGTGGGGGGGTGGGGTGGTGGGAGACATGAGTGGGGGCCTGGTGGAGGCTGCCCCTGCACTGCTGGGGGGTGGGGGTGGTGGGAGACATGAGTGGGGGCCTGGTGGAGGGTGCCCCTGGATGCTGGGGGGTGGGGGTGCAGGGGGACATGAGTGGGGGCCTGGTGGAGGGTGCCCCTGCACTGCTGGGGGGTGGGGGTGGTGGGAGACATGAGTGGGGGGCTGGTGGTGGCTGCCCCTGCACTGCTGGGGGGTGGGGGTGGTGGGAGACATGAGTGGGGGCCTGGTGGAGGGTGCCCCTGGTGGCTGGGGGGTGGGGGTGGTGGGAGACATGAGTGGGGGCCTGGTGGAGGGTGCCCCTGGTGGCTGGGGGGTTGGGGTGGTGGGAGACATGGGTGGGGGCCTGGTGGAGGGTGCCCCTGCACTGCTGGGGGGTGGGGGTGGTGGGAGACATGAGTGGGGGCCTGGTGGAGGGTGCCCCTGCACTGCTGGGGGGTGGGGGTGGTGGGAGACATGAGTGGGGGCCTGGTGGAGGGTGCCCCTGCACTGCTGGGGGGTGGGGGTGGTGGTAGACATGAGTGGGGGCCTGGTGGAGGCTGCCCCTGCACTGCTGGGGGGTGGGGGTGGTGGGATACATGAGTGAGGGCCTGGTGGAGGGTGCCCCTGCACTGCTGGGGGGTGGGGGTGGTGGGAGACATGGGTGGGGGCCTGGTGGAGGCTGCCCATGGTGGCAGGGGGGTGGGGGTGGTGGGAGACATGAGTGGGGGCCTGGTGGAGGGTGCCCCTGGTGGCTGGGGGGTGGGGGTGGTGGGAGACATGAGTGGGGGCCTGGTGGAGGATGCCCCTGGTGGCTGGGGGGTTGGGGTGGTGGGAGACATGGGTGGGGGCCTGGTGGAGGGTGCCCCTGCACTGCTGGGGGGTGGGGGTGGTGGGAGACATGAGTGGGGGCCTGGTGGAGGGTGCCCCTGCACTGCTGGGGGGTGGGGGTGGTGGGAGACATGAGTGGGGGCCTGGTGGGGGCTGCCCATGGTGGCAGGGGGGTGGGGGTGCTGGGAGACATAAGTGGGGGCCTGGTGGTGGGTGCCCCTGGTGGCTGGGGGTGGGGGTGGTGGGAGACATGCATTGTTGATCAGTAGTGCAAGGTGACATGTGGGTTGGCTGGGGGGCATGCCCATGGTGGATGGGCTGCCTGCGGGACATGAGCAGGGGTGCAGGGTAGTCCCCCGTGGTGTGGGCTGCCTGCAGGGGCCGTGGAGGTTGTGGAGCGTACACCTGGGAGGACCCACACGGCCAATTCACGTGTGGTACTCCCCAGAACCCCTGAAATACACACACCCTGCTGATATCGCGTGTGGAACTTCCCACGCACCCCTGAAATACACGTACCCTGCTCGCACTGGGCCATTCTCGTGTGGAACTTCCCGCGCACCCCTGCAATACACGTACCCTGATGAAATCGCGTGTGGAACTTCCCGCGCACCCCTGAAATACACATACCCTGCTGGAATCGCGTGTGGAAATTCCCGCGCACCCCTGAAATACACGTACCCTGCTCGCACTGGGCCAATCGGGTGTGGAACTTCCCGCGCACCCCTGAAATACACGTACCCTGATGAAATCGCGTGTGGAACTTCCCGCGCACCCCTGAAATACACATACCCTGCTGAAATCGCGTGTGGAAATTCCCGCGCACCCTTGAAATACACGTACCCTGCTCGCACTGGGCCAATCGCGTGTGGAACTTCCCACGCACCCCTGAAATACATGTACCCTGATGAAATCGCGTGTGGAACTTCCCGCGCACCCCTGAAATACACATACCCTGCTGAAATTGCGTGTGGAACTTCCCGCGCACCCCTGAAATACACGTACTCTGCTTGCATGGGGCCAATCGCGTGTGGAACTTCCCGCGCACCCCTGAAATACACGTACCCTGCTTGCACGGGGCCATTCGCGTGTGGAACTTCCCCCGCACCCCTGAAATACACGTACCCTGCTCGCACTGGGCAATCGCGTGTGGAACTTCCCGCGCACCCCTGAAATACACGTACCCTGATGAAATCGCGTGTGGAACTTCCCGCGCACCCATGAAATACACATACCCTGCTGAAATCGCGTGTGGAACTTCCCGCGCACATGTGAAATCCACGTACACGGCCAAATCGCGTGTGGAACTTCCCGCACACCCCTGAAATCCACGTACCCGGCCAAATCGCGTGTCAGACTTCCCGCGCACCCCGGTATACACGCACACGTATTTCTTGTCAGCGGGTGTCCGTGTTTGTGGGTACCCCTTTGCACGTCATTTGTCCTGGAGGGCCACAGTATAGGACATTCATCATGGCAGTATATAGGTGCTATTTGTTGGCGCACCTTTTGGCGCACATTTCTTACAGCCGCAGAGACGCTACCACCTGCTTTCTTGTGGCGGTCGTGTTTGTGCCTGTGCGCTGGTTTGAGCGTGCGCTTTTTTGCCCTATTCTATTCCATGAATACGTGTTATAGGCGAGCGTGTGGGCGTTCCGCGCACTTGTGCCCTGTACTTCCCCCGTGACGCCCACGTTTTGGCAAGTTGTTCCCCATTCCGAGTGTGACACCCGTGTTCCGCCTACTTTTGTTGCGTGCGCCGCGCTATGTGCGATTTTCGCTGTGGCCTGTGCGATTTTCGCTGTGACCTGGCGCACGCAGTTAGATGGCCTGTGCGCCAACGTGCGCCGCGCACTTTTTTATCGCACATCCGCTGGTTTTCTCACGCACGGCCTTCCATGAATCGATGTGCGCTGCTTTTCGTGCGATTTTCGCACTTGCACTGCGATTTTCGCTATTCCACTGCGATTTTCGCTATTCCACTGCGATTCGCACGTTTTTGCCCACTTGCGCCGCGCTAATTATTCCATGAATCGACCTGTTAATTTGTTAAAATATACAGGGGGCAGCTGAAGGGCATGGCCACTGGCCATGGATAAAGGCCATGGCTCTTGGCTCTTTAATGTGCTCAAATATACAGTGGGTATGGCCAAAGGCCACGGCTAGTGACCTGTTAGTGTTTTAAAAATATACAGTGGGCACGGCTGAAGGCCATGGCTATTGGCCCCTTAATGTGTTAAAATTTACACTGGGTATGGCAGCACATTTTACAGTAAGTGTACATTCTATGAGCTACATCATCCAGTAAAAGCCTGGAGTCCAAATTTCAGACCAAAGCAAACAGAGTACATTAATGCTGGGCCGTGTTGCTATTATTGGATGGGGAAATCATTTATGAAAATTGCTAATACTTTCTAAATGTAAACCCTCCAGGCGCTAGTACCAATAATAAAAAAAAAACAACCCAACTATTCTGATTAAGTTCTCCCGGTGGCTGGAGACACTCCGGGTTTCCTTGGAAATAGAAGAGAGGACTGAGCTTGGAACGCCTCTTCTATTTTTATTTGCCATGGACCAGTAAACTTGGAGCGCCGGGGAAATAGTTCCTTATATAATAAATGTTGGGTTTCAGTGCAAGAGTGGTGTGGAAAAGCTAGATTGGTAGATGAAAGGAAGGATAGGAGGGAAAGGAACAGTATACTGATAACCCGGGTGTTGATAGCACTGAGGTTCCTCCAAAATTCGGCTCTGAATAGTAAATTCAACCCAGGTTTGAATTAACTTTATTGCCTCAAACAATCTCTGAAGGTACTAATCCACATTATCACTAAGTTCCCTAAGTTTATATTTCAATTCAGGATCAAAGTATTTTATTTACACAATAACCTCCCTCGAACCCCCCATTTCCCTACATGTAAAAACCCACCCCCTCCCCACCAGTTTTAAACTCTTGCCCCACCACCACCACATATATTTTTTTAAAGAATTTGCAATTGTTTCATTGTTTTCGTTATTATAAATTTGTTCAAATCGCTGGATACCCATGAATATTTACTACAAGCTGCACTATCTTAGAATTGTTATTACAATACTTCTTGTAAAATCTGTGTGCGTCCTTATTTTGGCCACCTACAAACATAAGAAATGAATGACAAGATACTCCAATATATACCTCATTTTTCAATCTTTTTTTTCTTTATTTCTCCACTTTTTTAATACTTTCATATACACATGGGCTTAAATATTACTGCAGAATACATTCCTGATTGAGAGTACACCCCACTAAAGAAGGCCGAAACACACCTGTGTCGACAGTTTGTTGAGTGTTTTGTGTTGCACATTAAACTAAGTGTGCTCTAAAATAGGATTTTCCTTAGCATTCAATGAAAGAGTGCTATCGATGGCTTCATGCTGCAGGCTACCTAATAACTTATATGAGCATGAAATAAGGGAGGCTGCTTTTGTCATAAGAATAAGTGAAAGTAGAGTCAATCTTGACCAGTGTAATAGTAGAAATAAACAGTGTTTTAAATTGTGTTTGAAATTTTTATAAACAAACCCAATGTCTTAAATTAAACAAGTGTTGTGTTTACAAAGCGAGTAAAAGAGAATATTATGGTTTAAGTGATTTTTTAGAGTGACAAAATTGAGTTATGTACATTGATTTGATATTTGAGACATGATATTTGTTAAAATAAACTATTTTTTTATCATTTTTCTACAAACAAAAAGGCATAGTGTACAATCTGAATGTGTATGTGGAAAGGTGGAAAATATAAATGTTGTCAGGATAGGTAAAAGTAAATAATAGTACCTTTAAAAAAGTGATGTGCTTTTTTAAGTAATAAGTATCCTGGTGGAGGGGGGTACTGTCTTCTCGGGCCCCCACTCTTTTTGAAGAGTTTTAAATTACAACCACACTATGCTTTTTTTACTAAATGTGAACAATTTACACTTTTCTGATCTCGGACAGGAAGATAGAGACATCTTTCTTTAAGTTCTCGAGAAATTTCCTGTTTCAGACATTGTGGACACTGATGGTTCCACTCATAAAACAGTCCTAAATATCGTTCTAAACTAACTGTTTCCTGCTCAAACTCAGTATCGGGCATGAGTGATATTAAAGATTTATAGGTGAAATATAGTGTATAAGAATGAAAACGTAGGGCCTGGTGCCCACTACAAGAAATAGTAAAGCGCTGCCCTATTTAAAGTGATGTCTGTCTGCCATGGGCAATGATGAAAGTAGCAGTATAGCATGCCAATGAGACCTGAATCAGTTTCCCATCCCAAGCCCTAGCAGGGAAACCAAATATAGAGGCCTTCAGGCCTGAGAGATAAAATACAATGAATCACGTAGCAGGCTTGACAAACTAGACAGGAATGTGACTGGCCGAGCATGGGTAGGGCTAAGAACATCCCTAAGGACAAACTAGCGCCCCTCAGAATAATGGCCAGCCCCTTTGAACTGCTAGATGCCGACAAACTGAACATCTAAATCCATCAGAATTTGACTGATTAGTGTGGTCCTCAAGAGGCTAAGGGGAAGATCTGGGGAAGGGCTGGGATCTCTCTGCCTGATATGAAAGGCACATGAGAACAACATCTAGTATTTAGGTGTTTTTATTGGTGTTTTTTACTGTGGTGGAGTAGACTGGGGAGGGGTCCGGTGTTGTTGTGTATAAATATTGAAGTGGAGTGAAGTGAGGGTGTGGATTATGAGTGTGAGAGATTATGGGATGTAGTGGTAGGAGATACTTGTGAGGTGTGTGTGTGTGCGTGTGTGTGGAGTTTGATGAAGGGCAGGGTATTGGAAACGGAAAAGGGGACGGGTAGCAGGGCAACAAAGCACAGCTGGATCGGAGCCTGAGTAAATAAGGTATTATATAATATCTGAATTGTGGTGACTAAAATGAAGCCAGGGACCCCATTGGAATATATATTCACAACTCTTGCATTGTATGCAGAGAAAATAATGAAATATCACAAGAAATGGGTGGCTGAGATGAGAGGGGCATGTTTAAACCATGGCCAGAGCAAAGAACAAACAACAAAGATCTCCTGGTTCATATGTACACATTCCTAGCAGTAACACATAAGGGAACGAAATTAAAGAATACAAAGGAAATGTTGGAGTTATGGAAGAAGGTAGAGGGTTTACACAATGTCCCCCCTGGCACCTGGCCATGCGAAGACAGTGGCAGATCACCTCTCTCATGTGTCCCTGACCCCAACCATACCCACCACCCTGACTGTCCAGGAACATCCCATCTCATCAGTCACAACACGAGCAGCACTGCATCCCCCATTAGGGTGCTATGTCAAGAACAGAGGGATCTAGAGTGGAAACCACAGAAAAAGTTAGAAGAAGCGTTAAGGAGGGCAGAGGAAGAGTTTGCGAGATTGGTTATAGGGGATGGGGCGCAAGCAACTATTGGGACAAATGAGTGGAGTGAGCCGTGGTATAACAGGCCCCAAACAGTCATATATGCCATTCAATTTGTGATCAAAGTAAAGGAATTGTGGTATTGGGTGCACCTCTCTGATGTCCGAAGGGCTCCCCATATAGCACCTCCAAGTTCTCTGTCAGCCTGCATAAAGTAATTGCCTCTTGTTATTCACAGTGACTTTACTACCTCAATACATAACTCCTCTACATCAGCTCCTTTGGAATAAATAACTATATATTAAAGAATGTGTATTTCTTCTACTCTAATATGTATCCACTGCTATCAGGCTATCGTTGCTGCATTGAGTAATATGAAAATGATATCAGTATTGCATCTTTAGCCCGTTCTCCAGCCCCCTGCAGAGTTTGCACCCTCAAGCATCATGTAATTGTGTCAATAATCTACATGCCTGTCAGTTTTGTTTCAGGTCTGTGTATATACTTATTCGGCCAGGTTATTTTGTTGTGGCTTATAAAGGGGTGGTGAGGTATTGGGGTGTATAGAAAATGTTTTTTTTTAAGTATGGTAGTGTTCACAATGAGGTTCTTTCAAATAATTGAATAAATATAAAAGAAACACAGGTAGTAGGTACAGTCACTTGGCAATAGAAGCCTCGAGTGAAAAGAGAGGAGGAGGAAGAGAAAGAATATGAGTTTAAAGGGATTTTATTGGACACAATTGGCTTGATAATAAGTTTGGCAGTCTGTAAGGGTGATGTTAGAAACGTGCCGGTACCTTTTCCAGACTGCCAAACTATGAGTCTGCCGGCAGGGGCACAATACTCCCTGCAGGCCTGACCTGCCAGGAGTTCAGGCCCCTGCCAGCAGGCTTTTTACTGAATCACCAAGAATCCTATGGGACTCCATGGGAATGGGGATTTACCGTTCCCCACCGGTCATTATATCCTGGTAGTACCGAGATATTGGGCGGTGGAAACAGTGTTACGGGTCAGCAGGAGCCCACCGCCTACTGGTGGATTTTACCGCAGACCCCATAATGAGGCACATTGATGTGCAACATCCAGAATTCGGTAATCTATGGTATAGTCACATGCGCTTAGTGGGGAAAGCAGATGTCAAATGGAGCTGCTACATTTCCTCCCTCATCCCCATGCATCAGGGGCACCTAAAATGTTAGTACACCAAGAGAGCCCAGTGTTTGGTTCATTTGGCACTGTGTCATGTTCGAAGCAGCTTCCAGGGGCATACAGTACGAGGTGTACTGATGGATAAAGACAAAGAAAAATGTGCAAAGGACAGAAACGGTCTGCAGTGCAGAGCATGCCCACTGCTACAAATTAACAGACTGTTGTTTGGGTCAAATAGATGGGGGGAAGCAGTAGTGAGCTGCATGGCAGTGGGTTTGATGGGGTTTAATTAAAACATTATATGTAGTATCAACAAGAACTGTCTTAACATATGGCAATACCTCATCCTTTGTCTCTTTTAGCCATGTCAACCCTCCACAAGTGGTTGTGGCCCTCTTACATCACAAATCAGCATCTCCTGCAAATGACATACCACTGTCCAGATTAAAAAATATGACAATGGCCTCAAGGATATTTTGGCCAATGCAGCTTATTCTTCCCTGCTCTACGGCCTACTTCCGACAACATTGAAGCATGCCATAGTCCTGACACTTTTAAAGAAACCCAATCTGGATGCTTCTCTCCGTACACACTATCATTTGGTCTCTTTTTTTCATATGTTTATGAAACTTCTGGAGGAAAACGTTACCCCCCAACTTAGATTATACCTTGAATATCATCATATTTGGAATCGCAACAACTTGGTTTACGCCCCTTAATGGGTACAAAGTCAGTGTTTTTTGCAGTTATTGACGATTCGGCATTGATTAGAGATCAGTGCGGCATTGCAGGTCTAATATTACTGGACATGTTGGTCGCCTTTGATACAATAGACCATGACATCCTTTGCTTAGTCTCAATGAGATTGGCATTTCAGGATGTGTCCTGGACTGGTTCCAGGCGTTTCTCTCATCTGGGTGTCAGTCTGTTTCCCTCCCCCCTCCCACTCTGCCCCTACCTTACACACTTGCAGTGATGATCAGGGCTCAGCTCTCTCACCTTCGCTCTTCATAATTTATGAACAGCCTTTTGCCTTTCTGATTCACTCACATGGTTTCCGTTTATTCTCTTACTCTGATGACACCCAACTCATGATCCACCTTGATGGTGACCAGGCTGGTACTGCAGCTCGGCTGCATGTGTGTCTGAATGAAGTGAAATCCTGGGTGAGCAAAAATTGGCTGAAATTGAATGGGGAGAAAACAGAAGCTTTGGTGGTGGGCCTCCCTGAGTCACCCCCATTATGGGTCACAGATTCCTGCCCCCCTTCCACAAGGCCTCCCCCTCCTCCTGTGAAAGTGGTAAGAAATCTTGGCAGAAAAGTCACCAGTTCACTCTCTTCTGAGGTGCAAGTAAACTCCATCTCTAGTGCTGTTTTTTTTAAACTGAAAATGTTGAAGACAATTCTGCCATGTATCCACTCTAATTTCCATGCCCCAAGCATAGCTGTCTCCATCAATGGTAGTTTGAACTACTGCAATGCAAACCTTCTAGCTCAACCTAATTACTTGATAAATTTACTGCAGGTGCTACAGAACTCAGCAGTTTGTCTGGCCAAAGGCATTCCCTATGACCACTAACTCTCTGTAGCCCAGCAGGGTCTTCAGTAGCTGCCAGTAGCAGCACATATACAATTGAAATCTATCTGCTTGATTCACCAAGCTTATCACAGAAAGGGCTGTCTATCCTTGCAGGAGAAATTTCTGCCTTAGGAACCTAAACGTTTTCTGCGGTCAGCTTTTTCATCTATGATAGCAGTGCCATCTTATCGACTCGAAAGCTGTGGTTGCCTTACCTTCTCGGTGGCTGGATCTAGGCTATGGAACTGTCTTCCCCTGACGCTACAAAGCCTATCTGATTTTGAACGTTTTAAAGTCTCTCTTAAAACATACCTTTTCGCCTAGCCCTCTTTAATCCCTCTGCCTGTTATTTCTCATGTTAGCTCCTTGATGCCCTTGAAGATTAGTTTCCCTATACAAGTTAATTTGATTTGATTTGATATAGGGCATGTAGGTCTTAAAACTGACATGGATCAAAAGCAAAGAAACACCAGTGAAAGTGCAAGCGGCGGATGAATATGAGTTTTGTTTTCAAGGGCATAGAACTGTTCTGGTGGGAACCAACAGGACGAGCAACAGGAAATTATTCATCCCTGATCTCAGCAAGGGCACAGCAGCCCTTATGGACATCTTTTGGGTGTGTGGTTAACAAGCATACACACATCTCCCACCATCTCCCACCATCATGGAGAGGGACATACTCGCTAACGACCTTACATTGAGCTATCCTTGTGGTTCCTGATCCGCACTTGACTATAACACCTAGGTCCGTCACAGCAGAGTCAAAACCAACCCCATTCAAAACCCCACAAGTAATGAGGAAGAGCAACTCACTAAGGAGATGGCAGAAAAGATCAAATGATTTATCGGAAGATTCATCCAAACTGCTGAAAGAAATTCCAAACAAATATCTTCTATACACCAAGGAAGAGGTGTTCTTCGTCTCCTTTCTGTTACCAGGGATTCAGTCGGCTGCCAACGCTAAATGGCTCTAGATCATGCAGTGAGAAATTTTCCAGTTGGCAAACGATACAGAGCAAGGGCTGAACTCAATCAAGAGTGAGATGCACATGATCAGGTTGATGACTTTCCAGAAATGGTATATCCTGCATCTGTTTGGCGGCCATGGAAGGGGTTGTGTGCAGGAAATTTGAATTGTCAAGTTGCACATACGCCTCCCAAACAATGCAGAGAATGGGTCCCTGTCACACATCACAGGGTCCCTCCACCAGTTAAAGACGGGCATGGGTACTGAAGGAGGAGTGGAAGCTGAAGAGTGGTTTGACAGAATGATCTCGTGGGTGCCAACATAACAGTTGTGAAGCTATTGCTCCCTATCATGGTACTCCTGCTGGTGATGTTCTGAATGTGCCAAATGATACTCCGGTGCTGTGCAAGGCATTCCCAAACAGTGTCATGATGATGGTCTCGATCAAGGAAGGTAGAACTCCTCCTAATACAAAACACAGGCATGTCCAAACAGAAGATCCAACTAAACCATGCATGGTAAGAATTGACTGGCTTATAGATCCTCCTGGGACTTTAACTTCACCCCCACTTGGACCACAAAATTATGTAGAGCACTGGGTTTACCAAGCTGGAGATAGTTACTCCCTTTATCTCAAGAGAGGTATTCCCAGGAGAGGGGGTGTTTATGTCATGTGTGCAGGGTGTGGTTGGCCAAGGATGATGATTATAGAGCACAGCAAACAGCTGGGTTAGTTAATGAAGGATGAACTAAAGAGAGGAATATTTGCATGCACATACAGCTCCCATATCCACCCAAAAGATTTAATTTGAGGAAAATATATTAGTGCATGAGCAAATGAATGCTTACGACTGCAAGCGGCTGGAGCATGAAACATAGGAACAACAAATGTACTTTGTTGTAACAGACATGGGCATGAGTGATATTGAAGTATAATAGGTGAAATATAGTTTATAACAATGTAAACCTAGACCCTGGTCCCCTTGGTCATCATGATGAGAGTAGCAGCATAGCATGGCAATGAGTTCTGAATCACTTTACCATCCCTAGCCCCAGCAGGGAATCCAAATACAGAGGCCTTCAGGCCTGAGAGATAATATACAATTAAATCATGTTGCAGGTCTGCGAAACAAAACATGAATGTGAATGGTCAAACACTGGCAGGTCTGCACCTGTCCGGAAGAACAAACCCATGGCAGCTGGGGCAGAGGTCTTGAGCTGCCAAAGGCCTGATCTAGATTTAGGGCACTAGCACCCCCTGAATAATAGACATCCATTTTGAACTGCCAGATGACCACAAACAGAACATCTAAATCAATCCGAATTTGGCTGATTAGTGAGGTCCTGAAGAGGCCAAGGGGAAGCTCCAGGGAGAGGAAGCTGATAAGGGGGAGCAAAGAGTGAAACATCCTGTGATTTGTACTACAAGGAGCAAAATGTGATGGCAACAAATGTAGTTCCATGATTGGGATACATGGTGGGGGCACCCGTATCTCTGGGATCAAGAGAACCAGTCCTTTATTCTGAAGGGCCAATTCGACCTTAAAAGTATCCACTGAGCTCATGTTAATGACTAGACCCATGGGGAGGGTAAGAGATTACGCAACCCACCAATCAGGTAGTGGGGAACTAAGGTGACGGGTAACTAAGGTGACGGGGTAGAAGACCAAGGCCCTCATTCCGAGTCGGGTGGTAGGGGATACTGGACACCGGTAAAGGAGACCGGTGCCGGTAATCCCCTACCTCCCGATTCTGAGGTCCCCTAACGGGAACTGTAAGGGACATATGGTCGGACCACACGTCCCTTATGGGTCCCGTTAGGGGACCAGGGCGCAAATAACAGGCTTGCCATTAGCGTGCCCGTTATTTGCGCCCTCCCCATTCCCATTGAGCCCTATGGGGGCTCAAATTGGAATGGGGAATGGTTTGTTCAATGGGGATTTACCGGTCCCTCCAGGGTCGAAAAAGTCCCCATTGAACAACACCTGAGGCGGTAGCAGTATGGGAGTCAGCCATGGAATTAATTGCTCCATGGCTACCACCATACTTGGAATGAGGGCCCAAGTGTTAGAGGGCAGGGATAGACTAAAATGTGGCCAATTGGTCAAGGGATTATTGTGGACTGGTACTATTTATATAGGTGGTAGTCAATGAGGGTGGTGGGATAACACTATGGGCCTCATTACGAGTTTGGAGGCAGCCATGCCCTTAATAAGGGCATGGCTGCCTCCAGCTCGGGTCCGGGTTCCTTGAAGGAGGAATTACCGGGCCATTCCAGCCTTGGAGGAACCGGTATTTCAGAATGGTGCCGGTGCTACCGTCAAGGTCTGTGGGCAGGTGCCGTTCCCCCCGCCAGGTCGGACCTGGCGGGCAAGACGGCACACGCCCGCAGATCTCGTAGTGTGCCGGTCCGGAAACAAAGGTAGCAGCAAGCATACCGGTACCATTGTTTCCAGACCGGCAAGGTTATAATGAAGCCCATAATCTGTTAAATGAGTCATTTTTACCATCTTAAGTGTAGGAAGTACATTTACTCCAGTTCTAGTAGTCAGTGTTTTATTTAACTGTGCACGTGACATACAGTCAGTGTTTTATATAACAGTGCAAGTGACAAACATGGTGTTTTGCAGTGATAAAGTTTAACAAGAAGATATTGCATTTTGGTATGATGTACAGCCAGCATCTCTATATATTGAAACTGACTCTTAAATCTGCAGATGGCAAGACAAGCTAGAGTCTGACTCTAGATTCCAATTTTTTTCACAAATTTCAGTCACCTATTCTCTGCAATATCAAGATTTCTCTGTGTACATTATTGTTTTTGTGCCACGTGTGCAAGAATGTTTTTATGACTTTACAAGAAAACTTGTCAATATTGCACACATAATTACATGTCCGTATCCGAGTTTGTTTTCTTAACTTTATTGCACACTGACCAAATTTTACTACTTCACTACTTAAGGTCTTTCAGATTGGTTCATTTCCAGAAATCACATTATATTTTACTTCGTAACCACATCCACTCTCATCAATAGCAGGAGTCACATTGATTCATTGGATGTAACTCTCTTCATTAAAAAATCTTTCTGCATTAAAAGTGTTTTTCCACTTCTACTTTTTGATAGAGTGGCATTGTGACTTAAATTAATTTGTTTAGTTTGTTTGTTTAGTTTGTTCAACACTAAGATGAACAATGCTCTTTTCAATGGAAAGCATTTCTGATGATTCCTTCTACTTTTTTTCTTTTGCAGAAAATGCTTCACCACATTCCTGGATTCTAATTTCACTCTTCTCAAAAGATTTGTGAATACTCGAGAGTGGAAAAATGTTTTATAAATATTCTCATTCCTCTTTCTAACATCTAAAGAAGTTCCTATTTTTTCTTTTCTTAAAAAGGTGATTATTTTTAATGTGCAACACCGATATTGGTACAGATTTCCTATTATCAGTGTGACTTGAAATGGGCTTGGTTCCATACACTTAATTAGTAGACATGTCTCCTCTATAAATTTGGACTTTTTGAAATACCTGATCTGTAACAGGCAATTGATTATCGATTGCCATCAGAACATGAAACACCAGAAGCAACATTTTCAAATGTAAAAGTTTTACTTCCTTGTAAGTGATCTTTCCTCTTGGCACGTAGCATCTGCGTTTTTGATGGCATACTTCACCAACGCTGTAGAGAAAGAAAAAAAGAAGTTCATACAGTTCATAACTAAAACTAAATTTCAAAATATAATAAAAAGCAGCCTCTTGTTTGGAGGGTAATTTATTAGGTAGGACTTAGGTTTCAAAGGCAGGGCCTAAATTGAGATACATTCTACAGAAGCCTAATTGTCCGAGACCCACTCAAAATCTGTAAATACCAACACAGCTTTTAGTTTTAATTTCTAGGTGTTCATACTGGAAACTTAGGGAAAGCTTTGTTAAATAGTTTTGGAACTTGGGGAAGGAAACCCAGAGTACTGGTTAATCCTATATTATTTTGGAACTTAAGGCAATCCTGAAACATTTGTTAGAAGTGCTTTAAACTTGGGTAAGGGAACTGAAAGAAAGCAATAAGCTAGAAAAAGCTAAAATTGTATGCTGAACACTATTGTGTTGATTGCTGACATCCCTGAACATTGTATAAGATTAGTTATGTGGGCAAGTATAGGTTTTAACACAGACAGAATGCTAAATTGAACTTGTGGACTTTGATTTTGCTTAGTTTTGGTTTGGTAGGGAAATCCCACTATAGCCTAGGGCAAGATAGGCGTTTTTCCATCCTAACATTTAAGTTAATAAATGTGTTTACATTGAACTTTGAATCTGTTGTCTGTGTCTGACTCCAAGATGTCTTCACAAAACACTCACCCCAACTATAAAAATATACACAGACTAGTGCTCTGTGGGCATATACAGATGTTAATGAATCTGGATTGGAACCATGATTTTATCTTGAGGCTGATCTGCTTATAGAAAAGTAGGTTTTGAAAATCTGGATATATTTAGCTGGGGGAATATTCCCTGGGAGATAGAGGATTTCAAGTACAATTGTGTTGATTAGTAGAAGAAAATCAGCCTCTGGGTATTAGAGTAACCTGGGAGGTTGGATTTAGGTTTGGAAAAGCAGTGTCTACATTGAGATGTATGTTGCAGAAAGCATGAGTTTGGCAGGGCCAACTAAAATCTATAAATGTTCCCAGAGCAGTAGTCTACAGGTATTTATAGGTGTTCTTAGCATTCAGGTGTGGAAAACAACACCGTTTTTAGAGAATATAGTGTAATAAAGAAAGGGGTGGGAGAAAAACATAAAGTTTGCACGTGTTGCAAAATTACATTTGTTAAGTTTAAAGAATGTAGTGCTTTAATGGGCAACAGCCACCCAGATTTGTAAATGTAGAGAGTGCATTGCTGTTTGCACATTTACACATGACAATGATTTTGGGTTGGAACCATGACTTTATCTTGAAGCTGGACTGGTTACAGAAACCTAGGTTATGAACAGCTGGACATATGCAGCAAGGGGGAAATATTTCCTGATAGATACAGGATTTAAAGAACAATTTTGTTGAGTAGGACCAAAAAAGCAGCTCGTGAGTATGAAGGGATCCTGGTACGCAGTATTTACGTTTGGAATAGCAGAGCCTACATTGAGGTGTATGCTGCACAAAGCCTGAATATGGCAGGGTCAATCAACAACTGCAAATACCCATAGAGCAGTACTATGCAGCTATTTCTACTTGTTTATATCATTGGGAAAACTACATTAGCCTGAGACCATCGTTTTTAGAGAATTCAGGCTGCAGCTGTAACCTAGTATATAGTGTGATAATGAAAAAGGTGCGCAGAAAAGGTAGACTTTGCATGTGGAGCAATATTACTTTGGTAACAGTAAAGATGGTAATGTATTAGTGGGCAACACTCCCCTCAAATTAGTAAGTGTATTGTGGTGGGATCAGTAATGTGAGGCTCACAACTGTGTTTAGTTTTCACAAGGATTGACATGTTATTATAAACAAAAACAGCAAATAAACCCTAACTAAACCTACTCAAACAAACACCCATAGGTAACAGTTCCTTCATTGTTGTTTGCAAGGCTTTCCTTTCAAAGTTCCACAAAGTAAACAGTATCAATGGCAATCCTGGATAAAGTGAAAAACAAAAAGTAACACTCCTGCTTTGAAAACAACTTTACTTTTGTAACCTCTGAAGCGTCTGGAATTCAATTTGTCAGAATGCTTCTTCAAAGTGGGTTGCTTTCTCCTTGGCAACTCCCCTCTGTCAATGATACTGTGAAAGCAGGTTCATTTGCCTCACAGTCTGCTACTACTTTAACTTCATCAAAATAAAAGAGTCCTGACACAATAATAGATCACCACAGTTCTACTGCTTCTGCAACTTGGTATTGTGAGAATATGTTAGGCAACATTTACAAGACTCTTTGACCTCTCCAGGTTGACAAGGCACTCTTCTTTCCACTATTATAAGAAAGGGCAGCCTCTTTGCCTCTCTTCTCTGTCTTGTAGCTGCCAGAAAATATCGGTCTTAGCTTCCAGACTGCTTCCTTCTTTCAACTGCCACAGTCTCAGCATCACAGGTTCTTGATTAGTACTTTCAACAAGCACCCAGCTCCCTTACACAACTTTATATACACCTCCCTGTCTCCAGTGGTTACCCCAGAGATGCCATGCCACTTTCCCAGCCTTGGATAACTTTGGCACTCTTTTATTCAAGGACTCTGGGTTTTTTTCAGCTTCAACAACTTCAAGACAGCGATTTTCAGTTCTTAATTGGGCTGGTTTCCACTTTGGAAGGCTCTGCCTACTGGCTTGGGTAATGCTTGTTCTACTTGCGAATTTAACAGCTTCTACAATGATTAAGTGTTTCTTCAGAATGTTACAAGAGCCTGGATTCACTTCAAAATCAAATGTAGGCATATTCGATTTCTATTTGTTGGTAATACTCCAACTTACAACTTCTGCTTCCTTTAATTCAAGCAGTGTTCTACTTTAACAGTAATCAGGAAACACACTACCTTGTATGCAACCTTTCTTTGATGTGAACTATTCTTGTAACATTGGGGAAAGTCTTTTACTACTTCTTAAATGATTACTGATGATTTCCTTCTTAATAAGAGACACACAACCTCTCCGGCTAAAGATTTTGATGTAACAATGGGAAAAGCAAGATTTTCTTTACAAGCAAGCACTTTAGCTGATGTTGAATAAGCATGTGATACAATTACCTTTGCTCAAAGAGACTTCCCACAACTATAATCAAATTCATTTGCTTTACCTTTATGGTTACAGTTACTAGCAAGGAGTTTCTGCTGCTTTGAAGTACAAAGCTTCATTCACCTGTTCCAAAGTTATAGTGCTTGCGGACTGATTCCACTTCCAGAGTTTTCTTATTCTGCTATTACTAGCACTGGCACTCTTTGGGCCCACACCCCTCTGCCTTTTATGCCCCTGAGGGGGGTTATGTAGGAAGAATGAAGTCTCTGCATTTCAACATCTAGATTCTGCATTTTATCATTCACATTAAGGTGAGGGTTTGAATTTTAACTAGGGCCAAGTGTGTGAGACTCATTAATGGACTCAAGAGTATGAGTCTCAGGCTGAATTTAAATAGATGCCAATGAACAGAGTACATGCTAGAAAAGTATCACTTTGCTCCATGATGCTATTTTAATGGGCTGTGTTGCATTAAAAAACAATACTAATATGAAACTAATATACTAATTAACCAGGCCCCATTTAACATTTAACTGATTACAATAATAATACTAACATGTTCTGATTAGTCCATGGTATAAGCTGGATGCAGATTGAGCAAAATACATGCAAATGGAAAAAAAACATTATTTAAATGTGCAGCCTGTGTTATAAACTGAGGAATGTGAAAATATGTTATACTAAAATCATGGCATTGTTGTGGGGCAGGAAGAAATGTAGCAAGTTCTCTTCAGCAATGCAGCGTGTGTTTTGGCTAAAAGTCACAGAGCAAGTCTCGTGATGTTTTAGTGGGATGATCTTGTCAAAGGGAGGTGCTTTTGAGTGATAGTGGGTTTTATGAAAAGTGTTTGAGGAAGAGAGACTAGGCATTCTTGCACTCACTGATGGAGGAAGTAGGAGGCAGAGAGGCTGGGCATTTTTGCACTCACTGATGGACGGAGCAGAAGCTGCTTGCTGGGTTGTCTGCTGGGCTGAGGCTGTCCCTCTCCTGGGTTGATAATCTTTAGAAGAGCTGCAATGTCACGAGTGACCTTAGCTGTGAATGACCCTGGATCACTGCCAAGCTGAGTCAGGGAATATCGCCAGTTTAACCTAGGTAATTATGAGGCTAATTGAGGTGCATGTGAAGTGAGTGATACTATGTAGCACAGAACAGATAATTCAGTTCATGTGTAGGCGCTGCATTAGCAATGAAATGTTAAACGTGCATGTTAAACTATGTCTGCATTTTTCTAAGCTTTGCTGCAAGTTAAAGTATATTTATCCTGCTAACTTTTGTTGCGAAGTGAAGGTTGATTGGGCAGAGCATTGTACATTATTGCAGATAGAGTGTTCAAATCCATTGCAGGAACAATGATGCTTTTGTGGTGAATTACAACGTGGGTGCACGTGTCACTCTGTGTAACTTGCATATTTCTAGTTTATGATAAAAAATCTAAATTCAAAATGGTAATTTAGTCTCATTGTATTTTTCTGCATTTCAGTCTCATTGGTTTGTTGTGCATAGGTAGACAGAACGTGTGGTAAGACATCTCAAAGGAAAGTTATTCACTGTAAAAAAAGGAGAGGCTGAATTAATGTTTTGTATTTCATTTGCATGCTTTATATATGTATACATATTAAAACAAGAAATAAAAGGGCATAATAGTGATATTGTAGATAAAACCTCACAGGAGTGCATGAGCAATTTATTCAGAGTATATTAAGTCCAGTATTTGTTTACTGTTAGCGACCCTGATGAAATAATGATTAGGCAGTATTCTGAAATTAGTCTCACCTTTATAAAAATACCATTGTAGCAAAATACCACAACTACTAGATGTAACCCCCAAATATCTCCTACAGAATTGGCTTGTTGGCCGGGATCCTTTAAAATAATGACTGGGCGTCACCTTGCATCCTAAAGCATAACCATTTTGTGCACTCATTAATTGAATTACTGCTGTGAGGTAGTGCAGTACTATGTGCTCACTTGACTCTTGTTATTAGGCTCATTGGCAATAGTGCCGACATGTCCCAGATTCAGGCTGAGCTTTCTGAATTGTCAGATTACCTCGAGGCAAAGCTTTATGCCCATGCAGTGACAATATGGAAAAACAGGATTGCTATTCAGGTAGAAAAAGAGGCATTTGAACATATTTTTAATGAAGGAAGCATTGTGCAGATGTGCCTCCTTAGGTTATTTCTGAGCGACAGAGCAAATGTGTGGTTTCTGCTGCACAGATCCATAAAGACGCAAATGAAAAACAGTGATGTCATTAGCAAATTACAGTGAAGCTTGGACAATGAATGTGATCAGGTGCAGCAATTAAAATCTAAATTAAAGCAGAGGGAGCTAGACACGGAACTACAAGCCAAATGTAGTGATCTTTCTACTGAATTGGCTCAGAGAGAGAAACTATTTAATGAGAGTGAGCAAGAATGAACCCACTTAAAAGCAGTATTAGATGAAATAAGACAAGATAAAGATGTGGTAATTTTTGCAAAATGCAGGTTCTTAGAGAAGATGGAAGTAAGAAAGATAAAAAAAAAACTTCATGCTATGGAACAGGAGATATTTAAATTACTGGAAGAAAATGATACAAAGGCCAAAGCACTTAATCATTCTTAGGCACAAATCAGTGAATTGCAGGCAAAAATCAGTAAGGTCAGAGATAAGAATTCTCATCTCTGCCATGTGGCAGAACAGCTTTATGGACAGTGCAAGAACCTGGAACAGCAAATATTTAATTTCAAATCTTGTGACAGAGCTCTACATTCACTGCAGCTGAACTCAATCACAGCTCTGGCCAAGAAAACAATTTACCAACAGCTGTCCCTGTGGCCAGACCTGTTTATAACCCAATGGTGGGGACTGAATCACCTGCAAATATTCACACGCATTCTTGCCCACAAGAGAACAGGATTGAGCGACAAAATGACACTTAGCAGAATGCACCATGTAGTCCTATAAACATTATGAAATCCATCAAGACTTTAATTAAACCATTCTTAAAACCATTCTTAAGGGAGGTGATTGATGCAGGGTAGACCATTTAGAGACTGCTCATGATATATAGAACACCCTCCAGATCCCTAGAGAACAATATAGACAGTACTTTCAATTCACTCTAGATGCAGCATCTGCTAGTATCATTCATGGACTCAATGAACAGGAACATTTGTCATGGCAGACTTTGAGAAGGAGTTTAGACACCAATTCTCACCTTAACAGTCCATATAGGATGCCAAAAAGCAGCTTATACTATCGCAGCAAAGTCAGACATGCCACCTCACCAATTCTTTCAGGATTTAAAAAGAGCATTTTGATGCTTTGGTGTGGCCTTTAACCCTGTAGAATTTAAAACTGCATACTTGTATGGGCTCCAAAAATAAATTGTCTTCCAGTTAATTTGTGAATTTGAGAGGGAAAAACCCCTACATTGGATAAGAGAACAGGGGACCAAACTGTATGAAGTGATATCTGGTCAGAGAGAGGAGGGACTTAAGAATAAAGGGACAAAAGCAAAGTCTAAGGTATCCACACCAGTGATTCTGAAAGTAAAATCTGTAAACATGCCACTAGAAGTAGCCCAACCCCAGGCAAAGAAGGACATAATACCTACCCAAAGGGACATGCCTCCACAGAGGACATAACCGCAAACTATTCTAGCTATTCCCAGTTTAAAGATGCAGACAGCCAAAGGCTTGAGCTTCCCAGTCCTCACTGCCAAGCTGTGGAACTATCTTCCTAATGCTCTCAGAAATGTTCCTGCCTTCCAATCATTCAAAAATAAAAACCAAATTGTGGCTTTATGAACAGGATGCCTTGGCCACCTCTCTGTAATCTAGGCAACTGTTAGCATGTTCCTGGCTGTTCACTGCATACACTGTATACGCTCGTCTGTTCTGCTTTCTGTTGCAAATGCTTTATCCTCGCTGTAAATATATTTATAATGTGTGGTACCTATTATTGTAACTTGTAACTGCCTTCCTAACTTGCGCCCAGATACCCCTGTGCAGGGTGCGCATTACAAATAAATAAACTAAACTAAACTCCTATGTTCCAATCCATTGATCCCAGTGATAGAAGTTCCTTAATTAGTCTGAGATATCTTGGTATTTCTGCCAGCGTGGGATTTCGCCACGATATGCCAGGCCTAAAAAACAGTCAAGATCAAATGTACAATGGCCCATACCAGACACCAGGAGCCCAGAGAAGATTTGACCCTAACACAAGGGTATATGGCCAGCAAGAAAGACCAAGATAAGTGTATGGATTCATTGAAAGGTAAAACCAGCGTAGGGAACTTCTCACACCAAATGAAAGACCAAAATATGAATCATCTCCCTCACCAATATAATCAATCACCACCACTAGTCGACCATGGTCAAAGGGTGGTCACTCTGCATTCTCCACCTCCTGTGTCACATGAATTCAGAGGTAACACAAATAAAAATCAATCTTCTGAGAGATATCAGAACAGGTCTAATCAGGGTGAGTTTAATCATTACCGGCCCAGGCCACAAAGGAAGGAATTTAGAGACATGGACAGGTTCCAATGCTTAGAGGCCCAAGTCAAAATGTGGTCTGAACAGATAAAAAAATATTGTGCCATCCAAAAGCAACAGCCAAGTGAAGGAGAAGGAGGCCATAGGAGTGATCTTGTGTGTAGCAACAACAAGTGACTAAATAATGACCTCTGCCCAGATGAGAAGAAAACAAATGCCTGGAAATCTCCTTTGAATGAAAATACTGAATTGCTTGCCGATTTACAAATGAGAAAACAAATGAATGAAAATAAGACAGGGAATTTAAACACAGACAAAAATGGAGTGTGGTTCAATTTAGAGTTGAACCAGACCATTCAGTGTGTGAAGATAAAGAACAGAAAGGGTAAAATGAACAAGAAGAACCCAAAGAACAGGAAAGCAGATTTAAAAAGAATATCCAATATGAAAAGGAAACACACAAGGACGAATTAAGATGAAGAGATAGATTATCCTTACTTGATAATCAAAATACTGTTGCTACCCATACAGAGGAAACAATTGCCCAAAAGACGGATGCTGGTCAGTTACCTGAGAAGTATTTTGAACCAGGGATATTCCAAAGGACAAAAATGACAGGCTCTGTACAAAATGCAGATAAGTGTCACATGCCAGAAGCTGATATGCTGTCACATGACACTTGTGAAAATACCCAGTCAATAGGTTGCAATGTGGAAGTAAGTAGGGAGGACCCAGACAATGGGAAAGATACAATGAGAAATTGGGGTGTGAACACGTGTGGTCCCAAATCAGAGGGCCAGTCAGTGGCTACACTACAAATGGGTTCTGGGCCGAGGAGAATAGACAAAGAAATTCAAAATGAAGTGGGTAAAAAGGAGGGTGAAATGTAATTTCATACGGTCATTTGCCTTGCAAAGAGTAAAAAAGAGCTAAGAAAAATAAGTTCTGAAATTAGCAGAAATACACACTTTTTATGTGTACTAGAAGAGGTTGAAGATAGGTACTATGCTTCTATCACTGTTGAAGAAAAATGTAATGCATTGCAATGATTGACATTGGTGCCCAAGCAACAATAATGTCAAAAGAACTGGTGAAAAGTATCAATGAAGGGAGATCCCCACAAAATCATGTAAAGGTGAAGAAAATGAAGGCCCTGTGCACAATTTAAATGGGGAAGAAATACCTATGGAAGGTGTCACTGAGGTTGACATAAAGATAGGGAAGCATTGGATGAGACAGCAGGTGTTGGTCACACCCATTAATGAAATACCCTTTCTCATAGAGATGATTTGCCTGTACAGGTTATCACCCCTCATTGATGGGCTAAATGGAGTATTGTGGTCATCAGCTAAAAAGCCATTGAAACCTAAGAAAATAATGACCCAAACCAATGGTGTAAAAGCATACCACACCATTGCTAAATCAGAAAGTGCAGTGGAAGTCTATCTCCAGAATGGCTGTGTACCTAGCGTCACTATCATTCTCATGTGTCAGGATGAAATGCGATGAGAAAAAGAGAAGCCATTTTAGGAGATTTATTAGCACCCCAAGAAAAACTGGCAAACAAAAATAGATGAAAACATATTGCATTTTATCTAAATGAAGAAAAACGCAAACCAAATATTACTCCAGAGTTAAATCAAGAAAAGCACATTTCATTAATCTCAGAAATACACCTGCGAGAAGGGCAGCCATGGATCCCTATCCATGTGAATGGGCATCTTGAAATGATTAAAGCCACTTTGGCACTTGAACATCAAAGGAGTTTTATTAATGAAAAGACACTCTAGCATATACTTGACAGGGAGGAGACCCTAAAGTTTAAAATAAAGAATCAACACATTTTTGGCCTAGATGACTCTGAATTGGGACAAAGAATTGCAGGAAGATCCATGTTAAAGATTACAATTGTCCCTAAGAGTATTCATCTCAATGTGTGGATCGTGAGGGGAACACAAAACACATATTATTTGGGAAATGACATCATGCACAGGATGTGTATGGTATTAGAATTTCTAAATCAAACAGTTTGGTCCTGGTTGGGTGGAGGCGCACCTGAATTTGAAGACAAAAGACAAATTTACCATTGTGCCCAAATTACGCCATATGCAATTGAGCTTCTGCTGAACAAGGATGTTACTATTCCCACATTTACCAGACAATTTACAGTAGCATTAAAAATTCAGAAAGGGACAACAGATAAAAGGTTTGGATGCATTTGTATGCCTAAATGAATCCATAACACAGCAAGGGTTAGAATGCGAATATACACCGCTGTTAGAGATTGGGGATGTACCCATTCAAATCCTGGTTGACAATAAAGGGTGTCCAGACATGCATTTGGATGAGAATTCAGCATTAGGAATGGCATTACAGAACTCTTACTACACTGTCTGTTTCAGTAACCCAGTGAACGGGAACATTCCTGAAAGCTATGACTGCACAGGGCGACTTACCAGAATCATTCCAGTCTAAGCCTAAAGTAAACTTTAAAGTTCAGTCTATGTACTCTTATGAGCCAAGTGAAATAGTGCGCTGTCATTAGGATGATTGTGTTCTATTCAAATTAGGATAATCTAAAAGAGGAAAACACATATTGAAATCGAGGTTAATATTCCAAAATATTTTAGCGTAGCAACTCTCCAGAGAGACACTGCCAAATGATTTGAGGAAAGTACAGAGGTTCCTATTTACCATAGTTTTCTAATATGGTAGAGGAGCAGATTCAAGCTGCAAATGCCTGCACAGATGAAGAAGAAAAAGACCAACTGAGAAAAATATTTATGGAGTTCAAACAGGTTTTTGCCAAAGATGCCTATTTAGTTTAGTTTATTTTATTATTCTTGGAGCGCACCAAACCCAGAGGTATCTGGGCACTTGCTTACATGAATAGTTAGAGGTAATTACATCAAACAACAAAGGACCTGGCTTATTTACCATGTTACATATTGATCACCGGGCCCTGGTAAGAAGGTTACATAATGACCCTGGAATTTTACAGGTACATAATGAGAACAGAGGACATGGCTTGATGACCGGGTTACAGATTGGTCAAGAGGACAGGTAACAATTACAAAAAGATACAGTGGAAGGTACAATAATGCACAGAGATGAGGCAGTGTTAAAGAGTAGGGGGAGGTAGGTCGAGTGGTTACTGGGTAGGCGGAAGGTTTGTGGAATCTGGGTTGTGGTGTTGTCAGAGCCTATGACTGCGGGCTGACCAATTTGCATGTTGCCACACTACCAGAAGGGCATGGTAGGGAGCCAGTATTTGTGCAGCAATATAGGTCACCCCAGGCATGTTTAGAATCACTCGCTGAAATAATCAAGAATTTAGATTCTAGATTCATCATTAGACTTATTCATAGTACATTAAAAACCCCTATATTAGGTGTGCTAAAACTCAATGGCAAATGATGCTTATGTGCATATCTACGAGAGTTAAACAAAAAAGTACCTGTTTCAAGGTGGCCTCTTCCTTTTATTGATCAGGGTATTGCACACATTCACGGGTCAAAGGTGTGTACCACCTTAGACCTTACAGCTGGATACTGGTGTCTGCCACTAGCTGAAGATATTCAAAATGTATTTGCATTTTCATTTGATAAATCACAATATGCATGGTTTCGGACCTCTTTGGGGTATGTCAATAGTGGAAGTGAGTTTGAAAGATTAAAGAGTTTGTTAGGAATGTCAAGTTACAACAGAAAATACATTGAAAATTATGCAGAGATTACACAACCTTTGACAAGATTACTGAAGCAGGGTGTAACCTGGACATGGAAAAATGGAACAAAGTGAGGCAGTGGCCATTCTGAAAGAGTGTCTAATGAAAGTGTTTGGCATATCCAATGAAAAAACAGGATTTCTTTGTGGAAATAGGATTTACAGATCAATGCATGTCAGAAGTGTTATATGAAAAACATGATGCAAATAACAAAACCATCGCATATGCCAGGAAAGCATTGTCACAATGTAAAAAAATGCTTCTGACTACTGTCTGGGCATTACAACTTTTCCATCCCATAATTCAAGGGGAGCGGGTGATTGTAGAAACAAATCACTAGCCTCTGCAATTTTTGCAAAGTAAGAGAGCCAGGTCAGGGAGTTTGGCCCAGTCAAGAATAGCTTCACGGACATTAGCACTCCAGGGATTTCCAGTAGAAATGAGATACGGACAAAATAAAAAGAGCCCAGTTTCTCAATGACTAGAAGAGTTGCATGATTGTGCAGTTGTCTGTATGCCTTATGACACAGAGCTAGAGACAAGTTTGAATGAAATTGAGAAATCCCCACACAAGGCTTTCAATGAAGAAACATGTAAGGATTTACCAACTGTGTATGTAGATGATTATGCATACCATGTAGAAAATTATACGGAAAAAGAGCTCATAGCAGGAATAGGACACATATGGGTTAAATGTGACAACATTCCAAGATTAAGCATGATGATAGGCCCCAAAAGCAATCAAGTGGCAGAACTGGCCGCTATTTATAAGGCAATATCCACAGCAGTAGAAAATGGAGATCTGCAAGGGACAACAGATACATGCTGACGGTCACTTGTCTAATGTCTCAATGGGTGGAGTGCATTCCAACTCTAGACTGTAGTGCGCAAACGGCTGCCACTTTACTTCTAAATTTTTCAAGATTTGGTTAACCTCAAAGAATAGAATCAGACTGTGGAAGTCATTTCACTAGTGCATTAATGACAAAAATGTAGACATTATTGCATATCCAAAGTTTGAACAGTATTTAGAGCTACTGGAAAATGAACTACGCCAAGAA
Source organism: Ambystoma mexicanum (assembly GCF_040938575.1). Classification (NCBI taxonomy): domain Eukaryota; kingdom Metazoa; phylum Chordata; class Amphibia; order Caudata; family Ambystomatidae; genus Ambystoma; species Ambystoma mexicanum. The sequence continues at coordinate 840,198,446 of NC_090932.1, read as the reverse complement.
TAACTTTTAGCAGCTGAATTGGCAAAAGAGACCCCTGAGCACAGTCAAGGTTCTACAGAAAAAAGTCAAAGGGCCTCATTATGAGTTTGGAGGTAGCCATGCCCTTATTAAGGGTCCGGGTTCCCTGAATGGGGAATTACCAGGCCATTCTGACCTAGGAGGGCCTGTTATTTCCCCATACAGGGAACCCAGACCCGGACCGTCACCATCCCCATTCCCATTCAAGCCCCCATAGGGCTCAATGGGAATGGGGATGGTGCTAACAACCGGCCCGGTAGTAACGGGCCCGTTGTTAGCATGCTGGTCACCTCACGGGACCCGCAAAGGATGTCTGGTCTGACCAATGGCAAACCTGTAGTCGGATGGTTTTGTAAAGTGTTGTTATACATCAATACCGGAATCTTTTTTACGAGACCAGAAGACTTATGATGAGACTCTTAGAGTATGCAGAAATGCCAATTAAGATTCATATAGGTATCCTTGAAGAGAATATGAAAACAGACTTAAAAGGGAGATGATTTCTAACATGTTTAATGCACATTGCACTGGATCTGATGACATGTTGAAACTTTAAGAAAAGAACATTTCTTGTGAAGCATACACTCACAGAGTGTGACAAGTTCAAATCTACAATGCTGCATTCTGAGAAGGAAGATATTATAGAGATACAATCGTGCAATGTTTAAGATGGGTAGCCTTTAGAATTAGATAAAAGTGCAAAGTACGATTAATTAAATTAGACACATTTATTTAAAAACCTGGAGGTCGAGAGCTTGTTTTAAAACTGTACATTAATGACCGAGTTATGTTAAAGCGAAACTTGAATGTAGAAACTGGCCTAGTGAATGGAGCAGTGGGAAGAGTGGTTGCATTTCACAATTTTCCTCACAGTACAAACATATTCTTGTGAAGTTTGATTGTGTACAGGAACCTCACTCAATTTCCCGTTCCTCTGCACGCTTCATGATTTTTAAAGAAAGACGTGTCTGGGTTTTCTGGTGGTACACTTGTTCAGAGGAGAATTGCCTATCATTTTGGTGCTCGACTGCCCTTGTGAGTGTGACCAGACAAATATGCAAATGGGTATTCCTTCTCTGTGAAGGGTGCAGTGTACTGAAACATGGTGGACCTTCCTGAGTGGGAGAAATTCCGAAAACAGGGTATTTGACCCATGTTCATTCTCAGTAGAGGGGCTCCCACACTCTTGTTTAATTTGTAAAACTTTGGGTTTCACCCTAAGCAACCCAGAGTAATCCTGACATGGACACCTCCCTCAATTTACTTTAGAGAGTCTCAGCTTTGACTCACTGAGGAGACCCACAACCGCAAACAAGTACATTTTTTCTCGGCCTCAGCAGCAATTTATCAAGTATCACTGGCTACTTTATTTGCCTTTTGTCAATCTGATATAAGCGTTTGATATTGTCAACAGAGATTTGGGCTACACTTTTTCTGATTATTAACATACTGACTCACTTGCATTTAGATACCATTTAGATAGAATGATCCAGATCCATATGCTATCAGTGAAAAACTCTCTGACACAATGCCCTTTTCTGAGGCATTTGCAAAGAAGTGTCCTGGCCACCACACTTTTTAATTTAAATATATCAAATTCAGGTATGCTACTTGCAGGATGTGATTACTTCCCTCCCAAATTGGGGCAAATTACAATTCATCACATGGTCTATGTTGATGACATAGTGCTAATTGACCAAACTCAAATTGGCCTTTAAAGATTGCTGAATACCTTGGTCCAATACAGGAGCAGTTTGGATCTCAAAACCATTTCAGGTGAGATCAATGTTCTAATATATAACAGATCTGGCATTAATACACCAAAATATATATGGCCCATGGACAACTCCAGGTTGCACGTGGTTGTAACCTGGAAAAATCTAGGGATTATGATACAAGGTTTTACATCAATGTCCTCCATGAAAACAGACTTGTTGGATACATCTTTGGCTCTGTCTTCCAAAATCAGGAAAACCAACTTCAAATTTAGGTGCTTCTTGATTCTTCCCCTTCTAAGGTTTTATAGAGCTAAGATTGTGCTTTATTTAGAACGTAATCCTATTTGGGTTCCAGTGTTATCAGACAAGATTGAAAGTCATTTTTTGCATTGAGTTCTTAATTTACCCAAGGGTGTTCCTATTTCTATTTTTTAGCTGAGCTGTGGCTGAATTTGCTGCAATCATTTGTTGATTGGCAATGTCTCCTCATGTACAGCAAAATATTAACCTCCCCATTTTCAATAGTTACTATGTTAGCTGACCTGATGTATGAACAGTCATGTTCAGCCCATAACAACTTGATTAATCTGGCACATAATCTACTCATGAGATTAGATCTGTTTTAAACCATTTTGAGAAAAATTCCTCTAAAAGTGAAAAAAAAGCCTTAAACATTTTGACTGGATTTTAACTAAATTCCTAAATATGAAATACAAATTGATTAGAAATGTTTGCAGAGAAGAAAAACAAATGGGTAACATTTCAACATATCTTGTTAAATCTACCATTTGAAGAGGGCGACTACAGTTTCTTCCTTTTAGGGTTAATTTACATCTAATCAACAAAATCACTGCAATAAGAAGTTAGGGTATCACAATCTTCCCCACTTGTATATTCTGTGTCTGATGAGTTTTCATCAAAAAACTTCATGTTTTTCCGAGCACTTCAATGGAAATGTGGGTTATACTTTTGGAAATGTGCAGAAATATTTAAAGATATGTTATCAGAATCAATATGGAACCTCACTGCTAGTGGCAGTTATTCTTCTTTGTCTATTGCCAAGCTAAACTTTTTAACTCATATATATTAGATTTATGGAAATGGTTCTTTCTTTCTTTCTTTCTTTCTTTCTTTCTTTCTTTCTTTCTTTCTTTCTTTCTTTCTTTCTTTCTTTCTTTCTTTCTTTCTTTCCTTCTTTCTTTCTTTCTTTCTTTCTTTCCTGTCTTTTCTAAGAACATTTACTGAATGTACTGATGATGTAAGCTTATGAAATAACTTTCTTTGTCGTCCAACTCTTTTTTGTTTTCTTATGTTAACATATGTAATGTATATTTACACATTTATGTGTGTCTGTTGCAAACAGGATTCTTTGTTTAACCAAAATGCAAATAAATAAAAACATACAAAAATAAATCTCTAATGCTGAAACTTACAGAGGCATAGTGTGGGGACTTTTATAATATGGGTGCTGAGTGTGTGTATCCTCTGAACCCCATGTTGCCTGAGAACTGTCAGTTAATTAATTGTTGTTGAGTGATGTTCATAACATCAGTGGTTTGCATTTTTTTAAACCCATTCAGGACATCCAGTTGGTATATATCACAAGTAAGTAGTGAGGTGAGGAAAAGGAATATGGAGGAAATGTGGTGGCGAGTCACCAGTGATTTAATTTCGCCCAACCCAACTCTTCCTTGTCACACTACTTGTGTCCCATCACTCCCTCCTGACATGACTGAATAGGGTCTGGTTTGGTTATACTTATCCCATGGGAAGGGCGGGACAAAGAGAAATGAACAATTGCGTGAAGTGGGGTTCTTGGGAGAGGTGGGTCACCTCTAAAGTACCACGAGAAGGAAGTGTTGGACTAGGAGTAATGAAGTCAACAGGTTAGTAATCTGCCCATAACTGGTTCAGTATGCATGCACAAAAAAAAAAATGTGTAAAGTATTTGTATTTTCATATGAAAGTATCATGCATTTCTCCTATGGATATTGCAATGTCGGTGAAAAATAAACAGAACCATAGCATACCCTTGGAAAATCGACAGCTATCTCAAAGCATGTGTTGGCCAAAATAAACCACAGCTTGGTAAAACACACGCGTTCGAAGCCAGTAAACTTGTTCATTCTGCACACATATGGAAGTTAACACATTCAAGTGAGGCTTTCACACACTTATCCTAGAGATGTCAAGCAGTGTCAGATTATTGGATACATTTTGTTCTTTCTGTCAAACAATTAACAGAATGGAAACTTTGTTGTAAGGCATGTTGACATTTGATTAATAGGTGATATATTTCAGGAACTTTATTAAGGTAGCCATCATTCTTGTTAAAACTTGTGTTGTCTTTGAACACACTGAGACACACATATGTGCAGGGATAGCAGGTAATACGTCTGGTCAGAAACTCAATATGCACACCTGTGAGCTGTGAAAGTGAGTGTCAGGATCCATCTCATCAGTTATATGACACTCTCCGTCTATGAAGCGTAGAATAAATCTGACGAATGACAAAAGATTGCAGTAGTGAAGTCTATCACTCCAATTACTTGCCTGATTGTAAATCCCACCTTTTTATAATTTAAAACATTTCAGAAGCGGTACAGTACTCTCACATAGTTTATTTATGGTATTTCATCCGATTGATGACTGTGAATTACTTGCATTCTTGTCAAAGCATCAAATCACTTATTAAAAGAACGTAACAGATTAACAAAAGCATGAAAATAAACAAGCATACCATAGCCTATTGACAAACTGCTAGGCATGGATTTGTTCAAGATTAAGAGAAACATTGAGAGAGGTTTTAAGGACACTCAGGATAAATCCTTTTCTACGGCAGCCCAAGCTCCCCTGCCAGCTATGCCCACCTTGGCTCCCCTGCTTCCTACTAAGCTCACTGCCTCTCTCACAACTGCTGCCTTTTTTAATTAAACTGTACGGGCTCCATTGCCTTCACGCACTGCACTAAGAACCTTGTCAGCCTCTTCCACTCTGGTGCCCTGCCACCCATGGCTGCTGCATCTGGGGCTCCCTTTCCTCCTGCGCCCCCTCATACTCTGCTTTCCTTGCCATCTCCTACTGTCCAGGGTTCTTTGCATGCACTCACCTCAATGACATACGTGTTATCCTCAGCTCTTCTGCCTCCTCCTACCTCAATGTCTCAGGCACCCTCACCGCTTACGGGGGGGACCTCTGCCCCTGCAGCCACCCTTGTAAGTCTTTAAATGTAGAAATCTGCTCCACGTTGACACGCTTAACTCTCGCTTTGCTGTCAAGCACTCCTCTCAGATTTGCCACCTCCTTGAACTCCTGGACCTTTATGTTCTTGCTCTTACTGAGAGATAGTTTAACGAAAGCTCTGTTATGAGTTTTGACACACTTCTCCCTCAAGGCTACAAGATTCTCTCTGAAACCAGGCCCAACAAGCCAGGTAGTGGAGTAGCCCTGATCTTTCCTTAGTGGATCCCTGTTTCCATCATTCCAACTCAGGTCTACTCTTCCTTTGAATTCCTGGTCTGCAGATTCTCGCTCTCGCCTGTCTCCTCTCTCAATCTCCCCACCTTCTATCGGCCGCTGAGCCTGTCCACCCTCTTCCTCTCAGAATGGGCTGACCTGGCCTCTTCTCTTCTTTCTTCCTCTTCCCAACTCCTCCTGCTGGGTGATCTTAACATCCATCTCCTTGACTCTGCTGAATCTTCAGGACCATTCTGCAACCTGTGCAACTCTCTTTCTCTCTCCATTCTACCGTCTGGTCCGATGCACACCGCTGGCCACACCCTGGATGCTCTCATCTTCACAGACATCCCTCTCTCTATCCCTTTCATTGCCTCACTCTCCTCGACTGATCATTCTCTTCTCTCTTCTCACTTGAAGCTCTCTTCTCCTTTTGCACAGGCACACTCTGCACTGCCTCCTGTCTTCAAGGTCATCCACCCCATGAAAAGAGTGCCAGTGGCTGTCTTTGCCTCCACCTAGCCTCCTCCATCTACTCCTGCGGCTGACCTCCACATTGACACAGCCCTCTTTAACTTTCACCTTTCCATCTACAACACTCTTGACATTCTTGCCCCTTTCATGAGAGTCTGACTTAAGCCTGTGAAAAAGTGCAACTCTTGGTACAACTCCAATTTGGCTGCCCTTAAACACAAGTGCAGATCAGCGGAATGGAAATGGGGATCTTTAGGTGCCCCCTCTGACAAACTGGCCTGCCCACTTCTTCAAAGGCAATATAGACTCTCCATCCAATTCAAGAAAACAGCCTATATTCAAGTCTGCATCTAGGTGGCTTCTAACAACACAACCAAACCTTTCAAATTCTGCAAGGAACTGGCCAACCCCAATGCAGCGGGATCCTCTACTGCCGGCCTCCCTTGGCCCTGCACCCTCACCTGCTAATGAGGCAAAAAATCTGGGGGTCAGCTTCGACTCCACTCTCTCCTCTTCTCACATCTCTGACATCTCAAAAAGTCTCACTACCAGCTGCACCTCCTCAGACATATTCTACCTTTTCTCACATTCACCCAGAGGCTCACGATCTCCAGAGCCCTGGTGCTCTCTAGGCTGGACTACTGCAACAGCCTCTTTCTCAGTTTTCCTAGTGGTACTCTCCATCCTCTACAACTCATTCAGAACAGAACCACAAGACTTATCCTTGGCCTCAAGCCCAGGAACAGCATCTCTCCGGCACTGACATCCCTCCAGTGGCTCCCCATGGCTGCAAGGATCAAGTTTTAGACCATATGCATAATCCACAAGGCTTTTCTGGGGCCGGGGCCAGCACTATCTACAATGCTCTCTTCCTAAACACTCTCCTTCTAGAGCCGTCCACTCATCCTCCTCCAACTCTTTGTGTGTGAGTCATTTTTCCAAACAGAGATCTGGGGATGGATCATTATCCACCTCAGGTGCCTCACTCTGGAACAGCCTTCCTGCGTCTCTCCATCTTGAGCCAGATCGCCTTAGGTTCTGGAAACTCAAGACCTACCTCTTCTCTTCCTCCTTCTCTCGCCCTCTCTCCTGCTAACCTCCTTTTCTCTCCTGCCTCCCTCCTCCTTCTCTTCCCTTACTCTGTTCAACTTCTTGCTGACTGGTCGCCTTGTTCATCTCCAGCGCCTTCAGGTGCCAGGTTCTCCTGCCAGTCTTGCACTTGCCTCTGGGCCTGTGCGCTATTTTCAGAAATACTGCACTTTCAGCTTACGTCCAGGATAGTGGTAACCTCTCTGCGTTTAACACCGCACACTGCTGGACTGGGTGCACTTGTTTCCCCCTCCCCCTTCCTCGCACTTCCGTCTGTGCACTTTCATGACCTGAATATATTAGGACTAATAAGTTTGTTTGTCCTGCCCCCCCTTTTTTTGTCTCCCCTCCCTAGCTTGGTTATGCTTGAAACACTTCATGCACTTGCACTAGGTGAAATTCCGTCAGGCCTTGTATGCTAGTTTTTGTTAGATCATTCAGAAAGTACAAGGCCTAAGAATGACTACTGTATTCCTTCCTTTTCCACCTTGAAGCGCTTTGAAGCACTCCACTTGTGTATATGCGCTGCATAAATGAACAATTACAATTACAACACAGTGATATGTATTAAATTTCGTGGAGATTATTTGGATACTTTTTCACTATGAAAACTCACTTTTAATTGGTGGGTTACTAATTGGTGGCTTGACGGGCCCATAGCTAGAAAACTGGTATCATTTGAGTGCATTGTAGGAACTTAGACAATTCATCAGGGTTCTCATTTCTGTGCCTCACACATTGAAGATTATAATTATTTTTAGCTGGTGCATTCAAAATGCACTTTAACCAAAAGATAAGGGTGATTTACCAAAACATTGAATTCTGAAATTTGTTTTTTTTTTGATCATGTTGAATGGGCATATATTGAGAACTTGTCTTGAATTCAGTGTTTCATCTTTCTGTTAAATATAGAAGGTTGTTAAAATACAGGAAAAAGTTGCAGTGTCCCTGGACAGACAAGCAAATGATGGACATGTGTTTATTCGTTAGTAAGATTTAGTGGTAGACTGTGGTAAAAAAAAAGGTGAGAAAATTTGTAACAAACATCACACAAACCATTCACAGCTACACTCTGTATATGATAACATGCTAAAACATTTTCAATGCGCGTCAACTTTACAATAAGAACATAAGGCTGAGCTAAATTCAGTTCACTGAAAATGCATGCATGAACACTTCTTACTGCCACCATTTCACCTCCACTATTGGTCATCTTGATTCCTCTGACACTTCAATACTGTTGATCATGATATTCTCTGGACAGGTAGGACACGCTTGTGTTTAATTGACAACATATCCTGCAGACTCACTCCAAGCACGTGTGGCTGACTATCTGTCATCAGAAACTGGAAAGCTGTATGCTACTAAAAGCGCAACTGTCATGTGTAAGAATTGCGAACCTACACAAATATTAGACCTTGGGTATGGGGATCACTCTGCCATTTGTATTAAACTCAATATTCGCAATTGGAGTTTGTACTCCGAACCTGCTCTGAGTCTGACAGAGATTGACAGGCCTGGCTTGTCGATAAGATGGAACAGGAGGATCTGCTTAAGAGTAATTAATAGGATCAAGGAGGATGCTCTATTTAAATATATCAGTCGCAATCCAAGGCCAATTCATAAATGACTAGAAGTTGAACTGGGCAGTTGTATTCAGGCACACTTGTTGGGTATTGCAAAGGAGAATAAGATGTATCCAATTGCAAAGGTGCACAAACATGCATTTGATCTCAGAATTTATAAGCTTAAGATTGCAAAAAATCTAAAAATGAGGAATGTATTTAGAATGCAACTCAGTCATGATGCACACCAAGCTGAAAACAAGTGCATTATTCTATCTCACAAAAATCAGATCAGAGAACTCAGGCAGGTAACTGCCTTTGGGGATAATCAGCGTATGATGCATAACATCTTGTCCCGGGATACTAGGAATACTTAGACGCTGATTAGAACTATATCCACCCCTGCACTCTCCATTGAGCCTTCTATTTTGTCTACCACCTGGGTACAATACCTTACTAAGAAATTCGAATTGCCAAACAGATTTTCCAGTGAACGTATTGTTGATTTTTCTGAGTATATTCTGGAGTCCTGTCCCTGGTCTGTTGAGGAGATAATCAATGCCATAGTGAATTTGAAAGATTCTAAAGCATGTGGCCCGGATGGGATCCCGGCATGTGTGGTAAAACTTGATCTGATATTTTGGGCTGAGATTCTTATATAAAAATTTGATATGATATTTCTCACAAAAAAAATTCCTGGCTCATGGTGTTCGGCCATAATAGTTCCGATTTATAAGAAAGGTCTGATAAATAATCCGCATAACTTTAGACCCATTGCACTTACGGATGCCTAATCGAAGATTTTTTCTCAGCTTATTTTAAAGGAATTGCAGGACTACCTTTTCTCTAATGATACGCTGTCCAAATTTCAAATTGGGTTCCGTAAAGCCATGGGGTGCACGCTTAATGCCACTATTCTTGCGTATTTGCAGTGTCAAATAAAAAAAGGGGGAAGAGGAAAAGTCTATATGGCTGCACTCGACCTGAACTCAGCTTTTGACACAGTAATAAGATCTAAATTATGGGAGATTATGATACATCTTGGGATTCCGGTACATATAGTGGCTTTGATAGCTATGTTGTACTCTAAGACGAACTATAGGGTACGGGTAAACAGTACTGGAACCCTAACGCAGGCTATTTCTACAGAAGTTGATTTAAAACAGGGATGTTGCCTGGCAGCGGTCTTATTTAATCTATACCTTTCTCACATGGATATTATATGGAAGGATGGAATAAATTATCCGGTTTGCCTAGGTGATCTAAAACTGAATTGCATCTGTTTTGCGGACGATCTGTTGATCGTCGACAGAACGCCATTTGGGCTGCAGAACAAGTTGGATGCCCTCTATTTGTTCGCAGAGGATCACAATTTAAAAATAAACCAAGCGAAATCCAAAATATTAATATTTAATGATGGAAATAAAAGAACCAGGAAATTTAATTGGTCAATTGGGTCGGTAGAGCTTGAGGTGGTGAATGACATGCGTTACCTCGGATACACACTCTCCGATCAGAACTCTAAAAAATGGTGGGAAATATTGCTTAGGGAAAAGATGAAACCTCTTACTGCACAGATGTGTATCCTTTATAGGAAATACTGTAATTTTTCGTTAATATCATTAATACAATTCTACCTGCTAAAAATTGAGCCAAGCATTCTTTATATTCTTGACCTATGCACTGTTGAGATTGATGATATACTGGATATGCTGCAGGGTATACTGTGGAAAAGGGTATTATGTTTAGCAAAATCTATTCCCAGTGACATAATCAGACATGAGCTCGGTCTTCTGCCTCTCTCCGCGAAATGGAATTGGAGGCTGCTTAACAATTATAGGAAAATGTTGTGTCCCACTACGAACTCACTTTATGTAGACCTAAATGCAATGATCAAATTAGGAGCTCTAGCCGATTTGACCGGATTTGTAAGGAAAATGGATGTAATTTTGTAAGAATTAAACATATCGAATGAGGATCTGATTTTATATCTACCTTCTAATAAGCGCAAATTCCAACTGTTGACTTGGTGCTTGCAATCTGATTGTAGAGGCAGATGTAAAGCATACAAAGAATACGCTGCATTTAGAAGAAAAATGGGGGATTTGCCCAGATACCTATTACAATTTCCGTGTCAGGCTGCAAGAAAGTTATACATGCGTTTTCGCCTAAATCAGTTTCCTACACACGACCGAATAGGTAGATGGTGTGGGAAATTGGAAAATTCCAGGAATCCGGCATGGAATGTAGATTTTTTCAAATTGGTGGATCTGTTGAATCCCTGAGGCATCTAGTGATGTATTGTGTACATTTTGATGATATCAGAATCACTAATTTTGGAAGCCATTGGCAATCTGGTGTGGAGCTTTCGAGGCTCTCATTATGGAATAGGTGCATGTGGGGGAATAGAATAAATGTACTTATTGGACTGACAAACTTCCTTTAGGTTGTAATGCAAAGCATCATTACTCTAAATGAATTGGATCCTTGATACTAATATATGTTATAAGTATGTAACCTAATCATCATTGGCTGAATGGTGTATAAAAAAAAATAAAGAATCTGTATGAAATGTTTTTAAAAAGATAATGACATTTTCTTAAGTTTTTGTAACATTGTAAAGGTTCAGTAATGAATCAAACACAATAAAAAAAAGCGCAACCACACCTAGTGAATCAAATATATCCCACATCCACTCCTCTCAAAACCATTCCATGTTCCCCCATTTATCTTTGGGCCTCAGTTGCACAGAAAATGAGGGTCTCTATCTCTGCTCTGGTAAAAAACATAGCTTTTTGAAACCCAGATAAAATATTGTAGTGGTGCTCTACCGCTGTACAGTCATGAAACTGCTCTATGTTTGGATTTCTTCTAACTCGATGGGGGTGGGGAGGGGCAGATTGGAGGGGAACTGATATAAAAACAGCTACCTATAGGATAGTCTTGTCAAGCAACCACCAAATAATTCACCAGGCTGAGGGAAGGGACTTTATTGCAGAATTATGACGCACGGGAAACGGTCACCATCCCAATTCATAATTACATCTCCCAATGTGAATAAGGCTATTAACACACACTTGTAATGGCACCATAGCCCTTAGAGTTGTGACGGTGAATAAAAAACATTAGTTTAATACTGAGTAAAGTATATGGACAAATCGTTTTTTTTTTATTTTCAGTATTTAAATGACATGGTTGTATTGATAAGATACGTTTTTCTATTTGGAAGTTGTAACAGGTGTTTACTTTGGGTGTAAAAGTAAAAGGTTTCTCCATACAAAAATGAAGGCATTTTCCATGTTTTAGCTTTCACTTTGGATGCTGCCTGGCACGTTGATGGTGCTGTGTGCACAATATTGACAGGGAGAGTGTGTCTTGTTGAAATACATTTTCTGGTAAATAGGATTTCTGATTCTTGAATGCAGAGAGACGTTTCTCATGATTCCTATTCAGATTCTGAAGTCAGACAGCTTGCAAGGCAGCCAATATCAGTAGATGTTGACAGCAATCGGAGCATTCTGGTAGGTTTACTGGAGGCCAATAATGTATACATGTGTCAAGAAGGTTTAAAGGCTTTGTATTAGCCGTCGGCACATTCTTTGACTCTTTAAACTAGTTTGGGGGTCACTGAATAACATGCTTTTCCCCAGCTACAATTACATGAGAAAAACTCCCCAAAGATGAATACAACATTATTAGCTACCCATTGAACATGACTATATAGACCAAGCACACCAAACCTAATCTAGAAAATTCAACAACAAATCACAACAATTTTCTAGCTGAAGAATCACATTAAAAATATTATAAAGTCCTGGAGAATTGGATTTTTATGGCACACAAAATGTGTCCGTTTTGGTGACCCAGAATATGTTAAACTTAAAGAATTGTCTTGGAATTACAAATATATCAGACATTAATCACTTTCTAGGATTGTCCATGTATTTGTTGAAAGTCAGCTGACTTTAGCTCACCTATCATGCAACTGCCTGCAAGCCAAACCTGCATCACAACAACCTCTAATCCATCAGTATCAACCCCCTTGATATCTCTACTGATTGTATTATTGTGTGGTATTAAAACTATGTTAAATATTTTAAGTTCAGGCATCACTCCAACCTTTAAATCTTTTACAGGCTCACAAAAAAGCAATTGCCACTGAAAACTGTACAGCCATGTGAAAGTTATTTGTGACATGATGCTACATGCTCCACCTACAAAATCTACATTAATCTCTGCATGCTTTACCTACACAATCTAGGTTAATGTCTACTGATCCAGTTCTTTGAAACCTATTTTACTTTGGACCCAAGCTCTCACCTCACCATCAGTTTATTCCAGCAGTGACAGCAGACTCTCTCCTCATCATTATCCCTACTGCCTGATATTACATTCTCAACCTACACATTTCAGCATTGATGGCAACCTAATCAATGCATCCAAAGAGATAAAAACATTAGGGGTTTACCTTGACTCATCTTTATCTCTAAAACAAGTCAGTAGCATGGCATGGCATCCTCTACAGCCTGATCTACAGCTGCAAATCGTACCTATCTACAAATAGCTGCCTAACATTAGCCAGAGCACTCATATTGTCTAAATTAGACTACTGCAATACTCTGTTCCTAGGATCATCTGAACACAACCTAAATAGACTCCAAGTACTCCAGAACAACTCCCTAAGAGCAGCACTCAGTCTACCCAGATCCTGCCATATCTCTACTTACAGACACAACGTCAACTGGTTGCCCATTCGAGACAGAATCACACTTCGAATACTGGCCATCACGCACAAATGCCTCACAAACTCAGCCCCTAGATATCTGGCTGACAAAATCTGCAAACACCAACCCTCACGTACCACCAGATCCTCCCACTCTCACAACCTTGTGGTTCCAAGCCTCAACTTAAAAACAGCTGTCCAAGCTGCTAAAAGATGGAACTCTATTCCCGTCCCTCTCAGACAAGAACCCTCCTTCCTGACCTTCAAAGTAAGAATAAAAATTTGGTTGAGCAGTAAACCCCTACAGTAAATTGCTAACCTTTTTATTTACTTGACCACTGTTTATTCATGCCTTGTTCAAGACCGCCTATTGACCGACGCATCTGTAACCAGAGTCTCTATGTATATATCTCCACTAATGTATTTTACCTCACCATGTACGTAACCTCTAAGTTTTTCAAGCGCCCAGTTACCCCAGGAATCGGTGTGCAATATAAATAATAAACAAATTTTATTTGAAAACCACTGAAAACCACCCTCTTCTCATAAGGTCCCTCGCAGCTGCATAATACCAACCATATGACCCATTGCCTAAGTTGTATTGACCAACCGCATAAGCTGTAATGATAACCTTGCTTGTTCCTATCTGTATTATGCCTCTTACTGATACCATGCCTGTAACTAAGCTCATGCAAGTAACAGCGCCTCAATGCCCCTGAGCTGCCTGCGCGCTATACAAATTTAAATAAATAAATAAATAAAATAAATAAATACCAAAAAAATACAATAATTTGCTGTGACTCAGCTAAAAACAATGATTTTATATTGTCTTTAGGTCTAAATCATTATTATGTCTTCAAAGAACAACACACATTTTTTAAACATCTGTTCATATCTAACACTCCACTCTGGCGCGAATCAAATAACGTTCTAGTCTGCAGCAAGTCTTACTACTGCAATAGTCTCATTCTTCCCTTGTCCAACACTGCTTTGAACCCTACAGCCATTTCCAAAACGCTGACACCCACAACCTGTTTAACCTTCAAAGAGCCCCCTCTATCCCCTCTTACAGACATCATGCAGACCATCTCAGAGCATACGTCAGGTCCATGTGTAAGAATGTATTTCTAGAATTCAAATCCACATAAGACATTGCTCAACTCCCCCACCCCACAGCCCCTAACCTGTGAAGGACAACTAAATCTACACACTGCACAGCTACCTTCAATCACAATCCCAACTTAATCTCGTCACTTCTTAAACCTGCTGAGCTTTTTCAAGATTCCTGTCCTTTAACCTACAGAGGTGCCAGTAGACATCTGTGTAATAATAAAGCATATTTCTAATGACAATTGGTGATATCATGAGAAGATGCAGCACAGTGTCTCTCCAGCATATTTTAGGATGCATGCAACTCTGATTCTGAAATGTTGCCATTTCACAATTCAGCTTCAAATGTACATGTGTACCATGCACAGGGCATGTTTTTGTTATGCTTAAGTCAGTGATCTATTTACTCACCCCATGAATGTACTACTCCCACCCAAGAATGTTCTACTTACATCTCGTTTTAAATACAGGGCACTTGTGAAAGTAGTTTATTTGGCTAAGTACACGTTCCTGCAGAATCCTTCTTCTCTTTATTCCTAGAACATTAAAATGCCTGAGTGGGGTAAGCCTTGCAGATGCCATATTCTTAAAGTAGACATGCATCCTTATCCAGTGGTCAAAGTGCATGAAAAGAAGTAGTGGAACTATACTGCCTGCTGGCGTGTCCCCGCTCTCCACAAACCCCATCACCACGCCCCCTCCAAGTGCAATCCAAACCCCCAAACAAGCATACCTGCTGTTTCAGGGAATGTTCAGTGCAGTGCATTGAAGTGGAAGTTTCAACTTGTTCCTACACTTTTATTTTAAAGGTACACCATTCAAGAATGTTTACGTTTTCAAATAAAAATATGGGAACAGTAAAACTTTTTTTAAAGCAGGAGAGCACCACTTCCAACCACTCCACCCACTTCGACCACTGTCTGTATACTCTCTCTTGTCATCTCGTAATGATGGTACACCAATTAAGGCTTAAAGATTCCTGAGTGACCAAAATCAAAGGTATGTTTTTGCATAAACACACAGAAGGTAATAAGAAAGAAACTTTTCCTGCATATTTCTTCTACGGAAATCAGTGTAAAATGTCGTCTTCACTCTTTCAGCACCCTCAAACCAATTACCCCCCTTATTAGGCTTATAACTATGAAAGACTATTATACCCAGGGCCATCACAAAAAGAATGATACTTTCAACCCTTCCAGACAGTAGCTTCATCTTTTCAAAGTCATTTCAATTCTCTCCCACATGAATGAGGATCAGAGCACAGCACAGTCTTGGTTTGACAAGGCCAATGATGTGCAACCGTGACCTGCCTTTTCCTCCAACCCTCCGTCATGATGGAGTTGTACAGCTGCCAAGATCCCTTTAAACAGAAGGCCACTCTAGAGTTGTACACTCTCTCTGATCATTTGACATCTCATAGTGTTATGAAGATGTGTCGGGGGTCGCCTCGTAGAACTCACCAAAAAATTACACAAGTGGTCAAAAAGAGTGTACGCTGGTGCAACAAGTAACACAATTTTATTCTGGGCCCCAGACACAGCTGGGACAGCAAATTCAAATAGAACATGGAACAGAGCTGCATGAAAAGGCTCTATCAAAGAACCGCTCTCAAAATGAAAACTTTTATAGAAAGCAAAATAATTCGCATTTGTGATCGTGCAACGTAGAGAAAATCTCCCCCACACAAAAATGATTGGACTTTGCATTTTGGACACATATAGGAATATGTACATTGAGATTGATCATTGGAACCATGAACCTTCCCACACTACCCTCAATTACATCAATGTGACGTCTCAATACAGCCCCAATTCCACGACACAAAATTGTGTAATTGAAACATTTGAGACAACAGCAGAAATTGAATATTCTTTCCTGGTCGCCTCTTCCTGACTCTCATGGGAAAGGCTACTCACCATGACACCATCAGAGCCATGACCCACAGACATACTACTCAACAATTGTTGCATATTGGGAATACTCTAACCCTCTTCTCAGGGAAATTGGTCTTCAGGTGATTTGAAACTACTGTGGTTCTTGCTGGCTTCACTAGAAAATCACATTTCATAAATTATTTTGAATTATAAAATGGTCATATAGTCCTCTTTTACCGGCAGACCCTGTCTGCTCTAATCAGCTGATGAGTGAGTTCCTTCATCCTGTATTAGACTTTTAATTTCAGAACGTTTAGCTTTCCTCTACAGGAATACCACCAGAGTTTCATCTTGGCTTTGGGGGAGGCTTTGCTCACCGGCCACTGGACTGTCTTCAATTTCTACAGCTTTCCATGTTTATAGGGCTGTGCAACTGCCAACACTACTTAATTCAAGAAGCCACACAGATACAGCAGGGACCAACTCTACAGCAGTTACACAGCTCCACTGACTGGGTAGCTGAGCGCTTAGCCCTCTCCCACAACCCCCAGAACTCTGTTCCAAAATGCTTATGCAGTCATCTTATCTTGGGAGGCTGATGCGTCACAGACCAACTATTGCCCATATCCTATCCTTGTAAAGGGTGGATACCGCTGCTCATACCTCTTAACACTAGCAGGCTCCACAAGAATATCCCACAGTAGCTAGACAGGAGAAGTCCTGGTTAATTTAAGCAATCAGCTCTGTCACACTGTAGCATCAATGAACAATACACTGGCATGCCTGGGGTGTCATTCTTCCCCTCATTACCACTTGGTGGGTAGCACTGAATGACCCTTATTCAACTGCACTACGCCACAAATGGAGCAAACACAAATGTATGCAGGGGAACTCAGCATTCCCACAACTGGAGGAAATGCACCACGCTGAGCAACCACCAATCCCATTAAGTCTGTTGGTCCATTATCACAGTATAGATTTAGCAAAGTTCAAGTAAGAAGCTAAAGAAAACTAAAAACAGAACTGAACTAACTGAAATAGTTGAAATGTGACTGTCCTTCTATTTGGCTCCCTTAAGAGCAAGAAAGAGAGTAAAAGGTATGGTGGGTAATGAAGCTTCTCAACCATGTCCCCATAAACAAGGAGCTGTGGTTATAACTAGCACAACAGACTAGTTACCAACAGCCTCACATCTGGAGTTATGTCATGTGATGTTCACTTGGGTACAAATATATCCCCACCCAAAGAGAGTTTGTCAAATACCCTTAGGATGTACATACTTCTTAAAGTTTAATCACCTGGTCGATAGGGGATTATCATGTGAACCCCAATGCTGATGGTATCACAGATGAAGTGATACGCTGCTCGTATGCACACAACCACAACACCATACTTGAAATTAATTTTTAAAAGGCATGTTACCACTGAGAAAAAAAGTAACTTTATTCCTAGATCTCAGAACATGTGTTGAAAAAGATTTTTGGGAATCAGTGTATGTACTAATGTGTTTGATGGCTGACTTCTGCAACCACTCCTTCGCCACTGGAGCCTTAACTTCCCCCTTGAAGCACTCTGTTGTGCACCGTCTTCTCAAGACCCCTCCTGCCTGGCTATCGTCCCACCACCACACATTTCCTGGAAAAATTCCTGGAACAGCTGGCCATCTCCCCGCTTAATCTTCACACTGAATCTGTTGATTGTCTCCATGACCATCAGTCTGGCTTCAAAGATGCCAGAGCATGGAAACTACTCTCCTCAACATCCGTGAAGACCTGCTGTCTAACCTTGATTCAAATCTCCCCTCTGTCCTCATCATACTCGATCTCTCTTCTGCCTTTGAAATGGTCAACCATGCCATCCTGCTAAATCATCTCCTTGATGGCCTGGGTGTCAACGATCAGTCCCTGGCCTGGCTGACGTCATTCCTCTCTGATCCACCCTCCAGGTCCAACTTGGCTCCTTCCTTTCCTCTATCTCACTCTCTACCTGTGGTGTTCCCCAGGGGTCCACCCTCTCTGCCTGCCTGTTCAACCAATACCTGGCACCTCTTGCCCATCGCATTGCCGTTCTTTGCTTCAACCTTCAGTGCTTTGCAGATGACACTCAGATCGTTTAAAGGCTCCACTCTGGCAACCCTTCTCCTTCTCTCATCTCTGATTGTCTGTATGCTATCCAGGAGTGGTGTGCCACCACAATCTCTGCCTTAATGCCAGTAAAACGGAGATCCTCCTCATCGGAACACCTGCATCCTCCTTTCCTGTCACTCTCTGGATGGCCTCCCTTGGCCCTCTCCTTGCTCCCACCTGTGAGGCTAGGAACCTCAGGGTCATCTTCGACTCCAAACTCTCCTGTTTTCCTCACATCTCTGACATCTCTAAGAAGTCAAACTACCAACTGCGCCTCCTCAGAGGTATTCTTCCTTTCCTCTCCTTCCCCCAAAAGTTCACTGTCTCTAGAGCTGTGGTTCTCTCTAGGGTGGACTACTGCAACAGCCTCTTTCTAAATCTGCCTGCTTCTACTCTCTGCCCTCTGCAACTCATCCAGAACAGGATTGGAGACTTGTGCTTGACCTGAAGCCCAGATATCTTATCTCTCCAGCACTGAACTCTCTTCATTGGCTCCCAATGACTGCAATAATTAGGTTCAAGACACTGCATTTTCCACAAAGCCTTCTGGGGCCTAGGCCCTCAATGCCTCCAACTATCTCTTCGTAAATACCTTCTCACTCAAGCTCTTCACTCCTCCACCTCCAACTCCCTCAGGGTCAGTCACTTCTCCAAGCAACAAGTTGGTTTTAGATCTCTTTCTTCGGCTGGTGCCTCCGACTGGAACAGCTTTCCTGCCTCTCTGAAACTCGAGGAGAACCATCTGCGGGTCCGGAAGCACTTTAAGACCTTCCTCTTTGCTTCTACCTTCTCTCTTCCTCTGCCCTGCTGATTTCCTGTCTGATACTGCATTGGTCACCTGGCTTCCCTCTGATTTCGGGCCGAAGTCCCTACCCTCCCAGTTGCACACCTGCACTGCCTCCCAGCAACCCTTGCACTTGGGTCTGTATCTATAAACCTACAGTCCCCCTACCTGCACTTTTGGAAACCTGCTGCCTGCACTTACCCTTGCACCTGTTACCTGCTGGCCACACTTCTTGTTATTGTTTTGATCCCATGTACAGCACTGCCCCCTCCCCTGTCCCCTGTCACTTTTTCCCTCCCCCTCCCCTGCACTTGTGCGATCTCAATGTCACTTTGCGTAGTAAGATTGTTGTCTCTGTCCTCCCTCTGTTCCCCCTTCCTTGCCTCCTCGCGCCTTGAAACACTTGTGTATAGGCACATTACAAATGCCATATCATTCACAATAGACATTCCAAAAACATCATCTGCTCTTTACTTATATCAACATATTTGAAACCTGTTTATTATTCTGGGCCATTTTTCACGGCAATGATGATTTCTTGCTTGGTAAATCGAAAGCAGATTTTGCAGATGCCTACTAATAAGTAGGTTTTTATCCTCCTTAAGCAGACTTTGCAGATGCCTACTAATAAGTAGGTTGTCATCGTCCTTAGCTTAGTAAACATATACAGGCCGATTCATGGAATAATTAGCGCGGCGCAAGTGGGCAAAAACGTGCGAATCGCAGTGGAATAGCGAAAATCGCAGTGAACGTGCGAAAATCGCACGAAAAGCAGCGCACGTCGATTCATGGAAGTCCGTGCGCGAGAAAACCAGCGGATGTGCGATAAAAAGTGCGCGGCGCACGTTAGCGCACAGGCCATCTAACAGCGTGCGCCAGGTCACAGCGAAAATCGCACAGGCCACAGCGAAAATCGCACATAGCGCGGCGCACGCAATAAAAGTAGGCGGAACACGGGCGTAACACTCGGAATGGGGAACAACTTGCCAAAACGTGGGCGTCACGGGGGAAGTACAGGGCACAAGTGCGCGGAACGCCCACACGCTCGCCTACAACACGTATTCATGGAATAGAATAGGGGAAAAAAGCGCACGCTCAAACCAGCGCACAGGCACAAACACGACCGCCACAAGAAAGGAGGCGGTAGCGTCTCTGCGGCTGTAAGAAGTGTGCGCCAAAAGGTGCGCCAACAAATAGCACCTATATACTGCCATGATGAATGTCCCATACTGTGGCCCTCCAGGAAAAATGACGTGCAAAGGGGTACCCACAAACACGGACACCCGCTGACAAAAAATACGTGTGCATGTATACCGGGGTGCGCGGGAAGTGTCACACGCGATTTGCAGGGTACGTGCATCACAGGGGTTCGTGTGAAGTTATTCACGCGATCGGGCCTGGGGGAGCGGGCTACGTGTATTACAGGGGTTCGCGTGAAGTTCCTCACGCGATCGGGCCTGGGGGAGCGGGCTTCGTGTATTACAGGGGTTCGCGTGAAGTTCCACACGCGATCGGGCCTGGGGGAGCGTGCTAAGTATATTTCAGGGGTTCGCGTGAAGTTTCACACGCGAATAGCCTGGGCGCGTGAATTTGAGGGGTGCGCGGGAAGTTCCTCACGCGATCGGGCCTGGGGGAGCGGGCTACGTGTATTACAGGGGTTCGCGTGAAGTTCCTCACGCGATCGGGCCTGGGGGAGCGGGCTACGTGTATTACAGGGGTTCGCGTGAAGTTCCTCACGCGATGGGTCCTGGGGGAGCGGGCTTCGTGTATTACAGGGGTTCGCGTGAAGTTCCACACGCGATCGGGCCTGGGGGAGCGTGCTACGTATATCACAGGGGTTCGCGTGAAGTTTCACACGCGAATAGCCTGGGCGCGTGAATTTGAGGGGTGCGCGGGAAGTTCCTCACGCGATCGGGCCTGGGGGAGCGGGCTACGTGTATAACAGGGGTTCGCGTGAAGTTCCTCACGCGATCGGGCCTGGGGGAGCGGGCTACGTGTATTACAGGGGTTCGCGTGAAGTTCCTCACGCGATCGGGCCTGGGGGAGCGGGCTTCGTGTATTACAGGGGTTCGCGTGAAGTTCCACACGCGATCGGGCCTGGGGGAGCGTGCTACGTATATTTCAGGGGTTCGCGTGAAGTTTCACACGCGAATAGCCTGGGCGCGTGAATTTGAGGGGTGCGCGGGAAGTTCCTCACGCGATCGGGCCTGGGGGAGCGGGCTACGTGTATAACAGGGGTTCGCGTGAAGTTCCTCACGCGATCGGGCCTGGGGGAGCGGGCTACGTGTATTACAGGGGTTCGCGTGAAGTTCCTCACGCGATCGGGCCTGGGGGAGCGGGCTTCGTGTATTACAGGGGTTCGCGTGAAGTTCCACACGCGATCGGGCCTGGGGGAGCGTGCTACGTATATTTCAGGGGTTCGCGTGAAGTTTCACACGCGAATAGCCTGGGCGCGTGAATTTGAGGGGTGCGCGGGAAGTTCCTCACGCGATCGGGCCTGGGGGAGCGGGCTACGTGTATTACAGGGGTTCGCGTAAAGTTCCTCACGCGATCGGGCCTGGGGGAGCGGGCTACGTGTATTACAGGGGTTCGCGTGAAGTTCCACACGCGATCGGGCCTGGGGGAGCGTGCTACGTATATCACAGGGGTTCGCGTGAAGTTTCACACGCGAATAGCCTGGGCGCGTGAATTTGAGGGGTGCGCGGGAAGTTCCTCACGCGATCGGGCCTGGGGGAGCGGGCTACGTGTATAACAGGGGTTCGCGTGAAGTTCCTCACGCGATCGGGCCTGGGGGAGCGGGCTACGTGTATTACAGGGGTTCGCATGAAGTTCCTCACGCGATCGGGCCTGGGGGAGCGGGCTTCGTGTATTACAGGGGTTCGCGTGAAGTTCCACACGCGATCGGGCCTGGGGGAGCGTGCTACGTATATTTCAGGGGTTCGCGTGAAGTTTCACACGCGAATAGCCTGGGCGCGTGAATTTGAGGGGTGCGCGGGAAGTTCCTCACGCGATCGGGCCTGGGGGAGCGGGCTACGTGTATTACAGGGGTTCGCGTAAAGTTCCTCACGCGATCGGGCCTGGGGGAGCGGGCTACGTGTATTACAGGGGTTCGCGTGAAGTTCCTCACGCGATCGGGCCTGGGGGAGCGGGCTACGTGTATTACAGGGGTTCGCGTGAAGTTCCTCACGCGATCGGGCCTGGGGGAGCGGGCTTCGTGTATTACAGGGGTTCGCGTGAAGTTCCACACGCGATCGGGCCTGGGGGAGCGTGCTACGTATATTTCAGGGGTTCGCGTGAAGTTTCACACGCGAATAGCCTGGGCGCGTGAATTTGAGGGGTGCGCGGGAAGTTCCTCACGCGATCGGGCCTGGGGGAGCGGGCTACGTGTATTACAGGGGTTCGCGTAAAGTTCCTCACGCGATCGGGCCTGGGGGAGCGGGCTACGTGTATTACAGGGGTTCGCGTGAAGTTCCTCACGCGATCGGGCCTGGGGGAGCGGGCTTCGTGTATTACAGGGGTTCGCGTGAAGTTCCACACGCGATCGGGCCTGGGGGAGCGTGCTACGTATATTTCAGGGGTTCGCGTGAAGTCTCACACGCGAATAGCCTGGGCGCGTGAATTTGAGGGGTGCGCGGGAAGTTCCTCACGCGATCGGGCCTGGGGGAGCGGGCTACGTGTATTACAGGGGTTCGCGGGAAGTTCCACACGCGAATAGCCTGGGCGCGTGTATTTCAGGGGTTCGCGGGAAGTTCCACACGCGAATAGCCTGGGCGCGTGTATTTCAGGGGTTCGCGGGAAGTTCCACACGCGAATAGCCTGGGCGCGTGTATTTCAGGGGTGCGCGGGAAGTTCCACACGCGAATAGCCTGGGCGCGTGAATTTGAGGGGTGCGCGGGAAGTTCCACACGCGAATAGCCTGGGCGCGTGTATTTCAGGGGTGCGCGGGAAGTTCCACACGCGAATAGCCTGGGCGTGTGTATTTCAGGGGTGCGCGGGAAGTTCCACATGTGATTTGACAGTGTGGCTCCTCCCAGGTGTACCCTGTACACCCTCCACGGCCCCTGCAGGCAGCCCACACCACAGGGGACTACCCTGCATCCCTGGTCATGTCCCGCAGGCAGCCCACCCAACATGGGCATGCCCCCCAGCAAAGGCACATGTCTCCTTGAACTAATGAACACCAACACATGTCCCCTTGCACCCCCACCCCCCAGCACTGTGGGGCACCTGCCAGCAGGCCCCCACCCATGTCCAACTCATGTCTCCCACCACCCCCAAACCCCAGCCACCAGGGTCACCCTCCACCAGGGCCCCACTCATGTCTCCCACCACCCCCACCCCCCAGCACTGTGGGGCACCTGCCAGCAGGCCCCCACCCATGTCCAACTCATGTCTCCCACCACCCCCAAACCCCAGCCACCAGGGTCACCCTCCACCAGGGCCCCACTCATGTCTCCCACCACCCCCACCCCCAGCACTGTGGGGCACCTGCCAGCAGGCCCCCACCCATGTCCAACTCATGTCTCCCACCACCCCCAAACCCCAGCCACCAGGGTCACCCTCCACCAGGGCCCCACTCATGTCTCCCACCACCCCCACCCCCCAGCACTGTGGGGCACCTGCCAGCAGGCCCCCACCCATGTCCAACTCATGTCTCTCGCCACCCCCACCCCCCAGCACTGTGGGGCACCTGCCAGCAGGCCCCCACCCATGTCCAATCCATGCCCCCCTGCACCTGGGTCCCAACATTCCCCAATCATGTCCGTAATGCCCATCCTCCCCTGCCAAAAGGCCCAACCAACTATCACACCCACCCACATATCAAAGGCAATTACATGTTACACCCCCAATGTAAATAATGCAATTTAACACATGTCTGTCACACACAATGGCTGCAAGTGAATGACAAAACACCCAACATGACATGCCTGAAAGCAATGAGATGATACGACACATTGAAGATTAAAAAAAAAATATGTATTGAACAGCAAATAAGAAAAAACACAAAGCAAATCAAACAAAACAAGATGAATGTCCATGAAAAAATTATGAAAAAATAAAATAAGCCAATCAAGAAGATAATCCTGGGTCCATGAGCCCTACCAAATTAAACCTAACTGACTACTAACTAAAAAGGGAACTATATACAAAAAAGTGGTGCATTGTCCAATCGCAACCCAAAAAAAAATTCAAAAAAACAAAGGAAACCTAACCCTAACTATACAACTATATACAAAGGCAGCGGGCTATTCGGACGGCTCACTGGTTGTTGTCATGGGCCAGGGCATCCTCGAACTCCTGCTCAATGGCTTGGAGGCGGGCATGTTCCCTGGCCCCGAGGTCCTGCAGGGATAACGCAGTGTCAAGCTCAAACTCCCTGCGAAGACCCTCGAGGCACTCAGCCCGCCTCAGCGCCCTCCGCATGGAGTCCTCCGCCCTGACCATCGTGAGCCGTTCCTCCTCTGCCCGCTGCCGCTCCGCACCTATCCGCTGGCACAACCTCTCCCACACGGAAGCCACTCCCATTCCAGGGTTCTCCTGCCCTCCGGCCGATGCCTGCACCCCTGATGTTGATGGCCCCGAGCCATGATGCCTCCCACGTTGAGCCTGCTGCTGCCTCCGACGCAACTGCCTGTGCCAGCACGACGGCATCCAGGCTGATGGAAACCACCGACGCCGTCGTGCACGTGCCCTGCCCGATGATGCCGTCACATCCTCCATCTGCTGGGGTCCAGTTGCTCTGGTGTCCACCCCTGCTGGATCTCTGACTCCCGACTGTGGCAGGGATGGGATCCCCACCGAGCTGGCTGCATTGGTCGGGGCAGGTCCACAGGGGGCCCTGGTGGCATCTGGGCTGGAAGACGGCAAGGAGAACGACTGGTGGATAGCCTGCACAGAGGAGGAGAGGGCCGCCACATTGGCCAACACATGCAGGAAACCCCCGAACATGGCCGATCCCAATTGGGCCACGTCGGCACGGTGCACTTCGTGATGACGTGCGTGCTCCTCCCGGGAAGCACGCACGGCATCACGAATCGCAGCCGTGCGCAACGCGACCCCAATCAGGACCTTCTCCGCACGGCCAGGGGTTCCCACGTCCGCAGGTGGAGGGGAGTCAGGTGACATGGACATCCCCTCTACCTGCGGACAGGCCTGGGACGGGGCATCCCTGCTGGTGCATGGTGGTGCACTCACAGGGTCAGGGACAGCGACATGCACAGGCCCCTCCACGGTGACCTGTGCTGCCTCCTGCCCCTGGCCCTGGACTGCACCACTTGCACCAGCAGGGATGCCCCCACCAGGCCCCATGTGTGCCCCAGTGGCGGCCTCCTCCTCCTCTGTGCAAACCACCAACCTGGATGGCTCCTCACCGTCTCCCACCGTAGCAGGCCCCTGTGGGGGCTCACCCACCCCTTCCGCTGCAGCCGTGGGGGCATCCCCGCCGCCTTGCTCCACAGCGCCGTCTCCGCCCTCTTCTTCACTAGCCGCTGCGTAGAGGGAGACAAAGAACACAAGCATCAGGGCACTGTACAATGGTCCCCTAGACAGGAAGCAATAGCAGATGAGCACCACTGTCAAAGTACACTTCCATCATGTCCCTCCACAACACATGGGCCAGTCCAGGCAAAACACACACAGTAACAGGCATGGTGCATGCCATGGACATTTCCATGCATGTCCAATGGACTATTGAAACATTCAATGATATGTAACTCACATGCATCATGGCTCATGCCCATCACATGCACACACATCACCTCAGTCACATCCATCTGGCCCCAAACACACCAAACACAGCGGATACAAGGGTAATTTTGCTGCTTTACTGAATCTCTGCATTGTCACACACATGTGTCATGCATCCATGGCATGCACAAGTCACAGACACGCAGGTCAGGCACACAGACATGGCTACCATATATGTACCTGGCATCAGCACCCATCCCTCACCCCCACCCATGTTCAGGTACAGAGACTGGCATGCTCTCATGTTCATAATCTGATTAGGGCTCCCCATGCGGCATTTCAACACATGCAACAACCATGTGCATCACACATCACTGGTCGCACATGCATTACCATGATGTCCCTGCACACATACATGCATACATGGGCTATGGCACACATACAGGCAAGTATCATAGAACCAGCACACCGCAACATGCCCTGTCTCACACAGTAATGCATGGACACTTACCGCTCAACTCCAGACGGGCCTCCCTCTCAAGGATCTGGGCGTGGAGCGCTGGGCGTACGCGTTCCAGGACCCTCATCTGGATGGTACTCATGCGGCCCCGGCCCCCCTCCACGAGGCGCCGGGCCTTCACAAGGGTCCTGGACCTCAAGTCCTCCCAGCGCTTCTTGATCTTCAGGACGTCGCGGGTTGCCACCCCCTCCGCGTTGATGGCAACCACACAGTCGGCCCAGATCCTCTGCCGTCCTTCCTTGCTGGCGCGGGACGATCCAAAGAGGGCATCATACTGCCCCAGGACATGCTCCACCAGGACACCAACTTCGGTGACAGTGAAGCTGGTGCCCCTCTGCCCCTCTGGCCTGGGGTTGCCACTGGTGCCAGATGTGGAAGTGCCCGACATGGCAACCCCAGAGGCAGGTGTGGGTGGGCAACTGGGTCCTGGGGCTGGGCTGTGGAGCGATGTAATACCAGTCGGGAGTCTTCAGTTCCAGCAGGGGTGGACACAGCAACTGGACCCCTGCAGATGGCTGATGTGCAGGCACCAAATGGCAGGGCACGGTGGCAGCAGGCAGGCAGGCAGGCAGCAGCAGATGGCACGTGGGAGGCTGCTCGGGGCACTGGGGGGCAGTAACTCGGCCTTCTGGGCAGGAGCGTGGGCTTCCGTGTGTTTTCGCGTGGCCAGCTTGATACGGAGTGATTTGGCACGTGAAAATCCTGCACGTCAGCGTGAAATCCGAGGAAAGGCCCTTAGCGCGTAAGCGCGTCAGCACGCATACGCGATTCTATTGGACCAGAGTCCCTCAGCGCGTAAGCGCGTCTGTGACGTGACCCGCACGGGTGTTCCCCACTCAGGACGTGATGACGGGGCACACGTGGAGATACTGCACGTCAGAGTGTCATCGCGTGTAATTGGACAAAAGTGCGCGTACACGCGATTGGCCTATGTACGTGTATTTAATGGGTGCGCGGCCACTTACACACGCAAGTACGTCAGCGAACCTGTATCCCGTGGTGCGTGTGAATTTCCACACGCTATTGGACTGGGAACAGGATTCCAGGGCTGCGCGGGTCACACGCTGTATCCCGTGGTGCTTGTGAATTTCCACACGCTATTGGACTGGGAACAGGATTCCAGGGCTGCGCGGGTCACACGCTGTATCCCGTGGTGCGTGTGAATTTCCACACGCTATTGGACTGGCAACAGGATTCCAGGGCTGCGCGGGTCACACGCTCGCCTAGAACACGCGCTAAGCATAAATTGCGGACTTTAACAATAACAAGCTCAGACGCCAGGATGAACATACCGTTCCTAGCAGCAGTGGCAGTGGGCTACCAAAGGAGGAGGAGGAGGATAGTCAGGGCCAGAATATTCACACCCAGAACCAGCCTTTTCGGGATGCCTGATGACCAGGTGTATGGGAGGTACAGGTTTCCACCACACATCATACTGGACCTGGTGACTGAGTGGGAGGATGACCTCACATCACCCACCCTGTGCTCCCAAGCACTCAGCCCCCTGGAGAAGGTCCTCAATGTACTGCACTTCTTAGCCACTGGATCATTTCAGCGGACAAGTGCCATAGTGGGTGGGGTGTCACAGGCCACCCAGTCACGCTGCCTACACCAGGTCTTGAACATCATGACTGCACGCCCATCAGTCCGCAGGCACATATACCTGCCCAGAACACCTGCAGAAAGGCATGCTGCCGCCCTGGATTTTTACGCAGTGGCACGATTCCCCAAAGTGCTAGGTGCCATCGACTGCACCCATGTGGCTCTACGTCCCCCCAGGGCATCTGAGCACATCTATAGGAACCGCAAGCACTGGCATTCCATCAACGTGCAGGTAGCATGTAATGCCAAGGGAATCATCACCTCAGTATATGCCAACTATCCCGGCTCCACCCACGACAGCTTCATTTACCGAATGTCCACCCTAAGCCGGGACCTAGAAGCTGGGCGGCATGGCGATACATGGCTGCTTGGTGAGTATGTATGCCACTGCACATGCATGCATGTTGGATACTGAGCAAGGTCACAACCACACCAATGATACCAATCCCCACCTCCACAGGGGACAGTGCCTACCCTCTCAGCCCCCACATGATGACGCCAATTCGGAACCCCACCACGCCACCCCAGGTAAGATTTAACACAGCCCACATTACAACCAGGGGCATAGTGGAGCGCACATTCGGAGTGCTGAAGTCACGCTTTCGCTCCCTTGACCGTTCTGGCGGGCAGCTGTTATACGCTCCCCCAGTAGTGTGCAGGATCATAGTGGCAGCATGTGTCCTGCACAACGTTGCAACACGCCGGGGCCTGGCCGTGGACATGGTGGTGGCCCCGCATCCCCAACCACATGCACAGCCGCTGCGCATGGGAGGGGAAAGGGCACGGGGGGAGGCAGCCCGTACACAGCTAGTGGCTAATTACTTCACATAGAAATCACACCCCTGTGGAGTGCACACTGCCCTGGCACATTCCATCTGACAATCAATGATGACTCAACCTGACACTGATCCTGAATGTGTGGAGAATGAACCGGTAATTCCATGTCAGCCTGAGATTGTTCACCTGGAAGTGTCACAATGTGTGCATCCCTACCCACACAGACACCACCAATGCAGTTTTGTGAAGTTACACATTGAAGCAGCTAAAATGAATACCCACTTGCAAAATGCAACAAGAGGACAGTGCCATGTCAGCCAACCCAACCCCAGCACTGCCACACGACACACCGTGCCATGTCATGCTAATTGCAGGTAAACAAAGTAATCCCCACAACATGACATCACTCTCACTATGTACAGTGGCACTATTAGAAACCTGCAACACCTGAAATGCTCACAGCAATGCCGGACCAACAACATACTTGAGCACGTAGTACCATTAACATGACATCGAAAATGTAACATATTAGTAGTCTCACCACCTGGAAATGCCTGCACTCCCACCACTACCAACTGTGCAGTGTTGGCGCCATGTAGAGTTGTAGGTGCACTGCTGCCAACATGGTCCCCATCGCCAGACTAGAGGTCCTTGTGTGGACTTGAGGAAGGGACCTGCAAATTGGGAGGTAGACACAGAAGAAGAGTTACACATCAATGCAACATGCAGTGTACAACACAACAGCAATATGCACTAGCAATGTATACACAGTATTGACTACAGACTGGCCACACAGGTCATGGGAGTCCAACGTCACTGTGTAATTCACTGTCACTTGGGCACACCCTTTGCAAGCCCATGGAAACGGGAAGCAGGAGGGGTGTGTGTGACTCAAACCCAAGCATCTGAACCAAATACATTACAAGCCTGCATGTGCCCAGCCACAATGCAGCGTATGCCCACAGGAACCACGGAAGCCAACAGATCGGAGCCAACAGATCGGAGCCAACAGATCGGAGCCAACAGATCGGAGCCAACAGATCGGAGCCAACAGATCGGAGCCAACAGATCGGAGCCAACAGATCGGAGCCAACAGATCCTCCCAAAAAAATTGGGAATAAAAGAAATCAAAATAAAAATAAAAATAAGAAAAAATCAAAAATGGCCATTGATGGGCCCGGGGGGGTTGGGGAGGCCACCCAGGAGGTCCGAGGACAGGATGCACACCAGAACCCACCTGCGTGGATCCTGGGAAAATAAAACACCTCCATGGGCTCATGGCCCACACGGCTACCCTATTGTGGGAGTGTCACTGCTGTCGCTATTATCACCCTGTGCAGCTGCATCCGGAGGTGGTTGCACTATGGGAGGCAGCCCACGCAAGGCCCTAGTCTGCTCCTCCATGGCTGCAAGCATGCGGGTGTGGTAGGTCTGGTTCTGGAGGATGAGTGTGCGAAGGTCCCCATGCAACAACTCACGGGATGCCCGGACCTCCGCCCTCGTTGCCTGCATCTCAGCTGAGAGCGTACGGGTGAGACGCTCCAGCTGCTGTTCTGTCCTTTGGTGTGTTGAAGCCTCAAGCTCAACAAGAGTCGTCCTGAGGTGTAGGAGCTCCTGCCTCAAGCTTCCCTGTGGCCCTGGGACTCAATGGAGATGGCCTCCTGCAGAGTCGCCAGTGCCGCCCGCCTGTCCCTGTTGGACCCCAACATGTCCTCCCTGTGTGACTGGCAGATGGAGTCAGTTGCCTGCTCTAGTCGCTCCATCAGCCTTTCTGGGGGGACAATGGAAGTGGCCACCCTATCCATGGCCTGAGCCATCATCTCGGATGATGCAGCCTGTTGGGTAGCCATACCGTAAATGGATTGCTCCCATGCGGTATTGCCAGGTGGCGTACGGCCACCACGTCGGCGGGCACCACACCTGTCTGGGGCAAGGCGAACTGCGCCTTGCTGTGCCGGCACTGCCTGAGGCTGCAGGACTGCATTCCCCCTCTGATCTGCTGGCCCAGGAACAGGATCAGATGTCGCGGAGTGTGACCCTGCATCCGTAACCACCAAAGGCGTAGCTGCCAACACTGACATCCCCATGGAGGGTACTGACCCTGGTGCAGGTGGGTGAGACAGAACAGAATCCCTCCCTGGAACACTCACCAGCGACGGCACGTAGGTCTCATCCGAATCAACACCTGAGTACAGCTCGGGGGAGGTGCAGCCAGAGACACCCCTTGAGAGCACGACCTGCAGCACTTGTGGGTTCTCCCCCACCACCACACCACGTCCCTCACTGGTGGTTGGTCGGCCCTGGGACACCTCCTGGGTCTGCACCATCTCCACAACCCCAGCAGTATCAGGTGCGTCTTCCCCTGCAAAGACATGAAAACAAAGTAATGGAAACAGGCATTAGCACCATGGCACACATTGAGGGCTGAGAAGCAAGAGAACCAGTACTTGATTGACATGTCCCACATGACTAAAACCCTCCCATGCATGCACCCTCACTGCGTATGAAGTGCAGGCAAACGGCACACACTGATGACACCAAGATGGAAGAAGAACAAATTTTCTGCATGCTGCCTGGCAGTGGCATCACACATTGGCCTGTGATTGGCAGGTGAAACACACATGCCATCACACAGATGGCATGTACCATTGCTATTGAGTGAAGATGGAGAGGAGGGCAGCACCTATTCATTCAGTCCAGTTCCCGCATGTAATAGCTTTTCTGATTCTAACAGGTCAGATTTTTCACCTGGAGCTGCCAGTCTGTAATGGTCAAATTGCACAGGGACATGTGTGTACAAATGATATCCAGGTAACAAAGTCACTCCCCTTTACCATACCCATGTCAGACATGTGACTAGTGGACAGCGACATGCCTAGTGAAAGTGGTGGAATGCAAACAAACTGACTGAATGAACAATGAAAAATAAGCAAATCTGTTGTGTCAAGGTGACACTTCAAGGGCAACTGGCGTGCAGTTGTGCTAGATGTCTACTGTTGGCAGAAGGGATACTGCTATGGCCAAATGCAGCTGCGCAGGAAGTATTGCATGAAGCACATGGCTGACCCATACGACTGAGGCGCACACACTCTCTCCTGGCACCCAAACAGAAGCCCTCACACACACACCATGCACATGTATGACACACACATGCATGTGCACTCACCGGACAATGCCTCGTAATCAGCCAGATCTCCCATGCCTTGGATCTGTTCCTCCATGACGTAGGTCCCAGCGACTGACTCATGTGGAGTGAGTTCCATGTCTACTACTGGAGACCCACCTCCAGTCACTAGAGTTGCGGCATGACTTGAGGCCAGCTTACTCTTTGCCCTGCGCTTTAGGTCATTCCAGCGCTTATAGCAATCATTGGCTGTGCGCCTCATGATTCCAAGGGCACTTACGATGTCCGCAACGGTCTGCCAGTGTGCCTGGCGTTGTGCAGGTGTGGTCTTGGATCCTGCAACAATGACCATCTCGTTGTCATGTCCGGACACATACTCGACAAGTGCATTCAGTTCGTCATCCGTGAAGCTGGGCTTCCTGGAAGGGCCGGACTGTGTAGCCGTGTCTGGGGCATCAGCCTGTGCCGGACGAGCACTCTTCCTCTTCCGCTTGGAAGGTGGTGGTGATCCTGAGTGTCCTGCGCCGCTCTGGACACTAGGGGCAGGAGCCCTGGTGGACTCTGTATCAGGAGTGTGGGATTGCACACTCAGCATGGGAGTTGGTGCAGGCATTGGCTCGAGTGTGATGGTGTCAGGGGGAATCTCAGCAGCATGGACTAGGACCGGCACTGTCCTGGCTGGGTGTGTGAGGGCTGGGGTGGATGGAGCCGCAGCTGCCCCTGCAGCCACTCCGCCCTGCCTCCTTGGTGCAGTAGATGACCTTGCTGCCCCAGATCCACGTGGCATGATGGCATCAACGTGCACCAGCGCACGTGTCGTAGCCCTGCTGACCTGGAAGTCAGCCATGGAGTCAGCCAGGTCTGGTGCCACAATGGGCTGGTCCAACAAGGGCTGAGCATGGATGGTGTCAGCCACTTCAGCCTCAACGGGAGGGGGGGAGGGGGGGGAGGGGGGGGGATGATGGGTGCCCTTGACTGGTCCTCCACACATGGGGGGACAGGCTCACCCTGCAAGTTACGACCACGTCCCCTACCGGATCCACCACGGCCACCACTTGTGGCTCTTCCACCTTTGCCACCCTTACGGAATCCTCGCCTCCCAGCCATGGCACTGATATTAATGTGCGTATGGGAGTGGCTGTAGACAATTGTCCTGGGCAATTGGGGGTCAAAGGGGTTGGGTACCAGATGGTAATTGTACCCTAGTGCTCTAGCACGGCTGATTGTAACCCCTGGGGAAAGATGACGGGTCACGCAACGCACAGGAGGCCCAAAAAAGGGAGATGACGTGCACGCAACCCCTCCTAGACCACGTGTGCAGAAAGAAAAACCTGCACTACGCTGTGGCACCCAGTAACACAAGAATGAACGTATGCGTGTCACACGCAGCCTAGAATGACCTCTGAAGGGGTAGGCAACACACGGGGCAAGCACAGAAGTTGGATACGTGCGTGACTCACCGTCTGCCAGGTAAAAGAGCGTGAAGAATGAGCGCGTTTGGCTGGCTAAACCCCCGCCAAAAGAAGATGTGTACGCTGTCTGAGAAGACAGGACAACAGTAGAAGGGGACACTGTTTGAGGGAACAGGCCCAGGTAAACCAGTAAAAGAGAAAAAAGAGAAAAAGCTGTCAGAGGTAACAGGGAATACGAACTGGAAACGCCGTGAAGTAAATCGCGTGTGAAACGACAAGAAGTACAGATTTCACACACTCGCTCTCCACGAAAAGCACGTACAAGGAAATGGTGTTCTGCATGTACCTTATATACAGGCCCACACGTACAGCGTCACTTACGCGGCGTGTACGTTCACCAATCACACGCTTTGTCACTCCTGCGTGTAGATCCATTTTCACCAATCACACGCTTTGTCACTTCTACGTGTACATCCATTTTCACCAATCACACGCTTTGACACTGGGACGTGTCACGCAACAATTTCCTGCACGTGCAGGTGACTATAGGCGCGCATATGCTGTTGACGGGTTTACGCGCTAAGGGCCTTTGCTGACGTGTGGGATTTCACTACCTATCAGGCTGTCCACGCGTTCACACACGAGAGACCACGCTCCTGGCCAGGAGGCGAAATTACTGCCCCCCAGAGCCCTGAGCACGCTCCCACCTGCCATCTGCTGCTGCCTGACTGCCTGCTGGCCACGTGCCCCACAGTGCTGGTGGGTGGGGGTGTTGGGAGACATGGGTGGGGGCCTGGTGGAGGGTGCCCCTGCACTGGTGGGGGTGGTGGGAGACATGGGTGGGGGCTTGGTGGAGAGTGCCCCTGGTGGCGGGGGGTGGTGGGAGACATGGGTGGGGGCCTGGTGGAGGCTGCCCCTGGTGGCGGGAGGGTGGGGGTGGTGGGAGACATGAGTGGGGGCCTGGTGGAGGCTGCCCCTGCACTGCTGGGGGGGTGGGGGTGCAGGGGGACATGAGCAGGTGTGCAGGGTAGTCCCCTGTTTTGTAGACTGCCTGCAGGGGCCGTGGAGGGTGTACAGGGAACACCTGTGAGGACCCACCCAGCCTAATCGCGTGTGATGATTCCCACGCACCCCTGTAATACACGTACCCTGGCTAATCGCGTGTATAACTTCCCGCGTACCCCTGTAATACACGTACCCTGGCCAATCGCGTGTTAAACTTCCCGCGTACCCCTGTAATACACGTACCCTGGCCAATCGCATGTTAAACTTCCCGCGTACCCCTGTAATACACGTACCCTGGCCAATCGCGTGTTAAACTTCCCGCGTACCCCTGTAATACACGTACCCTGGCTAATTGCGTGTTGAACTTCCCGCGTACCCCTGTAATACACTTACCCTGGCTAATCGCGTGTTAAACTTCCCGCGTACCCCTGTAATACACGTACCCTGGCTAATCGCGTGTTAAACTTCCCGCGTACCCCTGTAATACACGTACCCTGGCCAATCGCGTGTTGAACTTCCCGCGTACCCCTGTAATACACGTACCCTGGCCAATCGCGTGTTAAACTTCCCGCGTACCCCTGTAATACACGTACCCTGGCTAATTGCGTGTTGAACTTCCCGCGTACCCCTGTAATACACGTACCCTGGCCAATCGCGTTTTAAACTTCCCGCGTACCACTGTAATACACGTACCCTGGCTAATCGCCTGTTAAACTTCTCGCGTACCCCTGTAATACACGTACCCTGGCCAATCGCGTGTTAAACTTCCCGCGTACCCATGTAATACACGTACCCTGGCTAATCGCGTGTATGACTTCACGCGTACCCCTGTAATACACTTACCCTGGCTAATCGCGTGTTGAACTTCCCGCGTACCCCTGTAATACACGTACCCTGGCCAATCGTGTGTTAAACTTCCCGCGTACCCCTGTAATACACGTACCCTGGCCAATCGCGTGTTAAACTTCCCGCGTACCCCTGTAATACACGTACCCTGGCCAATCGCGTGTTAAACTTCCCGCGTACCCATGTAATACACGTACCCTGGCTAATCGCGTGTATGACTTCACGCGTACCCCTGTAATACACTTACCCTGGCTAATCGCGTGTTGAACTTCCCGCGTACCCCTGTAATACACGTACCCTGGCCAATCGCGTGTTAAACTTCCCGCGTACCCCTGTAATACACGTACCCTGGCCAATCGCGTGTTAAACTTCCCGCGTACCCCTGTAATACACGTACCCTGGCCAATCGCGTGTTAAACTTCCCGCGTACCCCTGTAATACACGTACCCTGGCTAATTGCGTGTTGAACTTCCCGCGTACCCCTGTAATACACGTACCCTGGCCAATCGCGTGTTAAACTTCCCGCGTACCCCTGTAATACACGTACCCTGGCTAATCGCGTGTATGACTTCACGTGTACCCCTGATATGCACGTTACCCGCTTTGCGTTCCTTGTTTGGCTGCCCTGTAAACTGGTCCAGAGTTAACGCAGCCCTTTGCGATGATTTAGCGATTTTGCTGGCTTTTCCTTGCGAGAGGGCGTTCTTGGGGGCGTTACTGGCGCTGCTGCAGGGTCGCTGCGATACTCTGCGCCACGGCTGGTTTGGGAGCATGTAATCCATGAATACGCTGTGCGCGGAAATCGGTTTTATCGCACGTGCCTGGCGCAGTCAATCGCACGCGGACACTCTGCGCCAGCCGATTGCGACACTTTTCTGCGAAATTCTATGAATTACCCTGATAATCTACCAGCTGAATATTTTCGGGTATGCCTAAAGGCACTACAATTGACTTCTTGTTGTGGTTCTTCTTTGTCTCAGTTCAGTAGGCCCATCATTATTTTAAGTGAGTGCCATTCACTCACAATGACAGTTTTTATGTGGCATTTACTACTAGTCCAATTCTTCCTCATAACATAACAGTAAAGTTCTCCCTCCAACGTGGTTGAATAGGGTCTGACTTGGTTAAACTTAACTGAAATAGGTTGAGTTTAGGGGAGGTTGTATCCCCAGCGAAGGGTGGGACAAAGGGAAATAAACAATACAAATACAAAGGGGGTTCCTGGGAGAAGTGGGCCACCTCCCAAGTACTATGACAAGGACGATTTGGACTAGAAGTAATGAAGTCGACAGGTTAGTAATCGCTACATGACTGCCTCAGTATGCGTTTATAAAAAAAACAATTGTGTAAATATCAATGTGTTTGTTTTTTTAATTAAAAAATGTACTCCATACCTATAAATTCTACATACATGTCTTCTATGGATATCACGATGGTGGGGAAAAATATACAGACACATAGTATGCCCTTAGAAAAAGCACCTGCTATCACAAAACATACGTTGGTCAAAATAAACCACTTCCTGGTAAAACATCCATTTTCGAAGACGATAAGCTTGTTCGTTCTGCACACATACACGTTAGCACATTCAGCTGGTGCTTTCAAGCACTTATCCTAGAGATGTCAAGCAGTGTCAGACTATTGAACACAGTTTGTTCTTTCTGTCAAACAATGAACGAAATTGATACTTTGTTGTAAGGCATGTCGACATTTGATTAATAGGTGATATATTTCAGGAACGTTATTAAGGTAGCCATAATTTTAGTTAAACGCTGTTTTTTCTTTGAGCACACTGAGACACAAAAATGTACAAGGATAGCAGGTAATGGTCACAATTGTCTTGTCAGAAACTCAAAATGCACAACTGACAGCAGTGAAAGTGAGTGTCAGGAACTGTCTCATCAGCTATTTGACACTCTCTGTCTATGGAGAGTAGTATACCATTGAAGAATGACAAAAGATTACTTGCGTGATTTTAAATCCCCCATTGTGTCATTTACAAAACTTCAAAAGCATAGAACTCTCACACAGCTTCTTCATGGTATTTTATCCGATTGATGTAAAAGCATCAAATTACTGATATTAAAAGGAAGTAACAGATTCACACAAGCATGAAAAGAAACACGCTTTTGATATCCTGTTGACAAACTGATAGGAGTGGATTTGTTACACGCCAATGGAAACATTGAGAGAGGTTTTCAGTACATGCAATAAACATCTGTGTAATACAGTGATATGCAATGCATTTCCTGATGATTATTTGCATACTTGCGGACTTTTTCGAATTAATTGGTGGGCTACTAATTGGGGGGACGATTTGCCCATCCATAACTGATATGAAAAACTGGTATGAAGTTAGTGCCTTTTAGGAGTGGAGACAGTTCATCAGTGTTCTCAGGTGTGTGCATGAAAAGATTACAATTCTTCTTGTCTGGCATGCATACAATACATTTTAACCAAAACATAAGGTCGATATACCAAAACATTTAATTCTCCAATTCTTGTTTTTCTTGTGATCTTTTTCACTGGGCTTATGTCGAAAGACTTGCCTTGAACTCAGTTTTTCAACTTTTTTTTAAATAAAGAAGAAATAGTTTAAATACAGGAAAAGACAGGGTTGGACTGGGCTATCGGTCGCTCGGCCCGTGGCTGAACGACTTTAAGCGCCTGGCGGCCGGTTTTATCAAAAGCCAGCCCTGGGCCAGTTTTATGTCCAATAAGTAACGCTAGTTACTTTTTCTCTGGCTGCCTGCGGAGCAGCGAGCCAGCTCGCAGCAGATTGGGGATGGCTGCAGGCAGCAGTATTCATCAAAGCAAGGTAACATCCACACATTATCTTGCTTTGATGAATTATCATGCAAGGACTCTGGACGAGAGGGGCTGTGCTCGCTGGCCTGCCTCTCAGTGCCTGGCTGGCCATGGAATCCACGTTACGCCAGTCAGCTGGCAGGCCGCTCTCCTAATTGTTTTTTTTTGTAACAACAAAAGTCAATGGGCCTCATAACGAGACTCTGCACTATTACGAGGTCCCCTCGTGGGGCCTGCTGGGGACGTCTTGTTTTTCCAGACGTCCATAGCGGGTCCCACGAGGGGACCAGGGAGCTAACAACAGGCCCGTAATTGACGGGCCCGTTGTTAGCTCCCTCCCCATTCCCATTGAGACCTATGGGGGCTCGAATGGGAATGGGGACGGACCGGGCCCGGGTTCCCTCAAGGACGAAATACCGGGCCTTCCACACTCGGAATGGCCCGGTAATTCCCCATTCAGGGAACCTAGACACGATTTTTGAAGCAGCCATGGTGCTAATAGCGCCATGGCTACCTCCAAAGTCGTAATGAGGCCCAATAACATAAACGCCCTACCTCGGCTCACCTCGCGCACTGCACTGTCTGCAGACTGCAGACACAGTTCATTTGCAAGTTGCTTTCATGTTTGCAGATGCCAACAACAAATTGTTGTTGCACTTGCAAAGTCGGAAGCAACTTTGTTGTCTGTGTGCCCTTGGGGCAGGGAAATTACAGCACCAACAGCACAAAGAACCAATTAGGAGGGTCCTAAATGCCCTCTGCCCCCTGCCACCAAGCATTGGGTACCATCAGTGTTATCTGCCCCAGGGTCTAGTGGACTCTCAGCACTAAGCACTGTACTCTGTGTTCCCTGAAGTCCCCCCCACCAGCACTGAGAGCCCTCAAACTCCAGAACTGAGCGACTGGGACCGCCACCGAGTGCATGGCGCCTCAAGGCAGTAGCCTGTGCGGTCTGTGAGCTGCATAGAGATGACGGCAACTTGCTGCATCGGGTCCATTTCGCTGGTGGTCCTTGGGCTGCTTCTGCTTGCTTTTGGGATTGTCCTGGTGCTGCTGGAGCCCACCATCATCCATCAGCAGGTGGAGAAGGTGAGTCGCCAGGATTGGCATCCCAGAGGCATCCACCCTTGGGAGGGAGGAGTGGGGGAGAAGAGCTGACCTTTTCAGATGGGAGTGGTGTGTTCTCCGCTTGCAAGCATGCAGATGTATGGGGACGTTAAGTAGCTCTAACTGAGGTACGTTTGAAGCAAGTGCCATTTTTTAAAACGGTGAATGTTTTGTTCTACCCCCGGCTTTTGTTTGTCCTCATAATTGAGTGAGCCCTTTTTAGGTAATAAGGAAGGTCGATCGTGGTGTCTCCACCTTGGACCCAAGGGGTGCCCTTCCGTTACCACCCCTCCTCCCCCGGTCTTCCTCGTCACCCCCGAGGGATGTTGCCACACAGAGGTTCTCGTTGAAAGCACAACATTGGACAGAAGTCCCAGTGGACAAGGCTTTGGTCCTATGCTTTTGCATTGCTGGGCTGGAGTCTCATAGTAGAGGTATTGGGGTGGGGGCTGAGGCTGTGTACATTGATTTTATTTACTTTGGACTGCTGACATTTTAGCAGGCACGAGTAACATAGAGTATTCAATGAATTCTGGATGTTGAGAATTGCACTCCCTTCTCTGCGGGCAGCAAAAGGCACATTACACGGTTACTTTGGGACGCTGCTTTCTGGCAGAAGGGAACACATTGGGGTGCGGTGGCCTAACCGGAAGATTAGTCTTAGCGCTTATTATTTGGTGTGGTGGGGGGTGGCGTTGGCAGTTGTCATGATTCTGACATGAGACCCATTTAGTGGGAGGCCATGGAGGGGTCCCTTTAGGGGCAGGGGGTGCCTAGCTGTAGGTGTGTGTTCAGGGGCCTCGCACACTGCACCCCCATTTATCCACCAGACTGGCCCGGCTCTTGTGCAAGCGGTGGAATGTATAGTTGTTTTGGCGCTCCTGGCTTTCTACAGAGTGGTGTGTGGTCGCTGCCTGCATGTGTGCTCTTGAAGTCAGCAAGCACACATGGGATCTCTCTTAAGACCGTGCCAGCAGGCACACACAGGATCTCTCTTAGACCCGCCACTGCGCATTTGTCCAGCTGTGAGTTCCGAAGGCTCGCAGAAGTAAATGGCCCGTATTGCTCTGGGACAGACAGTTTGCAGAACCTTTGACCCGTGATCAATAAGTGCACGGAAGCTTCAAATGTGCTGTTATCACATATTTCCAAATGTATGTTTAACCCAGTCCTTCCTGCCAAGTTAATAGTTTGCCAGCAAGTTCGGCAGGTTGGCACACAACCCTC
This sequence comes from Ambystoma mexicanum, assembly GCF_040938575.1. Lineage (NCBI taxonomy): Eukaryota > Metazoa > Chordata > Amphibia > Caudata > Ambystomatidae > Ambystoma > Ambystoma mexicanum. The sequence goes on along the minus strand of NC_090932.1, from coordinate 840,158,394 downwards.
TAAATGTGGCATGGGCCTTTGTCATTAATGTACTCTGTCAGAATGAGACGTTCCCAAGCTTCTGGAACAAGGTGCATTTTGGGGTACTAGTAGGCAGTTTGGTCTCGATGAGATGAAGTGATTGTGAACATCTGGTGAATGAAGAGATGGGCCTTCACTGCGTAGAGCAGCCAGCCCTTCGAATCACAGCGTTTCCACTCCAAGCCCATCCGCCCAGCAGGCAAGCCACAAGTAAGAGGGTGGCTTCCGGTCACCCCTAAAATTAAGGTGATTCTTAGCGGCCACAGCCGCTATGCCTGTGGTATCCTCTCCTTACTGTATGGAACTACATCGCACACACTTGGGATTTGGAAGCAAGCTGAAATGAGTTATGTCCTTCGTGCTTCTGTGGGCAGTAGAATGGAGTGATATCGTAGAGCGTGACATGCTCTCCCCATGCCACCACTGTGTATGGCTACACACTATTATGTTACATGGCCTGCCTCTCATCCAACAACATAACGGCGCTTCCCTCATTTTGGACTTTACAGGTTAGCATGTATATTTGTGTTATATTTTATATACTGCAAACCTCGCTAGGAAGCAACAGCGGCCTGTATTTCTATAGGAGACAGAAATAGGGTATAACAGGAATGGAAGAAGAATTCATGTAGAATTAGAAATAATAGAGAGAACGCACCCAGAGGTTAAAAACAGGCGATATAGGTTATGGAGGGGATTATATATACCCAGTGTTGGAATGGGGAGCTGCCACAGGGTGGTAATGTTCCCTGGACTAGAAAAGGTAGTTGTGTGGTATGAGTCAGTTGTACAATTATTTGATGTTGTGTTCATTGGTATTTGGCTACTACGCATCTACCAATGGTGAGGCCTTCTAATAATGCCGGCTTATCCAGGGGATTCATTGGTCTGTGGTTCTGGCTTCTGACTGCAGTCTGAGGATGTAATTTACTGATACCATGAAACACACAGTAAACAATTAGGACTTCAATATAAGTCTGCCTGTACAGAAAACTGGCGGCATTCTTTAATACTGTCTGGTTTTATCTCCCATCTGATGTGGGGCCTGGCACAATTATTGCATTAGATATTCCATAGGAATTTATCATGCAGTAATTACCAGTGTGTGATGAAATGAGAACCCTTGAGGAGGCACTGTGGAGTTAAATATTATTAAAAAAATCCCTTGAAGTTACCAAACTTTTGTCCTGGTACTAAATGGAAGTGCAAGCGATTCCCTTCTGTAGCGTACTATATGTTTTCTTGGGTTCATGGCCATGGGAGTGAAAAAGTTGGCATCACTGATACCTATCACCTCGCCACCGTTGCTATGCAAGTGTGCTGTGTCTGCTCCTCCCCATCCGTCAATGAGTGGATGGTGATCTCATATAGCAAGATGCCCCATATTGAAAACCAGGCACTGAAGAATCAGACAAACTACATGAAGCTAATCCCGCCGAACAGACAGGGAGTTTATGGTGGCGATAGGGTGCCGGCCTCCGGCGGTAGGTGGGATTATTCATTATTAGGACAGTGACGGGGTTACTTTCTGGTGTCAACATTTGGTTGTACTGCTTATTAAATGCAACTCTATTTTCATTACTGGTGGCAACGAGTAGATATGCCTTGAGTCAGGTTCTGCTCAATAAGTATTTAGCTATATGATGATGTTGTTTTTAAAAAAAGGAACAAACGGAATGTTATCACTTTCTCAAGCGTGTACACAAAGCATAACATGCAACAGACACATAAGTAGCATTTTGTGTAAAGTCGTGAATTGACGCGATTCACGGATTATGGTTCGAGGGCCACTTTTTGAGGCAAGTGATGGGCCACTGTTTTTGGGTGTTTGGGCCTATTTCTTGTCCCACCCCGACCCTGGGGAAAGGCTCCAGTATCAATGGCCAGACAAGCATGCAATAGACACTTTTAAATTCTCCTGATTACATTCAGTGGAAGGCTGGGGTAAAAAGAGCAATGCATTTACTGACAAAAATTAACCAAAACATTCACAACCACAAGCTGTATCAGATATAATGCTAAAACGTGCTCAATGAGAAAGAACATGAGCCTGAGCTAAATTCAGTTCACTGTGCATGTATGAACCATTCTTACTACTACTATCTCTCCTCCAGTATTGGTCAACTTCAGTGCTCTGCAACCTTCAATACTGTTTATCATGATATTGACTTGACAAGAAGGACACGCCTGTGTATAATGACAACATTTCCTTCAGTGCAGGCTCACTCCACGCACGTGTGTCTGACTTCCTATTTGACGTCTGAAAGGTTGTATGCTACTAAATACTCATCCACAAACAATTGCATTAACTATCCCTGAGCCCCTCCCCTCTAAATATTTCACTTTGCACCCAACTTCTCACTTTACCACCATGTATTGCCTTGGGGTGCATTTCCACAGCAAAATTAGGGTCTATCAGACGCATACATTGGCCGGTGCAGTAATAACGTGCTAGTATTTACATATACCAGCACATTACAGCATTGGCCAACTACAAGTTTGCCGGTGAGATAGCGGAATGTCCTCCAACTCTCAGTTGGGGTGGCGGAATGACCTCCAACTAATAGTTGGAGGTCATTCCACCACCTTACTGGCAAATATTGTGCCATACCATCAACTGTAATGATGGCAAAATCCCCCATGGAATGCAATGGGTCTCCATGAAATGGGGACTTACACAGGCTATCAACACTTGTAATCCGGTGGCAATGCCACCGGACTAAGTGGGGGTATCGATAATTCCAATTTACCACCACAATACAGGCAAACTCGTTATGACTTATATTTCTGAAGACCAAAGAAATTATTGTAGTGCTGTTGTACCAATGTACAGTTAAGACATTGCTGTAAATTCTGTATTTCTTCTGATTAGATTGGTGGGAGATTTGAAAGGAAAACAGCTACCCCTAGGATAGTCTTACCAAACATTCACCAAAGTATTCAACACCAATCATTCATTATTTGAATAGTCTTATAGACTGAGAGAGAGGGCAGTATTGCAGAATAATGCCCCAAGGAGAATGGTCATCCACCCCAACTCATAATGACACCTCCCAAGGTCAATAAGGCTATTAGCACACACTTGACATAGCACTTTAGGTCTTGAAGTTTTGCTTTTGAAGTATAAAGCATTAGTTTAATACTGAGTAAATTATATCGACAAACTGTGTTAATGCGTTAAATGAGGGTTTAATTTGTAGTATCTAAATAGAATAGTTGCATTCACAAGATAAACAGAGAATAGGAGGCGGCTGAGTTTCAGTGCAGCTTGATTCTTCTTTTGTTCACTGCTTTTGTGTACCACGAGAGGCAAGGCGAGGTGAGGTTCCTTTCTCTAACCTCTAACAAGGAACTCGGAGGTTGCACGCCACGGCCCGGCTTCCCGGCTCTCCGGCTCCTGTAGCGCCCAGTGAGGAGCCCAGCGGAACCCAGTGGGGAGCGGAACTCGAGCAGATACCGAGTGCTGGTGGAGCGCTGGTGGAATCGGCAGATTCAGCGGCTTTGTGGCCTTGCGGCTCGGTGGCTTGGCGCACACTTTGTTTGGTGCAGCGCCTGGAGCTCGGAACTCGGAGATCGTTTATTGTGTGAAGGTAAATTTACACTGCTGTCAGTATTTGCGTTTGCTAGCAACGCTGCTGGTAACGCTGCTATGACGCTGCTACGACGCCTATAGCGGAGTGTGGGTGGGACATGCAACATTCTCTGAACAGAAATCTGTTTTTTACCAGAAACTTTTTCTGGCTTATTATTCATTATCCTAGTTTAACAAGCAGTAACCTGACGAGCTCCTCCAGTTCTTATTTGTTACTCAGAGCTATTACTCAGAGCTGGGTGGGTTTGGCAAAAGATTGGTTGGTTAAAGCCCGGCTGCGTAAAGGGTGAACCTGTGTTTCCTGCGGTTTGGCTGTTTGCTTCTCTGCCGCTGAACGCGGGAGCTATTACGCCCAGTCGCAGTTCGGAGTAGCACACCCCCCACACGGACGAATAGGGGAAGCAAATAGGCTATTAACCACTCATTAATAATACACTCTAAGCGGGTGAAATATACTAACTATAATCTGCTATTTGTATCGATATGACCATCAAGAAAAACCCAATTTAATTCTGATTTTGGGCCAATTATTCCTCGGGGACTGCGGGCCGCAATTTTGTTTTGCGTCCTTTGACCCAAGGATTTTTACATCTGAAAGAGATGGCTCACAATCTCAGTCCCTTTAGAGGTTACGGCAAATAATACACAAGACTGGGAGTGTGACATTGTAACCGATATTGTAGAAAACCAAGCAACAGGAGAACAATCTGCAATTTGTCTGGTCTTTGGGGCAAAGACTGCTGCAGTTGCAGTTCTGTACTGTTTTCCAATCAAGAAGCTCTAAATATGAAACTGCGCGGCAAAGTCCGACAGAATGATCATAGATGCCCCAAATGGGATGGCTCCTAGACAGAGGAACTAGTAACCCAAGATATAGAACCAACACCACATAGCGCTTCCATTTCAAGTTTGGCATCAGCCAACATAGTTACAGCACAGGTGCATGCGGGGCATATAGGGTACTCAACAACTACTAGTACTCCATCTGATATTGCATATTCATGGAAGCACAGGTTGGAATATACTACTACGACCAACAAAATCCAAAGAAAAATTGAGGAACATTTTGGGGAAAAAAAAACAAAGCCAAGCGAGAATGACACCTATTCCAAGAGTAAACCCATTACAGACAATGACGATATGGAGTCCTCACCCAGCAAAGCTGTTTCCCCCCCAGTGTTTTCGCAAGAAGCAAACTTAATTGGAAATGAGGTAACAACCGACACAATGAGGGAAGGAGCTGGAGAGGGTACATCCATGCGGGAACAGAATACTGGAAAATAAGTAATTGACACATCTAGGGAAGTAGGGCAAGATTTAGGAATTCAACAGAAGAAGAGGTTCCGAAGCAATCAAGTACTGCTACCTTGGCAGCTTTGAACTTTGTATTAAACTCTTTGGTAACAGTCTTTGACCAACTGAATTACAAGCCGGAACTCTTTTGGAGGGGACCAGAGAAACACCTTGTATAGAACCAGCTATAGTGGGGCTGACCTCAACAATTAATACAATAATTATACCCTTGTTGAAAGAGCAGAGGGTGGAGCTTGCAAAACAAGGTTTAGACCTACCAGCCATTGAAAGAACTTTGTCAAAAATCAAAGAGGATGAAGATAAGCAAAAATGTTTATTGCTAGAAGTATTATCCCTACTAAAGTATGATAAAACAATGAAGAACAGGGACCTAGCAGGAGCAGAAATTATAGAACATGGATCTGACTGCTTCGATGACACCGCCCTCTCGGAATCTGTTTTGGAAGAATTTAGAAGACTTGCGCATGTCATAGGAGAAGAAGAGGGTGGAGTAACTGAGGCCCCTATATTAAAACAAGGGGTTTCATCAGAAAATAAGAATGAAAAATCTCCTGAGTGGATAGAAGCTGGCAAACAAGTATCCAAGGGAAGAGGGAAAGCAAGGAAAAAAGAGGCAAAGAGAATAAGCACAATGGCATTTCCAGTCACCCTTCGAAGACAACAAAAAAAAAGTCCATCGGGAAAAGAAAAGGCGGTCAAATTTGACAAGCGAAGAACACATAAAAAGTAATGAGAAGGTAACTTCAATTCAGGAAGAAACAATAGAGGAAGAATGTGGTGACAAAAGTTTGGGTGTAGAGAATGGAAGACGGAAAAATCCTTGGGGAAAAAGTGGAAAGTCCATAACAGATGCAAAGGAAAAAAAACAAAGGGGAAGAAGAGGTCCCAGACTTAACAAACAAAAAGAAGAACCCCAAATCACACAAAGAAGAAGAATGTTAACGTGTGCCTGCAGACAGATCCCATAGAAGTCCAAAGGGCACAGACACAGGGGTCAAGATCTCCACAAAATTCCCAGAGAAAATAGAAGGAAAGAGGGGGAACCCTGGCATTAAAAGTTGCCCTCCAATAAAGGGACCTCTGTGGGCCCCAATATTCTTGGGGAAAGGAAACACAAGCCTTTCGAAGAAAAAAAATACAGCTGCCACAACAGAACCAATTATAAAAATTGCACTGATCTTCTTAAAAAGAGCACCTCATGGAAATATAACCCCTCACTGGGCAGTGTAAAAAATGGACAAGGTAAGATGAAGGAAATAGAAGATGACCATAAGGAAAAGTAAAAGATTGTTCAAGCACGGGTTCTCTGGAGGAGAACCCTCAGTCTCAGCCACTGTTGGACAAACTGAAAGAGCAAGAATACGCTGTACCAAAACTGTGGCTTAGGGCACTGAACAAAATTCTACAGCATACCTCACTTTGCAGGGGGCTATTCTGGGCTATTTCAGTAAAGTCCCGAAACTCTTTCTTTTTGGATCGGGAGATATGGAATATGTAAAATTCCCAAGCAGAAGCAATGTGAAACTGGTAGAGGTGGGATTTGCTTCATTAAAAGTGTGGAAAGCGATACAAAATAATAAAAAAGAGCTAGAAAAAGTCAATCTGCAAATTTTGGAAACACCCCAGATGGAACCAATGCGAGAAAAAGAAAGAGGGAGTTTTGCACCTGAAGAGCATAATTTAAGAGCCACAGACCTTCTAAATCAGAAGGTGTATACTATTACTCAGGAGAAAAATGGAGACTCAAAAGCCAGTACCACTCCCAGAGATTCTCACGCAGGTACTTCAAAGATTGGGACTGGGTCAACAGAACCTTTAGGCAAGATGAAATAAACATCACGAGCTGGAATACCCATGGACCAAATACTTTTACAGCAAGTAGCTGAAAGAAAGCCCTTTTTCCCAACTCTGATGTCATTTTACTTCAAGAGACCTGACATACGCATCCAATAGAAATTGAAGGCTTTACTATATTTACTGTGCCAGCAACTCAAAAATGAAAAGGTCGACCATCTGGAGGAATACTACTTGGTGTTAATAACTCTTTGAGCAAAGAGGTCACACTCTTACATAGAGAACGGGATGGTATTCTTGCACGTAAAATAAGAGTGCAAGCAACAGTGTGACACCTACACCTCATAATAATAAACGTTTATTGGAACCAAGCACGAATCAGCCTCCAAAATGTTCACACATTGCTAACCTCAGTATTGGAAAAGATGGCATTACATCATGGAGAGGCCAGTGTGATCTTTGGAGGTGACCTGAATGCACAATGTTTAACAACACAGGACCCTATGAATAATTTAAAATGGGCCAAAAAATCAAAGGCCGGAATGCAATGGGTAAATTACTTAAACTCTTGGGGACTTTACATGCTAAACGGCTCGGTACAGGGAGATAATCCATCAAGATCAACATGGCTATGAGGTAACTCCTTCTCCACACTGGATTATTTTTTTGTCTCAGAAGAGCTACAAGCGAAGAAAATAGTATTGGAAATTATATGGAGAGAAGGGAGTGATCATGCTCGCTTAAAAGCTAGTCTTCAAAACATCAAGAAAAAAGATCCGGAAAAGTATGCTCATGACTTACTTGTGAGTAAAGGCAAAGTAGCACTGGTAAAGTATAAGAGAGAGGGGAAAAAGTTAAATGATAAACTGAAACACATCTCCGTGAAAGAACAAAAGGAAAACTACATCCCTGAATGCTTTAAGTCCTTTATTTGGTCTGTCCATGCGCCAAATACAGGATCACTGAAGAAAATAACCCATCATCAACACTCATTTGATGAAGAAACTTCGGAACGGAAAAAGATCCTAAGGAGAGAATGTAGACAAGTGAAGAAAAATATCACAAATCAAACAGAAAAACGAGGAGAATCTGCAAAAACTCAAAAGTGGTTATAAGCAATGGTCAAGAGCAAGAAAAGCACTGAGAATACAACAAGATAATGAACAGATGCTTTCGGCCCTTTGTGAAAATAGCACACAGAATTTCTGGTCAATTATAAATAAAGTGGGGAAAAAAAAGGCGCTAACAACATCCAATGCAATTTGGTAACTGAAAAGTGCTGGACAGATTACCTAACAAAGAACTTTAAAAACACATCAGAATTCAAAGGAGGGGAACAGGAAACCGCACAATGGGAACTCAATTATGACACAAATTTAATAGAAGAACTCATTTTGAGTGCCTCATCATCAAAGGCAGCGGGCCCAAATGGGCTAACCTACCAGGTCCTTAAAAACAATGCAAAAACATGGGCAAATCTCCACTATAACCTCACTAATGAGATAATAGAGTCAAAAAGATTTCCTGCCTCATAGAAGCAGGCAGTTTTTATACCATTCTTCAATGGGGGCGATAGATCTCAACCAGAGAACTATAGACCAATCGCCCTCCTTAATATTGAAAGCAAAATATTTTTGCGAATCCTCTTGTTAGAATTAGAGGATTGGGCTAAAACATCAAATGTCCTATCTGAATTCCAAACAGGGTTTAGATGTGGCATGTCCACAACATTAAATGGCCTAACATTGAACCTGCTAGCAGAATACTCTAAAGAACATGGGGAGGGCCCGATATATGGAGCCTGGGCAGACTTTTTGAAGGCCTTTGATTTAGGAATTAGTGAGAAATTGTGGGCCAAACTGAGGGAGTGGGGACTACCAAGAAGTCTGCTGTCAATACTGATTGATCTACATAAGGACACTTCATTGATGGTATGATTGGATGAGGCTAGTCATCTTACCGACTCAATTAGCGTTGAGCAAGGTGTGAGACGAGGATGTCTGGGAGCGCCATTTTTCTTTAATCTGTATCTCTCAATCCTGGACAATGGTGAGCCCAAAATTAAACTCCACCAAATGTTTTTGGCTCGCTTACGCAGACAACATAGTCCTATTTGACAGGACAGTGATAGGACTACAACATCTACTGAATGGCCTAAGTGCATATACCAAAATTAATGGATTCAGATAAATCCTAAGCAATCTAAAATCTTAATGATGAAACATCTGGCAAAGCACATCAATTATGGAAAATGGTTCTTTGAAGGAGAGCCAATTGGGAAAACAGAAGAGATAATTTATCTGGACTATACGATATTCTCCTCAACCTCAGCTAACAAAGTGGAAACAGAAATGATACAGAAGGTTGAGAAAGCAGTGTCACAAATGAAAAAAATCTCCTATGACCTTTGTAAATTTTAAATTCTTCTGTTAGTAAAGTTTTACGCCCCAAAAATAATTCTGGTGCTTCTTTATGGGTTGGAGGCACAACCGAAAATGTGGAACATAGACTCACAAAAAATTGGAAGGCCTGCTCTGCAAAAGATCTTTGGGATTGCTTAATTGCCTCCCTATGCCTGTTCTAAGGTTTGGACTTGGTTTAAAATCATTACGGCAGCAAGTGGGATGGAGATTGCTTTCATTATACAGGCTGACGATAATCCCTAAAAAAAACCTCACTTTATGAGGTCATAAAATTGCAGCTCCAATTGGACAGATCTAAGATGCTCTGACAGCTGGAAAAAACAGTTCTGGGCACCTTGGCTAAAGATGATTCAACGCTGGAAACCCTGAAAGAAAACCCTCTGAAGGCAAAGAAAGAAACAGAAACAATGGACTGGATCAAAACAGGGATAGAGATGAGGCTTTCAAAACCAAAGAATGGCTTTTGACTGTAGAAGAAAGGTTGGGAGAACTGCCAAAGTACTTACGAAAACATCCTGATCGTAACTCTAGAAATATATTCTTTAGAACACGATTAAACCTAATCCACACGGGCGAAATTTTAAGCATTAGAGACCAAAAACACAAAGCTATCATTCCCTGTAAAATGCGGGCAAATACAAAAAAAACAAAATCTGCAACATCTGCTTCGAGACTGTGCAGGAACGTGGGAAACTAGAATAATTTAATTTTCCAGGTTTGTAACTAGGGTGGAGTGTTTGTGCTGAGAACATTTTTGGAATGTCTTAATTTCAGGGTATAATACTGCTCTAACAATTGCAGTAGGACAGGTCCTAACAAAGATTGGTCTGCTATCCATGGAAATTAATGAGAATGAGGACAGCAGTCATAAAGAGATGTATGAGAAATGTGGGGGGTGAAGAAGCTAGAAATTGTCCGGTTCTCTTTTCTTCCCCTTTTGACTTGAAAGTTGGATTTCGAGTAACTGTAAATCTTGTTAGGACCTGTCGAATAGAATAAGAATCTGAAATAGAGGATCCTCAAATAAGCTCAAAAGCTAAAATCTCTTTCTTTTTATTTTCAGAGGGCTTGAAATGTTTGTATGGTATATATTTTAATTGTAAAGATGATAAATTGCCTTTTTTTATGTGCTCTCTTGTGAAGGTCTAATAAGATCAAAACAAATAATAATAATAAAAAAAAAACATAAACCTTTTATGAGCAAGTTGTAACATGAGTAGACATTGGGGGGCCAATTCATGGAACAAATGTGCGCCGAAATTAGTGCCGCAAGCTGGCGCAAGCGTGTAAAAGCAAGCGCACATGCACGTGTGCAATTCAAGGAAGACCCTGCGCGTGTTTTCCCTGGGATGTGCCCCAAATCAGTGGCTGGTGCACACGGGCACACACGTCACTTCAACATCCCGAACGCTGTGCACGTTGTGCACAGCCAAAGCGCACAATGTGTAGCGCACACACCATAAAGGAAGCGGAACACGCGGAATGGGGAACAACGCGTGAAAATGAAGGCATAACTGGGGAAGAACTGCTGGGAAGTAGACAGAATTCCCACACGCCCATGGGAAAAACGCGCATGCCAAAAGACATGCACAGGCGTAAACACGTCCGCCACAAGAAGGCAGGCGTAAGTGTCCCTGCGCAGTATAAAAGTTTGTGCAAACAACAAACACGTATATACAGCTACGATGAATGTCCCATTTCTCGCAGCACTGATTGTGGGACACCGCAGGAGGAGGAGAATAGCCAGGCCCCGCATTATTTTGCCCAGGACCAGCCTTTTTGGGATGCCTGATGGCCAGGTCTATAGCAGGTATAGGTTTCCAACTCGTATTATTCTAGACCTGGTCACTGAGTGGGAGGATGGCCTCACATCACCCACCTTGTGCTCCCAAGCACTGAGCTCCTTGGAAAAGGTGCTCAATGTCCTGCATTTTTTGGCCACTGGGTCATTTCAGGGGACAACTGCCATAGTTGGGGGTGTCTCACAGGCCATGCAGTCACGCTGCCTACACCAGGTGTTGGCAATCATAACTACGCGCCTCTCAGTCCGCAGGCACATATACATGCGCAGAACACCCGCAGAAAGGCCGGCCATGGTCTAGGACTTTTACAGGGTGGCACACTTCCCCAAAGTACTTGGTGCCATAGATTGCACCCATGTGGCCCTACGTCCACCTAGGGCCACTGACCACATCTGTGGAATCCGCAAGCACTGGCATTCTTCAACGTACAGGTTGTATGCGATGCCCATGGAATCATCACCTCTGTCTATGCAAACTATCCTGGGTCTACCCATGACAGTTTCATATACACAATGTCCGCCCTGAGCCGGGACCTGGAAGCTGGGAAGCATGGCAACATATGGCTCATTGGTGAGTACAAATGGCTGTGCACATGCATGCATGTCACACACAGACAGATACACAAACCCAACTAATGACAACCATCCTCACCTCCCCAGGGGACAGTGCCTACCCTCTGAGCAACCACATGATGACGCCAATACGGAACCCCACCACACCACCCCAGGTAAGATACAACACTGCCCATATTGCAACCACTGGCATAGTGGAGCGCACATTCGGAGTGCTCAAGTCACGCTTCCGCTTCCTTGGCCGCTCTGGCGGGCAGCTACTATATGCACCCCCCAGCAGTGTGCAGGATCATTGTGGCAGCATGTGTCCTTCACAATGTTGCAACACGGCGGGGCGTACCGGTGGACATGGTGGTGCCCCCACATCCCCAACCACAGGCACATGCGCTGCCCATGGGAGGGGAAAGGGCACGTGGCGAGGCAGCCCAGACCCAGCTTGTGGCCACATTTTTCACCTAAACTCCTACCCCTGCGGAGTGCACACAGGCCTGGCACATACCAGGTGACAATCGATGATGACAAAGAGACAGTCAACTGTCACAACCTTACCACCCTGAGAATGTTGTTAAGGAAGTGCTACATTGTGTGCATCCCAAGCTACTTAAACATAACCAATCCTGTGTGACCAAATGGAACACATGCAAGGTGTATATTACACCACCCCCCTGCAAAACAGGCCATGACAATCACTGGTATGTCACCCACACCCTACCAACCCACATCACCCTTGTCAGCCACACCATGACATGGCATGCAACAGCAAAAGAGCAAACCAAAAGCCCAACACATGACCAATTAGATACGAAGTGACATGTGATAAATGGAAAAAGACCTGAGACAATCACACCTGACATGGAATCAGATGAAATGACTGACCAACAACCTCCCACACATACAAAGTCATACACAAATGCATGCCACCAGAGGTACCATCAACATAAAACAGAATGCCTGTTGTCATGCACATTGGCCAAGCCAAATCTGCATATCCCTAACCCGTGTGCTGTGTGTGTCTCCTGCAACACACTGCTCAGTACACAGCACAGTGAGCAGCCATTGTGTTGGGGATACACCTTTAGCATCATATAAAAAGGACAAGCAACAAAAATAATCTATTGACGCATGTACCCGATCCCCAAATGGTAAGTGATCATGCGCTGCAGGGACACAGCATGCCAGAGAAGACAATCTGTTTACATGTGTGAGCATGGAAGGGTGGTTGTATGTGTGGTGGAGCATTGTGTAAGTGTGTGTGTCAGTAGGGACATGTACTCAATACATGCATGTGAAATCAAGTGACCCTCAGTGTCCTGTACACATCACATGTGAACATTAGCCATGTGTACACACCAGTATGTCAAAACACAACAATCCCCTGACACCTGAAAAGTAAACCCAACACAGGAACAGCCATTGACCAGCAGAACACATCATGCACATAGTACCCCACAATGAGAATGTCAGAGAGTGCCCAAACACTGTAGCCCAAGCGTACTGTCCGACAACAAAAGGCCCTCCGTCATTTAGTCATCACCATGACCTTCAGAAGAATTGTGTCTGGTGTCTGTTGCCTTCTTACTTCTAGTCAACCCGGCTTCAGGATCCCCCTACCCCTTGGTTTCCTTGTTCTACCTTGCGTGTAAATAGGGTCCAGCCCCATCAGAGGCCACCTTGACTGGTAAAAATACCAAATTGCAGAGAACTCCAAGGAGCCAAACTCCCAAACCAGGGAAAAAGCCTGTAGCCACCAAAAAACCCTGGAAGAGTCTCCAGTAGACGACTTGAAGTCGCTGAATATGGCCAAGCACATGTCCAAGCAGAATGATAGAAGAACTACCAAGGTAGCACAGTTGAACAATGGTTCAACAGGATGGGTAGCATTTTCAGTACACAATAATCAATGAGGATGCAACAACTGATGGGTAGTGTCACAGCTCCGGTCTCCAGGCGCAGGAGTGGCATGAACCAACCACCCCCTCTGCGGTCTGGGCACCTGCAAGGTAAAACTTACACAGGCCTCAGAGACCCCGGCGGGAAAAGAGGGTTAGGGATCCATTGTTTGGATAGGCATCGGTATTCAGGATAACCGGAAAGAGGGTCAGGAGAGGGGAGGTGGATGGGCAAGGGAAAGTAGGCAAAAGACAAAATACAACTATTGACAATTACACATACTCAATCAGAGAAACCATGTTCTTCATGCACATTGAGAAAATGTCTCAAAGGTGAGCCAATGAGAGACTTATCTCTGGGGTGAGTGCTGGGATTCTGCCTGCGCACTCTCAGGTCCGGTAACAGGAGAAGTTCAATGCTGCAAAGAGAGCGTGAGTTACTATTCTGTGTGTGTTTTCCCCACACACACACATAATGCCATTCATGCCTCAAACTTAGTGACTCCTCCCCAAACAAGCACTCTTGTCTGCTGCTTCGTTCGTATACTTTTGCTTGCCCCCGTGATGGTTCATACACTGCTAATGTGGTAAGGCAACCACATGTTGCTCTGCGGTAAATGGAAAATCATGTGTTAAGAAGCACATATGATAGAATGGTCCTTGGGTGAGGTGCTAGACGCGTGTGGTGAGGTGCAACTTCAGTACAAGTCGCGTTCTGCCAGTCGCGGATTTCTATAGGTAACACACGTGGCAATTTGCAATGCTAATGATATGCACTGCACTCGAGTTTGTGTGTCACTGGGTGCCCCCCCTTGCGCTGTATTAGTTTGTGGCTAGGAACACTACTGTGCTAATAACTTAGCTTCTATGGATCAGGGTGGACCCGAGGATATGGGTGACACACCCTGTGTGTGCCCCTGACAACTTGAAAAGCATCTTGGCATTTGGTCCTCAGCGCGGCTTAGCTGTACTGTGTGCATCTTCCCCAACACCTGGCCAAGCTCCCCAGTACTGGCGTTACGTAGCTTGCATGTGTGAGGGGCCTGGAGGAAGGTCAGCTGGGGCATGGCACCTCGTGCTGCTCACCTTGCTTGGAGCTCCTAGAAATACGTCTGCTTAAGTCGGATGTCTGAGCACAAGCCCCGTGCTTCTGCTTGCACGCGCATGCGCACGTGAGCCCCACCCAACGTGGCAAGGGTTAAGTAGTTCTTGACTCGGTGTCTGCTGGGAAAGTTAGTCTGGAGGCTCCTTTTCCTGCAGAAAGGGCAGAAAAGGCTTTAATAAGGCTGGAAAGTGTTCTGTGTGTGTCTTCATGCTGCTTGTTACTGGGCCATGTCTGAGACCTACATCTGACATCCTCCCACACAACCCCAGGTTCTGTACCCAGACAGGTAGAGCTGGAACGTGAGCAGAAAATAGCCAAGGAGGCTGGCACAACTGGATGGCAGAGCTGAATCGCAATCAATCCTTGATAGCATGAATTAAGAAAGGCAGAGACAGCACAAGTCTGGAAAGGCAAAGAGAATGCAAGATAGCCGGAAACAGCTGACAGCAAGTTAAGAGCCACAACAGTTGAATAGCATTGGCAAAAGGCAACACTCAACATAAAAGCATGGATGTAATATATGAAAGACAGGAGAAGCGACAGAGAGATGCATTTGAACAGAAATGTACTGAGGCAAACCGAGGCAGTGTAAGAGTATGTGGAAATAACTGCCCGAGAGACAGCGGACAGATCTGCAACAAGGACAGTAGCAGGAAGAAGAACAGGGACTAAATGCACCAGAGTGTGAAAAACAAGTAAAAGAGCCATAGTCCAGTAGGAAAACTGCATCGTCAGGCAGCATCAAAGTCATAGAGGGGAGACAGACACAATGTGCCGTCCAAACAGAACAGAGCGTAGTAGTAGTATAGGTAGACATCTCAGGTGAGGACCTGCCTCTTCCCCCTCTGCAGCCACCCTGGACACCCTGGAGTCCCCCTACTCCCTGGTCACCCAGGCCACGTCCCTGACCATGCCTGCCACAGGGAGTACGCCCAGCTGAGGCGCCCCTCACCTTTCATGGCCTCCCAACCATGGCACAGATGTAGTAGTGCCGGCACAGATGTAGTAGTGCCAATGGGAGGTGTACATGACCATTGTCCTGGGCAATTGGTGTGAAGGGGGTGGGATACTAGATGTTAACAGCACCCCTGTCCGCCTGCAAGGCTGTATGTCACCCCGGTGATGAAGTGACGGGTCACGCAATGCTCAGGCACCCCAAAACTGCACTAAAACCGTGCACGCAACCCCAGTAGCCCACGTGTGTGGAATTAAACTCCTGCAGTATGCAGTGGCACCCAGGGACACACATGTAAGCGATACACAGGGGGACCCGCAGTGGGAAAAATAGCATGCGCGACTCACCGTCTGACTAGTGTGGTAATGGTATGCATAGCCAATACTCCCGCCAAAAGAAGAGATACGTCCTTGATACGCTGTGAAGTAGTGATGGCGCGTGAAACAACCAGAAGTAGCAACACACGCGTCAGTCTCCACAAAAGGCACGTACAGCGAACTGCTGGGACCCGCTCACCTTTAACCCGTGTCGAGGGAAACACCCTTGTGCGTCACAGCACTTACGCGCTTAGGCCCTTTCCTCGAATTACACGCATTAACATGCGGACGTGCTGTTTTTTCACGTGCTGAATCACTATGCACCCATGATGAGGGAAACGCCTGCGTGTGTTACGTCACATATGTGCTTACGTGCTAAGGGCCTTTCCTCAAATTACACGCTGGTGTGCTGTTCTTTCACGTGCCAAATCACTCCATATCAAGCTGGCCACGCGACAACACACGGAAGACCACGCTCCTGCACAGAAGGCCATTTTCCTTCCCCCCCAGAGCCCCGAGCCGACCCCCACCAGCCATCTGCTGCTGCCTGCCTGCCTGCTGGCCACGTGCCCTGCTCTTTGGTGCCTGCACGTCAGCCATCTGCAAGGATCCAGTTGCTGTGACCACCCCTGCTGAAACAGAGGACTCCCGACTGCAGTTCCATCGCTCCACGGCCCAGCACCAGGACCCAGTTGCCCACCCACTCCTGCCTCGGGGGTTGCCATGTCGGGGCAAACACCATTGGAGACCACTGGCAACCCCCAGCCAGAGAGGCAGAGGGCGGCCAGCTTCACAGCAGGAGAGGTTGGCATACTGGTGGAGCAAGTCCTGGTGCATTATGATGCCCTCTACGGAAGAAGACACGCTGACAATGATGGACGAGAGAGGATCTGGCTGGACATCATGGTTGCCATCAACGCGGAGGGGGTGGCAACCCGTGAACTACCACACTTCCGTAAGCACTGGGAGGACTTCAGGTCCAGGACCCTCAGTAAGGCCCGGGTCCACCTTACCACCGATGACATGAGGGTCCTGGAATGCATTAACCCGGCGCTTCACTGCCAGGTCCCCGAGAGGGAGACCGGTCCGGAGTCGAGCGGTAAGTGTCCATGCATACTTATTGGATTCAGTGCATGTTGAGGTGTGCCAGGAGTGTGCAGCTTGGACATATGTCTGAAAAGGCCCATGTGTTGATGTGCATGTGCAGGGACATGACTGTGCTGCATGTGAGTCCAGTCATGTGTGATGCACATCAATGGTGTATGTGTTCCAAAGCATGATGCACAACTGCATGTGGAGATGCAGATATGTTAGTATTTCTGTGTATGTACTATGGCATGGTTGGGGTGTGACACACACATGCTGGTTCCACCTTCATGTAAGTGCACGGAATACATGTGCGTGTGTGTGTTTGACATGTCACCATGGATGCATGTGACACAGACATGTAGGAACCCGTTTGGCAGATGTGACATAGTTGCCGATGATTGCACTGTGACAGGTGGTGGAGATGCACAGATGCATGTCTGTCTGGTGGCGTGTGTGCATGTGTTGGGCACTCCCCATGTTGCTTGTGACGTCATGCCAACCTTCAGATGTTCATGGTGGTGTGTATGTATGGATGCTGCTGCCTGCTGCATGATTCTTGTCAATGTGTGCATGTGTGTGGGTTCAAATGATATGAGTGTTGGGGAGTGTGATGCCATCTGTGAAGTTTGACACTGCCTCTCATGTGCAACTGTCATGTCTGTATCTGACCATTGTACGGTGCCCTTATGCCTGTGTTCTGTCTCTCCCTGTCTGCAGCGTCGACTGATGAAGAGGGCGGAGACGGTGCTGTGGAGCACAGCTGCAGGGATCCCACCGCCCGCCGGAGACGCAAGGCCCAGCTCCCCTCCCACGTAGTCATCTCTTACGGGAGTGTGGAGTCTGGTGTCGTGTCCATGGCCGCAGCTGCAGAGGGAAGGTCCAAGAGGTGGAGGTTGGAGGTGGACTCCTCGGCAGCAGTAATGGCAGCCGATCCCCCACAGGGTCTATGGCGGTTGATGGCACAGAGTCATCCAGGTTGGTGAGAAGTTTGGTTGAGGGGGAGGCCATGGAAGGCCCACACACGGGGGCTGGAGGGGGGATTCCACTGGTGCTAGTGGTGCAGTCCAGGGGCAGGGACAGCAGCAGCACAGGCCGCCGCAAAGGTGCCTGTGTGTAATCCTGTCCCCGATCCTGTGACTGCATCATCCCGCACCAGCAGGGATGCCTTCGTCCACACCGGTTTTCAGGGAGGGGATGCGCAAACAACTGGCCTTCTTCTTCCTGCGGACGTTGCACTCTGTGACTGTGTTGAGCCTGTCCTAGCGGGGATGGTGTTGCGCCAATGTGGTATTTGGGATGACATGCAGGGTTCTTGTAAGGACAATGCACGTCATTTCGAATACCTCATTGACTGCGTCAGCCTACTAGGACAGGTCACCGGCGCTGGGTTCCTCCATGTGCTGGATCTTCTTGTGACCCCCTGCTTTACTGAACCCCATATGTGCCAGTCATCATCCGTGCCATCTTACTGCCCAAGTATCACCTGGGCACCCTGTGGAGCTGCCCCTGAGCCAGCGGCCAGGCTGGTGGAGGACACAACCCTGCCACAGTCAGGAGTCGGAGGTCTAGCAGGGGTGGCCACCCCACCAACTGGACACCAGCAAGAGGAGGACGTGCAGGCATCAACAGGCAGGGCACATGCACAGCAGCAGCAGGCTCAGGGTGGGAGCGATGATGGCTCGGGGCCATCAATATCACAGGGGCAGGCATCCGCCGGAGGGCAGGAGGACCGGCGATTGGGAGTGTCTTCCGTGTGGCCGCGGTTGGGCCAGCAGATAGATGAGGAGCGGCGGCGGGCGGAGGAGGCACGGCTCACTATGGTCAGAGCAGAGAACTCCACGTGCAGGGCATTAAGGTGGGCTGAGTGCCTCGAAGCAACTCGCAGGGAGTTGGAGGAGGTCATGGCTTCATCACTGCGAGACCTCGAGGCCAGGTAAGAGGCCCGCCTCCGGAACATCAATGTGGAGTTCGATGATGCCTGGCCTGGAACATCAAAAAGTGAGCCGTAGGACTTGCCTGCCGCTTTTGAACATAGTTCTTTAGGCTTAGGTTTCCTTTGTTTTATATTTTATTTTGGAGTTCATGGACTTTGCTCCACTTTATGTATATAGTTTTTTATTCATAGGACTTTTTTGTAGGTTTCCTTTTGTTTTGGGATCATGGACCCTTTGGACTTGCATTGTATATAGTTCAAGACTTGTACATACTTTCATTTTTTATAATTCCCATGGATCAATGGTTTTATTTTTTTTGATTATTTAATTCATATTGACATTGGCGATTGACCACTTTTCTTTTTTCATGTTGTGGATTTTTGTTTTTCATTGGATTTTACTTTTTTTTTGGAATTGCTTTCATTATTTCTTAATTTGCAAATTTGATTTTCATTATGCTATTTCATTATGTTTTTTAGTACATTTCATATTACTTCATGATTGGTGTTGTGTACTATCATTGGTTTTGTGCATGTCTCAATGAACATTGCCTCAGTCATGTGTTGCCACTGTGTGGCTCTGTTGAACATTTATGCATGGCCATGGTGGTTCTTTTAAGACTCTCATGGCATGGGTCATTTGGGAGTGAGTGCAGTGGATGGTTGCATGCTAGTACTGGGGGGAGGGGGGATTTGGGTTGGCATTAGGGCCATGGGTCTCTTTTGTTAGGACATGTTGTTTGGTGGGCCATGTGTCGGGGCCTGCTGGCAGGTGCCCGTCAATGGGGAGTTTGAGGTTACATGAGTCGGGGCCTGCTGGCAGGTGCCCGTCAACTTGGGTTGGGGGACATGAGTTGGGGTCTGCTGGCAGGTGCCCGTCACTGGGGGTGTGGTGGGGGACATGAGTCGGGGCCTGCTGGTAGGTGCCTGTCATTGGGGGTGGGTTGGGGGACATGAGTCAGGGCCTGCTGGCAGGTGCCCATCACTGGGGGTGGTGTGCGGGACATGTGTCGGGGCTCTTAAGTGCATGGTGCCATGTGTCCTGCATGTGGGGCATGGTATGGGGTGATGGGCTGCCTGCAGGGCATGGCCAGGGGTGTGGGGTGGTCCCCTGTGGTGTGGGCTGCCTGTGGGGCATGTGGAGGGGGGGCACACCCGGGAGGGCCCACACTGCCAAATTGTGTGTAAAAGTCCCTACGCACCCCCGGAATACACGTACCCTGCTCGCGCCAGGCCAATCGCCTGTGAAACTCCCCGTGCACCCCCGGAATACACATACCCCGCTCGTGCAAGGCCAATCGTGTGTGAAAGAACCCCACGCCCCCTGGACTACACGTACCCCGATCACGCCAGGCCAATCGCGTGTGAAACTCCCCGTGCCCCCCCCGGAATAAACGTACCCCGCTTGCGCCAGGACTTTCGTGTGTAAAAGTCCCCGCGCACCCCCAGAATACACGTACCCCGCTCACGCCAGGTCAATCGTGTGTGAAACTCCCCGCACACCCCTGGAATACACGTACCACGCTTGTGCCAGGCCTATCGCATGTAAAACTCCCTGCGCACCCCAGGAATACACGTACCCCACTTGCGCCAGGCCTATCGCGTGTGAAACTCCATGCGCACCCCCGGAATACACGTACACCGCTCACGCCAGCAAAATCGTGTGTAAAACTCCCCGTGCACCCCCAGAATACATGTACCCCGCTCACGCCAGGCCTATCGCATGTGAAACTCCATGCGCACCCCCGGAATACATGTACCCTGCTCGTGCCAGGCCAATTGTGTGTAAAAGTCCATGCGCACCCCCAGAATACATGCAGGCAGCCCACCCACCCTCCCCATGCCCCGCAGGCAGCCCATCCACCATGACCATGACCTGCAGGCAGCCCATCCATCCTCCCCATGCCCTGCAGGCAGCCCATCCACCATGACCATGACCCACAGGCAGCCCATGACCCCAGACCATGGCCCGCAGGCAGCCCATGACCCCAGTCCATGCCCCGCAGGCAGCCCATCACCCTAGTCCATGGCCCGCAGGCAGTCCATGACGCCAGACCATGCTGACCCACAGCAGCCCATGACCCCAGTCCATGCCCTGCAGGCAGCCAATCACCCCAGTCCATGCCCCGCAGGCAGCCCATCACCCCTGGGCATGCCCTGCAGGCAGCCCATCATCCCAGTCCCTGGCCCGCAGGCAGCCCTTCGCCCCAGTCCATGCCCCGCAGGCAGCCCATGACCCCAGCCCATGGCAGCAGGCAGCCCATGACCCCATACCATGCCAACCTGCAGGCAGCCCATGACCCCAGTCCATGCCTCGCAGGCAGCCCATCACCCGTGGGCATGCTCCGCAGGCAGCCCATGACCCCAGTCCATGCCCTGCAGGCAGTCCATCACCCCAGTCCATGGCCCACAGGCAGCCCATCACCCCAGACCATTCAAACCCGCAGGCAGCCCATGACCCCAGTCCATGCCCCGCAGTCAGCCCATCACACCAGTCCATGCCCCGCAGGCAGCCCATCACCCCTGGGCATGCTCCGCAGGCAGCCCATCACCCCTGGGCATGTCCCGCAGGCAGCCCATGACCCCACTCCATGCCCCACAGGCAGCCCATGACCCCAGTCCATGCCGACCCACAGGCAGCCCATCACCCCAGTCCATGCCCCGCAGGCAGCCCATCAACCCAGTCCATGCCCCGCAGGCAGCCCATCAACCCAGACCATGCCGACCCGCAGGCAGCCCATGACCCCAGTCCATGCCCCGCATGCAGCCCACCACCCCAGTCCATGCCCCGCAGGCATCCCATCACCCCAGTCCATGCCCACAGGCATCCCATCCCCCCTGGGCATGCCCCGCGGGCAGCCCATCACCCCAGTCCATGACCCACAGGCAGCCCAACCACCCTCCCCATGACCCACAGAAAGCCCACACCAGAGGGGGGACTCTTTCCTACCTGACACGAGCGGGGTACACATATTCAGAGGGGTGCGCAGGGAGTTTTACATGTGATTTCGCTGGCGCAAGCGGGGTACGCATATTCCGAGGGGTGTGCGGGGATTTTTACACGGTTTCGCTAGCACGAGCACGGTACGCGTATTCGGAGGGGTGAATAGGGAGTTTTACATGCAATTTCGCTGGCGCGAGTGGGGTACGCGTATTCCGAGGGGTGCGTGGGGAGGTTTACACGTGATTTTGCTGGCTCGAGCGGGGTGCCCGTATTCCGAGGGGGGTGCAGTGAGTTTTACACGCTGGCACGTGAGGGCTGTGTGGAGTTTTTAGCACGTTTTCGTGGTTGTGAGGCTGTATACTGGTTTGCACAAGTAGGGGATTTGTGCAATGTTTTTGGTGCACGGGCGGGGTTGGGGGCGTAACTGGCGCTGCTGCAGGGTCGCTGCACCCCTCTGCGCCACGGCTGGTCATGGATGTAAAAATCCATGAATACGCTGTGCGTCAAAATGGGTTTTGGCGCAGGCAGCTGGCGCAAGCTGCCACATGCGCGCTCTGTGCACCAGCCGCGTGCGCCACTTCTGCGCTTGATTCCATGAATTACCCACTGGGTGTAACAGCAAGGGATTATCCCTAAAAAAGTTAAAGCATTTTTCCAGGTTTTAGTTTCACTTTGGATGTTTGCTGGCACTGTGAAGGTGCAGCATACAAAAAATACTCAGAGAGAGGGGGTGTCTAGTTGACTTACACTGTTTTTATATTGCATTGTTTATTTACGAATGCAGAGAGATCTTTCTCATGATTCCTGTTCAAGTCAGAATGTATGCAAGGCAGCCAATACCAGTTGTTATTGACAGCATACTGAGAATTCCAGTTTGCATGGTGTAGGCCAATTCTGACTTAAACTAGCTAATTAGGCAATATGCCCTGAGCCGGCGGGCCATTACAGCCATTGGGGTTCATAGTCACAGTCCTGAGTGTAGCAAGGGCATTAACGAAAGCCCCAGGGGCATTACCTGATGTAGTAATGACCCACGGCAAGGGGCCTATTGCCATTAGTACCCTGGCCCGTTTAGGCCGGGGTACTAATCATTTTTTTTTTACAATTGTGAGCTGTGTTTTTGTTATTTGTGTGTTTGTCTGTGTGTCTGACTATCTGGTGTTGTGTGTCAGGTGAGGAAAGTGAATATTTCAAGATGTCAACTCAGGGCAATCACAGTCTGAAAGTAATTTCATGTAGTGTGAACGGAATCAATGATTTGAATAAAAGAAGGAGGGTTCTGGATCATTGGACAGAATGAAGGTGGATGTAGCCCTTCTGCAGGAGACCTTTTTGGTGGACGCTAATGTGGAACTGATGAGAAGAAGTTGGGTAAGCACAGTTTTCTCATCCTGCTACTGGTCTGCCCTTGACTGTGATTTCAACTAAAAAGAATGACCAGGGCAGAATCATCTTTGTTACAATTAAGATACAGGACTCAATAATTGGGATCTGTAATATATATGCACCAAGTGGGTGGAATGGCTCCTTTTTGAGGTCTATTGCCCGGTTTCTTCAGAGAGCTCGGCAGATTGATTTCATTCTGGGTGGAGACTTCAATGAAACAATGGATAGATATTTCGATCAATGTGGAGGACATGCAAATTGTATGGGTGGAAATCATATGCCTTTACACGGTTTAGTTGATGAGTTTTATTTTATGGACGTGTGGACGTAAATTAATACTATTGTTAAAGGATATACATATTCAGGATGTCACAACGTTTTTCACAAATTGACATGTTATTAATTGCTGGACAATGTACACAACATTTCTTGCATACGGAAATAGATTCTATACTAATCCCATATCAAGCACGTGTATGAATTGAGATATTATTGTCTTTCATAATCCCCCAATCGAATTACTGGAAGATGAATACTATTCTACTGAATGATACTGAGCAGGGTGTAAGATTGTGAAGGAGGTTGAATTCTTTGCATCATGAATTGGTCTCCAGATGTGTGTGTATTATCAACCTGGGAAGCCTTTAAATGTTACATGCAGGGTCTGCTAATACGTCTATCCAGCAAGCAAAATAAAGTGTTGAAAAATGTGTTGAATACACTATAAACTGAAGTCTTGCAGTTGGAGAGGAGGTATATGTCAAATCTATCCATAGAGGACAGGAAGGTGTTAATCCATAAAAAAAATATCACTTAAACAAGTTATTGAATGAGAGGGCAGCAGGACTCATTTTTAGGACCAAGTATAATTACTATGAAGGGGGCAAAAGATGTGTCAAACTGCTAGCATATTTTTTTAGGATGCATCATGCGAGGAAACCATTTGTGCCATTACCTGAGTCTCGGGGGCGGGGGTGACAATTAACCATGAAAAGATCAACAAGGAATTCAAAGACTTCTACTCTGTGTTGTATATCTCCTAAGGTCTCCCCGCTGGTTAAAGACTATTGAGTTACCTGGATAGTTGTGCCTTGAAGAAGCTACCAGACTCGATAAAGCCTTAATTTCAGTGGGAGAATTGATGGGGTAAGCATCCATTTAAATGGTGGGAAATTACCTGGTCCGGACGGGCTCCATGCACAGTTTTACAGAATCATGCTAAGGGTAGTCTTTCAGCTCCTATTGAAGTGTTCATTGAATCAAGGCGGAGCAGTGTGTTGCCAACAACAGCAAGACATGCTTCATTCTCAGTATTGTTAAAGAATGGAAAACCTCCGACTTCAGTAGGGAGTTATAGGCCAATTAGCCTGATAAATACTGATAAGATCTTGGCCAAAATGATTTCCCTTCGAACTGAGAATACCTTAGAACACCTAATTGAACTAAATCAGTCCATCTTTGTAGGGGGAAGGAGCAAGTAATCTAACATGCGTAAATTGATATTGACACTGCAGGAATGCAATAAGTTGAACTGCGGTGCAGCTGTTTTTTCATTGGATGCTGAGAAGGCATTTGACCGAATCTAGTGGAGTTTCCTGTTTGCTTTACTATGGCGCTATGGATTTGGTGCAGATATAATTGAATTGATTTTGTTGCTTTATTTGAAGCCAACGGTGCTGTAAATACAAATGGATGGTCATCTGAGGAGTTCGAACTAGGCCGTGGGACAAGTCAGGGTTGCCCTCTATCGCCTCTACTGTTTGTGCTGGCGGTGGAGCCACTTGCAGTGAGGATCAGGAATGCTGAAGAGATCGAAGGAGTTCAATATGGAGATATGTTACAGAAGGTGTGGCTAAATGCAGATGACTTCCAATTAGTGTTACAAATCCTGGACTCCTCGATGGTGGCACTGGATACGGGGTATAAGGGAAAAGTCAGAGGTGATGCCGGTTTCATCTGCCTGCTCCAGCACATGTGTCACGAGGTTCGGATTTTATTGGTGTCCAGACAAAAGTTAAGTATCTGGGGATCTGGTTGATGAATGATGTAAGCTGAATTGTGGATATTAACACGAAGAATATGATAACAAAAGTGAAGTCAGAATTGGCAAGATGGACAGAATTTTATCACTCTGGGGGAAAGTTAATGCCATAAAAATGTCATCTGCGCCATGCATCAATTACACGATGAGTATGCTACCACTACATGTAAAGAAAAACTTTTAAAGAGATTGATGGCTTTCTGCAAAACTTCCTGTGGGATAACAAACAGCTACGTCTTAAACTATGGAAATTACAACTCTCGGTTGCGAACATGGTGTTGTGGGGTTTATCGCTTTTTGGATTTTACAATCTTCCTTTCTCTGCCGTACCCTTATTGCCATTCATAGAGGAATCCCCAGACAAATGGGCACGGGTGGAGTTTAGTCTGAGCACGCCACTGTCTCCAAAGGCACTCTTGTGGTCCATAAATAATAAAGGATATAAAGTATCAGCAGCAACAGATTTTCTAAGGAAAACGCAGCAAAAGAAGGAGAAATTGACTAGGGAGGAAGACACAGTCATGGCAAGGTCAACTATTTGGATGAACAGAAATGTACGAATCAATAGAAAACAACTTTTCTGGCCAGACTGGTTCTTAGGTGAAGTACAATGGATTGGAGACCTAACCAAGGACAATGATTCCCTTCCACAATTTGGCTGCTACAAAAAACCTCGCTTTTGGGGAATATCGCAAATTAGGACTGGAATTTAGCGAGCTGAAAGTGTTGGAGAATGATGTTCTTAGAATACATCTAATGACCCTGAAAACAAAAGGACGTTGTGCATCTAGTATGTACAAATTCTTGATGAGTTTTAGGCAGCGAAACAAACAGCTTCTCATGACTTGGTCTGATTGCTTGGGCATGGAAATGACACCTAGGAAATGGGAAACAATGTGTGGGAAAGTTGCATTGACTTCCCTGAGTCTTGGGAGAGAGTCTGCCAGGTAGAAATGCTGAAAATTGTATATTGGACCCCAGTCAAGATGTTTGCTAGAGTCTTTGTTGATGCAGATGTTTGTTGCGGGTCCACAGATGTGCTGGTATTTTAGAGCAGCACTCTGCAAAAAAATAATTCTGAGAGACTGGAAAAGTGTCACAGTTCCTTGCAGGTCTGTCTGGATTGAGGATTTAAGTAAAATGTCTCTGATGGACAGTGTAATTCTGGGCAAGCAAAAGAAAATGAACCTGTATGAAGGGATATGGGGAGGTTCATGGAAATGATTTGATTCATAGACTTGTGCTTGGCTGGCATGGCCAATGCTTGTGTGCACTTGATATAATGTATTGTTTTTGTATGTATTGTATTATATTAGACTATATTGTATTGCTGTATTGTTGTATTATAGTAAAACTAATAAAGAGGTTAATTCAAAACATTCTCAGGAGAGTGCACCTGGTACACATATTCTGTGTCCATTCGTGAGGGATACATTCCAGTTAGCTATGGTTGTGACAAATCAACATTTGGGGTACCAGTGGCCCAAGAGAGAATATCAGTTTCTAAATGATCAATCAGCCCCACATCTCTAATACACTGGAAGGGATCTGAACAGATTGAAATAACAAGCACATAATACTCCTCCTTTTCCAATTTTGATAACATGGATAGAACAGCAGGCTTATCTCTGAAAGATCATGGATCTTTGGTTAGTTGCAACACAGTGAAAATACAATTATTACCCAATGTAAAAGGGATTGTCCAGTCAAGCTTGTATAAAACATGTACTTTAATATTATCACAACAGACAATTCTAGCAACACTACGAAATGCAACCCGCCATGTAAAGGAATGCAGAGGACACTGGCAGAGGATGTAAGGCAGACTGATTCTTCAGTCAGGGTCTAATGATGAGTTCTTCTTGCTACGCATTGCAACGTCTTCAAATGATCTGCCAAAAGAGGGGCTTGGCCCTCTTTTAAAGCTAAATGGGCCAAAGGGATTGATGTGGGCTAAGCCTACCTTAATGAACCAATCCTCGGTCCCCACCAACAATCTCCTGTATGTGTGAGGTCATAATCAGAGTGCTTTGCAACAGAAAAGGTAAAGGGGTGAAAACATGGGATACTTTTTCCCACCCATCTTCCTGTCTGTTGTGGATCAAAGGGCCTCTGTGGTGAATGGAACGCTCCTGATTAAAGTGGCTGGTCTCCCTTGAAGCTGCAGCGAGACCAGACTCTCTGGCTCCTGCAAACCACATTCTCGTACCTTATGAATGGGGTCCACCGGCGGGGATGACTACTGTAAATCCGCAGTCCCAGACATGCCACTTCATTGTCAATCAATACTGAGGGCAGGAGCTGGCTTTAGGCCGACCAGTTGCATACGAAAGTTTGTTGATGTGTCCTGTCTTGAATTACCATCTGAATTGTATGCAAATTGCTGCCACCTGCTACAGGGCTCAACAAAAGGACAGGGCTGATCCATGGAGTCTTTGCTAGTTAATCAGGATCAGGTAGTTCATGGGAGGGGTAAGGTTTTGTCCTGCCCCTTCTGGAGATGCATTGTGTACTCCTCCTGTCACATCCCAACTAAATATGACATGGGGACTGTGCCTGTTGGCTGTGTCCACCCAGAGTACACGGGTCTATGCATATGTCGTGCAATGAGCATAGGAAAATGTGCACAGATTATCCACACACATTTTCAGGTGGTTGATCTACCATCAATCAATTTCATTTAAACATTTAAAAAATGCCCAGGAGAGTGCACACCCAATGTGCGGATAGTCGAATTCCTAACATGCCCCCCGCCCAGCCTCAACACGTGAACCACCACCCTACTGAGGGACTGGTTCGTCATCTAGGTGTAAATACCGACTGAGGCCATCTGCATTTCCGTACTGAGAGCCTAGCTTGTGCTGGATGTCCATGTCTAATCCCTGTAGTCATACGGCCCAACGCAAACGTTTAGGGTCTCCCCTTGCATGGCCATTAACCATAAAAGAGGGTAGTGGTCTGCTTGAATATTAAAATGTGACGCAAAGATGTAGGGTTTCAGCTTCTTTACTGTCCACATCACTGCATAAGCTTCTTTTTCAATGACGGTCCAGATCCTTTCCCCTTTTGTCAATCGCATGCTAATGTAGGTGGAAAGTTGCTCTTCCTCTTGAGAGGTCAGATGCGCTAACACTGCTTGAATCCCCAAATCACTGGCATCTGTCTGGATAATCAACTTCTGACCATAGTCTGGCACTTTCAAAACTGGGGTCCTGCGCAATCCATCCTTTAAATCCTGAAAGGAGGTTTGACAGGTGGGGGTCCAAGTTACCTTCTTTGGTATTTTCTTGGAAGTTACATCATTTAGGGGCATTGCAATGGTCCCATACCCCTTGGTAGTACCCAGTGAGACCTAGAAAGCTCTCACCTCTGTGTATGTGGTGGGGATTGCCCAATCCTTCACAGCCTGAACCGTTGCTTCGAGAGATTGTTTCTTACCTTCACTGGCCTAGGTAAAAGTCACTGTGACCTGCGCTATCTAACACTTCATGGCCTTAATGGTCAGACCTGCATTCTGCAGTGCCTGAAGCACTTGTTTCAGGTGCGATAAGTGATCTTCCCAGGTGTGGCTGAACACAGCAATACATCTGAATAGGCAACAGTGACTTTTTCCAGTCCATACAAAACCTGGTTAGCCATCCTCTGAAAAGTGGCAGAGGCATTCTTCAGACCAAAGTGCATCACAGTGAATTGATAATGTTCCTCTGAGATTGAAAATGCTGACCTCTCTCTCACAAAGTCCGTCAAGCCGATCTGCCAGTACCCTGCTGTGAGGTTTAAGGTACTCTAGCACTTGGCAGCACCAAGTTGTCAATGAGCTCCTCTGCCCGTGTAATGGGATGAGCATCTGTCTTCATGAAAATAATTGAGACCCCTGTAGTCCACACAATAGCGGACTTCAGTCTGCTCACCACTGGTCTTTTTAGGGACCAGTGCCAACTGGCTAGCCCAGGGGTTGTGGGATGGCTCTATCACTCCTAGGGAGAGCACCTCCTTGATGGTGTTCATGACCTTATTGGACTACCGGTGAATCCTGCTCTTTACCGGCTTACTGTCTCTAGTGTCCATAGCATGGGTACACAAATGTGCGCAACCTGGAGTCAGCAAAAACAGACTGGAAAACTGTCCCAGTAAACAGCGACAGTTAGTTGCTGTTTTGACAGGACTGTTGCAAGGTGGACACCTTCAACTAACTCATCTGTGGCTTCAGTGTGCAGGAAGTATAGGAAGGGATCGGTCTCCTCCTCAGTCTCTCCATCTGTCACTAAGGCAATGACCAAGTCATCCTGGCTATACTGCGGTTTTAGCTGGTTGACATGAAATACCCTGCACATCGGTTTAGATGCTTTCATCTTAATGAGATAATTCACCTCACTGACTTTTTCAAGCACACAGTAAGGCCCATTCCATTTGTCCTGAAGGGCACTGGGTTTAGCAGGCTCCATAATCCACACTCACTGGCCTATACAATAGATTGTTACTTTGGCTTTCTGGTCATGCCATTGCTTCATCAGCTCTGACTGGCCTTTAGGATGTTCATTGACTGTTCCATGTACTTTGTCATTCTAGACCGAAGGCCAAGTACATAGTCCACCAAATCTTGTGTGGGGGATGAGGGCTCGCCCTCCCATCCCTCTCTCACTACCTGAACTCCTGGCTGAAAGTGAAACTGCATGGTTACCTGGCTAGCCTCTGATCTCGGGCCGAAGTCCCTCCCCTGCCAGTCACACACACCTGCACTGCCTGCCTGGCAACCCTCACACTTGGGACTGTTTCTGGCCACTACTTACTTATTGTATTATTGTATTCCCATGTACTGCATTGTCCCCTCCACCCCCACACTTTTCCCCTTCCCCCATCCCATGCACTTGCGTAAGCTGAATGTCACCTGGCCTAGTAGGATCGCTGTCTGTCCTCCCTCTGTTCCCCCTCCCTTGCCTCGTCGTGCCTTGAAACACTTGTGTATAAGCGTGTAATAAATGCCATATCATATCATATTACTAGATTGAGGGGACCTCATACACTGTGCCCAAACAGAAGTTCAATGGGGCCAAACCCTATTCCGCTCTGGAGTACCACCCTGTAGGCGAGCAGTAAGCATGCAAGAGAATATCCTATTTTCTCCTCAGGTTCTCTTGCAAGCCACCGATCATGCCTTTCAGGGTCTTGTTGAACTGCTCAACAAGCCTGTTCATTTGGGGGTGGAAGGAGAGAGAGAACAGGTAGGTAACTCCACACTCTTCCTAACATAGTCCCTCCTCCCAGTACACTTTGAACAATCCAGTGGCTTTGCCCATAGCCTGCTCCTCTGCCTACTTCCACATGCTGCCAGAGTGGAACACCCTCTCTGGGCTTTGAAGAAGTCAGTCTGATATGTCCACAGCTGGTGCAAACTCATCAAACGTGTGCAGGCCCTTCAGATCTGAGCTCACCTCAAACTCCACCTCAAGCTCCTGCACTGCACTAGGAAACTTTGAAGTCACAGAGTCCCTGGTGAACTAAAGTAGGGTCTGCAGTGGCTACTGCCCCTCTCGCACAGGAGAAGGCTACCCAGCAGTCTGTGAAACTGTACCAGGGGCTACCAGCCATGCTGCCCCCGCCAATAAGCCCCCTGGAAGCACTCCAGGCACTAAGGTGCTGAAAGCCTTCACTCTGGCGACCTTTTTGGCCCTCAATATGGTAGCCGCTGTGACTATCTCTGGGTCAGGAAGATCACTACCCTACAGCCATGGGACAGGGATGGAGTCTTTCACTGCTACACGCCGCTGGGTCATTTCGTCTCACCAGCTGAACTCTACTCTCAACAAGGAGCACTAACTCTTTCTGTCAAACCCACTGATGCTATAATCAGGTCCATCAATATACAGGCCTGACTGTACCCACTGTCGGGTGACAGCAGTGATGCTAGCCGCGGTGTCTCTGACCGGAGTTTTGTGTCCATTTATGTATGTTTCAAAAACAACTGAGTATTATTGGAAACTGGGATCTCTCATGGAGACCGAATAACATTCCCACTCAGTGTAACCAATCCCCATTCAGCCACTCCCTGGCCTAGTGGGGCGTCCTCCCCTAGGAGGCCCACGCTAATGATGGCCTCCTCTATCAGTCCAACATTCACAATGGCTTGCTTGGGTAAGCCCTTACAACCTGGATCCCATTTCCTATGACCCAACTCCTTACACACGAAACAACCTTTGGGTGGTAAGAACGTAGGTGTCCCGGTGTTAAGCATGCCTGCACTCTTCTTGTGGGTGTGTATGGCTAAGTAAACATTTGGGGATTTCCCTTCTTTCTTTTGGGGACCTGACTTCGAAGAGGAGTGGGTTCGACATTTGTCTTTCCCATTCTTGTTAATTTTTTTGTCAGAAGATTTCTCCTTTGGATTGGGTATGCTCGCCTGATGCTTTTTCCCAGATTTGAGTACTTACAAACCTGTCAGCAGCCTTTGCAAGCATCCTAGGATATGTAATAGTTTTGTCCACCAGCAGCTGGTGTAGATTTACCTCACAATTCTTCAATGCATGATCAGGTGCAATCAAATTATACATCTCTTTAAATGTGTCAACTTTGGTACCAGACACCCATCTGCTCAGATTCTTCAATGGCAATTGTATGAATGCTTCAAATGTCTGCCGACCATTCTTCCCAAGCTCTCTGAAGCTCTTGAGATACTGTTCAGGGGTTTTACAGAACTTCCTGAGGAGTGTCGCCTCCATACTCTCATGAACGGGCCTTTAATCAGGAGTTAACTGAAGAATTGCATCAGTCCCTGGTGTCGGTAAGCGACTCATCAGGGCTGCTCCCTCCTTGTCCACCTCCTGTAGCTGAAAAGCAACCTAGAGCACTTCAAACTGCAAAAATATCCTTCAGCACTTCATAAGCCTTTACTAAATATTTGGCGTGGGAGCTTATCCCAGGCACCCTAGTTTGAACCACTACCTCTGCTTTTGCTAGAAGTAGATCTGTTGGAACTCCTTCTTCTCTTCGAATGACCTTGTCCCGCTGTTTTTATTCCTCGCGTGTTAGTCTATTCTCCTCCAGCAGGAGATTTCTAACTGCTACCTCGTTAACAGCCGGAACAGTTACAAGGCCATAAAGAAACTGTGCTGAGCCCTGGGACGTGCGGGGTGCTGCACTAGCCCCTGACCTCCCTGACACAGTAGAAGGTTGAGAAACCACACTTGCCCCCCACCCCCGGAGGGATGGTTGGCGAGAAATACTGCTCATGCTGTCTTCATCATCATTTTCCACTACCCCTCCGGAAGGTCTTCTTCATTTGGGTACACAGGGCCTTGCTTGGGGGCTGGTCAGCAACTCAGGGTTATTAACCTTGGTGCTGCAAGCAAGTCCCCTCTCTTGGCATAGGATGCACAGGACATCCTTGGTCATGTCTTTCACAGTCTCTATGTCAAGATCCAGGATTATTTCAAATAGCTTGCAGTGTTCTAAACATTGCCTGCAACAGTACTTTTATCATTGGGTGACTAACCTGTGTGCAAGACTGCAACTAGATCCAATCATCTGCCACCAATGTGATGAATCAACTTCCGAGGCACCAATGGTCCAGGGGTGAATAGCAGGTACTAAACCATCAATCAGCCCCACACCTCTAATACACTAGAAGGGATCCAAACTGATTGGAATAACAAGCAAATTATAAACCTCCTTGTCCAATTTTGGTAGCATGGGCGTAACAGCAGGCTAATCTCTGAAAGGTTGTGGATTCTTGGTTAGTTGCAACATAGCAAAAATACAATAATTACCCAATTATAAACAGTTCTAGCGACACTATGAAATACAACCCACCCTGTAAAGGAATGCTGAAGACAGATGGAAAAGGGATACACTCTGGATACTGACAGGAGGGTAGTCGGTATGGTAAATAATCGCAACAGTTCAAGGTTTCTTGTCTTCAGCACAAAGAGAGCAATGTGTCCCAAAATGTCTCCAGGGGCCTTCTGGGAAGGACTAGAGGGACAGAGCCACAATGTGTTCCTTTTTGTTTTTTATGCAATATATTAATGCACTGTAACGCTTACATCTAACTGGATCTATATTTACCATCCATTCAAGCCATTCCACTATTTTAAAACCACCAAGGCTCCCCAGACGCATACTTGACCTTATAGTTTGCGTGGTCGCGGCGATGCGTAAACGCGATGACGCCATCACACGGCAACGTGTGTGCATGTGACGTCATTGCGCACGCGTCGCTGCGTAACGTTAGCGTTTTTTACACACCGTTCCAAACCAGAACGGCAACAGAAATCGAACGAGAAGGACCCATGATCATAAAGCGGTAAGCAGCTCTTCTTGACCAGTATCCTGCTACTCTTTCTTGGCCCACTTAAACTATTCCTTTTTAATATCTGCTATTAGTACACTCCATGCAAACTTATGCATTTTACTTCTTATATGCAGCCCATTTAAACTCCTAACTGATCTCATGAGTTACTCAGTTATTTTTGTTGTAGCCAATGCACATGTACAGCTATCCACACCAGACTATAGTACCTGCATAACTGCTACTTCCGCAACTCATAATACAAGTGCCTTCATACGTTTACATTTCAACCATTTTAGATCAGACCAAGTGCAAAGACCAATTTGATTGACGGACATCACCATATTGACAATATTAGAAATACTAACTTGTATGTACCTATTTTGCTACATCTTTGATACAATACAAAGTGGTACAGACATGATGTTTAAGCACATGTTTCAATGCTCCCCCACATCTCATCCTTTGTCTTCTCCTTTCTTCCTCTCAGACCATTTCAGTGCCTACATACCCAACACTCCTCCTGAAGAACCGCCACGCCTCAGCGGCGGGGAAACATGTGTTGAGGAATTGCAATCTGTTTTGTTCTGTATCATACTGAAAATTCTAGTCCATCATAGGACTACTGTTCTGCAATATACTGAAAAGTTGAGTCCACCATAGGACTACTGTTCCAAGGAATCATTATAAATAAAGCCAACCTTACTTGAACCAAGAATCAAGAAAAATAACAATCGAGGCCACAGCCAATTTGCAATTTTCTTTTCGTAATTTTTATCTAAATACCAGGACTCAGTAACACCTTTTAAGGATTTTTCAAGTCTCAGCTATTCTGCAATCGTTCCTTTTTGAAATTTAGTGAATGTAACTAAGGATATTTCAAGTCTCAGTTAATCTGTAACCCTTCTTTTTGCAATTTAGACCTTAAATTCAACACGTATTAACAACTAAAGACACTACAATTCTGTAACTGTTCTGATTTCATCACAATATTGGTGAAAATAACTAAAGACCAAAATTAAAACCACAAAGGACTCAATTATCTTGCACCAATTGGATTCCATCACTGACTTAGTGAAACTAACTAAGCGCACCAATTGGATTTCATCACTAACTAAGGACATTATATTTTTGGAAATAAGATCTCTCTTTTTTTCACATGTGCCATAATGTCTGTTGTTTACAACCAACCTAAGGTATTCTTTGAACATTATGTGACCCATGACTTGAAATTAAAAATCATATAAAAATCTTCTTTTTGAAACTAACTACTTGTGTCTACATTTTATTTTAAGAAGCGCGACAGGAGGGTCTTTTCTTCTCTTCAGCTTGTCCAAGCCCAGGTTATCCTCTGTGGCATCCCTCAGTTGCAGCATCTCCTTTCTTACCACTCTAAACGTGTTAAATATCTCCCACTTAGAGCGCCTACACTGTTTCTAAGATTGATCCCTTCCTTTTTTCACTACTAAGTTTCGTCAGCAGTGGGTAGCTCTAACAGGATCCATCCTCTACTCTTTAATTATTCAAACACCTTTGAATTGTTTAGCTATTATGCTTAGGAACTTTGACCAAAGAGAGGAAGAAGATGAATGTTTTTTTTTTTGGGATTATCAGAAAATCCCACAGCTACTCAAAGTAGCAACAAACTCTCATTAAGACAACTATTTCAAACCCAAGAAAAAATCCTCAAACAGGAGCTAGCTTGCTGGTGAGAAATCAAATCTTTGGACAAATATCTTCAAATAGGATGAATACCACGTGGACTCAGAGTTTATATCTTCCCTCCATTTGAAGACAATGACATTGAGGAAATCCAAGACTGGGAACAATTGTTAACAACCACCTCAAATGAAATGATACACGGATTAATTAACTACGCCAAAATCAAACATATAGGACTGATACAAGAAATCACTTTAACAAAAGAAAACATTGAGAAACTTAATATTCCGGAAAAAACCTTAAAAAACTATGAGATTCTAGATGAAATCATTGACAAATACTCATCAGAAATCAAAATAAAAAAACAACAGCAGTTTTTACGGGACAAACTAGACTACAAATTTAAAATAGTTTATACATTTAATAAAAGACCGACAACTGCATCAAGAGGTAGACCATCTAACGCCACCAAACCCAACAAACCCATTCCCACTCCACTTTCATCAGCTACAGACACAGTCAGTGACAGTGAACTGGAAGATAGAGACTCAACTCAACCAACTTTGCCCAATCCACCATCAACAGAAACTCCAACAACCATTAAAGACACACAATGCAATGTTCATGGCTCCTCTTTTTTAGAACAATTTCAACAGCAGAAATACATGAGAAATTACCTAAGAACTCCCAGAAACAGAAACCCTATTTTGACTCTACAACCAAGACCAAATCCGGCAAGAGAGGAGGGACTCACAGACAGTCAAGAAAAAGTAGGAGTACAGACCATATCTCAAAACCCCTTACCCCAACGCAAAACCTAGTCATTAACCTCACAGGTACAGAACTATCGACATCGCTAACTCAAGCATTGAACAAGGGACTCAATTTCTGCCCAGACCGCAACTACGACTATTTTTCTACAGTAGTCGATCTACACACTTTTTGTAGAAAACTAAAATTGAAAAAAATCTTTGCAAACATGGAAGCTAAGAAACGTACCCCTAAAACAACTGCTGATCCATCAGATTTGTCTGTCAAACATGTCGAACATACAGTGGACCTCATCAACATCACAGAAGATCATGACTTATACACAATGGACAAGTTTATAGAGGAACAAAACATTGCTCCGGGCTTAGCCATATAGACCAAACTGAAAATCAAATCAAAGTTTACACCCATTTTACCATCAGAAAACGTTATTGACACCTTCTGCAAAGTAGTTCAAAATGAACTTAGAGATCTCTACATCAACTACAACGACAACTGTCGTGGTAAGCATACACAACGGAACAACCTTGCAATC
Organism: Ambystoma mexicanum; assembly: GCF_040938575.1. Lineage (NCBI taxonomy): Eukaryota > Metazoa > Chordata > Amphibia > Caudata > Ambystomatidae > Ambystoma > Ambystoma mexicanum. The sequence goes on along the minus strand of NC_090932.1, from coordinate 840,121,965 downwards.
TCTCAAACTCGAGCACTAAAAGACCTAAAAAACAACCCAGATATTACCATCAAATCATCAGATAAAGGTGGAAACATAGTGCTACTGAAAACGGATGATTATATTCAAATTGCTTTGACACACCTCAGAGATCGTGACTGCTATGAAATAATCAACGACAATCCATTCCGCAAAATAGGGGAAAGATGGAAAATCATGAGCAGCCACTGGAAAGACCTTGAACTACTAGCAGAAGAAGAGCACCAATATATGATCACATCACATCCCATAACACCGACAATTTATTTTCTACCCAAAATCCACAAGAAATTCACTAAATTACCACCCAGCAGGCCAATCATCAATGGCATTGGATCCATCACTGAACACATTTCAGAGTACATAGACCATCAAATGCAACCGTTGGCGAATTCACTTGCATCATATATCAGAGACACTACTAATATCATTAAACTTACCGACAACATACCCTGGAACAAAGACTACTGGCTGATAACCATGGATGTTACCTCACTATACACCAGCATCTTGCACGAAAAAGGACTCACAACTACTGAGTATTTTTTGAAAACCCTCTCAATCTCCTTTAATGCCCATAACAACATGATTTTAGAAATGTTACAATTCACACTTCCAAACAACCTTTTCATTTTCAATAACTCTCTTTACCGGCAGACACAAGGTACCACCATGGGTGCGAAATATGCCCCATATGCAAATCTCTACATGGGCCACTTTGAAATAGAATTCGCATGGCAACATCCATCATACACTCACCTCAATAATATCATCTTTTGGGCCAGATATATCGATGAAATTTTCATAATCTGGAACATATCATTACCAGCATTTCAGGACTACTTCAGCTATCTCAACCACAACACATTTAATCTTAAATCAACCACAGAACAAAGCCAAACAACCATCAACTTCCTGGACATTACCTTCTATATTGAAAACAACACCATATGTACAACCCTCTACACTAAACCAACAGCTGTCAACAGCATACTTCATGCTACCAGTAGTCATCCCAAACACATAATTCGCAATATACCTTTTAGCGAAATCTTGAGGGTAAAAAGGAACTGCACCAAAGATGAGGATTTCACTGAAAAAGCTACAACAACAGTAGAAAAATATATCATGAGAGGCTATCTGACCAAACATCTCAAAAACAGCTACCGGAAATCCTTGTCCAGGACCAGGCAATCATTGTTACAAGTCAAGTCTAAAACTGACCCTACTGCTGCAACAATCAATAGGAAAACCAGCTTCATCACAAGCTACAGTTCAAATAATGTAATCATCCGTAAAATTCTTACCAAATATTGGAAAATTCTCAAATCAGAACTTGAACTCACGACCATATTGGAAGCCAAACCAACCATCACATTCAAGAAGACTAAAAACCTAAAGGACGAATTAAGCCCATCACACTTTGCCATAAATCCTAATCCACAGACCATGTGGCTACAAAAACCGTCCAAAGGCAGTTACAAATGTGGACAATGTTCCATGTGCAAGTACTCAGATAACGCAAGAACTACTGTCACCAAACCTAATGGTACCATCTACACCACTCAACAGTTCATAAATTGCAACAGCAAATTTGTTTTATACCTCATCAAGTGGCCGTGCAATAAGCTATACATTGGAAACACCATTAGAAAACTAAAAATCAGAATCAGCAAACACATTCGGGCAATCATCAATCAAGACTTAAGATCTCCGCTAGCTAACCATTTTCTGCAATCACATCTACCAACCCAGATCAATCAACTCAAATTCTTTGGAATTGTCAAACTCAAACCTGCCCCCCGAGGAGTCAACATGGAACAAAAATTAAGACAACAAGAAGTATGCTGGATTTGTTTAATGGACACTTGCAACACTGGATTGAACACCGACCAAGAGTTATGCCATTTTCTGTAAACATCAAGTGACCTTATCTCATCTAACCGTCCATTATTCACTCTCTGTCAAATCTGCTTGTTTCACCCATCTTGTTCCCAAACACCCTCTCTATTTCACCTTTGCCCAACTTGGACCACATGATAATCATGGTATAGCTTTTATTTGCCAATACTGAGTGCACTCTGTGCTTTTCATTACTATCTTTACAACCTAAGTGTTATTTGATCTCGCCTATTCTGTTCCCCATCACTTTCTCTTTACAGAGCATGACATGTGCCACCTATTACTGATCCCATCATCCAGTCATTACATGACTGGAGAAACCTCACCTTAACTCTACTTTCTCTACCTTCCCACCCCAAGCCACATCCACCTTGAACTGCTATAGCCACGACCAGGCTAGCATCTACTGTCCTGTTTATTCTCTTTTTGTTTGTTTTTTATGCAATATATTAATGCATTGTAACTCTTACATCTAACTGGATCTATATTTACCATCCATTCAAGCCATTCCATTATTTTAAAACCACCAAGGCTCCGCAGACGCATACTTGACCTTATAGTATGCGTGGTCGCAGCGATGCGTAAACGCGATGACGTCATCACACGGCAACATGCGTGTGTGTGACGTCATCGCATACGCGTCGCCGCGTAATATTAGTATTTTTAACACACCGTTCCAAACCAGAACGGCAGCAGAAATCAAACGAGAAGGACCTATTATCATAAAGCAGTAAGCAGCTCATCTTGACCAGTATCCTGTTACTCTTTCTTGGCCCACTTAAACTATTCCTCTTTAATATCTGCTATTAGTACACTCCATGCGAACTTATGCATTTTACTTCTTATATGCAGCCCATTTAAACTCCTAACTGATCTCATGAGTTACTGAGTTATTTTTGTTGTAGCCAATGCACATGTACAGCTATCCACACCAGACTATAGTACGTGAATAACTGCTACTTCCGCAACTCATAATGCAAGTGCCTTCATACGTTTACATTTCAACCATTTTAGATCAGACCAAGTGCAAAGACAAATTTGATTGACGGACATCACCATATTGACAATATCGGAAATACTAACTTGTAAGTACCTATTTTGCTACATCTTTGATACAATACAAAGTGGTACAGACATGATGTTTAAGCACATGTTTCAATGCTCCCCCACATCTCACCCTTTGTCTTCTCCTTTCTTCCTCTCAGACCATATCAGTGCCTACATACCCAACACTCCTCCTGAAGAACCGCCGCGTCTCAGCGGCAGGGAAATTGCAATCTGTTTTGTTCTGTATCATACTGAAAATTCTAGTCCATTATAGGACTACTGTTCTGCAATAAACTGAAAAGTTGAGTCCATCATAGGACTACTGTTCCAAGGAATCATCATAAATAAAGCCAACCTTATTTGAACCAAGAATCAAGAAAAATAACAATTGAGGCCACAGCCAATTTGCAATTTTCTTTTCGTAATTTTGATCTAAATACCAGGACTCAGTGACAACATTTAAGGATTTTTCAAGTCTCCGCTATTCTGCAATCGTTCCTTTTTGAAACTTAGTGAAAGAAACTAAGGATATTTCAAGTCTCAGTTAATCTGTAACCCTTCTTTTTGCAATTTGGACCTTAAATTCAACACGTATTAACTAAAGACACTACAATTCTGTAACTGTTCTGATTTCATCACCGACTTAGTGAAACTAACTAAGGACATTATATTTTTGCAAATAAGATCTCTCTTTTTTTCACATGTGCCATAATTTATATTGTTTACTACCAACCTAAGGTCTTTTTTGAACTTTATGTGACCCATGACTTGAAATTACAAATCATATAAAAATCTTCTTTTTGAAACTAACTACTTGTGTCTAAATTTTATTTTGAGAAGCGCGACAGGGGGGTCTCTTCTTCTCTTCAGCTTGTGACGTAGATGTTCTTGGTGCTTGACAGGGTCGTGTCGGCTTCAGGGTACTTTGCAGGCTTCTGTGACCGAGTTCAAGATGGGAGTCAGCTGCAGGCATCAGGCCTCAAGATGGTTCAGCGACGGAAGCTGGACGAACGTCTGCAGGTTGAAAAACATTGCGGCTCGGGGTCAGGACTCATCTCAGTGCTCTTTGGTGTATCTGAAGCACTCTGTTTTAAGACAGACTGTACATTCAGCCAGGGTCCAATGAAGAGGTCTGTATGGTAATCCTTGAGAAGTCTTCAGATGATCTGTCAAAAGAGGGTCTTGACACTCTTGTAAAACCAAATGGGCCACATGGATTGGTGTATGCTAAGCCTACCTTAATGAACCAAATCCTGGGTCCCACCAACAATCTCCTTTATGTGTGAGGTCATAACCAGAGTGCTTTGCAACAGAAAAGGTAAAGGGCTGAAAACATGGGATACTCTGTCCCACCCATATTCCTATCTGTTGTGGATCAAAGGGGATCTCTGGTTAATGAAGCTAGTTGTGGTTCCTGATTAAATTGGCAGGTCTCCCTTGAAGCAGCACCAAGACCATACCCTCTGACTCCTGCACACAACATTATCATACCTTATGAATGGGGTCCAGCTGCAGGGAAGACTACTGTAAACAGGCAGTCCCAGACATGACAGTTCACTGTCAGTTGATACTGAGGGTGGGAGCTGGCTTCAGGTTGACACAGTTGCATATGAAAGCGTATTGTGGTTTCCTGTCTTCTTTGTTAGCCCCTGCAGCCGGGTCCCATGTGAGCTGGTTTAATTTACCCTCTGAATGGTATGCAAATCACTGCCATGAGCTGTAATGCCCAACAAAAGGACAGGGCAGATCCATGGAGCCTTTGTTAATGAAGCCGGACATGGCAGGGGGAAGATTTCGTTCTCCCCCTTTTAGAGATGCACTGTGTACTGTGCTTGTCATATTGCAACTTAATATGACAGGGAGACTGCATCTGCAGGCTATGCCCACCCAGAGTACAGCGGTCTATGTGTATGTCGTGTGGTGAGTTTAGGTAAATGTGTACAGATTAGCCCACACATTTGCCAGAGGTTGATCTACCATCATTTCGTTGCATTTAAAAATTTAAAAAAATCCCACTCAAGTGCACACCCACTGTGCAGATGGTTGAATTCCTCACAGTTGCACAACATATAATTGTCTGTTTCCTTATTTATTTTATGGATAGGATGAGAAACTAGAATAAGGGACTATGAATAGGATCAATACCTAGAATGACAGATTAAAAGAAGGAAGTAGGACTGGTTCCATGTGTTTATAACAAATTCACTAATAACGAAAACCTTTTTAGTGAATTAAAAATAACTAAAACATACCAAATTCTTTGCTTTTCAATTTGTTGGGGTCCCTCCAAACCCTTGGTTTCACTTGCATTATTACCCTACCTAACACCCTAACCCCCTTGTAATCTTACCCCACCCTCATATGTACTTTTACCGTAAATTCAATATTTTTTCATTCACCAAAAAAGTAATTCCTTATTTATTTTTCGTTATTGTCATTGTATACCTGTAGGACTAGGATGTGAGACTAGTATTAGACACTAGAATAAGGACAAGAGTCTATGGGCCTCATTCCGAGGTGGGCGCAAAGGGATACTGGGCACCGTTAAGGTCATTGGTGCCAGTAATCCCTTTGCGCCCTTTTCCGAGGTCCCTTAGCAGGTCCTACAATGGGCACCTGGTTTTACCAGGCGTCCTTAGCGGGAGCCGCTAAGGGATCAGAGAGCTAATAACAGTACCGCAAATAGCAGTACTGTTATTAGCTACTTCCCCATTCCCATTGAGCCCTATGGGGGCTCAAATGGGAAAGGAGAATGGATTTTTCAATGGGATTTACTGGTCCCTCCAGGGTCAGAATGGACCGGTAAGTCCCCATTAAACCAGGTCGGACCCGGACCCGGTATGGGAGGTAGTCATGGCGATGCTCGGAATTAGGCCCTATGTTTGGGACAAGAATTACAATTAGGAAAAAGGGTTTGGATAAGAGAATAGGACGAGAGACCAAGATGAGGACTGGGACAAAGCACTAAGGTAAGTTACTTGGATGAGGAGCTAACATTTCAGCTAGGAACTATGACAAAAACAAGAGACTAGGAAAAGAGACTAGAATGAGAGACTAAGATTGGGGTGAGGGAGTGGAGCAAGTAAGCAGAACTGGGATGGGAGACTAGAATTAGAACTGACCGAAGGGACTGGAATGAAGGAATAGGAAAAGAGTCTAGGACAAGAAAATAAAATGAGAGCCTGGGATTAGACACTGGGACAAAATGCTGAGATGAGGAACTTGGAAGAGGGAAACAAATGATAGGCTAAGACTAGCATGAGAGACAAGGAAAAATTACTAGAACATGTTGAGCATTATTGTGAACGTAAGTATTCATTACACTAAGGTACACCCTCTTACTGTACAATACCGCCCCACAATTATGGGACAAGAAACAGGCCATATTTGAATTAGTATTCTACTTTATGTCAACAAAAGATGGAAGCCAAAGGTGGTCCCGTAACTTCATGGTGGGAATTCACCAGGGTATAATTTACAAATATAGACAGTGAGCCTCATTATGAGTTTACCGTTCTGGGAACTACAGTACCGGTAAACTTGCTGGTACCATAGTTCCCGGACCGGTAAACTACAAATTGTGCTCGCGGGTGCCTTTCTGCCCGCCTGGACGGACCTGGTGGGCAGAAAGGCACCTGCAAGCACAGCATGTCGGATGCACAGGCACTCTGTGTCTATAAAACAAGGATGCATGCTGAAGTGGCGAAAGTGTCTTTAGTGAAGAAATTGGCTGGAGATACGACTGATGACTGCACAGTGATATTACTCTTTGAGCTGATTTCAGCAATTTCTGGTCACACCCACTCTGAGTGTATATAAAACAGGGAGGTGCACTGAAGCAATGCATAAGTGTCCCTGGTGGCGGGATCAGCTGAAGGTACACATTGTTATTGTGGGGTGATATTACTCTTTCAACCGTGTTCATTCATTTGGTTGGCTACAGCCACTCTATGTATATTAAAAAAGGCTTCCTGAAGTGGCAATTAAGTGGCATGGAAGCAGCACAGCTGCATTCCATATAAGATAAGTTATTTATAATGCACCTGCTTGGGGGAGGTGCAAGGCATATCACTGTCACACAGTCAACCGTCATGCCAACGAGCAGTGAGGGATCTGGGACCAATCCATTCCTTGACACAGGGGGAGAGAGGCTGTAATGCTGAAAAAGATTGCGGTCAATCTCAAAGCTGAAACTGCATCATATAGACTTTGAAGATTAAATTATGAAAAACAGAGCTCCCTTTTGTAAGTGATTTCAATCCGGCACACACCCAAGTCAACACCTAGCGTGTAATGCACAACTGAAATCCTTATTTATTTTTGTCTAAAAGTTCTTTATTCTGAACAATATACCACTCATACTACACCCCTCTCCTGGAACCCCCTCAGTCACACTGAACCAGGAATCAGGCTGGTTTGCAAAGTTAAAATATGTATTTATGTATTTACAATTTAATCACACTATGTTTTAATGGGTACACAATAATCACCAATGGGGTGATGTAACACAGAATAATCTCTTTAATACACCAGGATTAATAGTGAGCAAAACAATTCAGCACAGAAATTATACTTTTGTGTGTGTGTTCAGATCAAATAGCACTGTGGTTAAAGGTTCCCCTTGCACACCCCTCTACCCCCAATAAACAATGTAAAGAGATAGGAGGAGAGAGCAGATCTTCAGGAATGGCAGAATTCAAACAGAATATCAATCCCACTTTCCCCCAGCAAACACAAGAGAAAAACGGAATTGACTGTCAAGCTGTCAGAATGACTTTTAAAGTTATCTTAGGATGGACTGGGCAAAAACACCAAATATGGTCAAAATTGCTAAAATTGTTATGAATTCTTATGGGAGCCGCTTTGGATAGTTGCACACAAACACAAGCAATTATTTAATACCAAGAAACAATTTGAAATATTAAAATTCAAGTCGGAAGCAATCAAAAGCAGTTTTACACGTGTCAGAATTTCCCAAAAACGAAATTCACTGCAAACTTTTCACTGCACAATAATCGCGATAACAGGAGAACCATACGGTTTTAGATGTGGTTTAAAGCTATTGTTGTTAGCTACAAGCAGAAGTTGAAATTTCGTTTCTAGCACAAAAACTGAGGATGTTATGGACGTTTTAGTGGAGGTGTCAGGATTCGTCCGTGGTGCTTATGGACGAGGTGGCGCCGCCATTGACAGCGCCGTAACGTTGACAGTTATGTCCATGTTGGCGGTCTAGTTTATTTCCAAGATGGCCGCCGCCGTATGAACAACATCCTCTGCAGAAGGTTCCGAGTGTTGCAACCATGCTCTCTGCCGGTATGCTTGCTCGTGTGTTTCTTCGCTTACCTACCAGGTATTCTCCTCCCGCTCCGCTGCCTGCTTATGCTTTGGTCCTCTCTTTTCCCTCCCTCTTCTGTGAAACTCGCTACTGCTTCCTGCATTTTCCCTGCATTTCTGTTGCTTCAGACTTGCTCCCTCCTCGTAAGAACTACGACAGTGTACTGGCTCATCAGAAGGCGTTCCGTTTCCCGCTCAACGGTCCTCCTCATACACACATCAGCTGATAAGGACTCTAAGCGTTTACAGGGTTTTTTTGCCCACAAGGCTATTTTTCCCTGATTTAAAGGAGGTTGGCTCCCCGGAGTGCCCACTTTGCCTTCAGTGTTACGTTCACTAAGGCAAGGTGGCCTCCGAGGGAGTCCGCCCATATCTTCACAACCGGAAAGGGAAGAAGAAGAAACCTGCTGAGAAAGGAAGGAAGAAGGCCCAGGAGGATCCCTCCGACGACCCTTCTACGGATCCAGGTGTCATAAGAGCTTGCAACACCAAAAACCACCCATGGCATCACTTGAGTAATATCAGGAGCTAGTCCTGGCCCTACAAGGAATAACCACTGAAGTGCAGACATTGCGGGCCGAAAATAACGTACTCAAGCAGCAGGTGGCAAACCATGATGAGAACAGCGGAGAACTTCCCCTTCAACCATTTACATATGGAAAATACAGTGGCGAACCAAAGAAGCTGAAAAAGTTCTTGGAAGCTTGTCTTGTGTATTTTACGTTTCGCCCCAAGATTTATGAGACCGATAAAGCAAAAGTTGGGTTTTTGGTTTCTAATCTTGGGGGCAACGCCTTGGCCTGGGCTACTCTTTAATCATACAGGCTGACCTTGCTGTGAATGACTATGCACTCTTTGTCTGGAACCTTAAAGAACGTTTTGAAAAGACCGGAAGTAAGATATACAGCCTGTGAAGCATTGGTGGACATCAAGCAAGGCACCTAGAACATACAGTCCTATGCGCCCACTTTCACCAGACTGGCTGTAGAGGCTGGATGGCCTGACTCAGCACAACAGACATTGTTTAGGAGAGGACTACACGAAGACCTGAAGGATGAGCTCGCCAGAGTAGCGAGGCCCGCTACATTCCAGGAGCTGGTGACCTTGCCCTTACAGTTAGAGTACCGAATGTCCGAAAGACGACAGGAAAGACGCAGGAATCGAACACTACCACCTTCTATGATGCCTACTCCATACGTTACTGGGATAGAAGCAGGGGATTAACCGATGCAAATCGGGACTGCGCGGGGTCCTCTAACTAATGCAGAAAGAAGCCGACGTCGAGAACTAGGGTTGTGTATGTATTGTGGCTCATCCTCTCATCTTTTACGCAATTGCCCACGTCGGAAGGGAAACAAATCATCCCAACCTTAATCAGGGACAAGGTCGGGGAAACGAAGACAAATCCCTGAAGTCAGACTCAACCAACTAAAACACCTTGGGATTGCCGACTTATGGTTTTGAGTATAAGGATCCAGACCGGCTCTTCACCTCCCATAGAGACACTCGCCATGGTGGATTGCAGAGCAGCGGGTAATTTTATAGACGAGACCTGGACCAAGGAAAGAGGCATACCCACTCTCTCTAAATGGGATCCTATGCCAGTGGAAGGGGTGGATGGTACTCCTTTGTCTTCAGGACCCATTGTATTGGAAACCTGCTCGCTTGAGTTCTCTTTCTTTCAACTTAAAGAAACGATATGTTTTGATTTGATAAAAGCAGCTCATTTTCCAATAATACTGGGAATTCCCTGGTTACGACCTCATAACACCTGGATTGATTGGACCCAAAATACCATCAACTTCCAGTCGGCATACTGTTTACAGAACTGTATCTCGCCTCAGTCTGAATCACCCACGAAAGTGGGTAATCCCCTCGCAGTCTTGGTAGTCCAACCTATTCCCAGCGCATACCACGAATATGCGGACGTGTTTGAGGAAATCATTCCTCGATTGTTACCCCCACACAGAAAGGAGGACTGCGCAATCAATCTGCTACCTGGAGCCCACATACTAGTATGTAGGATGTTCCCTTTGTCCTTACCAGAAAGAGATGCTCTGAGAGAGTATTTGGACATCAATCTCGCAAATGGTTTGATACAGGAATCAAAGTCTCCATTGGGAGCTTCTTTGTTTTTCATACCAAAGAAGGGGACAAGTGAATTACGACCATGTATTGATTATCGCAGCCTAAACAGCCAGACAATCAGGGATCGTTATCCCATGCCTCTTATCAAGGACGTATTAGAGGCAGTAAGAGGAGTACAAGTGTTCACGAAACTCGACCTGAGGGGAGTTTATCATTTGCTATGAATTAAAGCCGGAGACAAATGGAAGACAGCTTTCAGAACCCCGCTAGGCCATTTCAAGCATAAAGTAATGCCTTTTGGTCTAGTGAATGCACCCTCCATATTTCAACGATTTGTGGACAAGATATTCGCTGAGCTCCTATTTACCTCAGTAGTGGTATATTTGGATGATATCCTTTTATTTTCACCCAGTCTTGAGACCCACCAGCAACATGTTCATGAAGTGTTAAGAAGATTAAGACAACACAAATTGTCAGCCAAACCTGAGGAATGCATTTTCGAGGCATCATCCGTATCCAATCTGGGATTCATCCTGTCACCAGGAGGCATCCAAATGGATCCAGCTAAGATCAGAGCCATTAGATCCTGGCCCACTCCCAAGAGCACTAAGGATATCCAGAAATTATTGAGCTTGTCCAACTTTTATCGGAGATTCATAGCAGATTTCTCAGAGGTAGTACTGCCCATTACAGCCCTATTAAAGAAAGGAGTTAAGTTTGAATGGAATCAAGAAGCAGATCATGCCTTTCACACTCTTAAAGAATTATTTGTGACTGCTCCCGTTCTGGTCCAACCCGACCAAACAAGACAGTTCATCATTGAGACCGTGCTTCAAGGGGAGCTCTAGGGGCGGCTCTCTTACAGGAGGGACCAGACGGCAAGGAACATCCAGTAGCCTATTACTCTCGGACCTTAACGTCCATTGAAAGAAACTATGCCGTCATAGAGAAAAAGCTTCTAGCGATCAAACAGGCATGTGAAGAATGGCGCCATCTCCTGCAAGGCGCTACTTTCCCCTTCCTAATCAGAACAGATCATCGCAACCTCAAAGTACTTAGCCAAATGGAGTGTAGGAATTCCAGACACGCCAGATGAGCATATTTATTTGCCCAGTACGACTTTGAGATTTCACATATTCCAGGCAAAGAAACCATCCTTGCCGATGCACTTTCTCGTAACCATGAAGACGATGATGGTGCATCCACTTATCCTGAGAGAATACTTGCAGGAAAGTGGATTCTGGGAATTGTAAGAGACTTTCTCCAACAAGTACAAGAGGCATCAGTCACCTCAGCTGTTCCACGGCTTCCCGGTCATACCCTATATGAAAAGGAGCCAGGAATGTATTACCACGAACAAACTCTGTTTTTACCTACCAAGGAAATTCAAACCCAGGCTATGTCTTGGTGTCATGAAGGACCCACAGCCGGACATCAGGGAACACATGCCACCAACAAGTTGGTGTCTAGGTATTTTTGGTGGCCAACTAGACACAAAGACATAAGAACATACGTGAGTACATGCCCTGTATGTGCCAGCAGCAAGTATACTACCTCCAGTCCTACAGGTTTACTGCAGCAGGATTCAACACCTCAAGGACCTTGGCAGCATCTATCCATGGATTTTGTGGTGGATCTGCCTCTATGAATAAGACAAACATCATGGTAATAGTAGACTCTTTCAGTAAACTAGCTCACTTCATCGCAATGAAAGGACTTCCTTCCGCACCGACGACAGCTGAAGCTTTTCTAAAGGAAGTCGTCCAACTACATGGAGTGCCTTTAACTATTGTGTCTGACAGAGGCAGCCAGTTTACTTCAACATTTTGGTCCATTTTGTGCAAAGGTATGGGTGTACACCAAGCTCTATCATCAGGGTATCATCCACAAAGCAATGGTCAAACCGAACATTTAAATGCTAGTATCGAAGAATACCTAAGATCATTTTGTAATCAGAAACAAGACGATGGGTAAACCTGTTACCACTGGATGAATTCACATATAATAACACCAAGCACTCCTCTCTAGGAGTGAGTCCTTTTTTTGCACATATGGGTACCACCAAAGACATCTTCCAGATAAAAGCATAACACCCTCGAAGGTACCTTCAGTGGATAGACTTCTCGAGATCCTACAGGATAGCCACAAAGAAGCAGCAAAGCATCTGGATTTCAGCAAGGAAACAAGCAAGAGATATGCGGATCGTAGGAGAAATCCAAACCCTCCCTGGACTAAGGGAACCAAGGTATGGCTCTCTACACGATTTCTTCCCAGATGGGCACATGCAGGAAGGTTTGCCCCAAGATATATCGGACCGTATCCCATCGAAGCACGCATTAACACAGTTGCGTTCCGCTTGGAGTTGCCTCATGCTTTAAGAAGAATACATCCTGTGTTTCACACATCTTTATTAAAAGAATATCTGCCAGAACCAAAGAAGACAAGCCTTACCTGAGGATACTGCACCTGAGGAAAATGAAGTGTCACGATTGATCGACTCCTGTTACAGAAAAGGCACATTACAGTATCTGGTTCATTGGAAAGGATATACTGCAGCAGAAAGAACATGAGAACTAGTCAAGAACCTAAACACACCCCTTTTGATTCAACGATTCCATCGACTACATCCGAACAAACCTGTGGGACGGGGTTATACTGTCAAGATTCGTCTTTGGCGCTTATGGACAAGGTGGCACCGCCATTGACAGCGCTGTAATGTTGACAGTTAGGTCCGTGTCAGCGGTCTAGTTCATTTCCAAGATGGCAGCCACCATATGAAAACCATCCTCTGCAGAAGGTTGCGAGCGTTGCAAGCGTGCACTCTGCCGGTATGCTCGCTCGTTTGATCCTTCGCTTACCTATCAGGTATTCTCCTCCCGCTCCGTTGCCTGCTTACGCTTTGCTCCTTTCATTTCCCTCCCTCTTCTGTGAAACTCGCTACTGCTTCCTGCATTTTCCCCGCATTTCTGTCGCTTCAGACTTGCTCGCTCCTCGTAAGAACTACGACAGTGTACTGTCTCATCAGAAGGCGTTCCGCTTCCCGCTCAACGTTCCTCCTCATACTCACATCAGCTGATAAGGACTCTAAGCGTTTACAGGGTTTTTTTTGCCCACAATGCTTTTTTCCCTGATTTCAAGGAGGTTGGCTCCCCGGAGTGCCCACTTTGCCTTCAGTGTTACATTCACTAAGGCAAAGTGGCCTCTGAGGGAGTCCGCCTATATCTTCACGACCGGAAAGGGAAGAAGAAGAAACCTGCTGAGAAAGGAAGGAAGAAGGCCCAGGAGGATCCCTTCGACAACCCTTCTACGGATCCAGGTGAGGAGGGGATACAAGAAGGGGATTCAAGTCATAACAGGAGGTCGTTTTTTTCGAGATAGGCGCAAGAATGGGAAACAGGAATGCACTTTTAAAATGACAAAATGATTTCTTACACTAGAGGATGACTATGAAGAAAAATGAATGCCCCACAGGAACACAGCCACTTGATCGAAATGACTGCCTGCTAAGGACTCGCCTTCTTCAGATGGGAAAAGATCAGTGCAAAGATAGTTTTAGCAATACTATTACCGGAGGAAGATAGAATGGTTTGGAGAGAGTTCAGATAATTCAACAGTACTCCCAAAGATACAGGTTCTGAATACAAGATAGGATCGGATAAAGATAGAGATTGACTATGGACAGTACATATGCTAGTGACACAGTTCTATTTATAGATACTCACTAGATATGTTTTTAAACTGAACAGTCAGGATTCTGGCCAGTCAAGATTCTGGTCAGGGAATAGGATCTGGTTCTATGACAGTCAGCTGGGCACATCGGATTGGATCTGCAATCAGCAAGGCGCTCTGGTCACAGCACGGGACAGGACTGGACTGGATCTGCAATACACTCTGGTCACAGCACGGCACAGAACTGGATTGGATCTGCCCTTCTTGGTTCCGATGATAATTCTTTTAGCAGGCAAGCAGTACAGTGTAGCCCAGCTGTATTTTGATGCTTCCCCTTAGGTTTGTGGGGTTCTGGAATTGAGGCCTAGCTGAAAATGGTTCAGCTATGCAATGGGTTTCTGCTTTGCCAAGTTTCTGGAGTCTGGAGCAAGGAAGATATAGAGTTCAGCATCAGGGTGCTCCGCCAATATTGCGATGGTGAGTGAATCTCTCTGTCTTTTTGAGTGGTGAGCTGTCTCTATTTATGCTATGATAAAGGGGTGTGTGAGCTGGTCTATCCTAAGCTCGCCCCTTTGACAGTTGATTGGGTCAGAGTCTCCTCTCTGCCTTGATGGAGGAGAGAAACAGTGTGTCACCTTTATGGTGTGATTTTATGAGGCAGAGAATCCACCCCTAGCCCCTTGAACACAAAATCTACTTTTGGCACCATACATATTTACACATGTGCAACCTCTATAAGAATCACATATACAGATTCCATATTTTATGTAGCAGCTATCCCTCAAAACCCCATAGCTGTGGGATTGTCTTGGCTTTTCACAGAATTTTGCCTTTTTCATCAGGAACACAATGTCCAATTTATAAGCACATTTCTACAAGTGTGCACGTTTAACATGGGCATACGTGTATAAAGTTTCATACTTCTAACAGAAATGCATTTTGTGTAAAATCACATTTCTTGCCCTTTCTCTCCAGAACATGTCACACTATTTTGCCGCCTCTTGAAACATGCAGCCAAAATTTAGATTCACAAATCTGTTATTTTTATATTTTGTACAATTTTCACTGGCAAATTATACGTCTTTTAAGAAAATGTTCTCTGTGACGGTTCAGCCACAGGTGGTTGTTTTAGCTCCACCCCTTGGTCTCTCCCTGGAATCCAGAAACAGTCTCCTCCCTGTTTGCTCTTGGCAGAGGCCATTTACGACGGTCCTCACACCCCACATTTCCTTAGCAGCAGCTGTTCATTGTTCCCTTTTGCATCTGTAGACCTAGTTCTTTCCAAACCCTATAATTACCGGTTGGGTGTGATTTCCTGGTGGGGGAAAGGCCATCCTTCTGTGGTGAAACCTGATATTGCAGTTTGGTAGCTTTTAGCCAGGCTTGATCTAATTGTTAATTCTGTTGCATTTACCCTTAGCTTAAAACAAACTTGTGATTTCAAAATAGCATCCAGAATTCTGATTCAAGATTTTAAACCATGGGATCAAAACAATTACAAGATGGTTACTCTCAGTAACAGGCCTCTTAGATCGCAAACATTTGATGTCAGTTTATACATGTTTAAAGTTTAATCAGGCAGGCTCTTGACAGCTGTCATCTCAGCAGTCCACTGCTGCACAGAGATTTTTGAAATCCATAGACAGGCCACTTTTGCTGTGGAAATCCCTTTATGCTTTCAGCATTTCAGGACCTTGCAAGTTCACAATGATTTCTTGGACTGAATTGTAGCACCCAGCAAGAATTTTGGATGTTTAAAGGTGTTTTGTACCGTACCAGCATTCTGCAGTTTCAGCACCAAATTTAAAGAAAGATTTTGGGTTTTCATTTAGCAACACTGCTTTATCCTTCTGTATTCCATTTTCACATGTTGTGGAGCCCAGTGACATATTCCAGGAGTGAGATCTCTGTTCCACCACTGACAACATGCGTGGCAGATTGGGCAGCCATCTTTTTGTGCATTGCAAAGCGTGATTTTCAGGGGTTTTGACGTGCACAAGGGTTTCACAGCCATTTTGCTATTTCTGGCACCATCATAGCACAGTGATGCAGCATAGCAGAGCAGAGGTGGGTTAAAATATCCCACACTTTCATGCAACCAACACAGATTTGTATCAGGTCTGATGCCCTCCTATTCTGCACGACTGGATTGAGTTTCAATGTATTTGTAGGAGTATCTCTCCTAAAAGGAACCCATGTAGGTGGATCCAGTACATTATTCAGAGGTCTTGAGAATGGGATACAGTTACAGTGATGAGCCCAATGTATTTCCTTTATGAAATATAAAGAGGTATGTTTTTCTCCAGATGGCCAAGGTAATCCCCTGGGGCTTTAGACACTTGCATGTTTTTGTGCTTCCTATTTAAGTTGAACTGAAGTTTAGCTTGTATTAGATTCATTGAAAGACAGACAATAACCAGTGTGGGCAAAGCCATATTAAAGACACTGTTATTTGCGATCTAATATCTTAAACATACCAACATATTTCTGGTGTGATTAGCATGCAGATCTTCATTTTTAATTGCATTAAAGTGATGTTTCTCCCATAGTTTGTACAAAAGAATTATAGTGCGCTGGCACTTGAACGGGTGTCAGCAAATGAAACACGTTTTACCTTAGACAATATTTCACACATTATGAATGAAATACATTGCAGAATAAAAAACAACATTGCAATTCTGAAACAGATTGATCTTTGTAGCAGGATGTTTAGGATTCTGAGGAGGAGTATGTGCAATTCACTTCTCTCATTGAAACTACATGGCAATATTCCCAGGTGATGTGCAACAGAACACCAATCTTTTGGATTTCTCGCATTTTGGCATGTGCAGTTCAATTAAAAGTTTATCATTCAAATTTTGTGGTGAGCTTCAGACTATTTGTGGGAAATGGTATTATATATTATGTATAGGCAGTATTGGTCTGCATTTCATAGGCTCCATACTTCTTGTTTGTAGCATAGGGTAAAGTTTTTTATGTTTTAGTGAAGTAAAGTACTACACTTTCTGTTCATGATTGGGGAAAAAAGTACACAACATATCAACACAACAAGAGACCATTTTAGTATTTCACACTCTGATTCTGCCAGTCTCTGTCTTTCAATGTTTCCCCTGAATTTGCAACACTAGGACAAGGTTCAACTAGGATGAGAGACTAAGGGCCTCATTACACGGTAGGCGGTAGGGATTTACCGGTACCGGTAAAATACCGGTACCGGTAAATCCCTGCCGCCTTACTACGAGGTCCCATAGCGGGTTGGAGTTTTAACGCCTGCTTTTTGCAGGCGTTAAATACGAACCCGCTAAGGGACCTCGGAGCTAATTACGGCACCGCTAAATTGCGGTGCCGTAATTAGCGCCTTCCCCATTCCCATTGAGCCCTATGGGGCAGAAATGGGAATGGGGAAGGGCAATGGCGGAAGGGGGATTTACCGCCCCTCCAACCTTGGGATGGGGCGGTAAATCCCCTTTCCGCCAAGGCGGTGCCGGTATTTTACCGGCATGAGCCATGGCGCTAATAGCGCCATGGCTCACCGCCTACCGTGTAATGAGGCCCTAAGACTAGCATAGTTTATGGCATTGAAGTGCTTGAGGACAAGAAATGTCTATGAGTGACAAGGACAAGGTACTAGGTTTATGGTGAGAGACTAGGATAAAGTCAAGAGACTACAATCTAGGAGAAGAGACTAGGAATAATGCTAAATTCATGATGATAGATACAGCTATTTACTCGAAGTAGGGACTGATGACAAGGATGAAGGACTAGGACCATGATATGCGAATCAGAATAGGAGTAGTGCACAAGACTAGGACGCAACCCAACAATTAATGCTAGGACAAGGAACTAAGATGCTCTCAGTAGCTCTCAATTGAGAGACTCGGATGAGAGACTTGAAAGAGGAGTTTGGACAAGGACAAAGCGCACGCAGGACAAAGCAGCAGTGTTGTGCGCCGCAGGACCGCAGGAGATGCTGGCCATTTGATGCATCACAGATTGCACTACGTCTGTCCTGTGTATCCTTTCAAAATCGAGGATCAGACCCTCTGCGGCAAAGACCACACAGGACATGGCCACAGTGTTTTGCGCCGCAGGTGTTTGACAGTGAAGGGGTAGCGGTGCAAAGTGCAGGTATGCTGTGCAGCCATCGACCATCACCGACTGGAAGTGGTAGCACCGTAGAGTGAGAGTACGTTGTGCAGCCGTCAACCAGCAGTGACTGAAAGGGGTAGAGGCACAGAGTGTGACTACGCTGTGCAGACCTCGACCAGCAGCGACCATAATGTAAATGAGGTACAGGGAGTCTGAGCAGCCACTATTGCTCTCTACTGAACTGCCCAGCCTTTGTGCGCACCTCCACCAATATGTTGACTTACCGTTCTTTGTCCCTGAGCAACCTTAGGCTTCCCCTCCCTTGTGGTTAGCCGTACATCGTGTTGTATTACTCCTTACTGTGTCCCTAGTTTGCTGTTGCTAATTATTGCATTCTAGGTCTGTCCCTACCTCACAGTTCCTACTCCTCTGACATTGTTGATACTGTATTCCTGTATCTGCTAGGCTCCCTCCCATCTCTAGGTTCCCACCCCTCTGCTGTCACTGTTGTCACTGTGCCTCTGCTCTTCCACTAGGCTCTCTCCCACTCTCTAGATTCCAATTACACTGTTGTTAGTGTTGTTATTGTGTCTCTGTTATTCCACTATGTTCTCTCCCCCTCTCTAGGTCCCCATTCATTTCATTGTGATTATGGCTGTTACCGGGTCTCTGCTGTCCCACTACGCTTCCTTGCTACCCTTGTTGCATGCC
Source organism: Ambystoma mexicanum (assembly GCF_040938575.1). Taxonomy (NCBI): domain Eukaryota; kingdom Metazoa; phylum Chordata; class Amphibia; order Caudata; family Ambystomatidae; genus Ambystoma; species Ambystoma mexicanum. The sequence goes on along the minus strand of NC_090932.1, from coordinate 840,103,107 downwards.
CTGCCTTGCTTTTTGTTATATTTGCCTACTGTTGTATTCCCCTGTGTGACTCCCCCTACCCTCCTCCTGCGCATCCTGTGGTACATGGCACTGGGCTGTGCTCCCCTCCTTCTCTCTCTCACCTCCTCCAACTCTCTCACCTCCTTCAACATTCCTCATCGCACCCCCATGGTGCTCTCCATTTCTCCCATCTTCTCTAACTGTTACTCTATTGACTATCCTATCCTTCTCAGCAACTCTGGAAGGAAAAGGTTTGAGAGGGATTTCCTGGTCTCCAACCGAGTTCTCCATATCGCTGATACCTCCATCAGTGCATCTTCCAGACATACTCTCACCACATCCTCTTTGTTGTTCCCTCTCCCGACCTATGGACGCCTCATATGGTCTCTGTTCTCTCTCCTATCTCCTCCTTTCCAAATAATGTTGGCACCCAGTGGGAGGCTCTGTTGACCTCCTTCGGTTCCTGCAAAAACAATAATTAATGTCTATCTGAGTGGGACCATCTTGACGCAGGGCCCTCAGCCTAATCTCCTCCTTTTCGATAGGCACTTCCTGTGTCTTATCAACTTCCTCTCTTGTTCTACTACTCCTTCTAACACCTCTCTGGCTCATTTGCCAGCTCCTTCCTCCTTTGCCTCTCTGGGACTTACCTGCTCCTCCTCCTCTCTAACACCTCATCCCACCTCCATCTATTGCCTCTGCCCACTCTAGGGCCCCTCTACAACCTCTGCTGGGTGTACCTCCCTCCTGTACCAAACCCCAGAAGTATTTCAAATGTGGCAACCGGCTCCATGTCGCTACTCTCAACTCTCGCTCTGCTGTCAAACACTCCACTGATACTGCCGCCTCCTTGATGCCCTTGACCTGAATGTGCTTGCTCTCACTGAGACATAGGGCCTCATTACACGGTAGGCGGTAACCATGGTGCTATTAGCGACATGGTTGCCGCCGGTACAGTACCGAGTCCGCCTTGGTGGATGGCGGAATTACCGCCCTACTCCAAGGTGAGCCGGGGCGTTAATTCCCCATTCACCAAGGCCCTTCCCCATTCCCATTTTTGCCCCATAGGGCATAATGGGAATGGTGAAGGTGCTAATTACGGTACCGCAAATTGCAGTACCGTAATTAGCTCCGAGGTCCCTTTGCGGGTCCCGTCCTTAACGTCTGGAAAAACCAGGCGTTAAGGGAGGACCCGCAAAGGGACCTCGTAGTAAGGCGGTAAGGGTTTACCGGTACCGGTGTCCTTACCGGTACTGGTAAACCCTTACTGCCTACCATGTAATGAGGCCCTTAATCCCTTACTGCCCTACTACAAGGTCCCTTAGCGGGTCCCTCCAGCAACGCCTGGTCTGAGCAGGTGTTATGAACGGGACCCGTTAAGGGACCAGGGCGCAAATAACGGACTTGACATACGCGAGCCCACTATTTGCACCCTCCCCATTCCCATTGAGCCCTATGGGGGCTCAAATGGGAATGGGAATGGCATTTTCAATGGGGATTTACAGGTCCCGCAAAGGTCGGACTACACTGGTAAGTCCCCATTGAACTGGACCCTTGTAGGACCCTTTACTGGTGGCAGTCATGGGGCAAATAGCGCCATGACTACCACCAATCTCAGAATGAGGCCCACGGTTTACGGCCTGCTGTCATGAGTTTTGAAACCCTCCACTCAAAGGATTACAAGATCCTTTCCGAGCCAAGAACCTACCCGCCTGGAGGTGGAGTGACCCTGATCTTTCCAGAGTGAGCCCTTGCTTCTGTCATTCCTACGTAGGCCTACTCTTCCTTTGAATGTTGGGTCTGCGGCTCTCTATCTCTCCTGGCCTCTCTCTGAATTTGATCACCATCTACAGGCCACCTAGCAAGACCGCCCTCTTCCTCTCTGAATGAGCTGACCTCTCCTCTTCTCACCTTGCCTCTACATCTCAGCTTCTCTTCCCCAGAGAACTCAACAACTACATGGATGCTTCTAATCCCTCCTCTGGGCTCTTCTGCAACCTTTGTGACTCTCTCTCTTTCCATTCTTCCCTCTGGTCCGGCACACTCTGCCAGGCCACACCTTGGATGCTCTCATCTCCTCAGGCATCCCCCTCTCTAACTCCCTTACCACTCCTCTCTCATGGATGGACCTCTTTCTGCTCTCCTCCCACTTGACACTGTGTGTCTCACATGTAAACCCTATCCCAGCATTGCCACCTTCCTTCTCTGTCATTCGGCCCATGAAGCAAGGGTCATGGGCGCCTTTGCCTCTACTTTCTCTGCTCCTCCTACTCCTGCGGCTGACTCACACTCTGACACAGCCCTCTCTAACCTGCATCTCTCTATCTACAACACTCTGGACGTCCTTGCCCCTGCCATGAGAATCCGTCTAAAGCCTAACTCCAAGTTCAACTCTTGGTATGACTTCAACCTCGCCCACCTGAAACGCAAGTGCAGGGTGGCTCAGTGGAAGTAGAGGGCCTCGGGCACATCCTCAAAAAAATAGGCCTGCCGCATGATCCAAAGCCAATACAGACTCTCATTCTTCTCTAAGAATAGAGTCCACATCCAAACCTGCATCAATGCGGCCTCTAGCAACACAGCTGACCATTTTTAAAACTGCAAGGAGCTGGCAAATCCTACTGCAGTCTCCACTTCTCCTATCCCCTCCCAGGCCCTCTGCATGGCACTGGCTTCTCATTTCACCACTAAAGCTCAGGACATCCTGTCCTCACTTTCCTTTTGCACTCCCTCTACCTCTCCCAGGCCCCCCTTGGCCATGTCTCCGTCTGCTCTTCCTTTTTTCTCCTTATCTCTCTACACCTAACAATGTTTCAAGACTAGTCCGATCTATGAAGGTTTTGTTTAAACAAGAGCTCCCCTGCTCTTGCAGAACCATCAAGGACCACACTGACTTCCTCTCTACAGCCTTGGACGATTTCTGCAATCACTCTTTCACCACTGGATCCTTCCCCTCTCTCCTCAAGCACTCCCTTGTGCACTCACTCCTAAAAAAGCTTTCCTACGATCCTACCTGTCTGGCAAACTATCACCCGATTTCAAACACTCCTTTCCTGGGCAAACTCCTGGAAAAGTTGCCCATCTCCCAGCTTACTCTCCACACTGAATCTGTTGGTTGCCTCCATGACCAGCAGTCTGGCTTCAGAGCAGCCAGAGGTATGAAAACTGCTCTCCTGAACACCTGTGAAGATCTACTCTCTAATCTTGACTCTAGCTCTCCTTCTGTATTCACCCTCCTTAACTTTTCTTCTGCTTTCGACATGGTCAATCACTCCAACCTGATCAATCTACTTGGTGAGAACCTGGGCATCACGGATCAGGCTTTGTCATGGCTGATCTCCTTCCTCTTGGACTGACCCTCTCAGGTCGAACTTGGGACATTCCTCTCCATCACCACTCTATCTACATGCAGTGTCCCCAGGGCTCTATCCACTCACCAAGGCTTTTCAATGTCTGTCCTTTAGCCCACCTGATCTCCATCTTCTCCTTCAACTTTCAGTGTTATCTGGATGACACTCAGATCTCCTGCAGGTTTCCCCCAGCCGCCTCTCCTCCTTCGCTCATTCCTGGCTGTCTCCAACAATGTCTGGCTCAATGCCAGTAAGACAGAGATCGTTCTCATTAGGAACCCTGCTCCCACTTTCCCTCAATCACACCAGCCGCCATCCTTGGGCACTCTATCATTGCCTTCCTGTGAGGCAAAAATCCTTAGTTTCATCTTCAACTCCACTCTTTCCTTGTCTTCTTACATCACAGACCTTGCCAAGAAGGCCCATTTCCAGCTTCACCTCCTCAGATGTATTCTAACTTTCCTCACTTTCCCCCAGAAGCTCACTGTCTCCAGAGCTCTGGTTCTCTCCAGGCTGGACTACTGCAACAGTCTCTTTCTCAATCTGCCTGCCTCTACTCTGCGCCCTTTGCAACTAATCCAGAACTGGACTGCAAGACTTATCCTTGGCCTGATTTCCAGGGACCATATCTCTCCAGCCCTGAAATCTCAATACTGGCTCCCTGTGATGGAAGGATCAAGTTCACGACCCTTTACATTATCCACAAGGCTTTCTGGGGCTGGAGCCTGCACTACATCCAACTTTCTCTAACTAAGTACCTTCATTCTCAAGCCCTTTGCTCAGCTATCTCCAACTCTCTAAGGGTCAGACACTTCTCCAGACAGAGAGTGGGGGGTAGATCTCTATCCTCTGCAGGTGCCTCCCTCTGGAAAAGCCTCCCTGCCCCTCTCAGACTTGAGTCGGACTATCTGAAATTCTGGAAGCAGCTCAAGAACCTCCCCTTTTCCTCTGTCTTCTCTCTCTTGCTCCCCTGCTTACATTCCTGTCTGATGCGCTCAGTGGTTAGTTGGTAACCTCAATGTCTCATTGGGTACCAGGCTCTGAAATGACTAGGCCTCCTTGCACTGCAGCCCGGCCTACTGCACACTTAGGGACTGTAATATGTAACCTCTGCAGCCCCTTTGCCGACTTGCACTTACCCAGAGCAGAGCTGTCCTGGTCGCACTTACCCAAAGCCTTAATGGTCCTGACTGCACTTCCCCCTACACTCTCCTTTGCACTTCCACCACTCCCTCCCCCTGCACCGCTCGCTGTCGCACTTGCACGATCTGAATGGCACATGGCCTAGTAAGATGCGTGTCTTGTCTTCCCTCCCTTGTCTTGTGGTAGCTAGAAACACTTGTGCACAGGCGCGTTATAAATGCAGTATCATATCATAACATGAATGAGGACTAGGATGATCATGAAAGGCTAGAATTAGGGACAATGATTATGATGAGTGACTATTATAATAGGTTTGAGGGATTAGAACAATAGACTAGGATCACAACTAGGTTGAGGGACTAGGATAGGGACTAGGAAGACAGATAGGAAAACATTGTAAAACAAATTACTAGGGCAAGGACAAGAGTCTAAGACTTGGATATTGATCAAGACTAGGATGAATGATTTGATGAAAGACCCTGATAAAGACTGGTACAAGGGACTAGGTCCATGTACTAGGATGAGGAACTAGGACTAGGATCTGGGTTGAGAAGTAGAACGATCGACTGAAATTAGAGATTAGTATTAAGATGAGGACAAGGGACTGGGAAAAGGAATAAGACAGGAAATCAGGTTAAGAGACTGGGACTAGAGAGTAGGACAAGAAACAAATATGAGAGACTAGGACTAGAGACTAGAGCATGGAACTAGGATGAGGGTTTATGACAAGAGTATTTTATTATGAACTGGGTAGAAAGACTAGATTTAGTATGAGAGAGTTGGATTCTGTCAAGAGACCAGTGACTATGATAAGAGACTAGGACTAGAAAGGAGACTAGGCATATGATCTAGGACTAGGAACTAAGGATTAGGGTAAGGACCATGAAAAGAGACTGTTCTGGGGACTAGGACAAAAGATTTGGGCATGGAACTACAATTAGGACTAGGACAAGGGACTGGGATGCTTTTAATAGGACTAGAATGAGGATCTAGAATGAGAAAATAGATAGTGGGGTTGGACTAATGGATTTCTATGACGTACTAGGAGGGCCTAAAATTAGTGACTCATATTAGTATGAGGGAGTAGGATAAGGGGCATGGACTAGTGATTAGGACAAGGACATGCGAGTTAGATTAAGACTAGGATCAGAGACTAGAATTAGGATTAGGGTTACATTGAGAGTGTATGATGGGAGGCATGGATTCTGGGAATAGAATTAGAGAGTAGGACAAGAGGCTAGCATTAGGGACTAAAATGAAGACCTATGATGATGACCTAAAATGCGGGCATACAATGTGGATCTGCGACTATGATGAGGGACATCTAAATAGAACTAGGGCTAGGATGAATAACTAAAATGAGGGACTAATACTGAAATTAGGGTCTAGTAGAGAGGAGATGGACAGAACAAGAGGCCAGGAATTGGACTAAAATTAGAGACTTGGATTAGGACTGGTGGGAGAGACTGGGTTTAAGACTAGGACAAGGGGCTAGGAGGTGGGTCTGGGACTAGGACTAAGACAAAAAACTAGGAGTAAGTTGCAAGATCACAGCAAGATATTAGGACCAGGGAGACTAGGATAAGGAAGAAAAACAATCAAGAAGGACTAAGGGCCTCATTATGACCTTGGCAGTAGGGGGTTAACAGGACCGGTAGAACTGCCGGCGCCGTTAACCCCTATCGCCTCATTACGAGGTCTGCTCGCGGGACCCGCTAAGGACGTCTGGTCAGACCAGACATCCTTAGCGGGTCCAGCAAGTGGGCCAGCATGCTAACAACAGGCCCATTATTAACGGGCCAGTTGTTACCATGCTCCCCATTCCCATTGAGCCCTATGGGGGCTCAAATGGGGATGGTCCGGGTTCCCTGAATGGGGAAATACCAGGCCCTCCTAGGTCGGAATGGCCCGGTATTTCCCCATTCAGGGAACCCGGACCCGAGTTTGAGGGGTAGCCATGCCCTTATTAAAACTCGTAATGAGGCCCTTTAGACTATGATGGGATCAATAGAGACTATGGGCCTCATTACACGGACGGCGGTAGACCAAGGTGCTGTTAGCACCTTGGTCCATGCCGGTAAAATACCAGCACTGCCTTGGTAGAAAGGGGAATTACCGCCCTATTCCAAGGTTGGTGGGGCGGTAATTCCCCCTCCCCCCATTGCCCTTCCCCATTCCCATTTTTGCCCCATAGGGCATAATAGGAATGGGGAAGGTGCTAATTACGACACTGCAAATTGTTGTACCATAATTAGCTCCCTGGTCCCTTTGCGGGTTGGTTTTTAACACCTGCAAAAAGCAGGCGTTAAATTCCCCAACCCGCAAAGGGACCTCGTAGTAAGGCGGTAAGGTTTTACCGGTACGTTAAAATACAGGTACCGGTAAACCCTTACCGCCGTCCGTGTAATGAGGCCCTATGATTAGTGTTTTATACTATGTTGTGATACTAGGACTTTGTCTCGAACTACGAAGGATTAGGATGAGAAACTAAGATTAGGACCGATGAAGAACAAGAATGAGAGACTAGGATTAAGACTAGAATGAGTGACTACAAATATGATGAGAGACTATGGGCCTCATTACACGGACGGCGGTAAGGGTTAACGGTCACCGTTAATGGCAACGGTGACCGTTAACCCTTACCGCCGTACTATGAGGTCCCTTTGCGGGTTGGTGCTCTAACGCCTGCTTTTTGCAGGCGTTAAAAACCAACCCGCTAAGGGACCTCGGAGCTAATTACGGCACCGCAAAATTGTGGTGCCGTAATTAGCGCCTTCCCCATTCCCATAGAGCCCTATGGGGCAGAAATGAGAATGGGGAAGGGCAATGGCGGAAGGGGGATTTACCGCCCCACCGACCTTGGAATGGGGCGGTAAATCCCCTTTCCGCCAAGGCGGTGCCGGTAATTTAACAGCATGGTCCAGGATGCTAATAGCACCCTGGATCACCGCCTTCCGTGTAATGGTGCCCTATGACTAGGATGAGGGGCTGGGAAGAGACAATGCATTCGTAGGATAGGTTTCAATATTTTATATGTATTAATCTTGGTGGTTTTGAAAAATGATGTGGGTTGCTACATGAAAAAGTGTCTTACGTTGTTTGATTTTATGGTTGTTTATTTGTAGTTGTTTTACACATTTATGGAATTATGTAAATTTAATAAAAAAAACATCTTGATTGATTCACTAGGAGTGGGATAAGGGATTAGGATTGGGATGAGATACAGTGACTCTGACTCCATAAATGACTGGCCACCTATCACATGAAGAACCCCTCTGGTTGATATTGTGGAAAACAACAAAGATTAACAATCTGTAATACAGCGAATGCATGCCACATGCATTCACACTTACCATGCCAACCAAATATTGCACTTTTCAGAATCCTTTCCCTTCTCACGACTCTCTGAAACATTGTTTTAGACAAAAGGTGGTGACGAAGCACCGTCATATGCAACAAAATCAAAAAGAAAAAGTTTCACAGTCTCCACCTTTCAAGGGAATTTGACAATTTCAGTCGGAAACGAGGAACAGCACTCATGAAGACATCATTACAACTTTGCTGGTTCTCTAATAACGTGCTGGTATAAACGCATACCAGCATGTTACCACACTGGCAAAGTACACGTTTGCCATTTGGGCACCTGAGTTACATCAGTCACCTCCAGCTAAGGGGTGCCGGTAGTACCATCAACCCCCCCCCCAAAACCCCATGGAGTCCAATGGGACTCCATGGAATAGGGATTAACAGTCATTGCCAGCACTTGTAATCCAGCGGTAATATCGCTGAACCTGATGCCGGTAACAGTAATACAGTATAGTGTTATCCCGCCAGATTTACAGGCGTGATACCACCAAACTTGTAATGACCCCCACATTGACCCATCAGGTATAGAATCGCATGCTATTTGTGCATACACGAATGGAGTTTGTTCATGTGCAAAACACATGTGCACATGTTCAGTGCAATTAGCACCATTGCATATATACTTGCACTGTATTTGGAGTGCTGCTCCTACACTTGCTCCAGCACTGTGCTGGCACATGTGCAAACATACTGTAAGTACTTTTTCTTTTTCTCTTGGACAGAGCTAATTCATTTCATCTGTGCTCAATTTAAAGCAGTTACCATATATCTGACTTTTTTATTACAGATGGAATTTTTCTGATGGTAACTGCTACTATAAGATGGCTGAATGGGTTGAGCACTTGTTGCTGTGATCTGTGTTTGATCTGCAGGTCGCAGGTTCAACTCCTGGCAAGGTCGACTCAGTGTTTCATCCTTCCGAGATCGATGAAGTGAGTACCAATTTCAATTGGGTTATAATAATGTATGTAAATATGTTTTATGGTGAAGTGATTTGGATAAAAGTGCTAAATAAATAACAAGTTATTATTTATACTGTTTCTGGGTTATTCTGTAATTTAGTTAGTGGTTAACAATTTGATTCACATAAATATCATTAGAAACATTGGTAACACAATATAATGCTTAAACATATATTTTTGTAATGTGATTTATTTTGAAATAACGGCAGCATTTAAGAGCAAATCTGTTTTTATTTATTCAAAAATGGTCCCTAATCCAACTGTGATTTTTAAGTATCTTTTGTTTCCATGGTTTAAGAAAACTACTAAGCATCTCCACAGCCAACTAACATAATAGCAGCCCTTATTCTATTTTCAGGAAACACTTTAAATCTCATTAAGGCTAATGGTAGGAATTAACAATTGCTGTACTTGAACTCGTTACCTAAAATTACTGGAGGATTTAATGCATGTTTCAGTGGCTAACAATGCTAATGAAAAAGTGTGTTGATGTGTGAGCTGTGTGTTTAATAAAACAGAAAGCCCGAGGCTTAGGTTTGTCACCAAATGTGAAACATGACAAAAAGAAAGCAATTAACAGAAACATATTTTTGAATGAATAGTTAAGTCATTATGCTGTATTGAATGCTTGGTAAATACAGCATGACCTGACAACTAACAATTCAAAACATCATTAACAGTGCATACTTTCATACATACTAACACTGGGCATTTTATGCCATTAAAAAAAAAAAATATTCCAAAAATGAAAAGTCAATTAGTACATTGATCTTTTAGCACACATATCCTTCAAATCCTGATTTGAAATAAAATTTTGGCACCCCTAAATATTGTGCCCACTGCACCATTGGAAGGATCACCAAACCTACTGTATGAAAGACATTGCCATACTTTTGATTTATTGCAAATTAGTACCCGGCACGTGCAGTGCACCGGGAATACAACGTGTGGATTGGCTCTTTTGCTAGCCATACCATGCGGTATTCCCTTGTACGCCAGTGCGTCCTGCGCATGCCGGGTACTCTGTTCCCAGCTAGGGGCGTGGCTGCCCCTCAGCCAATGAGGAGACTTGAAACGGGGCAATCCCTGCTCCGAACCTCCCCATGGCTGGAGGCTGCCTTCGTCCCCCGCCGGGGACTCAGGTAAGATTTTTTTCCCTTTTGCTTCCTCCTCCCACCTACCTGCCCTCCCCACCCCACTTACCTTCTGTCCCTTGGCCTCCGGCGGGGGACGATGGAAGCCTCCAGCCGTGTGGAGACTCGGAGCGGGGCCATCCCAGCTCCGAGCCTCCAGATGGCTGGAGGCTTCCATCATCCCCGCCGGAGACCATGGTATGTTTTTTTTTCCCTTCCCCTCCCCTTCCACCCTCCCAACCCCACTTACCTTCTTTTTTCTTGTCTTGGGAGCAAACGTGCTGGAAACACTTCTGCTCCCAGCGCGTCCGCTCCCGATGGTCACCATGGAAAGGGAAA